>NC_051094.1:11862500-12582500 GCF_901709675.1 Syngnathus acus | reverse complement strand
AATCCTGAGCTGCCTGGTTTTAGCTCTCCACCTGCTGTTTAGCTTTCAAAGGTCAATTTTCTTTTTTTTTAACCTTCTTCCTCTTCACCGCCTCCCCCCCTGCCTTGAACTTTGTCCCCTCTCCCTCATTCCCCAACGGTGACTAAAGTGCACTTTACCAAACAATTAGTCCAAAGGAAAACAAGCAACAATGATAGTCTCCAGTTGAAGAGGCAGCACATTCCCTCTCAATGTAACAAAGTGATGTAAAACCCCCGTACTAATACAAATAAAAGCACAACTATGTAACTACACAGGGCCTTTATCCCATTTTTAAGATATGAATATTGAAAACTATAGTAGTTGTGGGATAAGTTTCCACGTTGCAGTTTGAAAACATTTGAGACAGCAAATTTAACCCCTCCTGGTCGTCACTAGAGGGCAGTATTGAGCCGCCCATGCGTCAAATGATCCTGGAAGTTTAGCGCGTCATAATCATTTTAATAATATACAAATAAAAATACAATAATAATAATATACAAATAAAATCATAAATGATAAAATAATATACAAATAAATAACGTTTTCACATACAGTTTTGCTGATCAGTTTAGTAGGCCTACATCTTGTCAGGATTCGTAAAATGTGTATCATTAATTCTTTAAAGAAAACATCAGCAATAAGGCTAAACACTTTTATAATATTTGTAATGATATTCAAATTAAAATACTGTATAAGGTATTTCAGAATACAGTAGCACAAAAAGCTGGTGTCATTGGTGACATTCCCTAAAAATGCCAAGATTTCACAAATTTAGCCACGGCTTGTAAGAGCACATCATTTTTTGGCAATTTAATAACGTAAGTAATATTATAAATTTACTGATATTTGACCATGTAAATAAATGATTGTAAACACTCTTCACATATTTTACCCTCTACTTAATGTTATACTTCTCCCAATGCCGATGACATTGATACCCCCACACTTCCTTGTCACTTTTTTTTTCCTGAAACAATCTTAATAAGCATGGAGTTTGTCAAGCTCACCCTTGCGTTTGTGTTTTACTCGGCAATGAGATTCCTCCTTTCGTTGCAGACTTTCTTGCCAAATCTAATGATGTGATTTGCAACCTCAAGATTTCGTCATCTTTGGTCTGCCAAAGAAAGTGTACAAGTCAAAACCAGCGTGGAATAAAAGTAGGGCAAATGGAACGAGAGAATGCCTTTGAGACTTAACAAAATCTTTCTTGTTCTTTCAGTGTGAAACACTCACTTTCTCTGCTTCGATCACCTTATACCATTCTCAGGTTCTGCCCATCAGCACCTTTTTGTGTGGAGCTTCTGTTACCCCGCCCCAGCCTTGGGAAAAATGGCATTATACTGTATTTGGATTGGTAACAGAGCTCTCACTATCTTTCTGAGACATGCCACTGACCTGCAATTAAGTCCCATTGTTACTTTACAGAGAAAATTCCTCACCAAAGCGGACAGAGGACACTGCTGTGACAAATTCTCCCGCGCGCATGCTGCGTTTATCGAGATTGGCCACATGCAGCACATATATGATCTTGCATTTTCCCTCCCCAGCAAAAGCAGTGCTGATTGGTAATGAGATGCAATTCACACTGTCCATCTCTCATTAGTGAGACTTTACAGGCTGCTTCTGTGTAATCACTACTAGCTCTCTGTCTCCACATCCTCTTAGACCAACCCCCCAGCACACCCCACTATTCAACCCCATTGATCATGCATGCAGAAATTTAACCATCCCTTCATTCGTGTCCAAATAGCCCTTGTCCCACTTCCAGTGCTTCATCTGCTGTGAAGGGCAGGCAAGTTAGCAAAATGGGCACTGTGCACTATAGCAAGACCATAAAACAAAATCTCTGCTTGCACAACCTTTACTATACACTTTATGACTGCTCAAGAAGCTATATGCTATAGCTATATGCAAATGCAGTCTTTTTTTTTTTTTGCATGCACCTTACATCCTGCAAGTCAAAGCTGCCATTGTCTTTGTGTGAATTACTTTGGGTATTGATTGGTCTTAACATTGGTTACCAGGTCACATGTTGAAGCAGTGTTGAGAAGATTAGCTGAAGCTGGCTTTGGCACTAATTAAATACTTAAAGTCCAGCAGTGAATGAGAACAGCACACAGGGCTCCTGTGAGAGAACACTGCATCAGCTGGTTGGCAGCATTTGGGGAGTATTAAAACTTAAAACTTGAGATTGCCTGAAATCTTGAAATGCTTGCTTCCCAGAAGAGTACTTAAAAAGCAGCCTCTTGATGCACTCAAACTGAAGTTCTTAACTCGAATTGGAATTCTTTGAATACCTGATAAGTGAGCCTGAACTGTCAACAACCCAAAGAAACATTTTAAGGGCTTCTGTTTTTTAAAAAATTTTTTTTTATTAATATATAAAAACAGCTTAATCTTGCCTTTTGTTGACTCACTTGACTGGATGTGATGTAAAAAGCCAGTTTGCTGTCCACTTAAGATTCTCAAGGCCTTGCATGGGCAGACATCGCAGAACACTGACTGACTGATTGACTGAATCAATGAAATCTAATGTTATCCATATACCGCAAACTATTGAAAGCAGTGCATGCAGCCACGAGAGACGCTACAAAATGAAGACCAGAGATAAATATTAGAATTTAATTAGTAAATTATGGACGTAGGCCTGAACTTCTGATTGTCTTTAGGCCGACAAAGAAAACCTTGCAGACCCTGGCAGTTCACGAATGAAATCACTACAACTTAGTTCCATTCCTATATTATCTTAAAACGCAATCTATAACGCGTTCATCTTATTTTACAAGTTCTCACCGGAAGCGGCTTCCTCGCTCACAGTGGCTTTGCCCCGCGGTGGCGCCGCGTCCCTTGGCGGAGGGATGAGGGAGAGACATCAGCGTGGACGGAGTAGAGGACGAGGACGAGGAGGTGGAGTCTGTCCCAGCCCGCATCTGGCCCGCTCCCCTCTGACACCACGGGCCAAACCCGCCCTGAGCCTCTCACTTACTGACCGTCTGTTCCCCCGCACGCCTCGGCCCCGGACACCCTCGGCTCAGCACCAGCACTCGCACACACGCGACCAGGACACGGAATGGACACGGAAGGGAGCCAGAGCACCCTGTCCACCACGGACTCCGCTCACGACCCCTGGTAAGTCAAAAAGAAAACTTTTTCCCCCCCCTCGCACATGTTTTGTGGAACAAGCCTTGCATTCTGCGGGGAGGCTGAGGAGCGCACACCTCCACACTGGCAGCCTTCATGTACTGATCATACACCGAGGTCCAGTTTCATCAGCAACTTTGTTTGTGCTGTGCGAGTACACAAACATTCACTTTACTCAATCCCACTGCATGCTTTTGAAATGATCCTTTTTCTTTCCACAGCAAAATGTTCATAGGTGGACTCAGCTGGCAAACAACACAAGGTACATCTTTGAAAACGTGTTCAATACTCTGTATGAAATAAGGCAAAGAAGCATAAACTGTTTGGAAATCTGCATTTTTCTTAAAAAAAAACCCATCCACTTGCTAATGCTGAATTTGTTTATTTTCGTTTTTCCCTTGGACTTCAATGAATGTACCCTTTCAGAACTTTTATACTTGTATGATCCTCAATGTTGGTTTAAAGAGTGGTGAAAATTAGTTATTTCTAATTGAGCTGTTTTTTTATTTAAAAAAGAAAAAAATGTGTCAGGAGTCTTGCTGGTAATTTTAACTTAATCCTTTTTAATCCCTGGTTACTTTTGTTTGATGAAAACTACAAATTCATCTCATATTTCCTTCTACTCCGCAGCACCATTCTCCACTAATGTGTCCCCTTGTTGTTGCTTTGTGTCCCAGAGGGTCTGAAGGAGTACTTCTGCAAGTACGGCGAGGTGAAGGAGTGTATGGTGATGCGAGATCCGATTACTAAGCGCTCGAGGTGAGCTTGGCGTCTGCTCTGAAAGTTTATCTGTCCTCCGTGATTCCTCACCGCTCATAACATATCATTACGCGTCGACATAGTTTTCACTGTCATTAATACCGCCCCACCCCACCCCCCCTCCCCGATGTCCGCAGAGGCTTTGGATTTGTCACCTTCATGGATCAGGCTGGCGTGGACAAGGTTTTGGCCCAAACCAGGCATGAGTTGGATTCTAAAACAGTGAGTTCTCTGTCTTTACTGGCTAATCTCATGGCCCGCTCTTTGATTCATGGATTTTCTAAGACTATCCCATTAAAGTTAGTACATTCGGTTACCTACGGGCTGATATTCTCAATTTTCATTGCGAGCGACTGCCGCCGTTCCTCTGATTTGGATGCTTTGCATGACAAAGTGACAGCGGAGACACTTGGGACAATCTCTTTGCTTTCTGCCAAACATTCAGCAAAATGTCAGCCGGTGTCAATTTCCATAGAAACAAGGGGAGTTTGAGCTGCTTGACTTCCCCCTTTGCCATTCTTGGATTTGCTTCTCCAGAGAGAGAAGCAAACTTTTCTTCTCTGTCTGCCTTTTCTTTTCTGTCCCAAGGGGTGGAAATGACCTCCAGAATAAAAGTTTCTCAGCAGAACGGGCAAATGCAACCTGAGACCACCAAGGTGTGACGGTTGCACCAAATAAACTTCTTGTAACACTTCCAAAGTGATAAAGTTGTGACAGGTTATTCCACCTGCACAACCCTAATATGTTGGGATGTTTTAATCGCGCATGAGAGTGTATGTGTGCGTCAGTGATGAATGTGGCCCTGTTTGGGAACAATGTGACTCCGTTGGTCGCCATAGGGACCCCTGCTCCCACCTCTCTCTCTCTCTCTCTCTCTCTCTCTCTCTCTCTCTCTCTCTCGCTCTCTCTCTCTCATCAGTGGGAGTGGTGATGGCGGCGGCGGGTTAGTCGCTGTATTGAAATAAGGATAGCACACTTTTTCGTCTTTGTGCGCTGAGCGACACACCGACTCAATATATCCGAGGCAGTGGGGAAGAAATTAAAGAGAAAAAGTTGCACCAGACACTTCAAGAAAGCACACAGGCATGAATTAAAGTGGCTTTTTTTTTATTGGCTATCTGTTCGGCTCTTTAGCGTCACTTGCAGGGACAAGGTCTGTGACACTTTGTGCCACGGTGGTTGGACGCCACTAAATCGCCATGGGGTTGGTTTCCATAGTGACCCCCCCTGCTTCCCCACAGTTGAAGAATGGCTCTGTCACAAAAGAAAAAGAGGCCGATAACAATGCACATCATTTACAATTATTTCTTGGCTACCGCAAGACAGTATAAACAGGCACAGTCAAGGTGAGTGAAGGTCATTGAGTCCCGCTGCCTCGCGATAAGCACATTACACAAAGACGATGACTCCATTTTCTTTTTCCAAATCTTCAACTTGACACTGTTAATGCTGCTTAGCTTCGTTGGATGGGGGGTGGGTTTAACTTGGCAAGAACTCTAGACCAGCCGAAGAGGATGGATGGTGACTGGAGGAGGACTTTTCTGGAGGCCGGTCACTCCCCCCCTCGATACAGACAGGTTATCCTGTTAGCGAGGGGAGAGAAAAGGTTCTCCAGTGGCAACAGAAAGAATGCGACATGCTGTGACCGACTAAATCGCTCGGGTGCTGCCGGAATGAGCGGACCTTTGCACAGCAGTGAGGCTGCCGAGCAAATACACAATTTATTGCTGCTCTTCGTGCTGCGGAGCAGATAGTGGCAAGTGAAATACTGAGATCACGTAACCAGATCGTGGCCCTCAGCTTCCTGCCATCTCTAAACTGGGTTGGTCCCATACTAACTGCACATTTGTTGAGCAAAGTTTCCAGTCACGCCACTCTCTTTGAGGTCCTGTTAACTATTTCAGTGCCACAGAAACACAACGGGGCGGGCGAGTAGTGGTGATGATGGGGGGGGTTGACCCTTGTCTGCGATTATTGTGGCTCTCCTAACTAATAGGATTGGAGTCAACAGGCTTGTGTTGGTCCTCGAGATTTTGCGAGCTGCCCAATCAGTGTGCTGTGAAGAGTGTGTTCGTATGTCCAGGCCAACTGTTGCGCACTGCAGCTGGGATGTACACTGGGTCGAAAACGTCTAAAAGTACCCCAAGTTCAAATGCCAAACATTTGTGGTATACAAAAATGAGACCAGAATGAATATTTTTTTAAAATGCTTGCCACTAATATTGAGATCTAAAACCAATGTAAAAATATAATAAATAGAGGGTGGAAGTAACAACAAACAACCAAGATATTATGTGTGAACACCTTCTTAGAAGTGAAGATGAGGCTATGTTTAGAATGTATCAATCACATTCAACTCATGTTAAATTGTATTCAGCACATAGTTGCCACCATTCAATGTGCCTCCAAATAAAAGTCGGATGTTCTGGTAGAACAGCGCAAGTCATGTTCTGCAGTGAGCTTCTACTTTTGTATATCACATAACCTGGCGTTTCAATTAAGGTGTGTAGACTTTTCATATCCACTTTAAATGGCAAGGGGATCGCTCACATTTCCTAACCCTCTCTTGCAATTATGTCCAGCTTCACCTCCATTACTTTGCAGTAAGGTTTGGTCTCTGCTTGCATGAGGCTTCGAGCTGCATGCCTGCAATGTATGAGATGGAAAATGTGCTAATTTTGACTTTTCTTCCCCCATGTTGCATTCATCTCTCAGCACTTTTCTCCACCGCACAAATCACTTTCATTAATACAGTCATTGTTTAATGCCCACTATTTCCTTCCCGCTCATGTGCTGTGTGCTGCCCTGTTTGATTTTGTTTGTTTGTTTGTGTGTGTCTGTTTTTGAATGTGCACAGGAGTGTTGGCCATCAGGAGGGTTGGTGACCGGAGGTGACTATCAGAGTAGTCTAGCCACTATAGAAACTAAACAGTAGACTCTGCATCTGATCCTCCAGTCTTAGCCTTTTAGTCTTCTCACTCTTTAGAAGAGAAACCAAAGCCTGTGGCTATCTCGACTCGTATTCAAGTAGAAACACGCTGTCGTCCTCATTCTGGTAAACGCATGTGATTTACCACAGAGGCTCTAGCTGTCTACCGTACTGTAGTTTAACTTTACCCTCTCATGGTCGCAAACTAATCTTAGCGCCGTACCGCCTCACCATCTGTTAGTGTAACGGCGGTTCAGTGTGAAGTAGTCTAGTTGATTTCTACTTCAATTAGAGCAGCATAGACTTCGAGTAAATGTAACCTGTCTATATTGACATTCTCGTGGCATGGTGTGATGCTCTCCCTAACATTGAGAAATAAATAAATAGACAAATAAATGAAGAAATAAATAAGTGGACTCAGGAAGTACAAAGCAGAGCAACGTCGGGAATCGCAGATGCTCACAACAAAGCGCGCGTGGCCCCGTAGACGAGCTCGATGCCGTGCGTTGTTTTCGTCACCGACGGAAGGAGCCAAAAACAAACTAACACAAACAAACTGTGGTGGATCAACTGTCGCTGTGGTGTGATTGACAGCTCCCTCTCCTCTGTCCTGTCTTCCTCAACCTGGCCACCGCTCGCTCTCGCTCTCTCTCTGTCTGACACACTTCCCCCGATTCCTCTCAGGCTCTCCTCACAGAGGTTAGGTGGGTTTGTGATTGTGGTACCCGTGTGAGATTCCAGGAGCTCACATGTCACATGGTGGTGACGAGAGACGCTGGGGTTCACTGGACATTCCCAGGCATTCCACCTGAGCGCCACAACACACACACACACACACACACACACACACACACACACACACACACACACACACACACACACACACACACACACACACACACACACACACACACACACACACACACGCAGAGGAATAAAAAGCACAATCTAAATCTTCGGTTCACTCACAGTATTCAAAATTTCAACATTATGTGTCATTTTTTCTAAAATATCAGGCATCCCGAACAATTGGATTGAAAGTTTAAGTAAAAATTTTGGTTTGAATTTGTTACATTTAAAATGCTCACACTGTACTTTATCATTGTGGTCTTATTGCTTATTTAAAAAAAAAACAGCATTGGAATTGTAAATTGTGAAAATTGCTTTGTAGTTTTTTTGCCAAAGTTAATTAGCATCAATAGCTTTTGATTTCTGTTAGAAACAGGCCTCCAATTGTCTGTTGCATATAGCCAATCAGTGTCATTGTACTTGCCGCTAGAAAACTAAAACAAGATGGAAAGATAGAAAAGACTATTCTGCTTCGCTGATAATGTTTTCCCACTCTGTTTTTGTCATTCAAATTGTGTGATGTATTCTTCTTATAGAACCTACCCAGTGGCAGTGCCTTACCACGAGACTGTTAGCACTAAAGTACTATTCAAGAACTGTGTCTTAGCATGATAAGCGGAATGGATAATCTGATTAATTTCCATCGCATGGGTTATCTTCTATCTAGTAAAAAGGCTGAACACAGGGAAAGAGCTTCCCCGCATGGCTTTGTTCACAAACAATCACTGATTAACAGAATAGGTATTTGTTGAATTGGTCATTTATATGATATACTGAAAGGTGATCAGGTTCGATGAAACGACATGTAGCTTAATTAGAGATTGTTTGTGCACCCAGCAGCCTTTCAAGCGCCCCTCACGACACATCACATCACTTAACAGACCTCTCTGTCTCTGTATTATCTTCTATAGATTGATCCTAAAGTCGCGTTCCCCCGGAGAGCTCAGCCTAAGGTGAGTTAAATGAAATGTATTACACATTTACGGGGACTGTCTGGTAATATTCTGGGTTATAGCCTTCAAATCTAATGAACGTTTTAAATGTGAACCATTATGTGATTGTTTATTAATTAGTTCTCAAAACTTTAGTTATTGGCCGTTTTGGGGTGTGTCGAGTTAACACCTGACCAGGTGAAGAATAACCACATAGACCTAGCTAGCTAGCGACATGTGGTTAAAATAAATCAAATAAAAAAGTACAAAAATGTCTTTCATGAAGTGTGATAGCATTTTCCCCAAAGCAAAAACCTGCACAATTGGAGGAATGTGTATAAATGACATCCTATATAAACCAGATATGTTGAATCATACTAATCTATCTATTTAAGGAAGTTAAATCATTTTTAAATAAGCTTGCCTAAATACCTGATACAACGCTACTCGCACTTCTTGTCATGCAGACTGTGTGACTTAATGCTATCAGGATCTTGTAATGAAGCTCAGACGTGAGAACATGCTGTCCGGTGTCATAGCTGTAAATCTGGCAGATCTCTTTTCCTACTGAGTACCAACAGAAATGCATCCAGGCAACCAACTTCTCCTCAGAAGTCATAACAATCTCTATTTAATATTTTCTTTCTTTCAATCTTTTTTTTTAATGATACACAAAAACAACAGATAATTTGGTGACATGCTGCTTGTCCTGCTTGCTGTGAACAATCCTGTTAGAAAAGCCCAAAATAGTTACAGGTGTTAAGTGCAGGCTGTACCCAAGCAGGCCTTTGTGTCACACAAAGTGGCTTCTAAATTAAATCAGCTCACATACAAAGTGATGTAACGGACGAGCATGTGAGCTGTTTTTTTTTTTTTAAGGCCGAAACATTCTCATATCCTCCTACCAAAAAGAAAATCCTTTATTTGTGCTGTTTTTGAATATGTATTTGTTTGTTTATCAATGTCTATATTTAAAGATTTAAATGTAATTCTGTTTCTTTTTGTAGAACGTAATCCTTATTAGGGGTGTTGGGACAACAGCCGTATGTGTAATAAAAAAAAAGAAAGCATAATTATAAAGGTTTTTCACAAAATTTCTTTATTAATGGAATTGACCTTGGTGATGTTGTATAGAACACACAAAATTTACTGTCGTGAATTCTTGTTTTAATTGCTTAACAGTTAGTGACTCGCACCAAGAAGATCTTTGTGGGGGGCCTGTCGGTGAACACCACCATAGAAGATGTCAAGCAGTACTTTGACCAGTTTGGGAAGGTGAGTGAGCGATTGTTGGAATGCCGTCGCAGCCTCGATCGATGCGCTGAGGTGCACAAAGTAACAACGACCAATTATCACAAATTGATTCACCAGAGAAAACAGACGAGTGCTTGGAAGCAAAAGAGTTACTGTGAAGAGGAAGGCGAAAACGCGGGGACAGATTGGAGAGGGTAGCTGGGGAAAACTAAAGAGGCCGAGGGGCAGCAGGCGAAGTTTGGGGGGGGGGGTACTTGAAGAGTGCAAAGGGGAGGAGGCGGTGGGTGAAAAAGTTTTGTGGCGAGTGTATGGTGATGGTGAGGAAGGAGGAGGGATTATCAGAATCTGAATTAATCTGATGTAACAGCTGCTCCTACCCACAACCCCCTCCTGACCCGTTACCGTGGTGACCTGGCTTGCCCATTGTCCCTAAGTAATTCTGTGGGTAAGGGGGTTTTGTTCTGAAGGAGGAGGGACGAGGTGGTGTTAGGGGGTGTTTGCATGGGCCTGTGTGTTTGGTGGGGGTCAACTCCAGTTTAGAAATTATTTTTACAAACTTGACTAATTTGCCAAAAGTTCCTAACATATCGGCTAAATGTTTGACCTGAGGTCGTCGGCAACGTGTTGGTCTATTTTCATACATTTTCATATATTTCCACGCAGAGTTTTTTTTTTAAGAGGCATTGCGCGGAGAATAGACGACGGGCCCACAAAGGCTCCAACGAGAGAGGGAGGGCTTGATTGAGAGAGCTTGGTGGAGGCGTAGGAGAGGGAAATGGGGCAAAGATGGGGTGTGGGGGAGATTTACAAAAACCCCTCCACAAAGACAGGCAAATATTTTGTTAATTTGGTCCAGGAGATTCCCGCCATTCAAGAACTTTCCTCATGAATTTGAAGCAACTTTTCACCAAGTAACAGGTGGACACAAATCTTCCCAACTTTTTCAAAGTCAAACCTGTCTGCAATCCATCGTCCCTCCAACAGGGTGTCACATTATTTTCGGTGCCAAAGGTACGGCCTCCCGGTTCCCCGAGCTCCCATCTCAATCATAGCAGCTAGATGAATTTTGCCGAGAGAGATATCGAGGGATGGCCGGTGAAATGTGGGCTCCAGCCATCCATGGAAGTTCCTGATTAGACTGCCTCACTGGACCTTTTGTGTCCCGTCATGGCGAGGACAAAGGAGTGCGGAGAGGGATGGGCAGGGGATAACAGGGAAGATGAGAGGTGGAAAAAAGGAGAAGAGGGAATATTGTCCTGTGGCACACTATTAAAGTCCTCACACTTTGAAATATTGAGCAATGATGTGCAAGTGAACACACTTTGCGGCATTAAAACAAGAGGATGTTTTTCCCTGCTTTTCCTCCCTCTCTTTTGTTGACTGTGGGATCACATCTCTTTGACAAAGTGTGTCCTGGATGTCTTGACACAGATGTGAGGCACCTACCACTAGGCTTCTTGGACGCGCAAACTTGCTCGAGCCGATAAAACGAGCAGCTCTGTGTGATAGGCCAACATTTGCGTGGAGGGAAGCCATGATTTGAGGTCCGCTTTCACACTGACACTCCTCGCTCACCTTTGACCTTTCTCAAGGCAAACTGCCCTCGGGGCCGGACGGCCACACGTACACACACACTCTCTCTCTCCCTCCCTCTCTCCCTCTCTCTGTTGGCATACACATTTTGTACGCGTCAGTATGGATCATATCCACGTCAGCATCCAGTAGACTTATTATAGATTAAGAGCAGACTGATTCATTTACCAAATGTTTGTTCATGCGAAGCCTGCGATTAGAGCGAACGCACACAGGTGGAAAAAGAGCCGGTCGACTTTCCCATAAGACGAAACTCTGGGCGTGTGTGAATAGAATAGACACCTGTGTCTATGCTGTATAAAGGGAGGCCGGACTGGTGGGAGAGGTCAAAAGGAGAAGAGGAGAAGGAATTACGGCTGAGTGTGCCAACAAACAAAACCTCCCGGCCTCTTTGTTCTCCCTCTCCCTTTGTCTTTTTTTTTTCCTCCTCCCTTTCCACTTTGACCCAATCTTTTTTCTTCCCTCCAACTCTCTCTTTCACCATATGTCCACCTGTCGCTAGTCCGCTCACTGTCAGCCCCCCCTCCCTTTCCCCACTTCTCTCATCGAGGCTCCACCTGCCTATAAAGATTCACCTTTCTACACCTTTCTTGTTTTGCTCTTTGTCTACTATCTAGCACTCCCCACTACTGCATTCATGAACCATATTTAATGTTGGCTTGGGCCCTTTCATGAGCACTTTTTTTTTGCACAGTTGCCATGGGAATGTCAAACTTTAGAGGGTAGGAAGGGGCCCGATTATGTGCTCTCCGAGGGGGATTGTGAGCACTGACTTGGGGCTTTGCATGCCACCCATTATGTGCATTGGGCACATACCCAACAAGGCCTTGCTCCGGAGTAGTTCTTCATATTTTCCTCTCTTTGCTTCTTCTTTCATAACCTGCCGCTTGCCTCAAGTCTCCTCCTCCCTCTTCCCTCCTCCTCTTTCTCTTTGCGTCTGTCCATCTGTTGCAAAGCCTCCCTGCAGAACTTGAGAAGGGCTGAGGTCAGGCAATATGCCGTGTGGCAGGAAAGAGTGAGCGCGTAGTGTAAAACTGTCTTGTTTGTCCCCTCCAGGTCGACGATGCCATGCTCATGTTCGACAAGACCACCAACAGACACAGAGGTGAGACGGGCTGACCTCCTCGCTCTGTTCATTCCCCACAACTCTTACCTTTCCTCTCAACCTCTTCCTCGAGTTACTACTCTTCCTCCAGTCCTTCCTGGATATCTATTGATTCACCTCCCAACCCCTGCAGAGCTCCTTCCTGTGGGCTGAGCTTGAGGAGACAAATGGGGCTAGTCTAATTAGCCAGTCCGTTAATCAGGATCAGGATAAAGCCTCCTTAAGCACCTCCTCCCCACCCTGGGACTGATCGATTATGACAGCCTACCTACCAGCTTCGCCCTGGCCTTCTGGCCAGGAAGGGAGGGAGGAGTGGATGAGTGTGCGTGCGCGTGTGTGCGTGTGTGTTTGAGGGGTTTAAGCAGCTATTCCAACTAATTACTCTGACTATTAGCTGTAGCAGTGTGCATAAAGACAGACTGTATGTGAACTGTCCCCCTCATGCACTTGCCTCGTCCTCATCAGGGTTCGGCTTTGTGACGTTTGAGAACGAGGATGTGGTGGAGAAAGTCTGTGAGATTCATTTCCACGAGATTAACAACAAAATGGTGAGAAGTTTGGATTTGTAATTTAGCATCAGTAAGTTGCCTAATTGCGTGGTTTTTTTCTTTTTGGAAACAGGTGGAGTGCAAGAAAGCTCAACCCAAGGAGGTTATGTCCCCCACTGGCTCGGCCAGGGGGCGCTCTAGGGTGATGCCCTATGGAATGGACGCCTTCATGCTGGGGATTGGTATGCTGGGTAAGGTTCCTATTGATCAAAACAGGAAGCAACTAGTAGCTGTTGTCCATCTGTGCTATTGCTTATCAGAAAGATATACATTGTTTTGGACAATTCAGTTCAGTGTTATTTATATGGTACCAAATCAGCATTATTCCAATGTCACACAGAACATTCTCATTATTTGTCCCACCTCAAATGAATGCCCCAAGTTAGGATCAGTTTGATGAGTACATCATTGAGTGGCACACATTTATCATAACTTTGGCCCTTTAGCATTTCTTCTCTTCACACTACGGAGAACAGAAACAAAAAGTCTGAAGAATTTGTCAAGTATTCTATCGGCGTTCACAGTGGGCAGGTTTGTTCAGTTAACCAGACACACTAATGCTACCACCTACTGTTCAGTTGTATAACTGCAAGTTTTCAATTTCATGGGGTAGTATTGACAAAGAAAGAAAAAAAAAACCTCTTACATTTGCAGTGTGTAAATCCAAAGTATCTCCAACATTTTCCATAATTTAATGATGTGCAAATCTTGATGACAAAAGCGATTTTTGACGCGCAGTTTGGTGCTGGTCCAATTTGGGTTTATATGGTCTAGCATGGTGACCGAGTGCTCAGCACATGAGCCGCCTAACCTAGTTTAATCAGAGGCTGGCGTTTCAAATTCGGACTTCAGCCTTTCTGTGTCGAGTTAAAATGTTCTCCGAGCATGTTCTACCTGTCCTTAGATGTGTTAGAAGACGGATAGGTGGATTGTTTGACACAAGTGCCGGATTAGATTAGTGAGATTGTCTTTTTTTTTTCACCACTAACCAGCATTATGTTGCAGTGCCATGTTGTCTGATTGTGTAACGCTGTGTATTGTAAGAATGATCGCCTCTAAACTGTATCCCTGATGTTTTCTTACAGGTTATCCAAGCTTCCAGACTGCCACCTACACCAGTCGTAGCTACGCAGGCATCACCCCCGGATATACCTACCAATTCCCCGGTAAACACAATACCCACTTGCATCATTAGGCATCATGGTAATTTGATTTTCACCACTGTTAGGTGAGAAGCAGGACCGAATTAGAAAGACTTGAATTCGGCACACGCTTACCAAAGACGTCTGAGTTCTTATCACTAGAGCTATTTCGAAAGAAAAGCAAGATGAATCCTACTAAATACTCATAAGGCATTTGACAAAATTTCCTTGATTGACTCCAGGGAAAATTATCAATCATATAAAAGAAATGAATGGACGTTAATCTTTCCTTGAATGTTTTGAACTATGTTTCCTCTGCCAGTGTTGTATTTAGGCATGCACATGCTGGCTGGAGGAGTTGCCATAATATGGAAGTAGTTGAGTTTCCCACAGCTGACCTTGCACATTCTTCAGCAAACTAGTTGAGCCTGTATTAACAGCGCTCTTTTTTTTCCCTCAAAAGCTTGTCTACGCCGTACTGTGTAAGATATACAGTCACACATCGCAGGTGTCAGGCCAAATCCTCCAATGGCACAGTTGATAAAGTTCTTTTCTTTTTCACAAGTCTATAGAAGTTTGGGTGTTATTTTTACAAATTATTGACCAAGGTGTTACTTTTATGAATTATTGACCAATCTAAAGTGGTGAAAATAGCTTGCTCTCAAATATGCCAGTTTTGGGGGTCTCATGAAAAGTGAGGATTTTGGAGGTACAACGCCAGCGATATATAAAACATGCCTGAACAGAAACAAGTTACACTGAGGGTGTAAATTGCTGCTTGTAAATATCAGGGAGTGGATTCACATCTGCTTTGCTCACATGTCTGTGTTAGCACCGTGTGCCAGTGTTTAGGCATGTGTTGTGCTCCCTTGCTATATCGCGCTTCATCATTCACAACCCTGCTATAAATCGTGTATTTTTTAAGTGATCATTACAGTAAAATACATACCCACAGTGACTATACTCACGCAGAACCTATTGTCATCCACAGCTCACACTAATACACTCACACGGATTTGCATGCCACCCATGTCTCGCCTCTTAAAGGACACTTCACTTCAATTCATACACTGTATTTGATAAATACAGTTATGCTTGCATTTTTTTCCATGTTCAAATACATGTATGATGTGTTAAGTGTGTTTTAATATAGTACACACATTTAAACCTTGGGAGAACTACGGGAGCTGTTCTAGTGTTAAGCAAAGTTTTTTCATGGTGTCTCTACTCTATATTTGGGATTTGGAAAATAACCTAAATATATATAAATAACATAATAATGGGCTCTACTGTGTTCAGCCAGTCCTTTTTTACAGCCCAAATGACTGAATTGTACTCCTGTTTTGTACATATGTGCTTATACATTTATATACCAGGGTATAATATTTTCAATACTGGCAGTCTTTTAAAATACGAATTATGACTGAATGGAGACTGTATATATATTTTTTCTTTATTCCTTTGTTTGCATTTTGAATAATAATTTCACTATTCTAAGCTGCCTTATAGTGTAATTCCCTTAAAAAACAAAATTTATGAGCACGATGTCTGATTTGTTGGTTCATGCATATTTAAAACAAAGTAACCATAATGTCTACTTCTAAACCATTTTTCATCTAACATATGCCGCTTCTCTTTCCTCAAATCCTGTATGCTTTAGTTTGACTTGTCCACACTTCCCACTCTGTGCTTGTGTTGTCCTTTGCTTACCTGTCAAAGGTGGCGTCTAGGACTCAAAATCACTTTTGATGTTTCTGTTTTAGAGTTCCACTTAGAGAGGACTCCCCTTCTGACTTCACCCCACCCCCCTGAACTCACAGGTTTGTCAGTCCCTCCTTCGGACTTTACAAGCGGCACGTCGCCAATTTGTCATGATACACCCCATCATCTGATACACATACTTTTAGCTTTTACAATGACACACTTTATTTGTTTTAGATTTTAAATGTGGACCTTCTATGTCTTTAGCGATTCCCCTGACAGCGTATGGACCAATGGCAGCAGCGGCAGCAGCAGCAGTCGTCAGAGGTAGGATTCTGCAAAAGGTTCTTTTTTTGAAAGTATTTTAAAAAATCATTCCTTGATGTCTTTGTACTGTATGTCCTTTGCCTATATGTGGGGTGATTTTTTTCCCCCCCTCATTGTGTGGGGTGATTTTCTTTCCCCCCATAAAAGCTGACATGGGCATGTTTACCACTGTATTTCTTCACCTTTCCTTTTAACAAGACACAAAAGGACAATAATTCTTAAAGCTTTGTAGGTGGAATTCTTGTGTACAACTCAAGTTGCACAACAGACCAGGGTCTCCAATGTCATATTTTGTACTTCATAATGCGCCGGCCACACATTTAATGGGAGACAGGTCTGGAATGCGCTCGATATAAATAATAAAAATCGCTACAATGTGAATTTTTGTTTGAGGGCTTAGAATACTAAAAAAAAAGGGAACCCTGTAAATCGGCTGTTCACAGTTCTATTAGCGATGAGTTGTAGCCTTAGAGAGACTCAATTAAAGCAACAGCATAGTTGAGTCAGATTCTCTCATTCGGCACGTGATTCTGATATTGTGACGATACCTTCAGGTTCTACCCCATCTCGCACAGCTGGATTTTTGGGAACCAGCAGCCCCGGCCCGATGGCGGACCTTTATGGAACAGCTGGTCAGGAGTCGGCGGTCAGCAGTTACCTCAGTGCTGCAAGTCCTGCCCCGAGTACTGGATTCAGCCATGGTCTTGGGGTAAGTTACCACCTAATACACCATCCTACCCAAAAAGAATTCCTTTGCATCTGTTCTCACTCTTGCTTGCATAGTTCTTCAAATTAGACCTCAGTCAAACTCACCAAACACAGAGAAGCAACATGTCATTTATTCCATCATAGTCAAATGAAGGTTTGAAAGAAGTAAAGGTGAATCTTTCGTGCTTGCTCCTACAGGGCCCTTTGATCGCCACGGCCTTCACTAACGGCTATCACTGAAAATGTGAGTTATTATGGCAGCATACGGTATAGTACGATTGCATGTGACCTCTGACTAATGCCGCTTGTTTGCATTGCAGCGGAGAGTTGTTGACGGAGGGAGAGCTGAAGGTAGTTGAAGTTGCTTTGGAGCTGATCTGGCCCAAGCTCTGTCCACTTCACTTCTCATGGTGGGGGAAGCTGACAACCCCACCTCCACCCCATACAACTACCCTCTTACTATGGCAACCTCAACTCAGCCAACCCTCAGCAAAATCAATCTTTTTGAAAAGCCAGCAAACCATAAAAAACACATACAGATGCTGTATTTTTAGTGTTACTTTTTGGGCTGATGTTTTCCCATATTGAGCGATCGCTTTGTCTTACTAGGTTATTTGACCTCTGAACCTGAATCTCCAATTGAAGGTTACCAACTGTACTGCAAAAAATGTCATATTAACAATTAATTTTTGATCATTTCTATTTCTTGAAAATTTGTCACGTGTACTGTATCCTTTGGTAGATTTTAACAAAATCTTGTTCTGCATTACGCAAGGAAACAGGTCATTGGTCACAATTACACGGTAGGCCTCCTTGAGCTGTACAATGTTGTAAAATACTGTAAATATGACTTTTGTTCGGGGTTCTAAGAGGTGGGGGCAGCTACTTTTAGGGTCTGGGAGGCTTTAGAGAAGTGATTTGTTTTCTTCTTCTCTTCAGTCCTGATACGTTGGCAACTTTGACGGTTTTTAGTTTTGTGACCATCTCAATACATGTCTGTCATTGTTAGACCAGCCACAAGTTTGCCTAGGCATTTCTCAATCTGACACGTAAGTCTATTATTTCATTGGAAAGCTGCTGTGAGTTCAGCAGAGGGAGGTGGTGTCCTTGTTTCCTTTGACTTTTTGGAGGAGTGGTGACAGATGCACGTAAAAATGCTCCTTAGCTAGGAGACGAAAAAACATACAGTTTTCTTACTTTGTCATATTGTTGTTTAACTGTGATATTTTTAATATGTGAATATTGTTTGTGGAAGAACATGAAGGAGTAGTCTGTTGTGCAACCGTGCACACACAGACACAATCAAACATGCTGACGGCCGCTTCTCTCTGCTGGTTGTGTGTGTGTTATGTATTTTCCTAAACATTGACCGACTGTGTAAAATATGCACCATATGCTGTTTTTGTCTGGGGGAGGTATCAATGTTGAAAATGTGAAATTTTTTAATTTGACTTTTTAATAATACATTAACATATTTGTCAAATTTATTGCGGTATATATATATTTTTTAAAGGTGGCTTTTTCTAGTCACCTTGACATCCCTCACACGTATCCACTGGAGGTCACACTAAAGCAATGTGATGGCTATTTTTCGACCAAAATAATTGTGAACAAAGTGAATAGGATCTTGCACTGGCTGGCCAAATGGCAGAAGAACAAAGCACTCCACATTTAATAAAACGTTTTCATAAACACTCAAAGTGCTGCAAGCTACCACGGTAGTTTTGATGCTGTCTTTGATGAAAAAACAAACTTGTCAATACCGTTTCAGAATTTCCTGTCATGTTATTTCTTTGGAGAAAATAAAAACCTTTTTGAATTTCTTAATAAATTATTTAAAAACATTCTATGTAGATTGTTGGCTATTTTTTGACATAAATCTTTGTTCTTAATGTTTAGGAACGGGTCCTTTTTGAAGAATATTGGTACCCCCACTGTAAGATTAAGTCCTCTGATGATTCATGATTGTGCTTTGTTTTATGACGGTGACTTTTTTTAAACCCATGTCGAGGAGGTATTATTGCCTCGATCTTCCTGCTTTTAATGTCTCGGGGGATGCTGCAGCCCGTCATTAACAGTAGAAGGTCTCTCAGGATGTCTTGCCTGACATAACCTGCTGGTGTAGGTGGACACTGCAAGATCGCTATGTGCAGGAATTTGGGCTGCAGATGTCTGAAGCACCTGCATGTGGAGGCGGAGTGCATGCATTGCGGGAGGAGGCGCTCGTGCAGTTGTCAGCCACATTTTCCCACCACAAGCTACCGGTTAAATCTGCCATTGGTAATTGCCTGTAGCGTCCCATTAGCAAATGAATGTACGTACTGCATGATAGTTGTACTCTTTTATTTTATTTGACTCGTGAATCGTGTTTCGAAATGTGTTTGAAAGTACAACATATGCACACATTGTCAACCATAAGAAGGTGAAAAAACATAGTTGCAAATTTGTCAAAAACAAGAACTTCAATTCAAGCCATTTACGAATAATATATCACAAGTGTATGTAACAAATAAATAAATAAATAAATACAATCCCTTTGTTAAGTAAAAATAACTTTGAACTGTGCACTAAAAACACATTTAGCTAAGTAGAGCTTCAAATGATTACAAACAATAATGTGATGACGCTGCATGTTTTCATGTGCGATTAACCAAAAAAAGGACATTTTAAATCAACTTATTATTGTACAAAGGACCGAACATCGGCACAAATCGGGTTAAAGTCAAACTCAGCGGAAGAGGCGTGTATTCGCAAATGAACACAACTGCAAATAAAGCCCCCCCCACGGAACGAGTCCGTACGCGATGGTCGTGATCACGGGGCGCGTAATCGAAGTAGAGGAAAGGCTGAAAAAAGCGTCTCGTATCACTCTTTAAGGTTACTTTAGGTCTACACTGGGTGCACGTCTGTTTTGTTCTTGAAACGAGAAAAGTGCTGCTCAAAGACCGGAAACAACGGCAAAAAAGGACTTCACGTCTCCATTCACTCCTCTCTTCGGCCCAAGACTGCATAAATCCAGACGTCAACTAAGAATCTTTAGGTAGGTAACAAACTATATTAAATAGAATAGCATACATCGTTACTTGGTTCCCGATTGTTGTTGCGTTAGGCCAGAAGGAACGTCTCAAAGCGCCCCTAGTGGCCAGTCCAGGATCATGCACTCTACAGTGATATTCATTCCCCCTTTATTTTTATGCCAAGGCGAGAAAATAAAAAAGATCTCGTGGGACACTAATAAAATGTCAATTTATTTGTACCCCCTGCAAGGTGCTACCTTTTGTGATGGTAGATTTTTCAATAAAGTTCTTGTTGTATTTTATTGGATTGTGAAAGTTCATCTAATTAAGTAGTCAGTGAGTATTTATCATGAATATTTGTGTCTTCCAGTGTTAGATGCTGTTAAAATGGGGAACAGCAATAGTGACAGAGCCAGCGGGAGTCAGAGTGAAAGAGGCAAGGAGGCGCGTCCCAACATCCTGATAGACAGCACAGAGGATGCAGATATATTCCAGAGGGAGGATACAAAGGTAACACGTTTGTGCAATAAAATTAAAGCCAATGACAATGCTGTGTGTAGCGTTTAGCTCTTTAATGTCCTCATTATTATGGAACCAACCTTGGGTCCAGGCACCACAGGAGGAACAGGAGTTTCTGGCCTGGCAGCAGGACCTGGAGAGCGAAAACAAATGTCCGACCCTTGCCAGGCCAACGGTGTTCCGCTGGGCCGGCAGCGCCAAAGAGGTCTTTGTGTCTGGCTCATTTAACAACTGGTCCACCAAGATCCCTCTCAATAGAAGGTGGCACTGTGAACGTTGCAACTTCTTTAAGAGATATTATTGAATTAATCTGTTGATGAACGTGTAATCTCTCACTCAGCAAGAACAACTTTGTGGCAATCATGGACCTGCCCGAGGGAGAACACCAGTACAAATTTTGTGTAGACGGACAGTGGACATTAGATCCAACAGGGGTAAGGAAATGAACTTGATTTTTTTTTTTTTTTAAATCAGTATTTTAATTTTCGTTACATTTATTTTATTACTTGGAAGGATGAAAAGGATACTATGAGTTAGCATGAAAACTCAAACTTTGACTGCATTTCAGTGATTTCCTCCATATGCTCATACAGGCCGTGATCACAACCAAAACCGGAACCGTTAATAACATTATCCAGGTGAAGACAACTGATTTTGAAGTCTTCGATGCCCTCCGAATTGACTCTCAAGATTCTGCAGACATCTCCGGTAATAGTCACTTTGCAGTTTTGTTTCTATCAAGTCCTTTGTGTGCTATTTTTTTTTTTCCCCCCAATCAGACTTGTCCAGTTCTCCTCCTGGTCCGTACCAACAAGACGCTTACGTCGTCAAGCCAGAAGACAAGCTCAAACATCCGCCTATTTTACCCCCACACTTGCTCCAAGTGCTGCTCAACAAAGACACGGGCATCTCAGTATGTTGCACCTTCACCATTTGTTATGTCCAACTTAAATGGATTATGCTCTCATTTCAATCTTCTCTTCTCAGTGTGACCCAACCCTGCTTCCTGAGCCCAACCACGTGATGCTGAATCACCTATATGCCCTCTCCATTAAGGTAACACAAACATCCACATCATCATTGCACCCCTGTTGTGAGGCTCTTTTCCTAAATAACAAGCATTGTGTTTTGTTCTAGGATGGCGTAATGGTTCTGAGTGCAACACACAGATACAAAAAGAAGTATGTGACTACTCTTCTGTACAAGCCCGTATAGCTAGAGATCATTGTCATGAAAATGTAGTGGCTGCTGATGTTTTCATAATTTGATATTTCCTTTTCTTTTTGTTTTTATTACAATGGGCCTTATTTTTTAAATTGATGCATAGATTTTTTTTTATTTAACTCCACACACAATTTGAATACTGTATAATCACCGTCAGATTCATGATGTGTGTATGTTGATGAATCTGAATTCAATCTAAATGAAAGCTCATGCTGTAATTTACATATGCCTTTCCTTTATTTGACCATAAACGGGCATCATCCCTTTGACAGCATTTCAGTCAATGCCGAGGGTTTATAAGTCAGCTCATTAGCAAATAGCCAATTGAAGTTGATGTTTATTGTTAAACATATTGATTTTATAAAAGACTGTAATGTCGAAAGGTTGTGCATCCTGGGTAAAAGTGATGTTTTTTTTTTCCAATGGCTGATACATGCATTGTGCATTTGCATGATCTGACAGGTTTGTTTGCGGAATGCGCACAAAAACAAGTCTGACCATATTGACGATCGATTGAATAACATTCCCATGTCATTTTCTTTAGGTGTGTTCAAATCCATGTGTGATAGTATGAGAACTATTGCGCAACCTTTTGGCTCAATGAACCAAATTGAGTCCAAGTTGCCTCGAATCTCAAACCAAAGCTATAAATTTGTATTGCTTTTGTGGTATGGAGGCTTATATGTACACCTAATCTATCCTGATTCATTTCTAAATGTTCATTTTGTTTGTCGAAACAAGAAATAAATATGCATTTTGATAAGAATGGTGCGGTGCAAACTTGCTTCTTTATTGATTGTTACTCAGTTGACACAGTGGACTTTTGGATCCAGGTCCTTGTTTTCAGAGTTGAATTCAGCCTGCTCAAAGCAATGAGCTGCCACGCGATCACACTCGCACACGGCTGCCTGGCACTTGTCATTTGTGGCTACGGAGACACATCAGAAACATTACGTCATGTACCTCCATTAATACCAAAGTAAACTGTTTATGCATAGCAGTAGTACACACACGGTCCAACAGAACAACTGTAAAGAAATATTTGAGTAGAAATGAAGACTAAAAGTCACTTAACTGTTATTTTTTTATATATTTGCAAAATGTTCGTTGACCTGCAGGTCAGCAATATACAGCAAATATAAATGTTAAATATGGCACCCATTCAACTGCTGGTAACACAATCTCATGACCATTATTCAAATAAATTCATTTCACCGCGCAATGCATTCTGGGAATTAAAAAGGGATGTTATATTTTTGAAAAATGTATTTACAGTTAACTCCCACTATTGGTGGGTAATATGTATAATAGCAAATATTATAATATAATTAAAAGGCATTGGGTGCAAAAAATAATTTAGGCATGATACATTTTGTAAATTAATCGCTGATTAATCTATTATTTTTCCATACAAAGAACATCCATATCG
This sequence comes from Syngnathus acus, assembly GCF_901709675.1. Lineage (NCBI taxonomy): Eukaryota > Metazoa > Chordata > Actinopteri > Syngnathiformes > Syngnathidae > Syngnathus > Syngnathus acus. The sequence goes on along the minus strand of NC_051094.1, from coordinate 12,559,302 downwards.
ATCGGGCCTTAATGATTATTGTTGATGTTGTGGCCGATTATGACATTTAGCTGAATTCTGCATTAATCACTCAACCTGTTGTATTTACAGTTTTTCCTTAGCATATTAAATGTCAGAATAATCTTGAGTTGGGTCACAGACTCACCTGGGCAGGTGACTTGGTTATCTGAGCAGGAGAAATCATAAACCAGGACATATGGAAGATCAGCAATGCTCCCACACCCAGGACTCTTTCTGCTGCTTTCATAACATTTGTCATGGGCATAACAGCACCTAAAACGAGTGGATTGGATTTTTTTTATTATAGAATAGTACCTGATCGTTTTTCATTGTCACAACTTGAATGCAGAGGTATCAAATCCAGATCCAGTTTGTCAAAACCATGCCACAGTTTAGATCTAGCCACAGGTGATTCTACTCAAGCAGGTAAACAGCGCTTGACTAGTCGCACATGTGGCTAAACCCAAACTGTGGTAGGGTTTTGAGTTTCTGGACCTTATGGACACCTCTGCTTGAATTCAGCTTTTGGTTTCTGCTCCTTACCTGTCCAGGTCATCCCGTGGGGTTCCTGTACCCCCAAAGCCACACCAACAACCATAACCGTTGTACATCAGAGGGTTAACTCCTGGCTGGGCACACTTAATCATGTTCGCAAACTGCCACAAGGCTTTGGGCAGTCGAGCCCCGCTGATCACACAAGCTGGTAAACGACATCAAGTAAAACAGACGTATGTTCTTTCAAAGTGGTGCCGTATGTGTTTTAAGCAGGCTTACCGGTGGCCAGCAGCAGCAGCAGAGGAGCTGTCAGGTTCATCATGGTTGCCTGCAGAGAAACAGGCAACATTGTCACAGCTTGCACTTATAGATCAGGAGGTGGGCTAGAGATAAGGAGTACATGGGGAGGAGTTGATTTTTTTCTTTTTTTTTTTTTTTGGTAACATGAAGATTTTATACAACTATATACTTGTCAACATTCAAATCAAACACTTTCCTTTGAAATAATTATAGCAAGCATGATTGAACACATGTTTTCAATTGTTGAGCTGTAATGAGTGCAAATCACTCAGGGATTACATTATTCTACTAAATAAATATCAACTACTGAATGATTAACTTCTGGTCTTATTTTACTTTGTATGTCCTTTGGTCATATGGTTTAAGAAGTAAACACAAATGACATAAGGATCTTAGTCTTATGACTTTTCCAATGTGTTAGAACTTGTTTTTTTTTTTCCTCTTTGACCACCATGCCATTCGACGGCACTTTTGCATTTTGGTCTTGCTCGACACACAGCTGTGTAAACAGCAAAGACTTCCCAAAAAACACCTCTAAACATTTCTGATAATGTTCAACCTAGTGTAACAGAAAGGGAAATCTAGTATGTTATAATAACCTAATGTATGTAACTTCAAAAGGGAAACCCATTCCACATTTTCCCTTTTTATTCCTCAGTTGCTATTGGTGATGGGGAGGTGTCGCAACACTTTTGTCTTTGCAAGGTGGATCTAATGGCTGGATGGTTGAAGAACTCAAGGCTGTATTGGGCTCAGTGACTGCAGTACTAACAAGTCAGACAATATTTAGTGAAATTATGTAGTAATCAATTTTGGTCCAGGCATCACGGGGTCCAGTGGTTGGCACATCTCGAGAGGTCCTGGGTTTGAAGCTCAGCTCACGCCATCTGCATATTGTCCCTTTGTAAGTATGGAATTTTCTCCAGGTATTCTAGCTTCCTCCCGCATTCCGTAAACAATTAAATTTGGTACATATTTCCGAGACTCTAAATTGCCCATTGGTGTGACTGTGAGTGAGAATACTTGTTGGTTTACACGAGGCACTGCTACTGATTGGGCCCTCACCCAAAGTCACCTATGAAATGTGTCACCTGTAACTCTCATGAGAACTGGCAGTGTAGAAAGTGGTTGACTGGATGATTTTATTTAGGTGATTATATGAGGAAGTTGCAGATTCTTAAATGTCTTTTGTAAGGTTAAGGTAGTCTCACCTCATTGCATTTATAAGGAAACACTGTAAATACAATGCCTTTATCGAAACACTGGAAATGCAATGGCGTTATTTTTTTAACATTCATGTTTGAATACCTCTACAGACAAAAAATACTCTCATATGCCAATTTCACATATAAAGTTGTATGAGATATTGCAGTCAGCGTCATTCCACCGCCGGCGTACGCGTACGTCGGTAGCATGAATCTGCCCGCAGTCCTCACCATTTTTTCTGAAGGCCCAATTGTCAGGCTGATCTACATCCCAGAACCTCAGAAAACACACAGAAAGAAATATTGTTAAGCACGTGCTTGTATACATTTAAGGGCCTCCACAATTGAAAACTTACTTTGGGATTTTATTGTAGTCAGTTCCATCCACCCAACTCCACTCTCCCTCGTGGACTCGTTCCACAAGTCCAATCCAGTATTTATAAGTCATTTCAGAAATTTCTGACAGATAGTCCTACGGTAAACAACCCAAGATTAACATGATGATTTGTTGAATTCCGTTTACGCTGTAAACGCTGGCTGGACAAGAAGCTCACCAGTTCCTCAACACTGTTCACAACCACTAGATGTGCTGCACGTAAAAGGCACTGCTGCTCAGCTCTGCTCCAGGTGGCAGTGGTGGTCGACAGCAAGTAGCAGCTGCTTTGGAATGACACCCATCCCTCCTTACATGCTCCTGGTTTGACGCAGAGTAATACGAGCAAACACTTATAGGGAAATAACTTCAACTTCCTGAGACCTTGAATGGGAAACACGGTACAGAAAATGGATGGTTAGATGATACTGGAAAAACACGATTACCTCTAACTGGGACACGTTTTTCCAAATGGACATCTTGTATAGTTGTCCCGTCACCTTTGATTGGGAGGAAATACAAATAAATAAAAGTTACTTACAGCGTTGCAACAATCTTGCATCTTGAGTCCATCTTTACTTTTCTTACCCGAGGCTTGATGGCTGGTTTTTTTTAGGTTTAGTTTGATGTCAGTGATTTCCGTGTTTAACTGCGAGACTTAAGACAGAAGAAACCATAAGACAAACATTTCATAATGTATGAAATTGCCAACATATAAACTGAATGCCAATGACTTTATAAAACATACATTTGATCCCAGTTACCATTAGCTGAATTAAAAGCAGGGCCACAAGGATACCATAGAGGGTATATACCAATATCCTCTTCATACCTATAAATGACAAATGACATATTTGTAAAACAGAGAGACCACTAGAATAATTAAGACATTTGATTGCATGGGTATTCTACCTTTGTAGACATTCTGATCTGCAAGCTTAAATCTCTCAGAGGTTGACTCAAACTGGTTGTACTGAGCGTCCATCTCTTGAAAAACATATTCATGTTCATTTTCACTGGCATGTTCACAGTTATCATAATATGCTAATTTTGAACTTATTAATTAGAGAAAAAGCATCATTTATATATTTCATGGACAACTTGACTTCATCAAATATTAAAAAAAAAAAATCCTGATTCACTGAGTAGCTTTAAATAGATAACAGTTAACAAGATAATTCACATCTGAGCACTTCTGTTCTCAACAATACAATTAATGTTTCTAACAAATGTACTTACAGTTTTTTTTCCCCACGGAACTTAGTCAAATAGAAAATGTACTATTGTACAGTATTGTCAGGTTGGACTCTGACCATGAACTCACTGAAGTCCTCCCCCTTTAAATAAAGCCAGCTAGTATCGATTAGTCTGTCTTTTTTGAGTCGGTCACAAGTCATGGTAAAATATTTTGACGCTTATTCGTTTTATGTATATTATTTATATTTATGTATATTATAGTATTCTCAAACTTTTTTTTTAATTGATCTAATCAGTTTCAGGTTTCTGTCCAGTAGATGGCAGTATCTGGTTTGCAACCGCCAACAAAAAGCAGAGAATAATAATTTAAATCTAGTAATTGTGATAAAACATTTAATTATTTTAACAAATTTTGCCGATATTCAAATGCGTCTAAGTGTGTCTGATTAACAAAAAATAGTCATTCAGAATTGTGATTGCCTTTAATTAATCACCTTTATTTACATATAAAAAAAAACTAGCGTGTAATAGAGGGGGGGGGGGGGGAGCCAAAGCCACTTACTACAAAAATAATAAATGAAAAATGACAAAATATACATGGCATAAAACTAAAATAATCTGTTTTCTGTGTTCCGAAAATAAAATTCCTGTCACGTGACTCTTCATTTACACGTCTTTCCGGTGTGTTTGAAACCATTTGAAAGGAAGATGGCGGCCATCGGACGACTGACTCAAGCCTTGCTGAGGTCTTCTTTGACCCAGACCCGTCGTCAGCTTTCTGCTGCCGCTGCTGGTCATGGCGAGCAAGCTGGTGAGTCTGACAATCGAGAAAGACTCCACGTTGATTCAATACCATTCAGGATTTACGAGGAAAGACAACGCTTTCACAGTGACCTTGTTGCTCTGGCGTCAGTTCCGTTAGCCCTAGCATTGGCTTGATATCCTTGACTCGACAACCTGCAGGACAAGTTGCGCGAAGATGCAATTATGTGATACATTTACTCGTTAAAATCACAAACTTGAATGACGAAATACTATGTTAAGGTGTCTTATGTGTACGTAAATCTCTAGCCTGTACATGTAAAACATGGTATACTGAACAAACATCAACATAATAACATTGTGTGTAATAACATTGGCCATTTAAATTAGATTAACATTAAACCAGCATTATCATTCAAGACCAAGATTCCAGTGGTGTCACTATCGTTTTCTTGTAACAAATATTCAGCCAGTTATGACTCTTTGAAAGGAGTCTGAATACCTATATCAAATGACCAATTCCTGAACAATGTCTTAATGCAGGGGAAGGCAAGACTGGCTGTCTGTTTTTCAAGTTTCCCTCCGTCACATAGCAGATTGAAATGATCAGGGTTGTTATCAAGTTCCTACAGAGCTGCTGATGGGCTGATCATTTAAATCGGTGTGTTTAGGATGGAAACGTTTAAAGCAGGCAGTACAGCGGCTCCCTCGGGCCGCCTGTCGTAATGCAACGTCAGTTGGAGAGTGTTCATTTTTAAATAAACAATCTGACTGGGAAAAAAATGTTACAGTAATTACATTTTGAGTCTGCATGTATCATTTTGACCTGGTTTTGCACATGTTAAGTTTGTCCTCACATGTCACACACTGGACCATGTTTTACATGAATGTTAACATAGCACTGTCAATCATGGTAGCGGATCACATAATGTGAATATCCCATCCTCTGATTCTGATTTTCCACCTCTCCAGCGAGGACATGGAAGATACTCAGCTTTGTGGTTGCCCTTCCTGGCGTTGCGGTGTGCATGGTTAACATGTACCTGAAGGAGCAACAACACAGCCACGAACAGCCTGAGTTCATCCCTTATTCACACCTCCGCATTCGGAGCAAGGTTGGGTTTAAATAATCCGTCTGCTTTTACTTGACTTGCATTTATTTTATGTCTCTGATTGTTATATTTTGTTCGTAAACAGCGGTTCCCCTGGGGAGATGGCAACAAATCGCTCTTCCACAATCCCCACGTGAATGCCCTTCCTGATGGCTATGAGGGTCACGATGAGTAGGCCCTCTTTCCAAACCTCATAACTTGTGTAGGGACCAGATTTCCCTCAGTAGGTTTTTCTCTCCAGGACCACACAAACTCATTTACAGTTTACCTTTCTTCTGTGTTTACCTCTGAACACGAAGAACCTGAGCCGGCAATTCTTTGCTCTGTACTGTTAAGCAAAATAAAACTGAAATAAAGTAACTTAACTCAATTTTGTGTATTTCTTCTTTGTTTAGTTTATAGGTAAAGCTCACTTTCACCCACTAGGATCCACTCAGTCACTAGCCCCAAATAAGTCATCTGTGATTGAAAAAATGGATTTCAAAGCTCTCTAGAAATTACCTTCAATGATTCATTGATATCAAATAATGATAGAATACACCTAACTTGAACTTTACTAGGAAAATATCATAGCACACCACCAAACAATATGTTCCCAAAACGTATACATATATACTAAAGTAATGAGGTCTTATCAATTTACTCAAATTGACTTAGTGTAAAATCCGGTCTGTGTAGTTGAACATAATAGATAGTTAGTTCAGAGGTCCTCAAAACAGTGCTATAAGCACCATGTTTCCCCCAAGGACCACATGAGTACCCCAGGGCCTGTTCCAAAAATAGCTCAGTCATTTATACTTGGGGCAAGTGAAAGTGGGACAATGATCATTTAAAAATGTACACATTCATTATTATAAATTAAAACCATTACCAAGGTAATATAAGCATGTAACAAATTGATAAGGGCTGGTGACCAGTACATTCTCCCATCTAGTGGAGAAGCATGGAATTGTTTAGCTTTTGCGGGGATGGATAGGTGCACAAAGATACAGTCTAAGTAAAAAAATTCAGACCAATTAAGTGATACTAAATAGTTTACGGCTAATGTGCCATGACATTGTGTAAAGCAACCACTGTACCACGTTTGATGGGGTGCAGTTACATCCATGCAAGTACTACCATAATAAACATACTGTTTCATTAAAATATCTGTTAACAATTATTACAACAAAAGCATTTCTTTACGTATGGGTGCCTCTCAAACGCATGTGCAATTTTCTGGTGCGTCTTTTACCTTCCTCCATCGGGACAGAGGCGTAGCCGAGCCAGGGGCGAGCCGGGGCGGCGCCCCGGTTAGGACTCCCTGCGCCCCGGTTGAAAAAAATCGAGCTTTTTCGATTCTTCATTTTCATGCCGTTTTTTTCTTTCGGTCTTGCGCGAATGTGCTTGCGCTATTCTATGTGCGCAATGTTATCCATTCACCGTTTGCCTCTCGGACCCGGATGTTGTTTTAGCGATCAGCGAACGGCGTGGGTGATGTTCGATTTTTTTTCCTGTGGGCGTGCGCCCCTACTGGAAAAATTCATGGCTACGCCTCTGGTGGGTGATGTTCGATTTTTTTTCCTGTGGGCGTGCGCCCCTACTGGAAAAATTCATGGCTACGCCTCTGGTGGGTGATGTTCGATTTTTTTTCCTGTGGGCGTGCGCCCCTACTGGAAAAATTCCTGGCTACGCCTCTGCATCGGGACATGTACGAATCATACCCTATTTCTGACATACATCACGTAACGTTAAATGTACTGTACTGTCAGTCTGCCACTATTACTATTTTCATTATTACTTTCATTGATATAATTACACACTACAAAATATCATTCAAACTGCAGTAATACCTGTATTACACAACGCAGCACGATTTTGTCCCTCACAACTTGCCATACTTTCACATGACTCTTTTCGCGTGTGACTGGTTTGCATTCCTGTAGTTATGTTCCTCGGGTCAAACCGTTTTTTCCTCACCGGTGGACTGACCACAACAAACCTGAAAATACTCGACGTGGCTGTTATAAAACTTGTCTTTTCTCGCATTCCGAGTTCATCCTTGGATTTCCAGGGCAGCGTTTTGATGATCTGACGCGAGCTGGGACAACTTCGCTGTTTTGTGTTTTGGTGGTGGAGACGAGACCTGAGATTACTGATGGCAGCATAATACATCAGTTTGGACCATGGCAGAATTTATTCCGCCAGACTCCAGAGGGTGAGGCGGTCTGTTCTACCTTTCACTTTTTTGTCTCCACCTCGTGGTTACCCACGTTGCCATAGATTTGGAATACTGTACATTGCTTTAATCTTCTGTAAATTAACCAATTCAATTTAACACTGCAGATTTTGTTATTTGTTATAACATTATCAGAAATTCTTGTTAGAAAAAAATAAAACTTTCCTGTTTTTCATTTCACATTTTTACCCTTGACTTTTGCAGGTGTCATTTTTTTTTACTATATGATGGCTCCAAGGTGAAGGGAGAGGGAGATCCGACCAGCAAGGGGATCTGTTACTTCTATCCGGAAGAGGTTTGACTCCTGGAAAAGTCTTGCCTAATGTGGTTGAATTTGATAATATTAAGGATAATGATAATAACACCTGTACAATTCTTTGCTGCAGACCCCCATCGATAAGCAAGAGCTACTTTGTGGTCAACTTGCCGGGGTGGGCCGTTGCATTTCGGAGCTTTCTTCCTCCCGTGTGCGCCTTCTGAAGCTGCGTCGCCACAAATTTGCAATCCATATGAAAGAGGACTTCTTTTGGGTGAGTGTGTGTGTGATAGTTCTTAGTCTGATCGATGACCTTCTTCTTATTTTTCCACCTTCAGGCGCTGGGCTGCTCCATGGAAACTCCCACTGTTAGTGTCTGTGAGCTACTGGATAAGATAATAAACCTCTTTTGTTTCTACAATGGCTCTGTTCGGCAGAGCTACCAGGTACTGTCTTCGAGTAGCCCTTTTTGTGAGCCTAACGCACACTAGAAACTGGGTAGATTAGATTAACATGGCAGCATATTGTTTGTCTGTTTGGACAAAAAAAAAAATCCAACATTCCACATGCTGGAAGCACTTTCGACTAGAGTAACCCGATGACATTAATAAACTGTTGCGAATATATGTAACCAATTTCATTTTCATACTATTTATGGTTACAAATGTCTGTTTGGGCTTCTAATAGTGTTTAGGCCAGATGAGGCCACACTAATAAGTAATCAATGTGTGTGTGTGTCTCCATAGTTTAATAGTCAGGAAAGCTTGGCTGCTCGGTGGTCACGATACCTGTCATACTTGCTCGCTGGACCTTCTGAGCTTCATCACGTCTTCAGTTCCATGACCACTATTGAGTCGACAAATGTAAGATTCATGCATCCATTCATTTTCGATTCCAATTGTCTTTACAGTTTATGGTGAACTGTAGACAAAAATGGACAAATAACTATTCACACTCACATTCAAAATTACAGTTTAGAGCAGGGATGGTCAAGTCCAGTTCTCGAGAGCCCCTCAAGCCTGTTTTAGACTCATCCTACTGTAGTATACCTGCAGTACACCTAAAACAGGCTGGTTAGGGAGCTCTTTAGTACCAAAGCTGGACATGCCTGAGTCTTCAATGAACCCAAAATGCAAAAGTTTTTGGAATGTGGGATGAGAAAGCTGGAGTGCCCCAAAACTATGAAAAAAAAGAACAAACGTGCAGTGAAAGTTGAATGTTGATGCATTCGAACTGTATTGCTGCTGCAGAAACAGGATATGACTGAATATCCTGTGTTATTGCGCAATACCAAGACACACTTCTGCATTTATCATGTCTGATACAGACTGAATTGTGCCATGCAAATTTTTGCTCATGGGTTACACATGGCCACGGCACAAGGTTTTGCAAAACTGGCTCTGAGAAGCCTCACATGATATGTGGTATGTGATGATGTAATCTAAAAACATGGCACACATCTTGTACTCAATGTTGACATTATTGCACTGCAAACTGCATGATTGTTTCACTTGAGTTTCTTTTTGCTAGTATCTGGTGATGAACAGTATTTTTAATCCTCAGGTTGACCCGCTTCTGTTGCTCAAGGCTGCGCTCATTCTTCAGGCCTGCCAGCGCTGCTGCCCCCTAGTGTTAGCAGGCTGTATTCTTTTTAGAGGAAGGTAGGCTGACTGGTGTGGGGTTATTTGAGTAAAATCGTTTTTGCACTCCCTCACTTACAAGAAGCGGAACAGCAAAATTCACAAAAGATAATAGATCCGAATTCAGTTATCATATTCAAGTTATTATGCAATTGCGATTCATACTAAAATTTTACCTGAAAGCTGAGCATCCCTAATTTTACTGAGTGGGTGTCTCCTCTAGATATGCTGTCCATTTTGATTTTTTGTCATAAACCTATTCTGCTATCTCTCCTCCATAGAGTGGTGAGCACACAGATGCCCCCAGATGTTACCATGAAGATTATGGTTCATGAGAGTGAAAACTTCAAGGTGAATGAATCACTATTTCATTAGTTGACATTGCAGTGGGAGGAGTGAAATAGTGGGTAACACACCCACGTTCATTGGCTGCTATTGTTAGGATTAGGGATATATTTTTTTTATTAATCCCCCTTTAAAATGTATTGAAAAATAGTTGCGCAAGGAATTATTTACCGCTGTCTAATTACAAAACTCAATTTGTTGCATGTGTGCCATAATATAAGGTGATCACACACAATGTTGCCTGCAACAAAAATGAGTTTGATACCCTTGGTTTATTGTTTCTCCCGCTTTCCCTCTTTATATGAAGATTGCAGAGCAGTACAGATTGTATTCCGTCTAGTCGAGTTTTCTAACAAAGAAGGGGGTAAACTTGTGTTTTCCATTTCTATATAGGCACAGTCGCCCAAAGGCCTGAGTCCCTCCAACTTCTTCGGTGATGCTGTCAGCTCTACTTCTGTGTTCCTCACCATGTTTGAACTTCAGTACCTGCAGTCTGCTCCTGTGGACAGAGATTCATGGTACTGTAACACAAAACACATTTTAGTTGTTTTCTTCAGTAGTTCTCAAGCCGTGAGCCGTGGCACATTGTGTGCAGTGAGAGCTCATCAGGTTTTCTGCAGAAAATTAGCCAACGTCAATCTAAGCTTGTAATTCGCGCTGACATCAGATCGAATCTATATACAGTCAAACCTCGGTTTTCGAACGTCTCGGTTCTCGAACAAATCGGAATTCGAGATTTTTTGCTTCGGTTGTCGAACAAAATTCGGAGGTCGAACCTCTCGAGATGAGCCGGGTAGTGATGTGCATTCCAGTTCTTTTAAGTGAACTGGATCTATAGAATCAGTTCACTGAAAAGCTTCGTTCAAATGAATCGTTCAACGAATTGCCCGCCCCCCCCACACACACTGATCCATTTTTTATTTTATTTTTTTTTTAACTTCAATAACACACACAACTAAGCAATACACCAGACAAAAAACAATCAAGTAAACACAAGGTAATGTCGACAATGTTTTTCTCTATATTACAACATCCCGTGGGAACATGTACATCAAACAATACAACTACACCCCCCCCACACACACAAAAAAATATATATAATAATAATAATAATTGGCTCGGGTAATTCACACATTTCTTTCTATAATACAACACCTACACACTGATCCGTTGGCAACAGTCTCTCACTCGGTCGTGAACGGGAAGTTGCGTCACTGACTCGTTTCGTTCGTGAACAGGAAATTACGTCACTGACACGTAAAGTCCCTCCTCCATCTATCGCTCGCTGCTGATTCGTCGTTCGCGAAGATTCACGAGTGAGTGACAGACAGCATTGCTGCTATACCAGCCGACACACGTTATGCCGACATTGATGTTTTAATTTTGTATTTGTTGGGTTGTAGTTGATGGTGTTATTATACCGAATGTGTTTGAATAAAAGGTTGATAAATAACCCGTTATGCCGACATTTGTTATTTTGGGGGAAAACCAACGTAAAACACATATATATACATATTGTCATATAAAGCAGTTAACCAAATGTCAGATTTTTATGTTTTGATTGGCGAATATATACAAGGAATAAAACGCCAGACAAGTCTTAACATAAATGTTTATTAAAATAATTATAATTAAAAAAAATAATAATAATAATAATAGTAATAAAAGTAAATTTCAAACCAGCAATCTAATGTGAAATTGCAGTAGATATATTGGATAACAATATTTAGGCATTAATTGTTCGTGAACAGGAAGTTACGTCATTTTCTTCTTCGTTTTGTTTTACGGCGAGGTGGCACCAGCTTCAATGCGCGCTACTGACACCTACTGGTTGAAGTCATATGAACCGAAAAAAGAACGAATCACTTTAGGAAGTGTTTCGTTCACTCTTGTTCACTGAAAAGATTCGTTCTTTTGAACGAATTGTTCACTCACGAGCCAACACTCGTTCAATATGCCCAACCGCTCGGCCAGCGGTGCTTCGAAATAACTTCGTTTAATGGCTCCACATGTCCTCAGCACTGCAAACTTTTGTGCCAGTACACCATATGAAGTAAATGACGGGATTTTTTTTTTTTTTTTTTTACCTCATCTAATATGTATCAAGCATGCGAGCTGGTGTTTTAGAACAGCCTAAACTAGTAAAAAAACTTGCAAAAATATTAATGCCTTATTTTCTTCCCTGTTGAGAGAAGTGCGTAATGCAATGCGGATAGTGCTGCGGGGAGAAGTTTGACAAGCGTTGGTACATTCATTTGAAGCATAAGCTTAGTACATTTCGCAGGGGTGGGGAATCGAACCCAGACGGAGCCAGTTGCCAAACGTGGTGAGCTCGGCGGTCACCCTCTTTCACTTCGAGTCATTCTTATCCGTTCAGTATTTCGTTCCGCGCGCGTTGGGTAAGTACAAAATAGTGTTGGCTCGTGAGTGAACGATTCGTACAAAAGAACGATTTCTTTTCAGTGAACGAGAGTGAACGAATCACTTCCTAAAGTGATTCGTTCTTTTTTCAGTTCATATGACTTCAACCAGTAGGTGTCGGTAATGCGCATTGAAGCTGGTGCCACCTCGCCGTAAATCAAAACGAAGAAGAAAACAAGGTAACTTCCCGTTCACGAACGAGTCGTGAACGAGACCTAATAGAGTGTCCGAATGACGTCACAGATCAAACAGCCAATCAGAAAGTGGGGGTGAGGGCGGGTGTGGCACTTTTCACTTTCATTTAAGCTTTGACCATGATTTTTCCCTAATGAATTGGCCTGTTATTAAGAACACCTGAAAATGGCGGTGTACCTAATGGAGTGTCCGAGTGACGTCACAGATCAAACAGCCAATCAGAAAGTGGGGGTGAGGGCGGGTGTGGCACTTTTCACTTAAACCAGGGGTGTCGACCTCAGTCCTCGAGGGGCCGCGTTCCAATATGTTTTCCAAGTTACCCTCGTTAAACGCACCTGCGTGAAAAGTTTTAGCTCCTTTCACGTTCTGCAGGAGCTAAAACTTTTCACGCAGGTGCACTTAACGAGGGAATCTTGGAAAACATGTTGGAATGCAGCCCCGAGGACTAGAGCTTGACACCTGTGACCTTTGACCATGATATTTCCCTAATAAAGTGGCCTGTTATTAGGTACACTTGAAAATGGCGGTGTACCTAATGGAGTGTCCAAGTGACGTCACAGATCAAACAGCCAATCAGAAAGTGGGGGTGAGGGCGGGTGTGGCACTTTTCACTTAAGCTTTTTCCCTATTGAAGTGGCCTGTGATTAGGTACACCTCATGGACACTACAATAGGTACACTACACGAGGTTAAAAAAAAAAAAAGAATAAATAAATCAGAAACTGTAGCGAACGATTCGGTGAACGATTCTTTTGAACAAATATTTTGAGTGAACCGATTCTAAAGATTCAGTTCACTTAACTGGAATGCACATCACTAGTACAAAGCAGTGCAGATGACCAAACGCTGCCACGCCGAAATAGCCGACTGGTTAGGGACGCGGGCTCTTGCTCGGTAAGAGGGTGGTTCGATCCCAGGTGTGAGAATGTACGTGAACGTGCTTTTATTGTGCAATTAACCCTTAATTTATTTATTCTTTTTTTTTTTTTTTACCTTGTGTATTGAAGTGTCCATGAGGTGTACCTACACATATTGTCATAGAAAGCAGTTAACCAAATGTCTGATTTTTATGTTTTAATTGGCGAACATAAAAACAAGGAATAAAACACCAGACAAGTTTTAACATAAATGTTTATTAATAATAATAATATTAAAAGTAAATTTCAAACCAGCAATCCAATGTGAAATTGCAGTAGATATATTGGATAACAATATTTAGGCGTATATACTCTGCATACACGTTATTGAAAAACTACTATAAGTGTTATAAAGTCAAGATTACCCAAAAAGAAGCATAATCTCCCCGTTGTTGCATAACGGCGCATCCCTTCATGCAATAAAGTTAGCCGTTAGCTTGGAGAAAACGCGCATAAAAGAAGTGGTGTTTCTTTCTTTCCTTGGCAAATCGTAAATCGACATTCTGGCTTACATAGGTCACGCCAGGAGACGCAACACGTTCACTGACTGATCCATGATGCACGGGAAGGCAGTTCACCCATTAACTCGTTCGCGAACGGGAAAGTCAGGATTCGTTCTCTCACTGATCCGTTTTCGCGATGAACTGGAAATGCAAATCACTCACTCACTGACTCGTTCACTCACATATCCGTTCAGTTGGTGAACGGGAATTGCAAGTCACGACTCGTTCGTGGACGGGAAGTTACGTCATTTTCTTCTTCGTTTTGATTTACAGCGAGGTGGCAGCAGCTTCAATCCGCATTACCGACACCTACTGGTATGAACTGAAAAAAGAACGAATCACTTTAGGAAGTCATTTGTTCACTCTCGTTCACTGAAGAAATTCGTTCTTTTGAACGAATCGTTCAATCACGAGCCAACACTAGAGCCGGGAGGAACCCGTACAAACCCGACCGCGCGGCCCGGATGCCGACTGACTCCGTTGTTATTGTATTTTCGTGACTTTGATGATTGTATTAACCCTTAATCATGCCTCCAAAGAAAGCAAGTGGGAGCAGTAAAGTGATGGTAAAACACAAAGACGCTCTTAAAGCAATGCGACAGTGAACCCCCGGCGCGCTGCGGTTGCGCGATCGGACAAAATTAAGCTCCCTGCGCACTTAGGTCCACCTAAATTTTGGAAAATACATCAGGACTTTAAAAATATTTTCTAAATTTCAGCGACGGCTCTGTCACAATAATGCGACCAGCGCGGTGCAGTTGCGCGGTCGGCGACGCGCTACGGTTGCGCGTTCGGCGGTGCGCTGCAGTTGTGCGATCGAACAAAAATGCGCAAATGAAAAAATGCTTTAAAAAGGCGTTGTTGTTTTTTTGTCTCGGAACGGATTCAATTTAAAATAGATTCGGAATTCGACCGATTCGCCTTCTGGAACGGATTGTGGTTGAAAACCGAGGTTTGACTGTATATTGTGGGTTATATATAATATTTTATAATTTTATTTATTTCACACTGAAGTGTGTCATGTGATTATTTTAAAGTCTACACAAATTACAAATGTCACAAAAGCTATGGCACCACTTAACATTACCAAACCTGACAGGTGTGAACTGCCTTAATGGTTGACAGTCCAGAAAAAAACTCATCATTCTTTCCAGGTCCCAGTTTACACCGATGAAATACACTTCGCTACGTCAGACCCTGTCAAGGACCCCATCGGATACGGCCTCTTCTGAGTCTGTCCCTTCAGATCCAACTTCCACCCAAAAAGGAAACGTGAGTCCTCGTCTGTCTGCATCGGACAACTCTGATTTGGACACGGTTCCAACGCAGCGTGCCACTAATCCGGTCCGATCCAGACCAAATGAAGAGGCCTCCCATGAAACTGAGGAGGAAGTTCTACAAAGTTCCACCTATGATAGTTTTCACAGCAGCGGAGGGGAAGGAGAAGACTTGGAGCACAACGCAACCTTGCACCTCAGTGGAGAGGATGGAGGCGCGTGTTGTGAGACAGTATTTGACTCTGGAGAGACAGAGCACTGCAATCAGGACTCACGCAATTGCATATTAGAAGGGCCCAACAGAGGTGCGAGTGGAACCAAGACAATGCCTGTCACCCCCGATGAAACCCCCCTGGTTCCCATGACATTGTACCTGCACAGGGTCAAGGGTCTTGTGCTGGCCCTGCTGGTGGAGCCTCACTTCTTATGTGACCAAGGTGCCATGGAGGAAGTGGTAAGGAGCAACTAATTTCAGCTGTATGTCTGACACAGGGTCTTACATTAAGCCTTTTTGGCCGTGTCACAAACGATACTGGCGCATATATTCTTGATAAGACAAGTTTCTGTGATTATTTAATATTTAGAATCTTTAGACTGTTTTAGGGCGCACTAGTTAGCACATCCGCCACACAGTTCAGAGGTGCAAAGTTTGATTCTGGCTCTGGCCTTCCTGTGTGGAGTTTGCATGTTCTCTCCATGCCTGCATGCATTTGCTTCCACATTCCCACAAAAATACGCATGATATTGACCACTCCAAGTTTTACGTAGGTGTGAGTGTGAAAAAGTGATGGGCAAAAGAAGAAAAGGACTGCTCTTGAGGTATCATTCAAGCCAAAATTATTTGCATAAAAGTCACTGGTGTGCGTAAAATACTATATTGTTCCATAAAAAGATTATTTTCTGCCATTTCTTTTATAATTGGTGATTTGTCGAACCGACCCATCATATTCTATTGCTGTTCACTAAAAAAATGAAATCAAGTAGAAACACATTTTTGTGTGATAATATTTTCGAATAATAATATTTCATTTTAGTACTTTCTGTATTTACAAAAAAAACACTGACCTTTGAAGAATCAGTCGTAACATTCTGACACATTTTTGTGTGATAATATATCATAATAATAATAATATTCCATTTTGGTACTTTCTGTATTTACAAAAAAACACACTGAGCCTCGAAGAATCAGTTGTAACGCTCTGAATTGGCTGGCACTTAAAAGATATGTTGGCAGTGTTGTCAAGGTTTTTTGGCATATAAAAAAACAAGAATGTTCATTTCATTATCATATTTATGAAATCAGTAAGCCACCATTGTTGTCGGAACCTGTCACATTAAAAGTTGATGACCTCTCTGACAGAGCGAAAGATAAAGACTCTTTAATGATATGTCACATTGGAATATTTATAATCCTGGTATAATCCTTCAAATTTGAATTTCAAAATTGCCGCTGGCGCTTTTGAAAAGTACGTGAGTGCTCTAACCTGCCTTTGTGATGCTAATGTATGGGCTTTGTCAGCCAGTCAGCTTCGCATTTATGGTTTGTATCCAGTATCACAGCTGCTTGGCGTCGCTAAACGGACTGGAGGCCCATCTCAGAAGCATCTCTCCAGTGGCGCCGGGCACCACGGGACCCTACATCTTCGCCCACTTCGACTGCGCGGAGAGCACACTAACAAGTGAGGTGTCCTCATTTTCCCTTTGTAAATGTTGCTAAGAGAGCTTGTGCCCCTCAGGACTGTTATCAGCATTCTTTTGTGCGTCAGTCCAGGTGAATGTAGCACTGACACCATTATTGTGTGTCTCTGCAGCCAACCTGTCTGGGAGACCAGGGACAGCCCCCGAGCGTCCTTTTGTCAGAGCCACATCACTCCTTCACTCGCATTTCTGTAACACTGAAACTCTGCAGGAGGCTATTATCAGGTCAGTATGCCAGTGACTGTGATGGTGGTGCTTTAGAGCGGTGGGGGTGGGGGCCTCTCGTGGTTCCTTTCACAGAGGGTGGGGGGCAGGGTAAGGATCTGTCATCCGCTCTATCATCACAACACAAGTTTCCCAAAGTGATGCTCATCTCTTGTTTGTCCTTCATGCCACTGCAGGAACGCCTCTACCGCTGTGTACGGCGCCCGCAACGCTGCCCACGAGACCTTTTTCCTGCAGCACGGCGTTACGCCAAGGAATTCAGGCATCCCCAACCACCAGGACAGTGCATTCTCCTTGCCCAGCAAGGCTCGGCACAGACTGCTCAAACACGGCGTTAACCTACTCTGACAGTATTTTATTTTTATTTGAAGCCTTTTGTCTTTTAGTAAACCTGAATGTCACGTGTTTGCACAAGTGCCCACTGTATTTCTTACAACTCTCACTCATCTCATTAGACAATGCTTTGCACTGGAAATAATATTAAACATTTGTCGTCTGTGAGTCACAATTTCAATTATTGTAGTTGTACTTTACATTTATGATCATGAGTTTTGATTCATCAACACCGAGCGAATTTGACACATTTTCTTGCTTTTTTGATGAGAGATCATTTACACTTGTCTCATCAATTCATTGATGACATTAATTCCCAAAATGTAATTGTTTTTGTAGAGACATTATTGACATTAGCCACACAGCTTTTGATGGTGTTTGGTAAATTTATCACAACTGTTGCAAAGGTAATAGCACTTAAGTAGAGCTGGTTGTGTAAAAACACACTGGGAAGTTTTGATTCAACTTATATTCATGTAAACAGAAAAGAGAATGTTTCCATAGTACAACGAAAACCACCTCCGCACACTAAATAGGTTCTTTAATGAACTTACTGTGATGAAAGCAGTCACGTGACGTCTCATGTTTAAGAGCATCAATTCAGCTTTTATGCCATAAAAATCCATTTGCAAGACATAGTGTACATCCTGTACTGGTTGCTAATCATTCCGAGTTGCTACAAAGTGTTAAACTAATTAATTATAGCAATCTTAGTTTTTTAAATGTATATGGTTAATTTATGTAAAGCGCAAGATAGTTGTTTTTATACCGACACATGACACAATATACATCAATCAATTCATTTAAATGCCATGGCTGGAGAATATATTGCTTTTCCAAAATTAATTTCGGTTCATGGTCCTTCAGTGGAGGTTAAGAAAAGGAGCAAGCATGCTTTGACAAAGTGGAGAAGATATATTCTCTAAAAGTAGGAATTAAGTAAAAAAACAAAACTCAAATCCAGAAAACGTCACCGCTGACCAACAAATATGGAGTAATTGGAATCATTAGTTAAGTAGCTGAATATGAATGGGTGGGGTTGGCGCTCGTTGGGGCGCCATCATTATGCAAGCGCGTTAAAAGAAAGCAGCGGGAGTCAAGTGGGTACGAACAAAAAAGAGGGGCAGGGATCGGGACGATCGAGGCTCAGGATTCAAATTCTAAAGTGGAAAGTTGTTCCCATTGTGAGTAGGGACATAAAGCAGGCGCCCAAGCCAGCGGAGGAGAGAAGTTGCAGTTTGGATACAGAAACATCACCATGGCCTCGACACGCTCCTACCCTTGGATTGCTTTGGTTCTTATCGCGATGATTACCAACGATATCGGAGTACGGGGCCGCGCACTGGACGCGCATGGATTCGTGGAAGCGTCACTGGGGATGTCGACTCAGTCCCCAAGACCATCTTTACGCACGGACCTCCTGAGGCGCTGGAGGCGAGGCGCCGCGGAGGCTCACCGGGAGCGCTGCGCAGAGCTAACGGCAGCTTGGCAGGAAAGCCCGCATCGAAGTCCCCGGCCAAATTCGACCGTGGTGCGCCTCACTGTCAGGCCTCTGTCTTCTGGAGCTTCCTGGGGCTTGGTGTTTCCAGAGAAGCCCCTCTTCAGCTTCGTGCGGCGGGTCTACCGGTGCTGTCAGGACGGACTCGACTGCAGGAACGTCAAAGGGCTTCAGGGCCGTTTAAGACGAGGTGAGACGGGATAAAAGAAACTTTTTCTCCGCCTTTAGTAAAAATTTAATTCGAAATTTAAACGCACATGCATGCAAAATTATTTGACTGGGCTTCATGTTTCTTGTTCTTTGCATGTCATATTTCTTCACTTTTAACATATATTACAAGCATTTGTTTTTCACCAATTTTCAATGACTTATGTTCTCAAATTCAATTCATTATTAACACAATCAATTGCCTTATCAGTTATGTATATGAAATAATACGGTGAGGTGACGTTTGTATTGTCATGAGGACTCCCCTATGGAAAACATAATGATGTGGCCTGTGACAAAATGAGTTTGACACCCCATGCAATAAATCAAATACTGAATGAGTTAAACAAAGAAAAGGGCATTTATTTTGTCAATAGATATATATTTTTTCAAATTGTAGGGGAAATGGCTTGCTTAACGTAAAAAAAAATATTTTAGGACTGTTGCTAATATAAATGGTTTGTGGACCACATGTGGTCCCCGGGCCATACTTTTCTCACCCCTTATGTCAAAGTTTATTTACATTTTGTTGCAGAGCCAGGATTTATTTTCTCTGAATAATCCACTTTTGGATCTGCAGAAAGTATCGCCACCCCAACCAGTGGGCCACTTCTTTGAAACAACTGTGGGGCCAAATAAAACGAGCAAAATGAAAAATAAAAACACCGGAGCCCAAACAGCCATTTGAAAGAACGGCAAGTGACCTTGCAAGCTCTCATTTAGCATTTTGTCAAATTGCTGGAAAATCTGTCTTGCAAAGGCCCATTAATGGCTTGATTAATTCAGTTGTGCAGAAGAGACAATGATATCTGCATACAAATGGACACTCAGCAGGCTTAATGTTCTCTCCGAGAGTTGTTGAGCCATCCCGCTGGCAGATTAACAAAAGATTAGGAGTGAAAACATCACCTCCAGGATGCGATTCTCATCTACTGGGTTGAGAGTAATGCTGAAAAGATTTGACTGTTCCATAAAACAGTTGCGCATTTGCTCCTTGTCTTCAGGTTCGGATGTAGAGTTGCTCCTCACCAGGGAGGTCTTATCATTGAGCATAAGGAGAGCTGAGCTTCACCTACAGTTGACAAATCCGCAACAGGTGGACATCCATCCTGTGCTTTTGTCCATGGCAAAGAGCAACCTTCCAACAAGGTAACATCTCAACCCTTATTATAATCTCCCGTTCATTGCAATGTTTTCATGGGACTTGTAACAAATGTTTCTCCTCTTGTAGGTTTATTTCAAGATCCCACGGTACCACTGTGGACTTGCGAGTGGATCTGCTGTTCCTTTTCCAGAGTCTTCAAGAGGCAGCAGGCGGTCCCGGAGGAGCTCGCCGCTTGGTGAACATGCGGAAGGTCATGCTTTCCTCCTTGCATAAAAAGCTGGCTTCAGTGGATCTCCAGGACAATGGTGGAGCCGTGTGGGGGGAGCAGGGCTTGGCCTTAGGCTGCAGTCGGGCCGGAGTCGGTGTGCTCTGCGAAAGCAGCGGGGTTGGTCTCCTACACGCACCTTTTGTGACCCTCTACTACCTATGAGGCCAAACTGACACTGAACTCAAGTACACTTCCACCTTCAAGCTCGTCAAGTTAAGACTGATCTGAAATGATGCACTTCCTAAGCAAATTTATTAACTTATAAATGTTATGGTTTGTAGAAATTATATAAATATATATAAACATTTTCATGCAGTGCCTTCTTTTTTTTGGGGGTTGTTTAATTTTAATACACAGAACAGCTCAAGTCAGACGAAAAGTCACAAAACCACGGGTACACTGCAATGAGGATTCAGTTATCTTTGTGCAGCTGCTTGTTCAGTTTCTCATCACCTTTTCTAGCATATGTGGCATGAGAGACATTTTCACAGCTGTTGGGGCAGAATGAGACACCTGGACAAACAAAAGCATGCTGGATTTAGCAGTGACTGGCTCCTCCGGGACTTTTTAAAAATAAACTGGGGATTTTCAGAATTTAAAACAAGCGAGAATTATTTCCTTCTCTTTTAACTTGATGTCAAGGTGAAAAAACAGCAACGACAGTCTGATAAAATATTCGATTTATTAAAAAGAAACAGCATTGATCAGCATTTTGTCACTTTGCAGACGTAGGACGCAAGAGTAGACTTGAGCACATTTCTCAGTCCGCCTGCTGCTGCCCTTCAGGAGGCCCCCCACATGACAATTTGTAAATCCAAAACATGTTCATACATACAGTCGGATCATACACGGGCCATCTCACACGCTCACATTAAGGTTGGTGACAGACTTTTGTGCTGCCTGGACGGCGGTGGGGTTTTGCTGTGTAAATTTGTCTCTGTTTAAATTCACCTCACATTTACTGTACAGTTGATTGGAAAATAACAAAGGCGGAGCGGGGCACTGGGCAAATCGAGGTACAGTATATCACAAAAGAGACAAGGTCCACTTAATTACAGAGCAGTTTAAAATAATCTGATTTGAGAAGAGTGACTGAGGTTTAGTTCCCTGATTTATTGAACACTTAACTCATTCACTGCCACTGAGAGCAATGCAAGCCAAACATCCATTTGAACTGGACTGGCGGTGATTGAGTTAATAAGATAAGCAAAAAAGCAGAATGATAGGACGCCTTAATTAAGAAGAGATTGAGAGAAGAGATTGGATGGAGTGACGCAGTGAGTCTTTGGTTCTAATGTGAAAAGACACAGAGCAGATCTTCATTCCACTCCCGTGCTTTTATGAGTGCGATCAACAAACGATACCGGGACCAATGTGTAAAAATAAAAGTGGTGTTGGACGTACATTTCACAGAAGTCTCCCACTTTCCTCATATTTACTCATGGAACAAATTGACCGAGTATAAATTAAATTCCATTGACGGATGAAGCTTCCTTCACTCCAGTCAATTTGTGTGGAATGATAACACAGCACAAGAGGGAAAAGAAGGCTAATGATGGTAAAGCACAATGTATTCAAGAATTCAAGGCAACAACAATGACACACAAGGCAGTGCAAAATGTCACACTAATAAAACATGTTTAACTACTCCAATCAAAAGACATCCTGAGGCAACATTTCAAACACTAATTCCAAATCAGCTTCACTCGGATCTAAATTACACAAGCAAGTGGAAGAGCTCACATTTTCCTTACAAGTCAATTTATTAAATTTTGACAGCCATTTCATTTGCCTGTCTATTAATCTTTTGTTGTTGTTTCATACTGTCCCAACAGCCGTTCCCCTTTTAAAAAAAAGCCACAGGTTTCTTTAAAAGTGGAACAAATAATAAAGCCCCAACACATCAGTTTCAACAAAAAAAGTGAGAACCATTGAATGAAACTTTGTGATCCTGAACCATATATACACACGTGACCATAGAATGCAACATTTCCAGATGGCTAAAGATAATGTTCACATCTTTAAACAAAAAGTTTCAAAAAGCTAGGAAAGAAAATGGCAACACATGAACTTCTCCATATTCAGGAAAAAAAAAAAAAAAAGAGAAGCAAGGGAGGACCCGCAGCATATGAATTTGTAACTGGGTTGGATGCAAGAGAAACTGACAGGTTAAGACTCATTTTGGTTGAAAAGAAAAAAAAAGAAAAAAAAATGTAGAAAAATTTTAGCTAAACGTTTTCAAACACAACTAAGACTTTAGTCATGTCTGAGGGTTGAAACTAAAACAAAAATTACTCTGGTAATGAGGCCATGGGTATTAAATATTTTTCACAGATAAAAATGTTTGCTCAACAACCACAAACTGCAGCTGAACTAAGCATCAAAGTTCTCATTGGTATGAGGGGTAAAAAAAACTGAGCAGGCCAGACATTTAAGAAAGATTTAAGACAAGAGGTTTTTAAAAGGCTGCTGGGACTTGGAGTAAACATTTGCATGGAACCAACAGTGATGTTGTGCTTTCTTCTTGTCAATGTAAGACACACTCGAGCCACTTGAGGGATGGAAGACAAGCACAATGACGACGGCCACAGGCTCCTTCTGGGAACTAAACACCGCCACTTCATGTTCAACAAAGAAGTCATGACAGCAAACAACTAAATATGCAAGGGAATACAGACTCCCCTCTTGTTTTGCTACCAACTTAAGGGTGAGCTTTGACTTTGGAAGCTAGTTCAAAACAGACAAGGACAATAACAGTGAAATACAAAGATGACGTCATCCTAATGTGTGGCTTTGGATCTGGTAAGATTTGGACTCTTTGACACAATAAGATGGGGGGGACGTGAGCTATGCCCGTTGGGTCGCTGTGACCTTATTTCTTCTGGCTCTGCAATTTATTTATGGCACCCTTAGCGCCACACATTTACTTGGAACCAGTTAAGACAGTGGAGTCACACATCATCACACACAGGCTAAAAGATCTGCCCTCCTGTGTGGCGGTGCCTCCGGGAACCATTTTGAACAGATTAAACCTTGCAAATTTGCAGAAAATGTCTCCATGTTCCTGTGCCCATCTTATTAAATAGCTCAACTTAGAATATGCAGTCCACTGGTAGTTACAGTTAGTATGTTATTCCGAGCTTTAAAGATTAAAGGACCAGGTGACGGGTTCCCACAGACCTTTTCAAATCCATTCCAACTAGTGTGACTGGGACACTCCTGAGGTCTCCATCTTATAGAAAGTTGTTTGAACATTTACACGTAGTCCATATCCTTGACAGTTATCATAATATCCAAGTAGACGAAATATGCAGCCTTACTAGCACTTTTTATTCCCCCACTCACCGGCATCTGTCACTTTTGGCCTATTTGTATACAGTTAAACCTTTCTAGTCAATTCGTGGTTTACTAGTAACACCCCTCCGTCCAATGAGTAGGCATATGTCACATACTAGAAGTAGTCCTACTAGTTGTAGTCAAAGGCAGTAGTGGGAAAATGGTTAATTAGACTGGATTGTCTTATTAGTGAGAACAAAGAGCGTAACAGTGTATGGATAATAAGACTATTGAATAAATGCTCATCTCCGTAGCATGTTAAGATGACGCCACGTGTACAATGAACTAAGTTGACAGAAAGGCAAGTAGCAAAAAAGATGGTGGCTGTATTCCCATAGTTCATTTTGTGGTTTATTCCATATGGAGCCTGTTCCTAATCTCATGTGTGGCCAGATGATGTGTGTCTGACGAAAGTGTTTCTTTCCCCACGCTGCGTGCAAAATTCTAAAAAGTTGGTACAGCGGCCAAAGACTTCATCCAGGAATTGAAATGGATGAAGCATGTCGTTCAAAGCAGAGAGAAGGTGGAAGGCAAACATTCACTCTGCTCGCCATCCTCCTGCACTTGCTGTTTTAATGTCCTCCGTGGTCCGTATTTCCTCCGAGTCGTGTGTAAGTTTGACCTCCTCGAAACCCCCGCCCTCCCCTCCCTTATCATAGTCTCGTGTCCGTTCAGTCGTCTCACAGCCGACAAAGGCAGAACAAAGTGGGGATGAAGACGCCGAATGCCACCAGGATGGGGAACATGAGGCTGCTGTTGTCGGCAGCGTAAGGGTTCGGCGTTCGGGGTCCCGATTGGACCCGGGGCTTGGAATCTGGTGGGAGCTTCTTCTTGCCCACGTCGTCTCCTTCATCACCGTCTTCCTCTTCTTCCTCCTCTTTGTCGGGCTTTTCCAAGCCAGGGTGAGGCTGGAGTTTCGGTACATCTTTTCGCAAGAAAAGGAGCGCCACAGAAAAGTGAGGTTCATTCTGTGGCAGTTTCGGTATCAGTAAAATTTCACTTTGAGGGACCGGACGAAGTACACACATGGACAAAATTTTTGGTACCCCTCCAATGAAATAAATTGAGAAAAATAAGTTTTCACACTAAGAACCCTCCCACCCCAAAAAAAAATTTTTTGAAAATTAATCAACAAAACTCAGTTTGCTTTTGTTTTTTCAATTATGAGACAAGTGAGAAGTTTGCTCATGACAAACGTCTGAGAGGTGCAGGTTACATTAAAAGTTACAAAAAAACAGTACTGCCTCAAAAGGTTGGACAACCAAATGTTAATCTAACAGTATGACCATTTTTACATTTTCATTACAGTTGTACTGATTATTACTTCTGCCAGATTCAAGTTACCTCTGAAACCAGTGTTGGTTTTCCTCTAGAAGGGTGCCAACAATTGTCTCCGTGTGTACAATCAACAGAAAAAAAAAAGCAATTAGATATGAATCCCAAGAAAACTACCTTCTGGTGTCCCCTTCATTACATAGAGCGCGCAGACCTTGGGGTTATCATAGTAGCCCTGGAATACAGAAAAAGGTCCAACATGTTTGCTCAAGAGAAATCACTTGTCAAGTAGTTTCAAATGACAGACAGCTCCACAGAAAGATGACCTTTGTATGAATGAAAGATGAAACAATCAGGATTTGATAGCCTAACACCTTTAGCAATTTAATTGATGAACGGTTGACCCACACAGTGAGACTTAAGTCAATGAAGGTAATATTGGAATTTCAACAACTCCTGCAGTTATCGGCGCATAGCAAGAACAGAGGCTTTACTTTATGGTGCCGTCGTGCCATCGACCGAGCTAAAACTTCTGCATCCCGTTTTAAACATGAAGCCTCATGCAAGCTGGACACCATTTGTCACACAAACTTAAAGGCTCTCTCTCTTGAGTGCTAAGATTAGCCGCGTATGCGTATGGGCCACAAATAAAGACATGCTTACTCGAATTGCAAGTGCGACAGATAGCAACAGCGCACTCACTATTACAGTTCTGACAATGGATCCAATTCAATGTCATAAATTATATTTTTCAAAATACACAAAGGATTAAGAACTACAGCACACTTTTTAGAAATCTCTGACATTAACACGTTTTGAGGTCATGTCTCATGGAAATGAGCCTCTGGCCACAAGCGGGCCATGAAGGTAATGTCTGAGCATGTGCGCAAGGAGAGTTAGTTACTTAAGGTATTTTAAGTCTTGTTTAATTTTTTTTTTTTTAGGTGGCTGGAAATGAATAATGGCGTTTCAAGTTATTTCAAAGGGGAAAATGAAACACTACCACCGCACAAACATAATTTTCCAAGAGTGGCAGGTCACGTTGAACTTACCTTTACAAACTCCACCGTGAGCTTGCCGTTAAATGTCGACACCTCTCCTTGAACACTCAGCTTGCCGCGTCGAATGGAGAACGCTACAATTTCATCGTGTGCGGTACTGTGACCCACTCGATCAAAGATGTCCAGGTCCTTCACCACCACGTGGCCGTTTAGTCGAACGTCAAATACCTGTTAAACCACAATGTGCATTTGGGTACATATTGTTAATAACAACGGTCAGCAGCAAATTTTAATCAGAGACAGTCTGTGTGTGCCTTGAACGTATTTAACATTTTCTATTTCTTTTTCCTAGCACATCAGGATTTTTTTATATTTTCATTTTAAAGTTTGATCAATAAAAGCCTGCGCAATACAAATTTTACAATGCGTTGTAATTCACAGCAATGAATATAAAAATTACGACGATGAATTGAGCAGAAAAACACCAGTTGTGATTCATCGGTGTATTGCCACTTGCTGTCGAGTGAAAATGACATGACTTTGGCACAAAGGTCAGTCTTGACTGTCGTTACCTGAGCCTGTCGACATTGTGATGTCCCCCTTTTCAGTTGACAGCAAATGGCAATGCAAAACAAAATGGCCACCTCTGACATGGATGTATTTATAAAAATAATAATAATAAAAATAAAAGGTGGCTTAATCTATATTAAAAAAGCAATATTTAATAGAATTCTGTGTTTAGATTATTGAGGGGTTCAGGGAATATATTGGAAAGACCATGTCTGATGTTCCTTTAATTTAGAAATATCATTAAATAGATAATTCCATCTTATGATCATCATTATGAAAACCTGATGCGCTAGACAAAAAAATGAGGGCAGATTTGGAATCAGCGCAAAAATGTCTTTGATTTAAAGAAATAGTAATTTGTTGACCAGTGTAATGGCTTCATGGTTACCTTTTGCTGAGACTGAGCAAAGTAAACCTCTGCATACTTCATTACGAGTATATAGTCGCCTTCCTCACGTATTGGGATGTCATATCCAAAAGTGTCTTCATTGTAGCGCTCGGTCTGGTAGAGAACTTGATCCTCAGGACTGGAGCGAAGGATTGGCAGACGCATCCCATAATCAGACGCTACAAAGACAAATGAGAGCGCATTTGCACGAAGAAACAATCACTCAGGGCTGCAATTCATGGAACAAGCGGACAGTTTGAATCGATAGAAATGCCACTTTGCTAGTATGCTAGCCCTGACTTGACTGTAACCGTTCTGCCTCAAATGGTGAGCTAACACATAGTTTGCGCCACATTCTGTTGCATATTTTAGGGACCATGTTGGTGGAGGATTTATGGTATGAAGTTGATAACCGCCAAGGCTTGACTGCAAACAGCAGTGTAATGAAGGATTGGCAGGCTGCCAAGGCTGCTTGTGGGGTTGGTGCGGGAGATAGCAGTAGTAGTAAACTTCTGAAGGTGATGCAGAGAAAGGTCAAGATTGCTGTCAGGCGGATTCATTCATTCTCTGTCCCCACTTCCTTATTTTTACGCAGATTTAAAAGATGTCAAGTGCACAAATCTACTATGCTCTTGAATGCACAAAATCTACCAAGAGTTGGGAAAACCAGTATCTTCTTTTGGTCTGCAAAATACCAGGGAACCAGTTCCATTGGATGTCTATGATGTTTTTACCAATATTTAACTTTGACTTCATTGCTTTATTTGCACTGGTGTCAATCTTGAGCATGTGGGATCATCATAAATCATTTACTCACCTTTACCAAGTTTGCCTTCTAAAGGGTCCTTTTTGAAGTGAATACCGTGCACGTCGACGTGCGACTCCCCTCCGGCATTGACAGCCCAGATCACCCTTTCGGAGAGGCTGGGGCCGCCGCCGTCCGCCCAACACTGCACAAACAGCACGGACAGCACCGCGGCAACCAGCCCGGCGAAGAGCTGCGCCGTGAGCCGCTGCATCGCCACACACACTCTTCGACACAGAGACGGGCACTGTCAAGGGGCACAGTTTCATTCAATAACGTGCGAGATTAGCAAGTTATGCAAAGTGAGCTAGCAAGCCTGACGTGATGACATGCAATACGATAGGAGTGGGCTAGCCAGCATGCTAGCGGTAGCAACAAAGAACTCACGACTTCAAAGAGCGTCACTAAAGGCAAAGATGCATACGTTCATACCATAACACGCACTTTATATGCAGGCCGGTATTGGGATTGCTATAGTAATAAATATAGAGTAACAGTCGCCGGTTACGCCAGCTAGCAAACGTACCTGCCTAACCAGAAATACGTGGTCTACTGGAGTCCGGCTAACATGTGTCTTACCTTCTCCTTGGAAACGTTGTCAAAGTGAATGCCTAGAACAAGTTTTGCAGTCAGACTGAATACATAGACTGACAAAAAATTTCAATGATGGCAGTGTTTGTGTATTGTCAGATGGTGGAGGTCTCAGTCTGGAACCCTTGACGACTTTCATTCAAAGCGTGTACTGTGGATCTCTACACTGGCTTCTAGCTGCAGTGCAACGTAACACAGGGGATGAGTGACGTATATTTTGACCAATCGCATCCTCCTGCATTTCATCGGCTGGCAGGCTCATCGACGTCCTTCATGGCTACGATCGAACATGAAACGCGAGGCATCTTTTCTAAATGTATACATCCTTATGCGTACTCATATGGTAAAAAAATGTGTTTCCCGAATGACTTCTTAAGTGGCAAAAGAGTGAAATCATCCAGAAATATACGCGTGGCCTTGACGTATTCACCACGCCCCCTTTTCCGATTTGGTACCTTCGTGCCGGTCGAGCTCTTGTCCAATCATGTGAGTCCAACGCAGCTCGCTACACAAGAGGGTCGGGCAAATTGGAGCGAGCAAAAGGGTAACTATGGTAACATTTGAATCAGCTCCATAGATGACAGGTCCTTCACCGGCTTTGAGTTTTATTAAACAGATCGTTGGCCGTCAACCTTATAATGAAGCAAACACAGGGCAACGTGATGAAAGATGACTAGCTCACATCAGTGACACTGTTTTAACAGAGTTAATACTTTGTGGAAACATTTGGTACTTTCCCGGATACACCTTTCTCCAAAATGGCATCTGACCTCAAAGCCAATGTATTTAGTCTATGGAAGGCATTTGAGTGAGCTTATCCTGTGACAAGACAGAAAATGTACTACATATAACTAAACAGGCAACATTTCACATTTGGGACATTTATGATGTTTATGATGAAAGAAATGTACGTATATCAAATCTTGTGGCACCTCAGGCTCAGTAATTAACCAGATTTAACCTTTGGCTGCACTTGGAAATTTAAGAGGAGTATAATTTGTTTTAAAATTGATGTTTAAATCAAAATTTTGATTGGTAAACTTCATTCACGACTTCTCATGGGACCAAGGAAAAAGATGTAGGATTCAGATGTTGGTATGACTTCAGACGAAATTTGTTGGTGGAGGTCTGCACTGTTCTTGCTGAAGATGAGTGACTAGTTAAATTATTCAATTTTCAAATTAGCAAACCTATACAGCACAACTCAGTTGTGACAACTGTATGTATAATTCAAGATAAAGGAAAAGGTATTATTATATCTCACAATCACAAATGCACCCATAAAATAGGACTGCAATGTAATGACATTTTTTTTGCACACTGCACTTGGCAAAATATTTATTCTGTGAGCCCAAAGTTGAAATGTGCATACGGAACAGAATTCTCTCTTTGGCATGCATAGAATTTGCTTCAACAACACAGATTTGCGAGACTTTACCACGGTTACAATCATATTGACATTGACATTCACTGTAAATAATACTCACACGTCATTCCAACATTATGTGAGTGAAGCTAGATTGACAACTCTGGGACTTTGAGCCTGTGAGCATGAAAACACTGTGATATGAAACAGTTCCAAATATACTGTGGCACATGCTGAAAACCACAGCAGGATGGCGACAGCTGCAACTTTGGTTGTCGAGATTTCAGCTTTTACAGGAAATCGATTTGAAAGTCAAGAACCGAGAGGTACTGAATGTTATATCAACTGCTTTGCGGTCTGATTGTAGGAGTAACACTCAGGAGAAGTAGGTCACGGTTCGTTTTTTTGTACATTTCATGTGGCTGTCTGAGTGATGTTATCGCGCTAGACAGGTACAGGTACAAATGACAGCTGGTCACACACAGGTCTGATACAGATGTAGTATTGCTACAGGAGCTCCCAAGTGGGGCACCAATGTCAGAGAAAGGACTTCCCAAATATACATTATTTTATTGAACAATGATCTATACATCAAGTGTGAAAACGCTTAACAGTGCACTCAGTCTTTAAGTCGTATCTACAAGCAATACTTCTCACATCCTGACTTCATCTAACATATAGTCGAAGGCAAGATTTTGCAAGATATTTCATAATGTCCCCATGAAGGAAAGGAGACGGCAACCAACGCACACAGGACGTTAATACTTGAAAGTTAAAGTGCAAAAAGAAATGTACAATCGTCAGCTAGGCTACAGCAAGTTCTGCCTCAGTTGGACTGGAGACATTTCAGGAAGAACACTTATTGATTGAAAGCTTGATGTGACCCTTCGCTCCGGAACATCCAAGGAGTTGAAATTCCAGTGTCAGTCAAAATTTTGAATGGCTCAGAAATCTTAACAAGTTCTCTCTTCTTCTTGCTCAAGTACGGCGAGGGTTGAAGCTTCACATTCAAGACGGCTCATTTAGCAATCTCAACGAGACATCATTCGGACAAACTCTGCAGAGGAGAGAGTGGAAAATCATGTTGTCAGCAGCAGTGCATCAGTTGCATCATCGACTATGAAAATTTCAACAAAGTGCTTTTACCTTCAAAGTCAACAAGCCCGTCCCCATTCAAATCAACCTCCCGCAGAATATCCTCCACTTCATTCAGACCCACCTGCAGAAGCAAGGCGAGCAAAATTGCACAGTGGACAAATCTCTAAAAAGAAGAGTCCATCTTATTGCAGATGTGGCGCAAGTATTACCTGATGGCCCAGAAGCTTACGCATTGCATCTCGCAGCTCAGATGTACTTATGGCACCGTCACCATTTGTGTCAAACTAACAGAGCGGAGAATGTAGGAGAACACACATTTGAGCACACGCACAGACAAACAAATGTACTGTATCAAAGAGACATTCTTACTTCTTTAAAGGCATCTTTTAATTCCTTTATTCCTATCATGTCGGCAGTTTCGGCAAGTAGTTTTGGACCCATCAATTCTACAAAATCCTCAAAATCCACATGACCGCCCACTGAAGAAAAATACCAACATAAAATCACTACAACTATGATTTGAGAGTAACTAAGAAATAACACTTACAGTTCATATTTATCTGCTGGCTCAATTCGATCAGCTCCATTTCAGTGGGCATGTATCCCATCGTTCTCATGCAGTTTCCAAGGTCTTTACAGCTGATAAAACCATCCTTGTCCTTGTCAAACTCTTTAAATGCATCCCGCAACTCTGTTGAGCAAAGACAAATGTGCAAAAGTGTCCAATGCTCTTATTTCACGCCTTGTTTATTTGTTCTGGGTGACTCATTGTTGAGGCAAAATCAACTTACCATCCATTTCCTCTGGACGAAGCTCTCTGTCCTAGTGAGAAAACACAATAAATCACTTGTCAGTACAAGTAACAAACAAAACATGACTGATGCAGCCGTGACCTCCATGAACCTACTGGTGGAAACATCAAACAGTGGAAACTATTTGATATTTGATTGGTCTTTTTTGCTCACCGTGCTCGTGCTAGCAAAAGAATGTGAACGTATGCTCCTGCACCCCTCCCTCCCCCCGCTCAATGCTTAGAATTTACGAAACCTTTAAAGGGCAGAGACGCAGGCAGACATATCCCAGAAGCTTCAGGGGTTAACAGCAGAAGGAGTGTGGAGTCTAAACACAACATTGTGTCTTGACGTCAGAGACAGAGGGAGCTGGAAAAAGCTACGACGCAACGATGCAAATCACACAAGCAGACGATTGAATATGTATTCTCAGCACTTCCTGTCACCGTGGCTGTCAGGTCATCAAACATCAGCACATTCAGTGACAGTTCTCTACTTGCTCACAAGCCAACTGTATTCACGCAGTCATGTGACAATGGAAGAGGATGTATAAACATGTCATGAAGTCACAAATTATGGCTTTGTGTTTTGTTATGTATTTGTACGGAAGCGTGCAACTGCCAGTGTGGAGTGAACATTTTTGGACAAACAAAGTTCAAACGTACTTGCAAATACATTTGAATGTAGGCTAAACATTATATCAATGCATTTGAAAATTCCATCACTAAACATTGTTTATCCATAATTGTCTTTTTTTTAAAATTATCATGTCGACAGTGCATTATTTTTATTCTGCATTTTTTCCCATAACACCACATATTTTGTTTCGAAACGACAGTGCCTCAATATGCTTGCATAAACATATTGTATTGTGACGTGTTCCAAGGCTCTGGCAATCAGTTTTTAGAATTAATTCATTCTCTTGGCTGGGTCTATTTGCCCTAAAAAATTTGATTCACATGTCATGCATCATGTTAGTTGCAGCCTACCCCCCCACGTGTCATCCTCTGCCCTCTGCAGGAAGATACAAGGTCACACTGAACTACAGCCGTGTGAAAGCAGCACATGCATCGAAATGGTACATGCTGCAGTGCTTAGACCGCATTACATGTCAGCCACATGGAACCAGAAGACAACATTGATTTATTATGAATGTAATGATTACACAGATTAATAAAGGTGCCTGCACATGTCTTCATACCTAAATGGGAGGAAATTATAACATGGGAATGGGACTGACTTCTTCAATCAACAGTTTTTCTCTGAAACTATATAAATAAATCATAAATAGAAGCTCCGTGAGCCAGAATGAGTAAAATTACCCTCGATAGAAAAGATGCTCAAAATGGAGCCCGCGACATTTTCAAATCACTTCTCCTCATACGGACTTCCCAATAAATCATGCAGGAACTTAAATCTGGCCACATCCACCTCAACACCTCAACTGTAACATTTCCTCTCCCCCAGCACAATCCACTTGAAAAAGGAAGGGCACTCATTGAGAAAGTCTGTAGGAGGATATATTACATAAGAAATGAATTTGTACAAGGATCGCCTATCGTCTGTCCAAAAACGGTAGAACTGCATTCTTTGAGCCCGCAACTCTCGTAAGGATAAGAAGTTCGGATGATGGAAGAATGTATTCATTGATTGTGTAAACGCACAAGTACATATTGACAAAACCTAAATGTGTGTGAAATCTGAAGTCACAGTTCAGTTCAAGACACTACCTGTGTGGTTAATTTGGTGCTTAGTAGTATCCTGAAGAAAATTTGGACATTATCAACGAATACTGTAATAGTACTAATAAAGGTCAAATCTACTAAAAATCCGGTGATGATTTCAAATGTAGTACAATGCGTGATTTGGTCCAACAAATGTATGTAAACAATGCTACATTCAAGGAGGTCTTACCTGGCCAAAAAGTGAATTGAGGACAGTACGCAGGTTGACATCCGAGACAGAAGAAGCAGCGCTGGACCTCCGGGAGCGGCGAGAGGAGCTGCTGGACAGCGGCACCGGAGAGATGGCGGACGGCGAGGACCTACTGGCCTGGCCGCCACTTTTGGTCAAACTGGCCCTCTTCTGGTCCCGAGGTTCGCACAGGGGAGTTCTGTCGTCATGGCTATCCGAGGGTGAAGGCATCCTCGGGAGAGGGCGTGCGCAGCAACGACGGCGATGCTGCGGCTGTGGAGGTGGCTCTGGTTCGGGGGCTCCAGTCGCAGGCGCTCGCTCCTCGCGATTGTGCTTCCTGCGGCGGTGGTGTCGGTGT
Organism: Syngnathus acus; assembly: GCF_901709675.1. Taxonomy (NCBI): domain Eukaryota; kingdom Metazoa; phylum Chordata; class Actinopteri; order Syngnathiformes; family Syngnathidae; genus Syngnathus; species Syngnathus acus. The sequence goes on along the minus strand of NC_051094.1, from coordinate 12,525,260 downwards.
GTGCCGCGTTCCTTCACGCTACGTCCGGCTTCACCATCAGGCTCTGGGGGGTCCGGGAGGTGACTGTCAGACGCGAGGGGTCGACACTTGACCCGCGTGGATTCAACTCTGTCCCGGTTGCCGGAGAGCGAAGGGTGGCACAGCGGTCTCCGGGCGCTGACGTCGCTCTCTGCCGACAAGCAAGCCTCCTCGGCGGTTCCATTGCTTTGGAGCGCAGCGGCGGGACGGTGGTGATGGTGCTGATGACTTCTCCGGCTCTCTACCGTGCGTTCGTGGACGTGCGTGGATCTTCTCGAGGACGTTTTAAGCAATGAGGTCGTGGAGTCCGATGTTGGAAAGGAGGAGCTCATTGCTGCGGATCTGTTCTGGTGTGTGTCGGTGGGTTGATTGTCGACATCACGCGTCCTTTCCTTTCCATTGTCAACCAGTTTTCTCCTGCTCGCGATATGTAGCAGCACCTGCTCGTGTATGCGTGGCACACGTGTATGGCAAGCAAACAGGTCCAGAGAGCACAGGAATATTATTCACAGCACAGCCTCATTACGATCTTTTATTGTTGTCTTTGAGACGATAACTTTGATTGATTACGTTGGCCAACACATTTTTTGTACTAATTTTGACTATCAGAGATGCAAATTTTTTCAATCATTTTTGTGTGCCATTTGTGTCATCGTTTTTTCCTGTAAAAAGCTTAAGCATAATAATAATATCTTGTGTGCTTGAAAAAAAAGGTAACATTTAAACACATCTACATGAAAACACGTTTAGAGACACACAAGCCATCTCTGATTAAATTTTGCTGTTGACCAGTGTTATTTTAGTCCCTGTAGTTGTGAGGTCGTCAAAGGGCCACAGACTTTCCGTTCTTTAATCTGGTCCACTGAAAAAGAGACCAGCAGTGACATTTGCTACATTTAGCCAATTTCCCACCCAAGGTTTGGGTCGGTGTATTGGCAAATTAATCATGATGACATTTATCCTGATAGATAAAAAGGACGAGTTATTATATTAAGACATATAGTATTCGTCCCAATCTATGAAAAACAAAGCATATAAATAAAGTTCAATCCCAACAATATTTTTCTGCTCTTCTCATTGTACACGGCTTCATACTGCCACCAAGAGGCCAACGGGTACGCAGCACAAACAAACGCGTTTATTTTTATTGACAGTATTTTACTTTAAATTCTTATTTTACTTTGTTATTCATTTATTTCCGGGTAGTCCTTTCATGTTATATTTAAACCAGCCGCCTTACAGTCTCTTTAGGGTGTTACAACCAAGGAAGTTGGACCAAATTGACCCACATCTCCCTGGGTCGGTCCAAATCTTAAACCAAATTGGGTTGTTGGGTTAAAAACAACCCAATATGGGTTAAAAATTATATATATATACTCAAAATATATATAATTCAAATGACTATGAAAAAAAACAATGATTTTTAGCAATGATTTTAACGTTTCTCATAAGAATTTTAAGTTATTAAGTGACTTTTAGGAAAGCACTGGCACCAAACATGTTGTTGACCATTTATTACATGTGCAGAAACACTTGAAAATATACACAAGGAAGCAACATAATGGGAATATTTTAATACAATAAAAAAAAAAAAACCACACACATTTTTGATGGTTCACAGATGGTTATTTCCACCAAACCTTTGTTAGCTCAAACTCGCCACACAATAACAACATACGACATACTAAAGTTCAAAAGTTGTTTGTAAAGACTTTTGAAGGCACTGTTACTGTCCTATCCATCTAAGATCACACAATAGCATTACGAACTATCACCTCAACATGTCCAAGTCCTTTAAATTGTTTTTCTTTGTAGTTCCATGCCACGCGGGTGGCAAAAGCATTATAGGCACCAGTGTCCTGTAATTATCAATTCAGACAGCAGAGGTCGCTGTAGCATCTACAAGCGAGTTAGTTTGTTACCGTCTCTAATCCAAACGTAACCACAATGTTGTTGTCCACCGGGAAATCTAAACAAGCCATAATACTTATGCTCTTCTTCATGTTGACGAGTGTCATCCGTAAGTCAAAATTTAAAACCAGACAGCTCAATGTGAGTGCCATTGTTCTTAGAGATTGTAAACATCAGTGTTAGATTGCAAACAACACACAAAGCTGCTTGAGATTACTTTTCATGTGCAAAATAAAAAAAGGCCCTTTGAAACAGCACGCATACTTTATGATGTGTGTAAATACGGATTCGGGTTAGATAAACGTATCCATGGTTTGCAGGTCATGCATCAAATCAAATAGCTTAAGAACAGCAGCAGAGCAACTTGAAAATTATTTTACAGAATCAGTAAATTGCAACCAACAGTGTTTGGACCATCAAATTATTTAACTCAAGACATCACAATAGTTATAAGCAATAGACCATTTTTCTCCACCCAAATTAGGTTGAACCCTCACACGCTGTATTTACAAGAATACAAATGTGATATCAAATAGATCCAAATTACCACACCTTACCAAATTTAACAAAAACGTCCTCATCATTGTAACTGGTTGCACAGATCGAGTCATACAAGAAATGTGCTTATTCAACCATGTCTTGTACAAGTAGGTGGGGACTGTGAGTGCAATTAAGTGACCTCAATTGCAGGAGTCACGACCACAGCCACATTTGCGAAGTAAACATTCATGTAATTACTGCCATAGTAGTACCACACAGATGAGAACAGATGGTACAATGGACATTAGCAAGAGTTTCGTCTCTGGAGATTCTTTGCCAGACTTTCAAAGGAGCCACCTTCCCTTATTTGCCTTTTAATTTTGCCATCAATAAGTGAACCACAAACATGACTGGGTTTAGATCTGGGCGCTTACCTGTCCATTACAAAATAGACAGTGTGTAACAAATGTGTTAGCGCAACACAGAACTTAGTTTCTTAAAATCGAACTGAAAGCATCACGATTATTTTATTTCAAATCCTTTGTATCGTGGCAAAATTCCTAAAACGGCTGTCACTGTCCAAATTACTGCTGGAACTCACTCTAACAATATTAGAATTTGCTGTTGATACGTGTTTGACACGGACATGTGGCTAATATTTGTGTAGCTTCCCAAGTTGAGCTCTGAGAGATAAAAGAAAGAAAATGAACCACACAGTGAATGTGAGAGCTGGTCTTGAAAGCAGAGGAATATTTGTTCTGCGCCACACACCTCTATCTCTTGGTTGGACATCATTCTTCACATATGCTCACTTATTTGCCTTCCTTCTCCTCTAAGCGGCCTGGGGTGAAAATGTAGTCTAAAGCTTGTCTCTCGGCGGCGGCCACATTGGGGTGCCAGAGGTCCACCATGAAGACCACCCTCAGGCCGTCCTCTGGACCCCCTGCAAACATAATCCAGAAAGTCAAAACATTTCATTGTTGCTTTTTAGTTAGAGTTGACTTTATTTTCTATTTTTAGGTCAATCAAGCTTCAAGATAAAAAAATGAAATTTGAAGCCCTTCTTACCCTCGTGGAAGGCCCTGTGGAGGAAAGAGTCATCAAAAAGCAGACAGCTGCCCTCAGACCAGCACTGGGGCTCTCCACCAACTACAAGCTCACAGGAGGGGGGCACTCGGAGACCTGCCAATACAAAAAAATAAAATTAAATGCAGTCATTCAATTGTGAAGGGAACTTTACATTGGTGCTTTGGCTAGACAACTAAAATTTGATTTCAACTACAAAAGTGTAAAAATGGTGTGAAATTTGAAGTGATATCGTAATTCAAAAAAGCACATCGGGCAGTGAGAGGGTACTTTGGATTTCCTTGTGTACGACCTACTTCCCGTGTGCCCCTTGTGAAACAATTTGCTGCTGTTGTACGGCGAGGCCACACTGCACATTTGCCTGAAAGTGTTTTCGCTCATCCGATTTTTGCGCTTACCCAGGTGGCAGCGGAGACGCACGTTTGTGGGACCGTAATGTTCGGTGATGAGCGCTCCCGGCGACAGCACGGAGAAACAGGCGTTTCCGAACATGTTGTTGGCGATAAAAGTGCGCAGCTGGCCCAGCACCCGCCAGGCCCGTGGACACCTCCTGACATTAAGGACCAGAGGGGTGCCTTGGTTGACCAGATAGTAGGTCCACCATTGGCCACGAGGAGTGTTGTTGGCTTTCCATCCCGGTGGCAGCAGGGAGCCGCTGCGGGCGGGGGGTTGATTGTAGATGCTCTCAAACTCAGCTAGAAGGGCTGGGAAGCTCTGCTCCAGGAGTTCCACATCATGTCTCTGAATTTCCCTGGAGAAGAAAGGAGCTGACGGTAGGTCAGGGAGGAAGAAGACCTCAGGCCGCTGGATGGTGGGTCGGCTGTTAAGGTATCGGCCTTGGTCGCGAACTCCTTTGTGCACCCTGCCCATACCTGACCAGGTGTAGCGTTTGGCGTATTCCTGCAGGCTGTGATAGAGCCTCTGGTTGAGACTTTCTCCAGCGCTGGTGCAGCGGAAACACTCCGACGACTGGCAAAAAGCAAAGCCGTTCTGCTCCTCTAACATGGATCCGGGTTTGCCCCTATTGCGACAGTCGGAGCCAATGAAGCCCCCCACCACCCCTCCGATCCTGCCGGGCCCGCTCAGATACCTTCCTCGCAACGGACTGGTGCTATGATCGCGGCCGACCCTGTAGCAGTACCACAAGAACAGCAGAAGGACACACACCAGTGTGGCACAAGCACAGATCTCACACTCTCTCACAGACTGCATCCCTCCAGCCACCATCTCCCTCACGCTCTCCAGTGACCACTCCATAGGGGCTCTGCTGCACAAGGCTCAATCTCACAGAAGAGGGGAGATGCTGCACGTCTTGTTCACAACTGAGATTGGGAGCGGCATCAAGCCACACGAAGGCTTTTGTGTTAAGCAGCTCTTCCTGTCCGTCACTTGAAAGCAACCAGTCTGCTGATTTAATCCGACACTCTCGGTCGGCAACCTTAACATTTCAGCTCTTGGCAATGTGGGATGCTCTCTCCATGCTTTCTTTTAAGCTTGAGGTGTTTCCGCTGCTTCTTCTCCTGTTCTATCAAACAAATGACGACAGACGCTGCGCCTCGGGGTTATCTGTTTTCTGAAAAACAAGGACAGAAGGAGAGAAGAAAACGATGAGGACAAGGATGGAACTGACATCAGGAGACTGCTACTGTTTATCCCTCTCTCTCTCTCTCTCTCCATATATTTCATCTGTCCATCCATCTGATCTGTCTGTCTGCCCATCAGATCCAGATCAGCTCAAAATATGGAAATTGTGACTAGTAGTGGAATGCGACAACTTATCAACAAAAATAACATTCAGTATCGTGCTTGGCCTAATTAGAGTCACTTGTTTACCAGTCGCCAGCCAAATGCAGGGTATGCAATCAATTTAATTCTTAGCACGAACAGAGGTGGAATGGTGGGAGTCTGGTTAGCACGTCCGCTTCACAGTTCCGCAGTTGGTGTGAATTTGAAAGGTCCTTTGTCTATATGGGCCATGCGATTGGATTGGGACCAGTCCAGGGTGTACCCTGTCACTCAACCAAAGTCAGCTGGGAGAGGCTCCATCTCCACAACTCTAGTGAGAAGTATGAAGGGAATAAATACAAAGGGGAAAAAAAACCAATCATATAATGCAACAAATACAAAAAGTTCAACCAGCAAATCAGAGGTCAGCACCTTAATAATATTCATGCATTTCAAGATGTTTAAGCTCCAGAATGGGAACGGAATCCAAAGTAACTTTTAATGTGGTTGTTGTTTCCAGAATGGCTTTTTCAGAAACAATACCAGCCTCCTGGAACCGGGAATGCCGAAGAGAAGCAAAACAAATCAAAACAACCACAAGTCACAGTCTTTGAGCTGCGTCACTTCTATTGTTTGCTTCTTCTGAAATGTTGTGCAGTTTGTTTTCCACTCAAAAACACGGATCCATGACCACAGTATGTATTCTATGAAAGCTATGTCAAACAGTGGAACACTGTGTCATAAAACAAAAATAATCTTCACACACATTCCAAATGGCTTCCACAATCACCTAGCAGCACATTTGAAACTGCGACACAGAATTATGGTATGTAATTCTGAACGAAAAATGGGGGGCCCACAATAAAGTGTGTTCATATCAATTTATTTTCTAGTCCTAGTTCAACTGTCTTTTGGCGAGAGGCGATCTACACCCCGGACTGGTCACCAGCCAAGTGCAGGCTACGTATTGACAAAACAGCCATGGACAATTTTGAGTCTTCAAATCAACTAACATGCATGTTAGTTGGAAGGCCGAACCTGAGATTTGAACCTCCAAACTAAGAGCGGTGGAGCAAGAGTGCTGTCCACTAGGTCACAATGCTGTCAGTGTGTATATAAAAAACGGAATATGAAAACCTTTCTTATAGTGTGCATCTATATATTTACACATTTGTGGACTCACCAAACAAAAGCATGTGTTAGTAGCTGCATTTCACACAAATCTATACCAAGGTATTTCCTTTTTGTGGCACATAGGGACGCACACAAGCACAATAATATTACATAAGCAGTGTAAATGCCCAGATTCAGAAGGAGATGCATAGAGAGATTGGTAAACTAAGCGGTGTATGAAGTCTGTGTAATTTCTGTTTGACATAACAAAGAACATACGTGGTTGTTATTATATATACGATAATAAATCAACAGCCAAAGCCCGTGGAGTGAATAGCGTCAACAGCAATCAGAGCTCAGCCAAGACGTCTCACCAAAAATGGTCGGGTAATCCTGGGAAAAATCCCCCTCGCCCCCCTCCACCATTCTGTTTGACAGCTTTAAGACGCCCCCGCATCCCGCCCTCACACACCCACTGCGTTTGGGGGAAGACTGGCTGGTATCATCAACCACTGCATGAAACACTCACAGAACTCGAGGTGCAGCTACAACGGCACAAATAATCGCCACATTGACTCGAGTTGACGTCAGTCTATTCTTTGCCCCTCCCGTTACACACATTGAATCGTGCATCCATACCTGCTCAACAATCATAATGTGACTACAGGAGAGCAGAAGAGAAGGCACACAGGTGTTCTTTCCTGGCCAAGCTGCGGTGATGCGCAGTGAACGCAGACGATATACAACATAAAAACACTTCAAAACGCAAAATGCAAGTCCAAATCGGGAAAACACTACGCTTGTGTTTGATCAAATAAAATGCACTGCCCTACCGACAATCTGACACCCTGTCTTTGTGTCTGTAGTGGCGATCAACCGCTCACAGGCCAATTTGGTCGTAAATACAAAAGATTCGCTGGGGTAAAACACCCATCGTAAAGACATCAAAATAGTAATCTGAGTAACTATGTCCGGTTACGCCTTTCAAAATAAAACTGCACCAACCACAAATAACGCTGCAGTAAGTACGCAATCAAAATTCATTACAATTTCATTTCACATTATGTTATACCTGACTTTTCAAAAAAAAAAGGAGGGGGGGGGGGTGGCGGTTAGCTCTTGGCTATTTTATCCATAATTAATCACAATTTCAAGTCAGGCTTTTATTACAAATATTGCTTTCAAGGGTTTAAGCGACTGCTTAATATTGACTCAAGTAACTTATAATCTGACAATGGTTGACTCCGTAGAGAAACAAGAAAAATGAAGTAGTAGCAGGTTGTTGTTTTTTTAATTCAAATATTTTTTTGTCAGTTTGAAATATCATCAAAGCTATGGAAAACATTTGTTTGATTTAAAAAAACACAACAAAAGGGTCAGAGATGTTTCTGTTGTTGATGTCGCGATACATTCTGAGTGGAAGTTTTAGTTTGAAAGTGAAATATTGCCATATCCGGACTTCATCTGCTTCAATCATTTGATATACTCCCTCTTCCGTGAGGCTCATTGCTCCGCCATACGTTTGAAAACAGCTGTGAACTACACTACCCATGATGCTCTACAATGGTAACGGAAGACAGCGCACATCTTGATGTTGTCTTTCTGCAGTTCACCACATCAATAGACCCTACATAGCCCGCGGTACCACACAAAGCCACCGTGGCGCCAGTTAAATTGTTCCTCTTTGTAATGTTTGGTCGTAAATCAGTACAACACAAAACAGGAAATGATTAAAGTAGAGTCAGAGGCCAGTCAATCAAGATGTTTGTAGCTGGATGATTATGAGTGTTTCGCTTTGGTGTGTAAGCAAAAGAACATTTTAGCTAAACTGTTTTATGAGTTCATACAACATTTGAATAATACTGTAATTATTTAGAAGTAATCGAATATTTTGTACCACATAATATTCCACTGCACACATTTTCTTTTTAAGACACTTGAGGTTTTGTCTTCAGACCCACAGCTATAATGGTTATATGGGCATCTTAAAATCCGAGCACATATAGTTTGTGACCTTCATAAATTCCTGTCTGGGCCCAAACATATGGCAAAGGTCAAAGGTTTGATTTCCATTGGTACTAAAGGGACCAATAAAGCAAAAAAGGAACTACTGGCTTAAAACAATTTAAAATGAAATGGATTCATTCTGAATATGCAAAAGAAGAACCTAATGGTCCTTCTTGACATTCGTGTCCATCATTATGCTTTGTTTGAAGAAAGGGGTCGGAGGTCAGCCTTGGTTGTCTGCTATCAAGATCACTACAACCACCCCAACATAAAAGAGCTTTTCCACAAAAATGATTGAGATCATCTTGATATAACCTCAGGAAAACCTTGAAACAAGGATGGTTGTAACAAAGAAAATAAAGAACAAGTATAGTGAAATAAAAAATGTACGTACATACATACTAAATGAAATTTAAAACATTATTAGTTTTTTTTTTTAAAATAAATTCAATAAATTGAATTTGGAATCATGAGACATTAAAAAACTATTTAAGAGACTGCTTTCATGTGCCCAAAATTATAATCTGGCCCTAGGCTTTGATTTTGACACTGTGAGTTAGAGTCTGTGCTTCCAAGGGTTGTTCCAGAATTGGAGGACAATTTAGGCAGTCTTTTTTAAAATGGACTAAATTTTAATTACATTTGGTTTTAATATTTTAAACAGTAATACACCAGGATATAAACTCGATTATGTGCAACCCGTTTTTCTGTGGGTTTTTGTTTTGGTTTGTTTTTTTGGAGGGAATGGGGTGGGGGTTGTACAACAGACTTCAATTAGCTCGACTCCACACATTTTACAACTTTTTGCTATTTGCTCCCCACTCCAGGCAGAGGTGGAGCCTGACTGCCCTGTTCAGCCCACTTTCTCACTTTATCGCCACAATCACACATGCAACAGCACTGACACATATGTTCATACTTGTCACACACCGAACCTATAAATCACTTTTCGAACGCAACCTGAATTAGTGGTGAGAGGAGAATCAGCTATGGCCAGATCAAAAGGGCAAGTATATGCATGTTGCGCATTGATGCTGGTGTTCTGCATCATTGTCGTGTCAGTGTGCATTTATCAACGTGGGAAACGCAAGTGTCCACAAGATTCCTTCTTCCACGCTGCAGTGGCTGCAGACTCTGGGACATGTTCACGAATTGGACGGTAAGAGAAATTTTTGTTTACTTTCCGAATGGGTCTGACTGACCAAGAAGTGGACCGAGACTGAGCTGATTGTGGCATTTAGGGCAGGGGTATACTGCGCAGCCATCAATTCAAATGTAAGCGGCATTACTTGCTCAGAAGACGACTTCTATGAGCAAATGATCATTCTCTCACAAGCTACCGCTCCTAAAAAAACGGTCATTAAATAACTAATACCCAAACTGTCAAACAATAACACTGAATGACAGCTAAGCATAAGAAGCCAGATAATTACATGCCTAAGGACAAAACTAAACACAAGAATGTAGTGAAACGTTGTTCTTGACAGCATGCTTGTGACACACACACTGGAAAGAAAGTGGAGTTGTTGTAATCTTTAAAAGCCCTCTGATTTCAAACTCTCAAATGTGGACTAGTTAAACTTTTGTGTGGTTTTAGTAAAGCCAGACCAACAGATTGGACTGCCTGACAAAGTTTTTAATCAAACATTAACAAATGCTTAATTGTCACCTGCGCAATGGAGCAGGGCGACCAACTGCAGCTTGGACCAGAGTTTATTGAAGGGAAAATGGTGGTGGAGGACAGGATGGGGGTGAACAAACGGGTAGGAGAACATGGCAACGTACGGCCAGCATCGGACCTCGTCCTAGCGGCACCGGACCCGCGATCCTCATCACCTGACCCCGCACCGACTGCCGTATGCTTCTGCGCGTGGCTCTTACTCATGCCACTGCGCGTGGCTCTGACTCCCTCTATGTCGCGGTTCTTACTCACTCTATGGCGCTGTGCGCGGTCCTGACTCCCTTATGGCGCAGCCCGTAACTCTGACGTCCCGTATGCTGCTGCGCGCGGCTCTGACTCATGCTGCTTCGCGGCTCTGACTCCCTCTATGCCACTGTGCGCAGTTCTGACTCTCTGTATGCTGCTGCGCGCGGTTCTCACTCCCGGTATGCCGCTGCCCGCGGTTCTGATCCCTGTATGCCGTTGCCCGCGGTTCGGACTCAGACACTGCCGTTGCCGCCAGTTCGGACCCTGCGTCTTCCCACGTCTGGTTCCCATCCGTTTCTGCTGCCCATGTTCTCCTCCGTGTTTGTTCCCCTCATCCTGTCCTCCACCATCCTTTTCCCGTCAATAAACCCTGGTCCAGTTTGGTTGGTTGGTCTCTGTGTGCCCTGCGATTGGCTGGCAACCCGTTCAGGGTGTCCCCCGCCTACTGCCCAATGACCGCTGGGATAGGCTCCAGCACGCCCGCGACCCCCGTGGGGACAAAACGGTTCAGAAAATGGATGGATGGTTTTCAGACCGCTACTAGTATGAGCTCTGAAATGTTGAGTAGTCACCAATACCAATTTTAAATGCCGATACCACTTGTATTTTTTATACATAAATGTTTTTCGTTCAGGTGCAGTGTGATGGTTATGTTTCAGGGACATGCTTCAAAAAGGGGGTTCAGCAGTAGATGGCGCCATCGCTGCTCTGCTCTGCACATCTCTCCTGAACCCTCAGAGTATGGGCCTTGGGGGCGGATCCATATTCACAGTGATGGACAGCACCGGTGACAAGTCACATTCACTCACGAGTCCAAGTTCAAATTGGCCTAACTCAGAACTGAAAGAGATGAAAACAACTCTTGTTTCTTCTTATCCAAGGCAAAGTAAAAATCATCAATTCCAGAGAGCGTGTTCCTGAGAAGTTTAACGCTGACACGTTGAAGTCATGTCCCGATCCTCACCATTTTGTGTCAGGTAGCCAGTCCATTTTTGTTGAACACTTTTGTTGAGCACCATCAGTAGATACGCATTTCAGATTCTTTACAGACGAGGTGGAGATGGACAATTTAGTTATCACACAGGAATAACTTTGAACTCTTCTGAATGTAGTGATTCCAAGTCCTTTCTCTGCTGTATAAACATTTCTCTAATCTTCATTAAGTAGGGGTGAGCAAAGTGTTGACTGCGGGCCAAATACACATCTGTTCTCTAATTCAGTCCATGAAGTATTTACATAAGACAATGTCCTGTTATATTTGTTGAAATAGTCTGGCCGTACTTTTGCTACTCCCAAAAATTAGTCTTCATATATTATATCCATCCATATACTATATATATAATATCCGTCCAACCATCTGCGGATGAGGAAAAGCGGTTCACATAATGGATGAATCAGTCCCTCAAATATATAATATCCCTCAAAAGGTGACGACAGACAAAGTCCCACATGCCAAGAAGAAATATGTGACGCGGGTGTGTGGCCTTTTGATATTGAGCTGAAAGAGGCCCAGGGGTTCTTTGCTCAGAAGTTCTCCTGTGGTGCCTCTGTCACGGCCGAGGACAAGGGAGATTTCACCGACATCTTGTCTTTAAATAATTCATTATATAAAATACGAGTAAAAGAAACATTTGTAATATATTTAATATGAATAATAACATTTAAAATAAAATATGAAGGATTTTTTTAATAACAAATACAAACTTAAAACACCTTTTAGTTATTATTTTAGGAACCAAATTTTAAACAAATGGACTGGGCCATCTGTACATTTTTATAAATTAAATTTGACTCTTGAACACAAATATTTGCCCACCTCTGACATAGAGTGTGATTGTGTCCAGGACATACTGCGGTCTAGTCATAGAAAGTGAGCCAAGCCCACGTGGACAGTGGAAAAACAATCGTGTCAAATCATGGTTGTAGTTTGCAGTGCTGATGCTAAATGTTGTGGCTGATTATTGCATGCATTGTATTTCAGTTGCTCCTGATCCAGGTCACCTGTGGATTGCAATCCCAGGAGAACTCCGTGGTTATGAAGAAGCGCACAGGCTTTATGGCAAGTTGCCTTGGGCAACCCTCTTCCAGCCGAGCATTCAGCTGGCCAGACGGGGGTTTCCTATTCCACAGATCCTTGGTGAATACCTGCCTGTTACCAACAAGTCACAGCTACTGCGGTACGACATGCCCCAACATTCAGCAGCAATCGCACATTTACACACTTGACACTTGGATGCGATCCAGAACGAAACCTTCCATCAATTTTGTCCTGATGTACCGTTACAATCAAGAGTTTTATTTATGTTTTTTATTATTGACCATTGTGCTCGCCAATATTACTACCATTTCACCAGTTATACAAAAGGTAAAGTGGTAACTGAATGCAGTCTTTTGTACCGCTTTATTTCTTTTATTTAGTCGAAACATCTCCCATCGTCTTAGGTTGTGCAGCTGTACCTACTAAATGTACAAATGTGTCAAACTCAAGGCCCGGGGTCCAGATACGGCCCACCACATCTTTGTATGTGGCCCGCGAAGACAAATTGTGCATGGACTTCATGTGTCAATACTAAAATTACAAACTGTCTTCACTTTTAAAAAATAGAGAAGTTGCTAGCAATTTCTATTACAATTCATCTTTTTATGTTTTTACTAGTCTGTGATTTCAAAACTTGTTATTCATCAGTTTGTTGCGTAGCCTGTACTGTCTATGGAAGACGCTGACAGTCATAACGGCCCTCCAAAGGAAACTATGACTACGATGTGGCCCGCGACAAAAATGACTTTGACACCCCTGCTTTATTCATTGTCTGCATAAAGAGTACTACTGTATTTATCCTCTAGTGAGCTTTTCTCTGATAAACATGGAAACCTGCTGAAAATAGGAGATTTGGTGAAATTTGAGACACTAGCCAACACACTGGAGACAATTGCAAATCTCGGAGCAGATGCTTTCTACACTGGAAAAATAGCCGAAGATTTAATCCGAGACGTACAGGAGGCAGGTATTGTTGGATGAATTCAGTCATGATTTGTTTTCCAACCCTTTATGTTTGGCAGACACAATGATGTCATTACAAATGAGCAAATATAATTGAGGAATTCAAATGCAAAAGCAGAAAGTTGCCATTTCAACAAAAAGTAGAGCCACGGCTGCAAGCATGCTGCCTATAACAGCATCTTTCAATGCTTTATTTCCTAACCCTGCAAAATGTAAACGTAGGTAAAAACCGTCGCAAAAAAAGGATTAACCGCCAATGGCTTGTAGAAAAAAATTGAGAAAGAAGGGAAAGACAAAAAATAGCGACTGCTTTCATCATTTACTTTAAAGAGCTGGCTCTAATGAACCATTTTGTTTATGACAGGCACTAATCCTGGCTGCCGCAGGAAATCATATTAAGCGGGACCTGTCCTGCTTAGAACAAAAAAAAAAAAAAAAAAACAGTGGTGGGGGAATGTTTACGTGGTTTTGAAACTGCGTGGTTTTTTTTTGTTTTTTTTTAAATCTGTGGTATACCATCAAACCAGTACCCGTAATCTAGTGGTTGGAGAAATTCTGAAGGATAGCAAGAACAAAAAAAGATAACTGCAGTCTTTTCAGTGATTTGTACCTTCTTTTAAAAGATTAGGGTTAAGGTGCAATATGAATTATTATTATTATTATTATTATTATTAAATTCATAGAGTTGTTTGATTTTGAAATTAACTGACATCAAGGACTTCTTTTCAATAACAGCTAGATTCCCCCCTAAATTAGCCTCCTAATTGATCAATAGAAAACCCTACATAAACATTTTAATCATTGACTTGGACCTACATATACAAATAAGAAACCTTAAAACCTTTGCTCAAGTGAGAAAAAATGGAGATGTCTGCTTTTGCGTTTGAGGTCTTCACTTGCTTTTAAAGCAGTACAGCGAATACGATCCCTGAGTGTGGGCTGCCTTTATCATTTCCAAATTACCATTTTTTTGCCCAGGAGGGTCGCTGACTTTGCAGGACTTGGCATCCTACAGAGCAACAGTGAGCGATGCATGGACTATTCCTATGGGAGAATACCAGATGTATATTGCTCCACCCCCTGGAGCTGGAAACATCCTTAGCCTCGTCCTCAACATCATGAAAGGTTGCTTCAGCATCCAAACCACAGGGGTATTCCAGTTTGCAGGTTAAACGGAAACTCGGAGGAAATTGACCCTAAAATGAAGGAAAGTCCAGATTGTCCATTTCAAAGAGCTGTGGTAACTGACGCAGTGAAACTACCCTGCACGTTTGCAGGTTTTGTCTTAAAGGCTGAATTCTTAAGTGTCCTCCTACCATCAGCAAACATTACTTGTCCGTTTCTCCACAATCCCGTCAATACTGAAGCGAAATTACATTTAAAATTATACACTGCCACATATATTACATGCATAACATATATTGCTAATCTCAAAATTTGGACTCAGTTAGATGCACAATTTAAACATTTATTTATGTATTTATTTGCTTGCGGGATGTTTGTGTCAATGCAGAGCATCCCTCTTGAAGTTTATCTTAACGCCTTTTGTAATCCTGTAGAAAAATAATCTTTTCCTTTTAGGTTGTCTCGTTAGATGTTGCCACAGCATATCATTCTTTTCCATTAAGCCCATCTTCCGGTTGTTCACCTTCTTTCCACACTCAACATTGCTCTGGCCTTAAATATTTAAAGACCTCCACCCTTGCTATCCCTTCTTCCTTAGCCTCACTCTTCTTCCTGCTAATCTTTTTCTTCCACTACTCATCCCAGAATTTCTCTTTCTCTTCTAATTCACATTCCACATTCCATTAAATATCCTCAATTTTTTATTTCATCCTCATCACTCAATCTGACTCTCTTCACCTCCATTCTAAACTATTGATACATGTGAATGATACTTGTTCCATGTTCTACCAGTATCCAGGGTGAATCGACATAGTTGGGGTGGATCGGTGATGTCTTTTACCTCAACGTGAGAGTGATTTAACTAATTGCGTTTAACTGTCCTGGAACTGACTGGTACTCTGGTTTAAATGAGGAGTGAGTTAAATCTGCTTTCTGGAATAACCCTCTCACTGTATCTAATTTTGAATCACATACTGACTTAAATATACTGTGCATCATATTCATGAAGGCTTTACTCACATTAACAGTTGAGATTGAACTGAATTGATGTGTGAGGAATTTTCTTTTTTTTCTTCAGGATATGATCTGACTCCGGCATCCCTGAGAGGTGAACAAAAGACATTGTTTTATCACCGTTATGTTGAAGCTTTCAAGTTTGCTAACGGATTAAAGAAACATAACCGCGATCTTGTCAGTTCAGAAGTAAGTTCATACAATGAACCTTTTACAATATATAAAGTACAGTCTTTATTAGTCAGAATTGATTGAGTCACAGTTAAGCTGTCCCTAATGGGACAAGATGAAAGCCTCAACATAATAATGATAATAATATTATACATTTGTATTGTATCTTCTAAGGGACACATTGACACTTAACAACTCTTAATAACTCATAGCCACCAGTCCCAGACTAAAAACATCCTATCACTGTTTAACTGTGACCAATTGAATCTAGTTCAGCAATCTGATGATAATAATAATAATAATAATAATAATGACAAAAAAGTCCTTCACAACTATGAAATCAAAACGGTAAGTAATACACTTGATGTTATAACTCAGTATATCAAGTAATAAAATCTTCATAGAAATTACAAAATAAAATCCTGTCCACACATTCTGTGCTGCCATTAATAAGGTTTCTCATCATAAACAGTCAGATTAATAAAAAAGAAATAATCCCCACATTTTTAAATAATTAGGTTTTCTTTTTGGGTGGGAAATTTTCCATGTATCAAATTTTATCATTTATATTTTTCCGCACTGCATTTCATTGGTAATGAATTAAATTCAAATTCTGGCTATTTGTGGGCTGGTCCGGCCCCAATCCCCCATGAGTAGCGATGGTCAACTGTAAAGTAAATAGACAAGTTTTTGAATAGCTCTTCATCTTCTGATCAGATCGGTTATCAGTTTGTTTGGTTTTTACACTCACTGATGGGTGATCGGCTCCAAAATCCTGATCATGTAAAGCCAACAATGAACAGGAAAAAAAAAAAAAACACTGTAAAAAACATGACAGCATTTTACATGTGCACTTTTATAACCTTAGTTTTCTGAGATGAAGATTAAAGGTACATATGCAGTATGATGGGATGACAAAGAATGCAGCAGTAGAGCATGTGTATCCAAGAACTTATTGATCCAAAGTCAAAATGGGATGGGTTTCATCCAAAGCCATGGCTAATGAAAACCAGCCAGTGCTGACGTAACTCCCCACAAAGGAAGGCCGCCCAACAGTGAAGCGCAACGTAGGGCACACAAAAGAAGACACACAGCTTCAAGTATGGTTCTTGTGACTCATGCAAAATGTTCCATCTGTCTTACAGCTGACAAAGAAATTCACAGAGGACAGCATCGCAGATCATATTCGCAGTTTAATAGATGACAAAATGTCCCATGAGCTGCAGTATTACAACACGACGCCATATCTGGACAGCGTGGGGACCACACACGTGTCAGTGCTGGCCCAAGACGGATCCGCTGTATCCGTCACCAGCAGCATCAACCACATGTCAGTATTATCCGCCAAATTTCATGCGTTGTCTACCTGTGAACGGTTACTTCATTTGCTTTACAGATTTGGCTCAAGAGTCTTGTCTCCAAGCACCGGAGTCCTCCTCAACAGCCATCTGTGTGATTTCTGCGGAATAGCTGACAGATTATTTGCAGGTAGGCCAGAGTGGTGTAGTCTGCCTGAGAAGAATAAGATGTATAAAAAATGTTCGGAAATAAATGTGGCTATTTTTGTACAATATTAACATGTTCAAAGCTTTCTATTTTGGGCACATGTTGATACCAAGTGTTTTGCTTTTTTTTTTTTTCTGCCTCCTGTTGTGATGTTTTAATTGTAAACCAACCACAAAAAGTTGCCAGTAATGGAAAAACTAGATATGCAGTTGAAGAGACAAAATTGTCGTTGTGCTCATGGATCACTTCAACATAAAGAGAACCCCGAGATTGTAACCAGGGATCCTGTAACGAAGGATTTGCAAAAAATCACATATTGGTCATCCGTATCTGTCAGTAAAAAAGAAATCTGATATGTGCACTTAGTATATTTGTATTGTGTTTTCAGATCTGCAGTATAAATTCAAGCAAAAAGAAAAATAGAATAATGGGCTGTGGAGCAGAAATGGAACTTACTAAAAGCATTTATACGGCTAGGCCAACAATGAATATTTGACAGAGGCTATAAATATCCCTCCTGCACTGTTGAGCAGCTGTGATTCAGAAGATTCAAAAGACCCCTGCTGATTACATTTCTAACCTTTCCTCATGCATTTTCATATTGATGAGTCTGAATAGTGACTGCCGAGGCTTTTGTTCTGTTGGCAGGGGAGCATCCTCCTTCATCCATGGCTCCTACTGTGTTCAAGTCTAAGTCAAAGATGCTGGTTATTGGATCAACTGGTGGCTCTATGATCACCACTGGAATGGCCTCAGTGCGTGTCCATGCTAAGTCACTTTTGTCACATCATGTTCTTTGTTCACAAGTTTGGCATCTGGCAGACACATAAATAATCCTGTTTCCCTTTCAGGCAATCATAAACAGCCTTTGGTTTGGAAAGAGCCTTAAGGAGGCCATTGCCACTCCAATTCTTTTTGTTAACTCTGAAAATGCAGTGCAGTTTGAATTCAACTTTGATAAGGTAAGGAACTGAACAGAGGTGTCAAATCCAGGTTGAGAAAGAAAAAAACCTGCCACATTGGCTTTAACCGCAAGTGCTTCGAATCACCCGAGTCGGCCGTGTTGCATTCCGTCTGAATCTTTTTGCATTGTTTTTCAGAGTGTAATCGAGGAATTGAAAGCTCTGGGACAAAAACAAAAACCTATGAAGAAGTTGTTCACTGTGCTTAATGCTGTGGAGAAGGAGGGTAGATGTATCCGTGCAGTGTCTGATTCAAGGAAACTGGGTGAAGCAGCTGGTTACTGATGGAATGATTTGTGGAGCTAAATTAATGCAACCTAATGAATGTTACCTTGTAAATACAACCAAACCAGAATATGTAGTATATTCAAAACTGAAGAAGAAAAAAAAACTAATTATTTTGATGGAGGTAGTGGTTCTCCACCTTTTTTTTTTTTTTTTAAATTACATAGTGGCATAAAATAAATTGATACTACTATTTCAACATTGGACAATTGCACTATATTGCAGCTACACACCTTTTTGTCAAAATTTCAATAAAAACAAAATGCAATTACAAATTTCACAAGATTCATTGAATTATTTTAAATTTGATATATGGTGCAGAAACGAGATACGTATTCACAAATATATCACTGACCCATTTTCAGACTCTCTGTCAGTGAATCTTCTGATCTGAAACTGAAAAAAGGCCCAGACTTCAATTACTAAGTTTGGATCAGTTTGTTTATTGGTAGAATTTGGCTTTGGAAAATACAAACAACAAGGAAGAGTTTTGTGAAGACACGAAACTGAACAGTGTTCTCCCCTACTCAGACTAAAGGAACATAAAAAGTGCCGACTCTCAATATAATCACGATTTACATTTGCTAATGTAAAATCTTTTGTCACATCCAAGTTCCTTTTTAATTGTTTCAGAATACACAAGAAGGCCACTGTGCTCAATTTGATGAAATTGGAGCCAGATAGTCACAAAATAGGACAAGACACCAAATCACAAATAATTACGATAACCAGACATTTCAGTGAGACAAACATATATATTGCACATTTAGACATATAGTGTACATAAATTCTAACGGAGCAGCAATAATTACTTTGTGGAGCTTTCTAACAATCTTGAGCCATTTGGATCAGCATTGTAACGATGACAGCTTATACGACGTACATGTATAATTTAAACAACTACCCACAGACTGCTATATGGTGAAATACAAACAGAAAAGTGCATTAAAGTGCATTGCACTGGCATTGTCTGACCATTATGTGCTACTGCAAAGTTTCATCACGAGGTAACAGTCATGACATTCTAAAAGCAGGGGTCGTAACGCATATAAAGAACTACTAACGACGACAATGAATAGAACAACAGACAACTATTTCGGGGGCTGTGTGAATTCAAAAGCCTATTTTAAAACTTGGTTCAGTTGAAACGGTGGCGATGGCTACGATACGGAGGTTAAGTATTTAAGCAAGTACATACAGTAAACAATTAGTCGCAATGTTTATTCCTACTTGTTGTCATCTAAGAATGCCTTGCCCACCAAAAGTGGAAAACAACAGTGAGTGGTAATACAACAGAGTCACGATTGGTCTCTTCATTACACAAGGGCAGCATGGTCACGATTGGTCTCCTCATTACACAAGGGCAGCATGGGTATTCACAAGTAGACATTAGGAAAGTGGGGGGAAAAGTCTTGACCTAGCAGTTTTGCCAGGGTCACGTGACAGGGCGGCGGCTGTGTAGTCTGTTGAACTTGTGTCATAGCTTTTGTTGAGAGATTAACAGAGAACACACAATGTGGAGAGAGGCTCTGCCTACCGTTGATGGTCTCAGTCCCGGCCGAGAACTCGAGGGGGGATCCACTCGTTCCAAGCGGATGCGCCTCCCACTCGAAATACTGCCGAAATGCTGCTCCTCCAGCCTAGCAACTGACCCGAATCTCCTTGCTGCTACAGTCAGACGGAACTATAGAAAAAGGGTGTGAGACGGCAAGAGAGAGATGTTTCTCCAATGAATCCAGTCCTCCACTCTTTGTTCCAAAGAGCACCATCTACCAACACAGTAAGTCTGCCACAATGACCCTCGCTCCACCATCAGCTCGTGCAGGTTCATTCTGAAACGTGGTGGTATTACAAGGTGTCTGGGTGAGTGTGTGTTCTCCCTCATGCCTCAAAGGGGGACTGGGCCGGAAGGTGTGAGGTTGTTCAAGCTAAAGAAGTTTAACAGATTGCTGCGTGATACCTTTTCAGCTAGAGTTGAAAGAGCCTCCGAGACAAACACCTGATCACCTCTCACAGTAGTGAAGGGTGAAGTCTTTGGAGAGCTGCTTCTCACCTAAGCCCCATGGTTCCAGCTCAAATTTGTTCCCCACATCATCTGTGTCGTCCTCTGCATCTTCCTCTTCCTCTTCCTCCTCATAGTGGCTGGGTTCCTCGATAGACGTCTCCAGCCGGTAGCAGTAGGGTTGACCTTCGGTGTACTCGTAGATGGTAGGCAGACTGCTCTTCAGGCTACAGCGCCGGCGCAAAGCTACCAAAAGCGGTTGAGGCATGGTGAAAATATCAACATTGTTACCAAGGTCTATCCAGGCCAGGCTGGAGAACATCTTGGGGTCTTTCAGCATCTCAGTCAGGTCCTTGAGGATAGTCAGGGTTAGACGGTTCCCGTTGAGAGCAAGGGTGTTGAGTTTGGGGAGTGAAGCGAGAAGAGGGAGAAGAAACTTCAGGTTTTCATCTTGGAGCTCTGTGAAGCTGATATCCACAGCTACCACACTGTCTCTGTTGTTTTGGAGGTAGAAGGCTACTTGACGGACATCTCGGGTGGACAGAGGAATGCCTGACAAGTCCACAGTGTCATTGGACAGTTTCCTCTGCAGGGTTGTCTTAAGACTATATGGCGAAAGGAATAGAAAGAACATGATTAGAGCAAGGCCTGGTCCACTTTAAAAAGCACAAACTGAACGAGGTGTTAGTTGGGCCACTGATCTGGAAACATGGGCCTGGCTTTGTGTTGTCTTTTCCGTGTTGTGTAACAGAGTGTGTGAATGGACAGCTTGGGGCAAAAGGCTGACTAAGACTGCTGCATGGCCACTGACTAAACAGAGGAGCCAAAACATCCGCACCAGCCAAGAGCGCAACAATCGTTATAACAGAGCAAAAACATATTTTTTGTTGGAGTTTTTTTTCTTTTCCTTCTGGAGGGTCAAGCTCAGAGGATGTCAATAGATTTAACCGTGGCCATGTGAGATGTTTCTGTGATTAAGTGCAATATAAATACATGTTAGATTTGAAAGATACAATATATAAAATGTATAAAGGACACCTTAGCAATCAATCTGCTAGTTTCCAACCATTGGCTTGTAGCCCACACAGAAAATTCATTTTTTTTCTTTTTGCTATTTCATGTACATTTTGTTTGGAGAAATGGCCACTTCCATTTGAACTGGAGCTATCTCGGATTGTTGATTGCTCTTTTGAATTCTAAAAACGGCAGGCACCTCTATTAATCACTTTGCTGTCACCTTCTGTTGCGTCATAGACCACATTGACAGGGAGGGAGTGCTTTACAAATGTGCCGTGTGTGACTCACTCACATTCAAAGAAAGAAAATGTAAAAAAAAAAAACGATGAAAACATGTCATAAAAGTCAGTTCAATGTTTTTAGCACATGGACAAATTGAACCAACAAATGAACGACTGAATGAATGAATATATACACCATTGTAGGCCAACCAATTTTTACATTGCAAGCTCTTCCACTTCCTACTCTCAACTGTCTGGCCTTCACAACGCAAAAGTCCTGATGTCCATGGCCCGGTGCATACGTAAATTGGGTTTAATCACACAGCTCCCTTTCCCCACACAACTGTCTTTCAAGCTCAGCAAGCATGAAAAATGGATGGCAGCCTGTTAGAAAGCAATTTTGTATCTTTCCTTCAGATTAATCTGCAGATACGTTTTTGAATCTCTTCACAGCAACGCTGCAATGCAGTTTCTGTCAAACGATCAAACTTGAAATGAAAAGACATTATAAAACTACCGTTATTTTCGGACTATAAGTCGCGGTTTTTTTCATAGTTTGGGTGGGGGGGCGACTTATACTCAGGAGCGACTTATATATGTTTTTTTTCACAAATTTTTACTTGATCATTAACACATCACTTACTTACAAGTATAGTTGACCACTTCACATGTTATTTTTAGTATAGTTGATCACTTCACATGCTTTGATATCTTTATCTTGAACATATTCAAAACATGAAAAATAGAGAGAAAAAATCAAATAAAGTAATTAACACTTTAAAGCGCCATATCCTCTGGACATGTCCTCTGTCACCAGGATGACATAAAGGACGAGAAATTTGATCGATGGATTTAATGATTTGGAGTGACACAAATGGTTTGATAATATTGTTGTTTATGTGATAGTTATTTAAAATATAGTTTATATATCGTTGTATGGGCCTGTGGAATAATTTGAACTGCGGCGCGGCACACGGCATTGTTGACAAAGGACGATCGATGGATTTAATGAATTAGAGTGACACAGATGGTTTTATAAACGTGTTATTTATGTAATAGTTTTTTTTAAATAACTGAATGTTACGTCAGGCCCGTTCTCAGCTCCTCGTTTGTGTTTGTCACGTTAGGATACCGTATCGTTTAGCCTGTTGTTGCTCGTTCATGTCTGTTCTTGGTGTTGGATTTTGTCGAATAAATTGCCCCCCAAAATGCGACTTATACTCCGGAGCGACTTATATGTTTTTTTGCCACATTTTTGGGCATTTTATGGCTGGTGCGACTTATACTCCGGAGCGACTTATAGTCCGAAAATTACGGTATACAGAATTCAACTCACAATCTCAAGGATAGGGTATAATCACCAAATTGAATTTAAGTGAGATTAATGATGACATAATTGCTATCAGCAAAATTACTGATGCTCCGCAAAATGCTCATTTTAAATCCATTACATAACCATGTTTTATGGTTTTCAATCAACCTTATATGACATAATGAAGATATCAATCACTGTTCGGTCATGATTTGATGCGAGGGAACATTGGATTTATCATAATCGCTATCAGCAAAATTACTGATGCTCCGCAAGATGCTCATTTAAATCCATTACATAACCATGTTTTATGGTTTTCAATCAACTTTATATGACATCATGAAGATATCAATCACTGTTCGGTCATGATTTGATGCGAGGGAACATTGGATTTGTGGATTTATCAATCACATCACCTGTTACGGGAATTGTAATAAAAATATAGCGGACCGGCGGTTGAAAAAAATGGCACTCCATTTGGTTCAAACTCAAATCTCAGCAAAAAATTAATAAATAAACAACTGCCGTTTAAAAAGGCTATAACCATCAAACAATTAATAAAAATGCTCTCAACTCTAATGGCAAATGTCAAGTCAATCAGTCTTATAGTAGCCTTCCTTTGCTTTCATAACAAGTGAGTGTCTAAGATTCGAGCCTGAGGTCTTCACTGATGTCACGTCATTTCACACATGACTGATTTGTTATGACCTTATATATGACCCCTTATAATATTTCATTGCATTTCCATCGCCATGCAGTTAGAATTGAGGGAATCTATATTTTCATTGCATGCAACTTTTTCACGGACATGAGATGGCAATCCAGTCTGAAGAGATCTTTTTCGACCGGACCTGAGATTTCTTCTATATGACAAATACAAAGTGAGCTTTGAATGGATCTGAAACATGACCTTTGCACCTCAGCATTTTCCTTCACAGTACAGGAAATCTATCCCCAGTGTCATAAGATGACTTAAACATTATATATCAATAGTAGACGGAGAAGATTTTTTTTCACTATTTAATATAGCTGAAATCATTGTTGTTCTTTAGACTACAAACGATAAAATCCCCTCATATTCAGAAATGAATGTTATTAACAGTAGCTAGCAGAAGCTTTAACACAAGCAAAATACCTGAGCGACACACGCACAAAGAAAGCTTATTTGGTATTCACGATTTGCAAGAGAAGTGTTGAAGTGGTATTTTCCCCCCATTGGACAGTTTGCAAATGCATTGCGGTGCCACTTTTGAAGAGAGCTCGAGTGAATGCGACAGAGAGCGGCAGAAGCCGGCGGCTATAGACAAGCAATGCACGTAATCAAGCACTTAAAAGGAAAGATGATTGACAGCTGTGGTTACCATGGCTTCCCCATCAGGTCGGCCAGTGGCCAGTTCCGTCCTAATCCAATGTCAGCTACAGAGAGGAAAATGTCTACAGCTCGACATGGAGTCGTGCCCTGCTCTGTGTTGTGGTGGGCTGCAGATTTATGACTGTTATTACGAGTGGATGTCTGGACACAAGGGCTTACCATGCCTGGGATTTCCGTCTGGACATGCTCTGCCTCAGCCACTTTGAATGTGGGGTCAGGTGGTAGATCAGCTGTCTGCAAATTTTATCGGACGACTTTATGGTGTCGGAATCCTGGAGACCAAAATAGAAGGCATCTTATCATAAAAACAAAATCCATTAAGCCAATCCACCTGATCTCCAGCATTTTTGGACTGATCTTCCAAAAAAATTCAAGATAACCGTTACATCACAGACAATTCAGCCATGTTATGATAATAAACAGATGGTAAAATTCACCACCTTGAAGCTGCAATTTAGATTGATGCATTCCTGCTTTAGGCTAAGGAATCTTCAGTAGCTTATGCAACATCTGTTGTACTACTTCCATCTCTCAATGAGGACGGTGCTGAAGGCAACTGATTAAAGCCACTAGACTGATAAAGCTTTTTCACATTTTTACTTCAAGTGAGAAGGATCAAGAACTGTAATCAGAGCAGGAATTTGTTATACTGTACTTAAAAGAAGTTAGAGTGCAACATACTGTGATTGGTGTACTTTTGCATGGTTTTCAAGTGCTTTTTGGACATCGTGTATTAGTGTAGTCTTTTTTTAATCATCCTTATAAGCAAAAATCAAATCTATACCCTTGTTATTGCACTGGAACTTATACTTTGGTAGACTATCCGTTGATCTGTTGTCTAAGTGTCAAAGTATGAACAATGGGAAATCAATATTGGATTCTCAAAGGAAACTCTTGAACTATAATAGGAATTTTTATTGGGTATATTGCTTTATAGCAGTCCTCATATATTGGACGTGATGGGGAACGTGCTTATTTTGATGGTCTAGAAAAATGCTATAAAATCTTTCTCAAGTTAAGTGTAATTGTACACCCACTACAGCAGCAGCAGTACACTCTTATTGTCAGTGTGTGCAAGAATTCTGGTGGTGGGTTAAGGCAAGGGGGAATTTCAGGCAAATCCATTTTTTTGTCAGACTTAAAGCGGATGTCAACCTAAGATGTCAAACCTTCCTGATGAATCTAAAACTGCCAAATTTACTAAACAGTTTCTTTTTTTTAACTTGAGTCCACCAAATATTTTTAAAAAAAATATAGATGTTCAAAACATGGCATTCACTCACCTAAAGGAGGTGCCATTTTTGCTCTCTAATCGCAAGAACATGATGTACAAATTATCTCGCTCAACCGTTTTTGTTGCACTCTGATTTTCCGAACGGCAAATTTGAGCAATGTACTGAATTTCTGAACGACCGGGATAAACCAGTGCGTGGTCTGAGTGTATTTTTTGAATGAATCATTGGGTTCCGACTTTGGTCACGTGATGTTACACAAAAAGGAAGAGTGACTATTTTTCGATCGACAACAGGATGGAATGTCCAACAAGATGCGAGGTTGAAGAATTCTTATGTTTCACTCTTATTCCAGATATGGAATGTTAAGCAGAATTCCAGGTTGTTACTGTTGCGTACACATACAGTGTATTCTTAAAAATAATTCCTTAGGGTTTACTAGTGCTTTAAAAATAGTTTATTTTTCTTCAAATGTTGATCCATATTTCAATGTATATTTTTTAATAAGGCTAATAAAAATACAATGATATGCAGGGGTGTATTCAGAACAACAAATGATACTGTTGTTGAGTTAGTTACTTAGTTAGTTGGGTATGCGCAAAATGCTTTAGCTAACCTTCTTAGGATTCTGCATCTCTCGGGCCAAGCTCAGCAGCAGCTCATGCGAGATTGGATCCACCAGATTTAGGAAGGCAGCATTCTTGTACAAGATGTCATTGAGTGAAGTACCTTCCAGTCCCAGATCCTAAAAGAAAACAGAAAAACAATTAATGACATCAAAGATTAATAAATAATAAAACAGAAGCAAATACGAATTTAGCAGTGTAATTGTCAACCTCCGATCAATACGTATTGATCAGAGGTTGACAATTGCAGTACTGCATACATGAAAGTTTATAAGTATTAAATCTATTGGACACTCTTTTTTTTGTGAGGCTTTATTATGCTGGCATGGCAAATGACCAGGCCACGGACTCTTGACATTCAAGAGCCTGACCCTCTGACCTTGACCCTCCTGCACAGCACATCCTCTATGGCTGCTTATGCCGCCCTCCAATTTCTTGACACTATTCACGATGACCTATTTGATTATGCACTTTTCTGAATTCTGAAGCGAGGGGCTAGGTAGTGTGACCCACAAGGGAGAGCCAGTCACCAGGAACCTATAACTTTGAAGGGTCGGGGGATGACCATGTTTTTGGGTTTTAAGCTGTCAGTTCAGTGTGGGTAGCAAATGGGACAAAACTCGCCTTCGTCTCCTCTCAATATTTAGCTACTGCATCTCCACATGTCCATCTTAAATTACAAAATGGATGGAGGGGTCTTAACTTGTTTTCATTATACACTTGTATTGGATCTTACATCGTGGAGGTATATGCAAACTCCACCCAAAACTAATTGGAAGTATAAATGGAATGCAAGATGAATGCAATGAGTAAGGCAAGAGCAGTCAGCATGTAAAACAGGTTGTGCACTAGGCCTTGTCAACAAGTCCACCACTGCAGCCCCAATGAAGCAAATTACAATGACAAGCACTTGGGCGGCGCATGCAACTTTAATCAGAGGTAAGCCTTCGAGACACAGATACATGCCGGCACAAACAATTGTCTTTTTCGACAGCACAATGGGCATTGATTGCAAGAGACAGCTTGAAAAGTCTGCGGCGAGAGGCTGGCAGTTTCACGTTACCGGCCCTCTTCTTTTAACAAGGGCAAAAGGAGACAGACAGAACTTGGGGAGAGTTTGATTATTTAAAAAAAATACCATTTTATGACACCAACAGACTAAAACTCACAATTACCATATTCTTGAGATAGGACAGACAGAGCTCTAGTTTTGCTAAATCAATTAAGGCTGATTCACTATGAAAAGAAATGTGTTCTTTTTTATGCAATCAAACGAAATGGATTTGGAAACAAAAATAATAGTTTTATTTTTTTAAATGTGCAAGTGGAGGTAAACACCATCAGCTGGCATCAAGGACTGCATTTGATTTGAAGTTTAAGGGGACTAATTTAATAGCTATTTCAAACATATCTCAGATGAACTATATGGCTGGATTCCCGGTTGACTGCTGGCCAAATAGGCCAGCCAAAGGAAAAAAAGTGGAATGCGACCTCTGGCAGCAAAGATGGAATCCAAACACTAAACTCATTGGGCTCTATCTTCATAGCGTGTGCACGGGCACTCGGGCGTAACTACTGGTGCATCTTGATTTTCAAGCGGATGCAAGCTTCATTGAGCGTGTTTGGCAATTTATCTCCTCGGTTCAATTAAGGAAACTTGGCTATCTTCAGTGTCAAGACTTGAATGTTAATTAACACACAATTGTCTGACAAGATGAAACCAAGCGAATGATCTTACAATGGGCTCGTTTGCTCCTACGAATACTTTACACAATATGCAGAATAGTCCTTTATTAGTCCACCATTTTCATTCAAAATTACAATCACGCTTCTTGATGCTAGTGAAGCCTTTTAGTGTTGATGCTCGTTGAAGCCAACACACAAATCATGACTAGACTCAAAAGACACAAAGGCTAATTGTTTTAACGTGCTACAAGATGTCACGAAATGTTGACAGAAACAGTGTCCATAAAGGTCCAAGCGTTTGATACTTTGACGGATTATGCAGATAACATGTTTCCATTTGGTGGAGAACTCGATAAGTCACCACCAATGACAATGACTTCACATCACGACATCACTGTAGACAGCAGTATAAAAGGGTAGAGACAGCTCCATATTTCCTTGTCTGTGACCTTCTTTTCAAAGAGCGCAGGCTATTATGGAGCGTGTATAGTGCTGAAGTCTGCTCTAATGGGTATGTCAAAAATGGCCAACAAGAGTGGAAAAAAATAGGACAACACAAGAGAGGACAGGGGAGGTATGATGGTGAGGGAATTTTGGGAAACACCTGTCCTCAGTTAAAAGCAACTGGTTAAAGGCCAAGATGCATTTCTTGATTTGGATGGCAGGTTTTCCTTTTTGAAATCAACATTGCACATTTGATGAGAGTGGGTGAGAGTGAAAGTGACCGCCATGGTGAGTCACATGCTGTGTCTGCCACTTTGACCATGTGTCTACTACACCACACTCTTGTCAGTGACCTACTTTGGATAACAATAATCACATCAGGAGGTGGCTATATGTGCACAGTACCGTATTTTCCGGACTATAAGGCGCACCATTAATTCATCATGTCAGATTTTTAATCCAAATCAAACCATTCTCCATTTTATCTTTTTTATTTCAACTTCAGACGCAACAAATTACTTTATAATCACAAAATAATGATCCACAGTCTTTTTGATTCATGATTCATAGTCTTCAGCGGGCCACTTATGATTGATTTCATGATACAATGCTTTGGGCCAGTTTAAATTTAGGAATTTGGTCCATACATATAATATATATGACTATAAGGCGCGCTGTCGGCTTTTGAGAAAATGTTAGGTTTCTAGGTGCGCCTTATAGTCCGGAAAATACGGTACATCAGATGGTGACACTGGTTTCATACAGCTGGGTTTCACCTCAAATCAGAAATTTGGTTCCTCACCTCAAAACACAAAAATACACCTTACATTACCGTAAGGCCAACAACATCCATCCATTCGCGTTCTACAGCACTTGTCCTGGGGCGAGCTCCAAAAACAATATATCACTCTCATTCACTGCTATCGGTAATTGAATATCTTTCATTAAAAACACAAATCCAGTACATGTAAACAAATTACTGCAGACATGAACTCATATAGCAAAATTTAAACTGTGCTGTGCCTGCCTACAATAAACTCCACATAATCAATGAATTCTTAATGGGCATTTAAGCATGTGATCAATTCCGAGCGTGGAGTCCGATTGTAATAATAACTAAGGTCATTCTATCAATGCAACATTACAGGCCAAGACTGGTGGCCGGCCATCTGTTGCTTTTGAATTGCATCAATAACATAGCAGGCCCAAAATGGGACAGCGGCAGGCTCAGTCTGCGAAAGTCTCCCATGTGTTTCACCTCACCTTCCTCAGTAATCTGAGCACGTCGGTGGCCTGCTCCATCCTGCGATCGCGAAGCAGCTTCTGGATCTCCCTGATCCACGCCACCCGTCTTATGTAGGGGCTGTGGTTGGTCCGACGTAGCATCCCAGGTAGTTTGTCTGTCTTAAGCATGAGGGCGAAGAGGAAGTCCCCGCCTGCCCGGCCGCTTCGACTGTCGCCGTCCGCCGCGACATCGAGGAGTCTGCGTCGCTTTTTGGAGAAATTCTCATTGTCCAAGCTGTTCTGCCGACTCAGTCTGGAGCCCATGCCGAGGTTGCCTTGTTGTTATTCTTCCAAGTCAGACGGGATTAGCAGCAGGGCTGACCCATGTTCAGCAGCACCAGCAGCAGCAGCAGCCTCCTTTTTGCACGGCGTCGTGCTGGACGTCTGTCTCTCCTGCCGACAACAACAACACTTTCTCCCCCACCCTCGCTCTTTATTTTTTTTTTTTTTTTTTTTAAACGTAGATTTGTCTTGAAGTTATACTCTGACGTGGCCCACCGTCCTAAGGCGTAGGTGATGACGGCGATGATGAGGATGAAGGAGGACACGACGCTCTGGCTGCTTTATCACGAGCAGTCTGCTGTTTTTACGCTGCTGTTTAGGTTTGAGCAGCGTGGAACGTCTGACCAATCGCCGCACGCTTACCCCGATGCGTGTCCCTCCTACTTGCTTGCATCCCCCCCATCCCGCCCCGCCACCACCGTGAAATGCAATTTGAAATGGAAGGATTATGTTGTTGAAAGATTTACCGTGCGCACCCGACACAACTGTCATCACAGACAGAATAAAAAATGCTATATTATTTTACTTTTTATTTTTCCGCTTTAGTACAAAGACGAACCAAGTCCATAAACAAACATAGTGCTGCTCAACCTCTGGCTCTGAGAGGAATGAATATATGCAAGCGTCATACAGGAGATCTAAGTCCAGACTTGCCCCAGACTGGGTAACCACCACTCTTATTGCCCTGCAGATATATTTAAGTATCGTTCTGAAGCTCAACACATGGCGTCATACAGGAGACACAAGTCAAGATTTGCCCCAGACATGAGCACTCCAAATTGCCCCTAGGTGTGAGTGTGGATGGTAGTTCGTCTCTGTGTGCCCTGTGATTGGCTGGCAACCAGTTCAGGGTGTCCCCCTCCTACTGCCCGATGACTGCTGGGACCTATCCCAGCGACCCCCGAGAAGCGGTATGGAAAATGGATGGATGGAAGTTAAGTATAATCTGAAATTCTGTTCAGCTCCACGAGTCTCAGTGTATCCTTTACATACAAGTACGTCATGGAAAAGAATGAAATTAAAGCAAACTTCAGACCTAACCTTTGACACTGGTGCATGCACAAAGGCAAATGAGATTTTTGTCACTTGTAGCAAAGATGCAGAATTCCACTCGTCTACTGTGAATGATTATTAGCATGTCTGTGGCAGACTTTGAACCTGGGAGATTCAGAACAGGACCATTGTGATTAGATTCAGACGCAATCAAAGCAGCAAGAGCAGGAGCCCGCAGCAGCAGCAGCAGAACTATTAGTCTTCCCCAACAGCAGTCGCAGCAGCATGAGAGGAGAGGCAAACAGGGAATACAGAATATGAGGTGACCCACAAGGGAACGTGCTGTTGAGAAGCTTGCGTCACAAATACAGGCAGGGCTGTCTAACATATATCAATTGGTGTGAGATAAGAGCAGAATAAGCGAAATAGACCGTGACATTGCAACCATGGCTGAGAAAATAACACAACTCTTCTGCTATCATTTCACACGTATTAATGACAACCAACTTCTCTTGGCCTGTCTCGCTCACCAAATCCTGTCTGACAACGGTCTTTGTTGAATTTACATGGCAGGAAAATGGAAGCAAAGTCTCTAACTGCTGGTCTGGTGGTCCTTCTGCTGGTTATTGTGGGCCTGTTCCTCTTCATAGGAATGGGGAAGAAAAACACGACTCCCCCTCAATGCCACTTGTTCTTAAGGGCTGCTGTCGCTGCTGATGCTGGAAAGTGCTCCGAAATCGGAAGGTAATTTGGTGTTTTGTGCGCTATTTATAGTCTGTGCATGCATGCGCACACATAACGACAAACGTGTTAAATATCCGTAGGGACATTTTGAAGAAAAACGGTTCAGCGGTGGATGCCTCTATTGCTGCCTTGCTCTGTGTGGGCCTTTTTAATGCACACAGCATGGGCATTGGAGGAGGGGTCTTCTTTATCATCTACAATGCCTCTTCAGGTGAGTCTTCCTCATTATTTAGAACGCCCTAATGAAGTGGAATGAGCAAAAGGGTCCCTCGCTCACATTTCCTACTCAACAGAGAGCATAGAAACCATTGATGCAAGGGAAACAGCACCCAAGAACGCCACTGAGGACATGTTTGGAAACAACACACAACTTTCTCGTACAGGTACAATCACATTTCCACAAGGCTGTTTGCCACGCTTTATATAGGGCGATCCTTTGGTAGGATGGATGGAAATTAGAAGAAAGGACAGCCGTATGATATCCAACACACTACTAATGCTTGTACATGACAGGTGGACTGTCCATAGCCATCCCTGGGGAGATTCGCGGCTATGAGATGGCACACAGGAGACATGGCAGGCTGCCATGGAAAGAGCTGTTTGAGCCAAGCATCGTCCTGGCCCGTGAAGGCTTTCCGATAGGGAAAGCCTTGGCTCTCGCCATCTTTACAAACAAGGATTTCATTCAAGGAAATGCAAACCTGTGGTGAGGAGAAAGCATCAGCAACATAAACGGTGGCACGCTAATTCAGGGATGCTGCATTTTAACATTTCGTAGAGAACATAGTGTGTAATAACTTGCGATACCAGCATACTTGAATATTTAAAACAGCATTGAGCAAACATCCTGTAGTTTTCATTTCATATTCAACCCACACATCCAGTTTTACAAGTAGCCAAAACATGAAACTATCACGGTGGCGCCCATTGGTGGCACCGATCCTAAACTTTGGTCCAAGCTGCATTTGGTCGCCCCGCTCCATTCATCCATGACTGAAACTACATATTCTGTTCATCTTTTTGCATAACTTCCAAATACTAAACACATTCTCTTCTCCTCTCATCTTACAGTGAAGTGTTTTGTGATTCACAAAAAAACATTCTCAGGGAAAATGAGATTATAAGATTTCCAAAGCTGGCAGACACATACCAGAGAATAGCAGAAGAGGGTCCTAATGTGTTCTATAATGGCTCAATGGCACGGAGAATCGTGGATGACATCCAGGCAGCAGGTCTGGTTTAATTATCTATTCCAAATGAAAAGCATTCATGTACACAATAAAATCAAAATCAAACTAGCAAAACAAGAGGAAGGATAATTATTCATAATCAATTGAAACCTCTATCAATATTCTAGGTGGGATCATCACGTTGGATGATTTGTTGGAGTACCAGCCAGTACTGAATGAAAATCCCCTCAAGCTGAGTGTTGGGGAATACACCATGTATGTCCCAGATGCCCCCTCCAGTGGTCCAGTCTTAGCGCTCATTCTTAACATAGTGAAAGGTAGGAGCGGCCTGGCCGTGCTTTCGTGTCATCGTGCACAAGGGAAGATTTCCACGTTCCTTGCGCTCGATTATTCCTGTAATGTTTCCAAACCTGCTTTGATGACAGAAAATCAAGCTACTGCTCGAGTCAGCGCTTGAATAATACTCCAGATATAAACACTAAGTTAAATT
Source organism: Syngnathus acus (assembly GCF_901709675.1). Taxonomy (NCBI): domain Eukaryota; kingdom Metazoa; phylum Chordata; class Actinopteri; order Syngnathiformes; family Syngnathidae; genus Syngnathus; species Syngnathus acus. The sequence continues at coordinate 12,492,034 of NC_051094.1, read as the reverse complement.
GAATATATTGTTCACTGTTTTGACCTATGTTGAAGGAAACGCACGTAGATTCCTGATCATTCATTTGTTCATGTGATTTGATTGAACACTTTCATGACCTGCCAATTCTGTGCATGCATCTGGCTTTTGGAACACTGATAAAGTAGCCTCATTATAAGTTTTGACCAAAATGAAGTTGATTTCACTGCAGACTTTTGTCACTGTGGATGTTTTGCAGGGTACAACTTCACAAATGCGAGTGTTTCCACAGCTGAGATGAAGACCCTCACGTATCATCGCATCATTGAGGCTTTCCGTTTTGCTTACGCCAAGAGGAGCAAACTCGGGGATCCACATTTCCTCAATATCACAGATGTAAACCCCCAACTAATATCTCAAAACATTGACAGTAACCATTGTTCACTTTAGGAGAATATAGTTTCCTCAGCCGAGTAATTTTTACCAAATTGATGCTAATACAAAAATAGCACGTTGCATCATGATGGGTGAGGATGAGCATAAAATAACGAGATAAGTTTGCAAAGAAATGGCACATTTTCACTTCGTTGAAGAAAACCAAAAAAGATTCTACGGAAATACATCGACAGAGCAAACGCAGAGTTCCACCAGTCACCAGTAACTTTTAATTAACCAACATTTTTTGTTGTGGGATAATAGAGGTGATGTGCAATCAATTTATACATCAATTATTTTGATAAAATATGAAAACAAAATCTAGTTGTGTGCTCATACTAGATGTCTGTAACTGAAAATTGTTTGGTCCTTCTCAGCTTATCCAAAACATGACGTCGACCTTCTTTGCTGAAGGCATAAGGAGGAAAATTACAGATGACACCACTCATCCAGTCATTTACTATGAGCCGGATTATTTTGTCCCAGACAGCCACGGTACAGCTCATCTGTCGGTGATAGCTGAAGACGGAAGCGCCGTGGCAGCCACCAGCACCATTAATCTATAGTAAGATAATTATCTGCCTTACCAAAACCAATCCAAACATTCACTTCTGTTTGACCTACTTTACATAATCCATCAGAATTGTGGAACAACACATATAGATTCAACAAGTATGATTAATGTTGTTGATCAATCTATATGCTTGTTTGTGCTTTCAGCTTTGGTTCCAAAGTCATGTCTCGATCAACTGGAATCATCTTTAATGATGAAATGGATGATTTCAGCTCTCCATACATAACCAATGGCTTTGGAGTCCCTCCCTCGCCAAACAACTTCATCCAACCAGGTGAGACCCGTCCGTCCATCCACTTTAGGTCATAATCATGGGGTGCGTTGTTTAAGGAGGATTTAGGGTGGAATAAATATGTGTTTGTGTGTTACAGGAAAGAGACCTCTGTCCTCTATGTCCCCCACAATAATCTTTGATAAAGACAAAAGAGTTCAAATGGTTGTTGGAGCATCCGGGGGCACAAAAATTACCACGGCTACTGCCTTGGTAAGACTACTTCCATGCGGTTACATTTATTTCGTTTCTTCAAAAGCCATGTTCTTCTTTTTTCGTCCTGTGAACAGGTCATCCTGAACTCTTTGTTCTTTAAGTACAATTTGAGGAAAGCGGTGACCGAGCCGCGAGTGCACAATCAGCTCAATCCAAATTTGACAGTGGTGGAGCAAGACTTTGACAAGGTGAGAGACCATGTTCAGTTCTAAAATGGCACTCGGATTATTTTGATAGCAATACAACTAAAACAATTAAAAGAAAAGTATGACATGCTCAACACGGCATATAGAATGACGGATAATGAAATATGATGGCGGATTTTGCTCGCTTGCTAAATTTGCCGTTATTCCAATACCGCAACCACTTCCAAGCACTTGCTCAGCCACACATCTTGAGACCTACTGTGCGTGTGATACCAGAGAATCCTGGAAGGCCTAATTGAGAAGAACCATTTAACGCGGCTGCAGAGCAATCCAGATTCTGTGGTTCAGGTGGTGATGCGACAAGGAGAGCATCTCTTCGCAGAATCAGACCCCAGGAAAGGAGGATATCCTGCCGGATATTGAATATGGTTCCAGACCCTTTTATGTCTTTCTTTTTTGTTTTACTGTAAAGTAAGAAGTTGCATCTGCTATAAAATGTCTGCATTGATGTTGTTATGGGAGAGCATGGTGACGTTTTTCAATATTTGGAACAAATGAGTAACGCTTGTTTGATTTGAAGAGTATGCAAATCCATTCAAATTAGTTTCAAAACTATTTTCAGAATATGCATCTCATATCCTGATATTATATTAAATGCAGTTATACAATATGTTCAAAGTTGAAATTGAAAAGTTGTTTTAAGTGTTGAATGTTGTATAAATTACTAGCCATCTAACACTGCAAGTGTTTATAAAAACCAGACTTGCAAGCAGCTGCTTTTTATAAAATAAAGACATCTCAGGTTGTTTGCCTGTTTCATGTCTGCCGATATTTGTTATCTGTATTGTTATTCTGATTATGGAATAACCATGTTGTTTCTTTGCCCCAAGCAGAAGAATTAACTTATTTACAATAAATTGTACATGTTTTATATGCAGTTGAGTAGCTGTTAAGTTTATGTATTGTTGATTCTGAAAACAACTACATCTATTTTTATAAAACATCCATTGTTTTATGCTGTTAGCGACCAGATTTGTCATTAAATAAATACATCCAATACCCCTTTTTAGATTGTGAACAATCATTTTGTTATCTCATTTTGATTGGAAAAGTACTAAGCAAGAAGAAATTATGTTCTTAAGCACATTTTATTTTGACATTAGGGACTGTTACGGGGTAAAGCCTCAGTAACTAGCTAAGGCAGCATCGTCGCATTGGCTTGGTTTGATACGTTGTAATTGTGAGGCCTTGACTTGGAGAACAACTTTGAAGTGCATGAGCTCATTTGTTGAGATGTTTAATCAAAGAATTTCAGCACACCATCAAAAATGGTCTCATTCCATTTTGAAAGCATCGACAAACCGTGACAAAATGGCGCTTTGTTGAGCCAATTATCCACAATCATGTCATACTGTAACATGAAAATGTATATTCCCCATGTTGCAAGGATCTGCCTGCACACAAGTCATGAAAGCTGCAAACATCCCAGTCTTGAATGACCAGCATAGTCACCGGATATCTACAGTAGGTCACCCATCGAGCACGTTTAGGATGCTCTCGACACAACAAACATGTTCTTTGCAAAGCCATTGAAGATGAACGGACCATCTTTTTGACAGCCCACAATCTTCAATATGACTTACTCTAGGCGAAGGAGGCAAATGGTGGCAGCACCGGAAATTGTCACAAAGCAGACATATACCAACCCCAAGTCCAATCAAGTTCTTGTGTAAGATGTAAATAAAAACAGTTGAGTTCAATACACCACAAAGACGAAATATGTCATGTTCACACTTCTTTGTTTGCACAACACCCAGACATAGATAACAAGATCATTATTTATGAGCACTGTCGAAATGCCCTACAGCAAGGTACCATACCCGCAAATTTCTGCTTTCCTGCATGTCTGAACTGATTCTGTGTGATTCTACCGACATAAAGTATATGTTGAAAGTAGGATTCAAACAGAATTTCCCTTCAGGGATGAACAACATACCTTCTATGTTGCTTATAGCTACTCACTCAGGTCGTGGGTGTGCTGGAGCACACCCCAGCTGACTTTAGGTGAGAGGTGGGGTACACACTGGACAGCTCAAATCACAGGGAAAATCGAGACAAACCATTAACACTAACATTCACACCTTGAGATAATTCAAAGTCTTAAATAAACTTAAGGGGAATGTGGGATTCCACCTCCGACCCTCCCTGTGTGGAGTTTGCATGTTCTCCCCGTGCCTGCGTGGGTTTTCTCCGGACACTCCGGTTTCCTCCCACATCCCAAAAACATGCATGGTAGGCCGATTGAGCACTCCAAATTGCCCCTAGGTGTGAGTGCGAGTGCGGATGGTTGTTAGTCTCTGTGTGCCCTACGATTGGCTGGCAACCGGTTCAGGGTGTGCCCCGCCTATTGCCCGATGACTGCTGGGATAGGGTCCAGCACGCCCGCGACCCCCGTGGGCACAAGCGGTACAGAAAATGGATGGATGGAATGTGGGAAAATACCAGAGAAAGTGCACAAACACAGGAAGAACATGGAAACTCCACGCAGGAGGGGCCAAAGCTGTGAGGCAGATGTGCTAACAAGACTTCCACAGTGCTGCCTGAACAAACATTAAAATGAAAGGTTAACATACGTACACACATTGTTTTCCAATGACAACGTTCTGAAAAGTAGAAAGCATCTGTCATGGTGTATGTTGGTGCTGCTTGACTAATTGCTTCAAATACGTTGATCACTTGACATTTAACACGGAGCACGGCAGAGTGCAGTCACGTTAGATGACTTCAGAGCAGGAATATTTTATGCATGTCGCTTATCGACAGGATTTTGATGCTTATCAAAACTCGAAACTAACAAGCAATATTTTACTGTCTGCGAATACATTACCCACCAAAATGTCAGCCTGCTTCTTTCATTAGACATTGGAACAAAGAGACTATTTATTGCACCATTATAGCTGGGAGTTACTACAGGTAATAGAATTTTTATTTTCACTCATGGAAGTGCATGGGTGCACTAAATGAATGAAACAATAACAACATACTCAAATGAAAAGCTACCTGCTGTTAACTGCCCCCGTCTCAATGATTTGCTAACCAATATTAGTTGGACTTAAGAATCAAGACACGTCTCTAATCAGATGCTTGATTCCTGGTTCCCCCAGAATCTTGAATTAAACAAGTTCTAGACAATTATATGCTCCCAACATGGGAATAGGTCATTTTGTGTCCGAGCAAGACTGAAACTGCAAATGAGCCATTAAAACAAGGTGGTCTAATTTTTTCCATGACTGCAAACAGTGTTGTAACTCCTACACGTTCAACTGATTTGCTTGTAAACACCTCTAATTAAAAGCTAAAAGTCTGCAGTTTTGTTTCATTTCAAATCCATTGTGTTGGTGTTTAGAGCCAAAAAACTGAGCATTGTGTTAATGTCTCAGTATGTATGAGTCTGACTGTATGTGTGTAAGGCAATCCCAGAGAAGGTTGGGAAATGGTTCACTCCTTAAGTGATTGATGGGTTTAACCTGCAGGTTCTTGAGTAGTTCCATATCAGACTCAACCAAGCATCCCTTAATGGATCATGAATTTATGCACTGTAGCACAGTCATACATGAATAAAAACGAGGTAGTCCCCAAAACTGTGACCACAACATTTGAAGCAAATAATTTTTCAAAATTGGTAAGATGAAGTACCTGGAATTAAAGGTCGGCCACAGTATTTGCATTCATATAGTGTTGGTTAAGAACTCCCAGTGGTCTCCAAATCTTACAGATGAGATGAATAAAAATGACAAAACGACATCTTTATTTTTTGGGGGGGGGGGGACAATGTCTAGTCAGAGAATATAGCTGATGTTATCAGTCTTCACACAGCGAGCGTGTCAAGGATAAGTGGCAACCAGACTGTGTCTAGTTATGTCATGGCAGGTTTTCTACATTGCAAGTAGAATCACAATTTATTTCTGCGGACTCATCATCGGTATTTTCCTGGTGGACTGTGAATATTATCCGGGCCAGTGAAACAGTAAGATTACCTCCATTCATCAAAAGGCTGCAGCTAAAAATCACAGAGGAATGACAGCTCGTGACAAACGTTCACCATATCTAACAGTGTCTGCCATACCTGGGCTTACGGTTGCGGTGCAAGCTCTGAAACCATGTTATGTTTAGCATTGTGCCATTGTTCCAACCTACAAGGACACTATTTGAACACCATAGTGGTACAAGTGGAGGTATAGTTTGTTTCTATAGAAAGGTTAATGTATTTGATTTAAGCAGGAATACAACAAAAGGTGATTCACATTCTCCTTTAGTTGATATAAATAAATTGTTCAAGGTGAAGGGGCTGTGAGGAGAACCAAGCATAACGGGGCCTTGCTGCCATCTAGTGGCCAATTGAGGCTACTTTCAAAGCTCAAACGTCATTTGTCCAATGGGAGTTAGAGGCGCATAGAGAGAGACAGTGCCGGTGATTGTAGTTCCTGGTCCAATAGGCGAAAGAGCATGGCACTTTTGTTGCGTTGTAAAGTTTGTCCCAGAGAATGGTAGAGCTGAGCCTGCAGATAGTGGACCTCTCGTAGTTGGCCCTTGCAGTTCAGTTTGGAGAAATAAACTGCAGCCTCATTTAACATGTCCACCGCTGAAACCGCAACATGCAAATCTGCTGGGAGACAGTCAGCCGCTTAGGGAAAACTGTTTGGGGCATTTATTCCATACACTTGATATCAAGCTTAAGGTCCACGTACTAGTAGGCTCTGTCCTCACTCGTAGGACATTTCAGCACACTGGTAGAATAATTGTGTCTTACTAGTAAGGTTTCTATTTCCCACTACTCGTGCCACTTTGTGCCAAGTAGAATGCAATTAAATCTTAATAGTAAATGATTGTGCTGTACTAATAACACAAGGCTTAACTAATAGGTATGTGTTACACACCAGATGTCCTTGCTATGCAGCTACAGGTCCAAACACTACTATACGCTTTATTCTCAGTAGGGGCAATTTTGTATAATTGTAGAATAACAAAATATGACTAGTGAGGTAAACTAGTTGCACTAGTTGATATCTGCACACTATGAGTACTACTAGTGAAGTGTTGGATTTAAATACGAGAATTTTCTTATGTCACCAGTAGTACTTGACTAGTACTGTAGCTAGAAATGGAAAAATGACGCTTCATTTTTGTCTCACTAACCGTTTGTTGTATTTTTTGACTCCTCTAGATGGCACTGTTGGTTTAAAAAACAGGTTTAAAAAATGGCAAGTCAGTGTGCTTTCTGCCCTACGTCGTACCATCTAGAGCGCTCAATAAATACAACTGGTTCATGAAGCATCATGAAGCTTCATTTTCCTATCACTACTGGTAGCACAGTTATCAACAAGCGCAGATTTGCCCCATGAAACACGTACTAGTATGCCAAATCTGCGGCTTAAGATGGGCATCAAGGATATTGGAGGAAAAGAGAGACTAAAGGTGAAATGGGGTTGAATATTTTCTTGACAATAATCAGGTAATGGCCATCACGGATCACCTGTTTTCTGGGTTTGGTCATGTGATGTTGGCAAGCTGAGTACTGTAAAGTCATTTTCAGTTGACAGCAAATGAAAAAATGACTATCCAATGAAATGGATCAAAATAGATGGTTTTTGCTGCTTAATTCATATTCCACAAACGCAGTTTTAATTGTAGAACATATTATGGTAAAGAACATTTTTCATTTGACTTCACCTTCAAATGACTTTCAATACGGTGTGTGAGGCAGAAGAGAGACTCTCACATAGGAATTTGTGTAAGGCACAGTGTTACCTGCTTGCCCTTGTCTATTTGGCCTAAATCCAGCAACAGCCATGTGACAGCGAGCTGCCAGCAGCAGGGCGCGCCCTTTGTCCACCAGCGCTCCATGGGCCAGAACAGTCTCGATGGCTTCATGCAGGACAAGAAGAGCCTGCTCAGGTACGCCCAACATCAACTGTGATAAGGAAATAAAAACAACAGTTGTATGCTAAGATGACTACAACTTGGGGGGAAATGAGTTTGTGACCTACCTGCGTAAAGGTCAGGTGAAGGAGGGTTTCCGAGGCCAGCGACTGTAGGTGGTGCTGTCGGGCCAGAGCTAAAGCTTGGAAGAGGAGCGGAAGGGCTGTGGAGAAGCCAGAGGACTCCCAGTGGAGCTCAGCAGTGCAAAGCATAACTCTGCATGAGACAAAACACCTGGTCATTCCTCCGACAAATGTATCACAGAATTTCTAAAGATAGGAAACGTTAAAGCCACACATTCCGTTTATAATTTGCCATTGGAATAGGGTTTGTGATACAGCAGTGTCTTTCTACCTGATGATCATCTCTGTGCATTTGGTCTTCTCGCAGTGCACCTGCAATCGCTGCAAGATGCTGTAAGCCTCAGTGGTTCGATTAAGAACTTTTAGAACTTGCACTTTCCTGGCAATGACAACAAAAAAAGAATAAGACCTCCATCTGGGTAAAATAACTTGTCAATCATTCGTGCCCCTTCATGTTACCTGTAGAGACCCTCCGTTTTGTTTAAAGCAGAAATGGAAGTGACCAGTTGCTCGGCCAAATTGTATTTTCCTTCAGTCATGTGCCGCTCAAACTGGATTTTTAGATCACAAAGCATCCAGAGCTGCATTGGAGAAAAAACAAAACAAGCTGAATGCACGACATGATTTGTGGAGAAATGATTTATGGATGAAAGGACACACCTTGGCATGCTGTGTGTGAGCAGGAAACTGATCTTTCAGATGCTGGAGGATGTCTGAAACTGCGGCATACAGGCCCTGTAGCACAAGTCAAGGTAGTGTGTGAACCACTACCAGAGATACAACAGGACACAAATGACATACAGGTACAGTATACAAGCTCCACGGTGCTACCTGCTCAGCATGCAATTCAGCCAGATGGCAGAGAGCCACAGCAAAAGCCTCAGTGTTGTTCTGCTGGACCCCGTAATTGACCGGTTCCAAGCTGCTCATGTGGAGAAGCAGTTGGGCCTGCTGCAGAGCCATGGTGCTGCACATAGAATAAAATGATTCGTCTTTAAGGGTTGGAATGTCATTGAGGTCTTTAAATCATTCGTACTGTATCTGTTACATACAACATTTCAAATGTGTATGAGAGCCCTGGGTAATGTAAACCCATGAGTACAACTTGAAGTCGGTAAATCAGATTTCAACAATATGCAAACAAATTTGTGGCTTTATCACGTCAACTTATTATTCAGGAAACAATGATATGTAAACATGGACACACACACACACACACACAACTGTGCCTAACCTTTTGCCGTACATCCTCCATATGGACGTAGTCTGAGCCAGGCTGATCTCAATCAGCTCCGACAGGCTGTGCTTCCAGTGCAGGATGTCCGTGTCCTTCAACGCATCCATCAGCTTGTGCGCCGTTTTACCTTGTGTTGTCCCCTGCTGTACCAAAGACTGGATGCCCAGCGATGCCAGGTACTGTAGCAAAGAGAAGAGCTCATCATTTCTTCAGCTTGGAACAGTCTTATGGTCTTGCGCTGGATTGCAAAGGCATACATCTCATTGCTTAGACCAGAAGCCCTAACCTTTTTCATCCAGTTTTAAAAATGCTGAGTGTTCAAATCAATAATCAGCTCGTCTCAGAGGGAGCCAAGGGACATAAAACAGTGACGGCCTTTGGATAGAAGCTGATTTTTACTCTGCCTGCCCTGCATCACATGAACCAGTAGCTTCTATATGGGAGGTGGGAAAACAAACCCTAACAGTGTGGATTAGGTTCTTGACAATGCAAATCATTTCAAGCACAAAAGACTGAATTTTATGGTTCTTGTCTAACAAATGCAAATCCCCATACCATGTCTTTCTGATAAGACACTGAACCTGGGATCGTGTCATCAATCTTTGTTGACTTTTAAAAACTTTCAAACCGAAGTTATTTAAATAGGGCTGTGTTGGGTTCAGTTGCTTTCAAGTGCTGTGTTAATTGCATGTGCAGTAATCCACTGGAATAGGGACAGAGCACTGCCCCAAATAGCGAGAAAAAGAAAGTATTTAATTGTTCAGAATTTCCTATACATGCAATTGGGTGAAAATATGGAACTGTAATTACTGTAGACACTAAAAATAAACCAGCCCCAAAAAACAGCCGCTTTATTCACTTATTAACAGCACTGTTCTTTTCCAGTGGTGTTCCAGCCATCAAATTCAGCATAGGTGAGGATAATAGAGAACAAACATGGTATCTCATGACCTCAATTCTGCAGAATTTATGACTGTACGTCCTTTGTGGAAGGGCCTGGCGTGGGGGAGCTTCAGTAAGAGCTACAGACTGATAATGTTTCCGAAGGAGGAACCCATGTATGCCTACATACAATGTATACTTATTGCCAGGTCTGTATCACAAATGAGAATTGCCTTAACTGGACGAATTAAGGTTAAATATGTTTTGATTTTTCGATAGAAATTTTCACAGTACCTTTTACAGTAACGTAGATCAGTATTTTTTTTTTTACTCATTGCCGTTAGGTTAAATACCGAGTTGACCAAAATTAAATCTCCCGTGCTGGAAACTGTTAATTAAAAGTAAGCCCCCAGACACTTCTCATTTGCACTCACCGGCAGGCAGAAATGAACGGCCATTTTGACAGAATCCTCAGTTAAAACAGTGCTTTCGCATCCTTTCATCTGCTCTAGAGTGTAGAGCCAACTCTGATGCAGGGAACGAGAAGAAAGAGACGAAGAAGCTCATGTTTAACAACTGTAAAACAACAAACTGTCATGTGAAATCATAAACGTTGGTTTTACCAAACAGTGCTGCAAGCAGACATGATCGTTGGACTCTTGAGCAATTCGGATGGCCTCCTGCAGGACCAGACCAGCCTGCACGCTATGGGACAGAAAAGGGAACATTCAGATAGTCCAAAGACCTGTCTGCTGAGTTCAACTGCTCTTGTACTCACTAGTGCCCAAAGCGACAGTGAAGGCTGGCCAGGTTTAGAGTGGCATAGCGAAGATTTCTGCCGTAGCCTTCTTCCCCGTTGCTTTTCCCTTCATTCCCAGACAAGATCAGCCGGTCGAAATAATGTAAGAGACTGTGGGTGGTGAGGAAGATGTCCTGTACTCTGATGCTGTTCAGATAGTTCAAGTAGTGCTGAGGATAGGAAACATTCATGAAATCATCCAAGGGTCGAAATTGTAAGGTTGAAGAAGATGACTCTTACCGCTTCAGCAAAGTCTGGGTTGAACTTGAGCATGTTATTGAGCTCCTCTTGCAGCAATGCAGGCTTTAAGGATTTGTTCTCGTCGTTCTTGAGAAGGTACGCCTGAGGACACCGGACACGGCAGATGCGCATCACACAAATGCAAGTTCACGTCAAACAAATTGCTGAAGTGAAAAACACACCTGTCTTGCAAGAAAGTACTCTGCTTGTTTTTGTGAAAGGGGACCTCGGCTTGGAGTGTTTTCAGGCCTAAAATAACATCCGAGTAATACAAGTGAGCAGTCAGCCCCCCTCATCAAAACAAAATTGTTACTTTGAATAAAATATATAAAGACATATACTGAATTTCTCTGTCTAGTTGGTCGCCGATTGTATCCTCAGTGCTGGTGAGATCCATATCAGAGTCATCCATTGGCAGTGCCATCAAACCCACTTGGCAGTCGTTGCTGGGAAAGTAGTGCTGCAGGGACTTGTACAACTTGTACACTTGACTGAAGGAAAGCTTGTTATAGGCCAGGAGCATGTGTCTCATGAAAAGACCTAAAACACACGAGACGCAGAGATTAAGTCTTGGTAAATTTTTTACCTGATTCTTTTTTTTTTTTTTGCGCACTGCTACCCACCCACAACACTGGTTTTATACGCCTCTGAATCAAAAGCTGTGAACGGAGTGAGCAGAGTGGAAAAGAAATGTTCCATGTCCTTCAGCTCTCCATCTACAATTTCTTGCAGCCTTTGAATTTAAAAACAATACAGAAAGAATATGAGATATAGATTTCCACAGATTTTCTGCTTTGAGCAGACCTTGCTTTGACGGAATATGCGGTTTCAGGACAACACTCTTCCACAAGCTTGAGGAACTGGCCAAGAGACAGGTCCGAGCTCTGAAAGAAGCAGACTCAGTCACTCCCGGTGGTACAGACGGCAATGTGTAATTTAAGACTACCTGCTGTAGGGGTAAAATGAGCTTATTCAGGCGTCTTCTTTCCGGCAGAGTGATCGTAGACGATGTCATCTCGTACAGTAACGCCAATACAGAGATTTTATACGGAGTGACCCAGTCTTTAATCCCAAAAACATTAGCATGGACCACTCCGTTGGTCATCATGGGGTTGAAATAAAAACTTTCATGTACACTTGCCATCCTTCCAAAACTAGCCGCGGTGTCTCTGCGAAGAGAGACAAACAGATCGCTGTGGGTAGCTTGCTAGCAAGCTATCAATGCGAGTTCTTCCTAACGGTAGATCGCGTGAAAGGCATTTCACAATTATAGTTGATCGTTAACTTTAAAAATAAATCACCGCACCATTCACTTCCATCTCGGAATGTAATGCCTCTATCGCCTGGTAATAATAGTACTATAAAAGTTATTTGATTTCAAACCTTCCTCCTTCAGTCTGCTTAAACATACGTCACAGTGACGTAATTTTTTTTCAAATTTTGCACAACTTTATTTTGAGCATACTCGTTGACAGTACAAAAATACCTTATCATAATGCTTAATTGACAAATTTACATTCTAGATTTTATAAACAAATTTTGATCCGATGTACATAAAAAGATATTCTGTTTAATCAATATTTATTTTCGTCCAGTAATTGCAGTTTGAAAAGTACATGCACCAGGGCCGGTTCTAGGAATGCACATAAGAGGGGGCAGTCAGAAACGTGAGGGGGCATGTATTTTTTTTTTTACACATTTTTAACACTGTTAGTGTTTTCTTCACGGCAGTTGTTAGCTGTGTGTCCAGAGCTCAACCTGGAGAAGTGGATTGCACTCTGTCAGGCCTCTACACTAAGACCTGTCCAGCTTGGGTGTCCCACCTGAAGATTAAAGCTTCTGCTGGTATTGCTCTTAGGGTCACTGAGGCACGCAAACCCCCTGACCACAATAAGGTGGCAATCTCTCAGGGGGGGGAACATATAATATGAATTTTATATTAACTATTATTTGAGTTGTCGTTAATCATTAGTTATATCACGGGTCATTACGACGAGTTGGGTGGACTTTTTACTGCTTCTTCCAATTCCTACCGCGCTGACTGTAACTTGACACTCTCTGGCTGCGTCTTGCCTCATTTGCATACTCACAGTGATTGGATGTTTACGGAGGGGCGCGGAGTCCTGACAGCAGGCTGTGTGAGGACACACACTGCACCGACATGAGAGAAAAGAGGGGGCTGATTAACGTGTGTTTCTATCAGCGGATTTTTCACTTCTAAAAGTTTGATTCGAGGGGGCAGGACATCTATTTGAGGGGGCGTTGCCCCCTCTTGCCCCTGCGTAGAGCCGGCCCTGACATGCACACTGCATACTGCGGGTAAAATTGTGCATCACGTCAAAGTTTATTAAAGTACTTTGCTAGTATTTTGAAGGGAAAAATACATCTACTGGAAGAGCATTTAATTGTTCCATCGATTGATCAATGCAGACCTTCAGACCATCCATTTTCTGAACCGCTTAGTCCCCACGGGGGTCGCGGGAGTGCTGGAGCCTATCCCAGCTGTCATCGGGCAGTAGGCGGGGGACACCCTGAACCGGTTGCCAGCCAATCGCAGGGCACACAGAGACAAACAACCATTTGCACTCGCACTCACACCTAGGGACAATTTGGAGTCTTCAATCGGCCTACCAAGCATGTTTTTGGGATGTGGGAGGAAACCGGAGTGCCCGGAGAAAACCCACGCGGGCCCGGGGAGAACATGCAAACTCCACACAGGGAGGGTCGGAGGTGGAATCAAACCCGCACCCTCCTAACTGTTAGGCGGACGTGCTACCCAGTGCGCCACCGAGCCGCCTGACCTTCAGACCAATTAAGTAAAATTTGATAATTTCATGTGGAACCCCAAATGATCTTTCAGGCCAGACTTATGTGGTTCTGCACCTTGGTTGGGAATAACTGTCTTAGATTCAGATGTAAAAAAACAATATTGATGGATAGTAGTAACACTATACTAGATAGTATAATAAGGAAAAAAACCGAACCATTTTTAATTAAATAAGTACATCCTCAACTAAATAAAAATCTAAAATCACCAAATAATGTTAATTTCTGGACTATCTTAAAGTTGTCATACATTTTGCTTTCTGTCAAATAATCAACACTAATCAGGTCCAAAGCAGCCATAAAGTATATAGCAAGAGTTAGACAAAATTAGAATCTCATAAGAATGCCTGTGTGTATGCTCGACAGGTTTGGCGTCATGACAGGACGGTAATTATCCAGGAGATGGCACTATGGCACTGCCAACTCAATGTCTAGATTTTAATTGACTTTAATGAGCTTTACACACACGCAGGCACGCGCACACACACGCACGCACGCACGCACACACAGGCATTTATCCTTCCATTTCTCTGTGGCTGTCGAGCACACAGTCGACTAGGCTGACACCTGTCAGAGTTGACATTCTTTGCAAACTGTCTGTAAATGCTTCTGTCAATATATGAGTCACAGTGAGCTAACAGTACCAGCTGCAGTTGCTAGGGTTTGATATATTAAGGATTTTGCTAAATTGTCCCCAAAAGTCAGTGTATTTGCCCCCAAAAGGCCACAGAATATACAATCATTCACTCTTGAAAACTCTACACATGACAATCTTTGAATAACATATAAATCTTGGAATTTTAATACCTATCAAGAGGCAAACAGTATGTACTGCAATTTCTGTCTGATGTGATTAGTTTGAGACATTTTGAGTGACTTCTGTTTCAGGGTGCATTTGGATGCTTTCAGATCATCTTTAATTTTATTGTTAATTCAATCAAATGAACAACATGAGTAAATCATCACAGTGGAGCATCATAATTAAATGATACAGTAGCTTAAGATCAAGCAGTTGAGCAACATGCAATTTGCTAAGATATCATTCGGTATAAGTAATATCGAATAGCATTCACTTACCAGATTGAAGAAATTCAAGTGCTGTCCCACTCAGCAGTTGAGTCATTGTTTAGGAGTCTTGTCGCTTTTCCACTCATTGGTGGACACAGATGTTCTTTTTTTTATATCACGGGCACACTATTGTAAAATGTATTGCAAATGTCACCTTCCATTTCACCTGCCATGGTAATAAGAAAGTCCGAGAGACCACACTAACCTGCGCTGATCTTTTGCCTGGTTGGAACATGGCCTTTTTAATTAACATATTGAACTGCTCCTTTTTTCAAATGTCAACTTATCTACCTTTCCCACTTGAAGCATTTTGCATAATTCTATCATGTACGTACTTTCCACTCTTCTTGGTGCATTGTTCCTGCGGTTTGAAAATGGGCAAAACATCTGCCATTCTTTCCAAGCACTTGTTGTGTGACCTCCATCTGTAAGCGTTTGTATGCCGGCTGCTGGGCCACCTTTTAGTCATCACGATATCAACAGGATGATTGCATTCTCCTCCTGCTGCCTCTCTGCTGTTTGTATCTCAAGTGTGTTTTATAGATTAACAGAGATACTGTAAAGTTATTGTGCCTCGTGTGAGAAATGACAGACCTCTGTGTATGCTGACCCTGACTCAGCTTGCCGCTGCTTACTCAGAGACTCTAAATGGATTAAGTCGTCAGTTGGACGGCCCATCTGAGATTTTTTAATATCCAGCCTGAGGTGTATCAAGCCACCGTCTGCCAAGCGGTATCAGAGGGATTTACTTTGCTTTTATTGCATCTTTCTTTCTCCATTTTCTCATCAAGGACATGGTCATGCCCTCGCTGATTCCTTAAGGTGTGCATAGGTAAAAATAGATTCAATGAACTCCAATGCCAAAATCATCTTTTATAATGTCAATTCATAGCAGATGGGAGATGGGCCAATTAAAAGGCCTGGTTTTATGTCTTGGCAGTTTTCCATTGTTGACCAGGGTAAACCCACTCTGCTTTGGCCTCCACACAAAAGGCTGATAACGGAGAATGAAAAACAAACACTGGTGATTCTCGGTGACTTAATGGGTTTGAGAAGAGACAGGAAAAAAAGACCACAAGCTTTTTAATTTAAATGGAGAGGGGAGCACATGAGTGACATGCCCCTTTGTTTTAGAGTTTGACTCGAGATCCAGATCTTTTCGACCTTGATCTCAATCACGTCTTTCACTGTGTTGGTGCACAGCGGCTCTTCCTGAAGTCACTTTCAGGTTGGAGGAGCATCGAAATAGTCTGACAAAAAACATGTCTGTTGTTTTCTTGTTTGCAGATTTTCTCTTCTGGGAAGAGAGTTTGGTTTGCTCAGTCTGCTTATTTGCGCCTGTGTTTGTGTGCGCGCATAACCCGAGTGATGAGGAGTGGGTGTTTTCATACCATGAGGTTACATTGGAATTTTTACTGTTGTTTGTGACAGAAAAAAATATACCAAAAACATCAAACAAATAGAGACAAAAAAGTAATTACAGTTTTGAGTAGTTTGAATGTAACTTTAAAAAGTGTGGCGCATTCCTGGCTCATTACATTTATCTTTAGAAGAATACTTTATTATAGAAGTTGTGGAAATTTATTTTCTTTCATTTTTAATATAGAATAAAATGATAATTCTACAATCATCTCAACCATTCATTCATCCACACTGTTTACCCAATTTGGGCTCCTGGGCAAGCTTGATTTGAACTCTGGTGACCCCGGACTGGCCACCATGTTTATAATAATAGATTTTATTCATAACCACAGGCAACAAAGAACATTGATATTCACATTTACACCTACAGCATGTGGAATTAGTCTTCAATTAACTCAGCACACATGTTTTTGGGATGTAGGAGGAAGCGCATGCAAGCAATAATTAAACACCACAATTTGGACCGCAGTGTAAACATGCTTTTGCGAGTGTGAACATGCTTTCCTTCTGACTAGCCCTTCTAATTAAAATTGAGGAAAAGAACTAATTGACTCACATGTCTAATAAAGGCAAAATTGAGTTTACTGCTGCAAATTATGTTGAATGAATAACAAGGAATTGATCATTTCCCCCTGTTGTTAATTGCCCATCCCTACTTCACAATGACTTTCCTGGTAGCATGTACAGTTTATAATTTCCTTAGCTTTGTCGAAATAATAACATTTGATAACATGTCTATTATTTATTAGTTGTATACTGTGGTTAATTATCTTACGTTGTTTCTCCAATCAAAATACATTTGATAGACAATGTTAACAACCTCCTCAATACTAAACTTAGGAGACATTATAAAAAGTTCAGGGTGAATGTTTCAATCTATATGCTGTAGGTACTAGTAACTGAAGAAATGAGATGAGTGGTTTGATTATAGAAGCCTGAGACTCGGTCAGGGAATCACGTTGGCCTGTTTGCCAACCCTGTAAAGTGGCAGACTTTGTGGCTTTATGTTATATAACATCACAAATCCTTCTTGTTAAGATACAAGCTGCACTACGACATTGTGGCTACTCAATAAATACAGCATCTCCCGAGTTGACATAGGCTGCAGCTAAAGTGTCAGGTGTAGCTCAGATGCATTAAAGGGTCTAAAGCGAGATTGGCATGGACGCTCACAAGCAGCAGATTTCAAAGAACTCATAAATAGATCTTAAATAAAAGATGAGCACAGAAGACTTTTCTGAATGGCTACATATTTTTCACTCACCCTGCCTTCTCCTGAACGGCTTATCAAACTAGTGGCCTACTTGTTGATTGTACACTCAATGTTCCACTTTTATTTATGAAGCGCTTTCACAACAGCTATAGTGGAATCCCTTTCCAAGATTTGTGAAAGGATTTGCCTTTTTTTACTTTGTGGGGGAAAAAAACTGCAAAAAAAGCCCAGCAACAATCAACCACTTGCTTGTACTTTTAACAAATGAATGGATGAACGAACGAATGAATGAATGAACCTCAATAAGCAGCAAGCAAACGCACTCAAAATCTGAATTTGAACATTTGTCTTTGCTATGTTGAACATAGTCAAGACAAATTTCTCATCAGGTTTGAGAGTGGTGAAATTTCATTGATGATGACTAATTAATCAATCTATGCTTTATAATGAGACTGAAAAACAGATAGGTTTATAGAATTCTGCATATTACAGGAGTAGCCTCAAATCATTCATGTGGAGAAACATCACATCCTTTTCATTTGCGTGTGTTTTTCTTTTGCTCTCTGCATTCTTTTGTTTCTCAATTCAATTCATCTGGCACGTCACCTCAAGGTCAACTTTTTGTGATGCAGTAAAGTATATATACATTTCTAAACCTTAGGCATTTCCCCCCCAACATTCTTCCTGTTTCAATCCCATAATAAATGTGAATTGTCACTATTCCTAATCCATATGGATCAATAAACCCGTTCCATATGATAGATCAAATTACAGTGGTGACTTGAAATACAAGTGACCAGACTTGGTTATTTTGGAGATCCGAGCCAACGATGGAGTGATTTTTTGCTTTGGCTCGTGAGCAAAAACTTAAGATACAAGCGCTCTATAATGGCAGGTTATTTAACTCACTTCACGAGAAGCAGCAGTTTGGCAAATTTAATTGGTACATATTCTTCAAAAATGAGGCATTGAGCTGTTTATTACCTGTTTCTTCTGAAGGTTGCTGTCAGAATAAACATAACACAAAAAGGTGTGTATTTAAAACAACCTCAGCCTCCTTAATGCTACTATTCAGTAGTGACCGCCATCTTTGTGGAATTTTCTAAAAAACATACTGTGACCCTCATAAGGATAAGCACTTTAGAATAAGGAAGGATGGCTTTTGTTTCCATGAGCAATAAACCCTTTCCATGGTTTATGGTTGAGTTTTAACTAAAACATAATTAGACAGCGGGTAACTAAAGAGTTTGAAAAATTGTAGCACACCGAATGTTTGATGAAAATCTTCTGTTCAAAATGGTGCTATTCGTGCATGGCATATTTAAAATGTGTTGCTTACTTTTCCCGCAAATAAAAAGTAATTAGTTCTCAAAGTGATGAAAATGAAGCAGCCAAAAAACATGCCGCCACAAGGAAATCCTGAACAAAGGAATCTTTTGATAAAAGAAATGGAGAATGGAAAATTAGGTGCGCTTCTAAATCAGTTGAAGTCAAAGTTATTCCAATTCATACTGTACTCTTATATCTGAACAAATTAATCAGATCCAATATTCTCGCAGTATAAAAACCTCAGCTTTGACAAAGTTTTGAACTCTCAGAGAGAATTCATCACTTGCTATCGATTATATTCTTTATTATTTTGGTATTGCTGAAGAAATAAAATGCATTAACCGGAGAGCTAAGATTTTTAATATGTATGTATTTACATAGCTACTTCGTGAATAAAGGAAATCAGAAAGAGTGATTACCCCCCCCTCCTCACATATCTTTACGTTATTTACATTATTTAAAATGGCTTATCTTTGTAAATCTACAGCCTTTAAAGGAAACATATATTATGCATTTTTTCACAACGTAAAACAGGTCTCACTGTGATGAAAGGTCTTCATTGTTTGATCAAAATACAAAAAGGATAAAGAACTACAACGCACTTAGTAATCACTTGAAAGTGTGGTTGAAATTTTTTTAATTGAATCTTGGCAGGGGACGATTCGGTCCCACGTAGAGCCACTGCTCATCCCGACTATCTATAAAATGGAGAGTACGACTTTTGTTACCATGACAACCGGGGTCAGAGCTGAGGCATTGCTACTACTTGTTTTGTAACTTTTTGATTTATTATTTTGCTACATGAGCATTGTAAAGAGAAGGTCAGTGATTTGACTCCAATTTGACAATGTAGAAGTGAAGTCTATTTGCTATTGCTCATCCTTTTCTTCAGCATAACATGTCAAGAACTCACTGAATTTAAAACAGTCTTCATTAAAGCATTTCATCATGCTGTAACGACGTGAAAAAAAAACACATGCCATCTTTTTATTCTATTATATGAGACATCCTGAAGTTTGAATATATTATTCAGTTCCACAAACCCAATGCACTCTTGCATGTAGGTAAATAAGCATCTGAACAAGCTTGGTTAACAGGAAGAATTGTTTTATCTCAACCCCCGCCTCCACCCCTTATGCTACTTCCTCTCAGCTAAAATCGGTGCACCTGAATCACATTTTTCTTCCAATGAATGCTCATCCTGTTCCCATTGTCCTTATGTCAGGATGACATACTGTTTCACCTGTCCAATTTCAAGTTGACCCATCGGATATCATTGAGGTGTCCCGATAAGCGTGAACCTGTCAAAGGTATTGATGTCATGGGATATAGGTAGCGTGAAAGCTATATATCACAACAAACTTATGCTTTTATGACATGACAGGAAAGAGCACATCCCGACTGGAAGGAATGTTTATGGTTACAAATATATGCAGCTAAATCACAAATTAATTTGAGAGGTAGTTCATAATTCATGTTTTCAATGAAAAAAGTAGCACAAGGGCTTGAAAATTAAGCAACGGCTGGCTCACAGGCTCATTTGTCATGTAAATATATTTGAGTTCAGCATTCCATGCAAATTTTATTCGTAGGTATCTTGGCTTTTCAGGTACATTGCACACAGTTCTAAATAGCTTATGGTTTTAAATGTCATCCACCTGATGCAAGGTGTTTTTCCTGCAGCACCGGAATCCTGCTATTAAACAGAGTGAGGATCAACTCCTTGTGATTAACTAATTGTGCTCGCATGCGGTAATAGCATAATTAAAATGTAATACACTTGGGATCATTACTTGATGTTTGTGGATTGTAGGACAAAGAAAAAAAGGGTTGACTCTTGCAATTAAGCTCACGTTTCAAACACATAAACATTGATCTCAATGGAGTACACAAATGTGTTCTCCGCTATTTTGGTAATGTTTATCTCCGTCTGCAGTCTGCACTAAATGATCCGATGAAAGAGTGAAAGAAAAGCGTGCGGATGAGCATTAATCTGAGGGTGATACGGAGGAAGACTCATCCATCTGTATGAAGTGAATGATGCGGCACAGTCATTTCACACATTGGATGAAAGCTCTTTAATTTCTGGGCCATTAATTGGAATGATCCTTTTCTCAATAAAGTTCTCATTTTAAATTAACTTTAGCGAAGGATTTATAAGGATTTTTCCTGATAAATTCCACACGTACTCCTCCCCCAACATGGGCACGGAGCTTTAACACATGCTTCATCCATAAAAATGTAAACTTCATTGATCGCAAGGAAATTTCTCCCTTTCAACGCTGTAGTTGAGGCAAAAGGTCTCTGCCAAACTTAATGAATTCAAATGTGAATCTGGTTTTGACTTAACATACGGGTAATTAGACTAGATGCAATAACACAGCGACCTTGGAGTAACACACCTGGATAACAAGATATCAAACAGCACCATCCATCCACACTTTGAAAGCCACCACCACTGCTGCTCCCTGCTCAAACAGGCTGCTACCTTGAAGCTGAAGCTCATTAACTCTTCCAGACATTGTTATGTACTCCCTCTTTGATAACTGACAAGTGTGTGTGTGTGTGTGTGTGTGTGTGTGTGTGTGTGTGCCAGGCTGTGTGAACATCTTAACAGCATGCCATCAATTGTGTTCACTTAGAGGTGATTCAAACGTGTATCCAAGTACGGATCTATGGCGTCAAAACAAAAAAATGACCTGCTCATTATCTTGACCACATTATTCAACTATTTTAGAGCAAAAATATTTTAATACCTTTGGATAATACATACAGTATATGTTTTCTTAAAATAACAAGGTATTTTATCGATTACATCTTTTCGTCCGTCCGTCCGTCCATCCATCCATCCATCCATCCATCCATCCATCCATCCATCCATCCATCCATCCATCCATCCATCCATCCATCCATCCATCCACCCTCTTCTGCTTATCCAGGTCGGCTCATGGGTTACGGCAGCTTGGGCAGGGAAACCCACACTTTCCTCTCTCTCTCCAGCCACTTTCTCCTGCTCCTCTCAGGTCATTCCCAGGCCAGCCAGGTGGCATATGGCTTTATTTAGCTGGAATGGTGCCCATATTCTCAGTGTAAAAACAAGTATAAGTCTCGTCTAATGTGTCTGGGGCCGTCTTGCGCTCTTCTGGGCGCGCAGTCTCGCCCCCCACACACCTTTTCTTTTTTTTACCTCCTACACATACATTTATGATGGTTCAAGTGATTCTATCACATCTTTGATAACTTTGATGCTGCATTGATTGTGTTCAGGATATTGTTCTTAAACAGCCGCTCACAATTTGCAATTCCTTTAAATGATGATGAGAGAATAGTACAACTCTTCAGCATATCCAAAGTTTCATTGACTTAAGATTTATTGAATCACTTGAATATTATCTTTATTGAGAATTGTTAATCATTTTTTGTCTTTTATATTTGCATGTTTTGTTGAAAATTTGTATTAGGAATTCCACAATACATAACAAAGGCAAGCATGAAGACAAAACTCTCCCAGAATCATGTACAAAAAAAATAGATCCAAACCGTCAATAATGCCTTAGTTAGTTACATAATTAATGGAAGTCTTGATTGTCACTGTCAGAGAGATCTACTTTAAGACACAATCTGTTGATTTATTTAGTTAACCTTTATTGAATTGAAAATTGACCAAAAAGTAGCGCGAACGTCGAATAATAAGGTTAAATATACTGTTGCAATGCAGCATGGGAATGGTGGTATATATAGTGAGCAGTGGGCGAAAAGGTGGTGGATTCTTTCCAACATTTGTGTAATGGATAATCAGGAACCGAAAGTGGTCAATTAAACAGGGAGTAGAGTTCGCAGTGGTGAGTGTTAAAGGGACAAAACGAATGACAGCTATGTACATGGTGTCCTGCCTGAGAAGGATTTTTTTTTTACAAGTTTATCTACCGTAATTTTCGGACTATAAGTCGCACCGGAGTATAAGTCGCACCAGCCATAAAATGCCCAAAAAAGTGAAAAAACCCCATATATATGTATATAAGTCGCTCCTGAGTATAAGTCGCCCCCCCACCCAAACTATGAAAAAAAACCGCGACTTATAGTCCGAAAATTACGGTATATACAAGTCTATATTTCAGTAAGGTTGGGAGGACAGTCATGTTAACCAGAGGGCTGTTTAACAAATATGTTAATGAAGATTTATTGTGGTAGACTAATGGCTTTAGATCGAGAGTGTTTGTGTGTTTCAAATGTAAGTGAACAATCAAGCCCGATTTCCAGGTATTTGTAGCAAGTCATGCATTTTTGTAGGTATAGATCTGCTTATATTTAGTGATAGCTCCAGACTGGAAAGTGGATTTTGAATCTTGTCAGCATACAGGTGCCTTTAGCCTGAAAAGCTAGTGTTGGACCACATATAGAACCCTGCGGGACATCTTTGAGAAGTGGTCTGAGAGAAGGTTAAACAAAGTTGGAGGCCAATATTCCACAGTTTTTTGATTAGTATGGAATAATTAACAGAGTCAAATACCTTAACTAGATCCACAAAAATAGCAACCCAGTATTCTTTGTTGTCCATGGCACACACAATCTAATTTATTGCCTGTCTGATATACAACTGTGCATAGTTTTATAGTTATAATGGTGTTGGACTAAACAATCTGACGGCTGAATACGAATGTTAATATTTGGTTCCTCTCGTTCAGTTAAATAAAGAAAGTCAGCACATTTTTAAAATATCTCTGCTGTTGTCTCCTTTT
Organism: Syngnathus acus; assembly: GCF_901709675.1. Taxonomy (NCBI): domain Eukaryota; kingdom Metazoa; phylum Chordata; class Actinopteri; order Syngnathiformes; family Syngnathidae; genus Syngnathus; species Syngnathus acus. The sequence goes on along the minus strand of NC_051094.1, from coordinate 12,468,617 downwards.
AGAGTGGGTAATTCATTCATTTAGTTAGTCCTTGCTAATCTTTCATTCACAAATCCACACAACGATACTGTAAAAAGGATAAGCCTTCGTTGATCAATTCACCAATATGAAATAAATACATGGACATGGCTGTAATAAATTCAGACTAAAATGCAATTTATTTTGAGCTCTTTATCATCTGAATTAATCTGGTTTCTGCTCAGAGAGACCAGGTGCAATCACCGAAGGAGGTTGGAGTAAATCTGTTGCTTAATTTATTTATGTCAACTTGGCAACCTGCCAGTTGCAGCAGATGATTTCATTTATTAGCAGAGAGTGCCTGATATAACTGGATTACAATCTAAAAATTTTCTGTGAACCTCAGCGTTTGTTGAACCCAAAAGATATCCTTCTCCATATCAACGCATGATGCATATGCAGTGACTTGGTATTATTTATTATTATTATATGGGACATCGATATTGAGGCACACCTACTCTCAAAATCATTTTTATAGTAACTATTTAGGAAGTACTAGTTACATATGCTAGTTGTTTCATTTGTTTATTGGGCTGTAATTTGTTCTGCACTCACTCTTGAGAGCATTATGTCCACCAGCTTGTTGAGTCTTTGCCAGCTGTTTGTTTGTTTTGGATTTTTTTTTTGTTATTTTGGAGGGGAAAATAAAACTACTGGAAGGAATGTTGATGGGAGCATTGGGAACGAGTAAACCGTGACAATAAAATGGATTATAAAGCTGAGATACTGCAACCGTAGTGTATTTTTTTTTCTTCTTTCATAACCATTTGATTTACTGGTGACTGAAACTTTTGGGGTCCACATTGTCCATGGACTTTAAGCTCTATCCATATCATCATTAGTATACTGCTGTGATGAAATGCAGGTTCATTCATACTGTCCAAATTATGCAATTGAATAACCGCTCGATAATAAATATAAAACACAAACTGGAAAGAAATTGAGCATGCCACTCGGTGCCTCCAGAGTCCCTTCTGATGTGAACAAATCACAGTAATAGTTACATCACCAAATTTCAAGGGTGTTATTTATGTGGATGACACACAAGGACACAAACTGCTCCTGTGTTAGGAATTTCCAATTTTTTCCTCCCGCCTGAAAACGTTCACGCTCCTGAAGCCTGGGAGAGTGGACGCTGAGCGTCAATGAGATTTTATACCATGCTGTCTTAAATGTCCGGTTTGTCAGGCCCAAAGCAGACTGCTGAATTTGCACCGGATGGATTCATTGGACAAGATCGAGCTACCTCAAAATCCCTTGCGGCATAACGTATTGTTGTTGACACAGAAAGATTAGAAGCAGCTTTCTTCCTTCGGGTCTTGGGAAAAAGAGTTCTCAATGTTTCAAGTTGCAAACACCCATATTTGCTGCTTGTTTTGAAAGGCCTTATTTGTGTTGTGATAATAATATGCTCATACCCCAATAGTTTTAAAATGATCTCAAATAGTGATTTCCTGCAGCACACACACAACATAGCAAGGTTGAAGAGTATTTGCTGCAAGACTCTCCATTCTGCTAAATTATCCTGCAAATATGTTGTGGTGTTTTGTTGTCATTTTGATTAAGTTTGGGTTTTACTCTTTCTGTTTATGCCGATCTTCTTCCTCAAAATATTCTGATATTAAGACAAATTCCCTGCCTTTTTGACATAACAAAATTAGAGTTTCAGGTAAACACAGAGGAGCACGAAGGGCAAAGTCCTTGTTTTATCTTAGTGATGGGACGCTTCTCATTCATTTAAGAGATTAAGGTGGATTGATGGAAGAGAATCTTAAAGTGCCTCATCATTTGCTACCTCTCCATCTTTGAATCCTCTACTCCCATCCTACTAACCAGGAACCACAAACATATTTTCAGCCAGCTGCCAAGGCTGCAAAAGACCACAAAAGTCAGTGGCAACAAAAATAGGACCACATAGAACATCTATCCAGCAAAAAATGACAGCAAGTCATTCTTGGACCCGACCACCTACACAAGCCTCGCACTTGTGTGCTGAGTGTAAGAGTCCATCGAGACCTCGTCAAGGACTTAGCCTTCTGGAAGGACGTCAAATATAATGTTGACACTTAATGTGGTCATTTGGTGCATGTTTCGGAGTGATGGCTTTTCAATTAATACAGCTCACAAGGCAAAAATGCTCTATTAATTTTAATGTATTCTACAACGTCGATGTACCCCGTTGAGTACAAGAGACTGAAAAAGTTATGTATATGCTGCATATTACCTTTACTGACCTAAAGTTGAAATGTTCAGAACTGTACAGACATTTTTCGATTTACGATTTGTGTTGCTCCGAGTCTTGGACTTGTTCACTTATCATCCGATTGACTCACCCTTGTAACGTGTGACTCCATGGTCTTTGGAGAATGCAGAAAGATAGGAACCCAGGAGAAAAAAAATCACAGAGACACAATGGCTGAACCCAAGTCACCTTTCTGGTTAGAATGTGCCAAAGAGGCCTAATTTGTCATGTTCGATATTTTTGGTTATGTCAAAAGTTAGAGTCAGTGTCAGGTTTATTTCTGTAGTTAGCTAAGGTATAGAGGGAATGCTAGGTTTGCCTCTACTAATAAGTGGCTAAGAAGCAGAAATACGAGTGGCTGGGCAGCTCTTTGGTGGTTAGTCCCTGCAGGCGTATTTTGAAGGTGCATCTGCAGCATGCAAAACATTCGCTTTTATTGAGTTACATTGAAAATACTATAGACTATAGTATCTTAGGGAGTCAGATTTAATTGTCACTGACTAATTATTTAAGCTATGCATATACGTCCGTCTTGGCATTGTTGTAGTTGACTCTTTATAGCTGCACAAATGCTGTCATTAATAATAATAATAATAATAATAATAATAATAATAATAATGATGAATTTCTGTGACTTTATATAAACTTGTATTACGATGGTACACACTGAACTGGTTGCCTGCCAATCGCTGTGTTTGTCTGTAGTTGCAGTTCATTTTTATTAATACTGACACACCAATTAACGATGTATGAAAAAGTCACTTACTCGAGACGGATGGACAGGCGCTCTGCAGCTGGTCCTCAAGCTAGGTACTGTGCAGGTCAGCTTCATCTCTGATGCACTCAAAGCTCCTGTAATAGGCGGTGAAATTAACATTCTCTGTGCACTTCTTGATGGTGCTGTAGTTTGCGGAACTTTTACCAAATAATTAATCTGCAGCAGTCGCTATGTTGTCTGTACTTGCAAAATGAAGAAAGTGGGTCTTCTTCCCTTATTTCCTTCTTTTAATGCCATGCTACATGTGGTGCGAGTGACATGAGTGACGCTCGAATGCACAAATGAGCATCTGCGATCAAACTCACGAGACGCACGAGGCGACACTTCATTTTGATTGAACTGTGTCAGACTGGATGCCATATAGAGAGGTTTGAAATTCCTTGGCCACATATTTCCCAGGTGGGTGGCAGGAGAGTGTAAAGCAGGGGTCATCAATGTGGTGTTCTTATGCACCCACAGGTGACCCAAAAGGACCACATAAGTAGCTCGTGGGCCCGTTCCAAAAATAGCACATCAGTGATGGGACATTGTGATTTTCTAGTATTATTGTAGAAGTGATCAATGCTGTTTTAGAAATAGGGCCCAAATGTTCATTATCAAAATATTCATATTCTGCTCATTCTCTGAGTCAAATGCATTGGTGGGCTTTTCACAACAATGACCGGCTCACTCCAAATTCTCCTTTAGTTGTTACATTGCCTAATAAATTGTCGTCATTATGAACATTTTTCTCAATTTATATTTGATCAGCTCTGCTGCAATGACCAGCGTAATAGTGTACGTCGAAACATCTGCCATGTGTATGATTGCTCGTCAGAGCACCACAGTTTATGATGCTTTCAAGAGTAGCTCAGAAATCCACGGAATGACATATCATAAAGGAATTTCATTGTTTCAATGGCTGTAAAAGTGTGTGTGTATTTTAGGGGTAGAGGGGACACTGTATTCGGGAGAGCCTGGTTTGTATGCCCTGTAACAGTGCGTCTGATTCTGACAATTACCAAATTTTAGCAGTCTTAAATCGTACTTTTTGCACAGCTCATGCTAAGACACAAAGAGTCAGGAAACCGAATGAAACCATGGCAGTCTCATGAGATGACTGAATAAAAAGAAAAACTGTTTGACAGTGAGGCTTGGTTTTCTTACGTGTTTGCAGTGTTGCTTTCTGGATGCATGCTGTCAAACAGCCCACCATGAGCGATTGAAAACACTCACTGACACACAATTTTATAATCATCTCCACTCACGCTGTCTAGCCAAGGGCGAGCTCCTTTTCCTAGTCACGTCTGTATTATTCCTGCAAACATTTCCACTTTTGTGGTTGTGGTGCAATATTGGGTGAACTAGAAATTAAAGAAAATAAAATGTGCGTCTCCACCTTGGGAAATTGTGAGCAGCAGCGCGGCTCTTGCATATCTCATCATGACTATTGTGCTGGGCTCACTATTTTCTGTGTTTTATTTTGGGCTTTATTCTCAGATTTAATGCATTTGTATTGGACATTAATGAAAATATGGAACAAATCACATCCCATATTCATTGAATTCGGGACATAACATCAAATGTCCAAGTAAGGAACCATTGACAAATATGTGTATGATTTTTTTTTAATTTTAAATGGCCAACTCCCCATTTGAACTGATACATAAAAACATTTAATCAGCACACAGTCGAAATATAAACAATAACAAAACATCTTAAGCATTAACAGGCTGTTAAAAGGCATGATGGCAAATCCCACAACGGCAAGTGAATAGAACATGGTGCCTGTTATGCACTGAGGTCTTTCTAGCAAAATATTCTACTATTCTTTCATCACTTCAGCTCTGAATACGTACGTGTGTTGAGCACAATGAATCGTACAGTACAGGTCGGACCACAAAATCGCTTCCTCTCATTCCTATTGATATGTTTTTCTGCCGTCTCTAGCCAAAGCAGCCAAATGTTGTCTGAAAGATTGATGCTAGGTAATCCTTCAATTGCCTCTGAGACCAGTCTTCATTCTTTCAGACTGAGCTGGATTAGATGGTGCTAACAGGATTGCCTTGGAAACATGTTATTAATTTTCAGCCTCTAAAGCTGGATAGACACATTTGAAGCTTCATGATTGAGAAATGCCCATACTGATTTGAAGTTCTTCCTCTCTAATGTACTTAATAGTTATTCCATGGATGGGGAGGTAATTCAGTAAAATGAGAGAGACTCTCCATGAACATTAGTTCCACATGTTGGATTCACGCTGATATTTTTTTCATGTGCTAGTGTCTGTATAAGAGGATATTAGTGTGCCTCTCATCGGGAAGCCCAGCTGAGTGAAAGCCAACAGCAGGTGTGGGATTATCGTTTCCTACTGTTGTTTTTCAAGGTGAGCAGATGTATGGCTTTTGAAGTCTGATGTGAAACAAAAGCTGCTCCTATACGTCAATGTTACTGTCAGTATAAACATATTCCCGCACTGAGCACACTGTACACAATTATAAGGATGAGACATTGTAATGGCTCACACGCACGCACACACACATATTTAGGCGATAAATTAGGAAGACCAGGAGGACCAGATTCTGACCAAATGCTATTTCTCTAATATGTGCACTGATGAGAGAACTGAGAGTGAAACTTGGCTGCAGATGAAATGAAATGAAATGAACCAAACCAAACCAAAACACACCAAAATAAGAAATGGATCAGCAATCTGTCTTGTCTCTTGCAATGAGATTAAAAACACAACAACAACAACAACAACAACAACAACAACAACAACAACAACAACAACAACAACAGTAACAACACTGGATTTTCACTTGAGACCATTTCAAGCCGAAAAGGTTACCAACTGCACTACTAGGTTAAGGACGAGTATTACAGATACTTAATTTTAATATTTCACAATTGAAAAGATCAAGTCCAAGTTGTTCGAACTACACTTTTTCAATCCAACACTCATATTACCTCACAAACAAGATGGTGCACAGTTTTGCACCACGACTGAACCTTTTAAAGTTGACTCCTTCAGTGGCCTGTATTTCCCCCCTTTCAGATGAAATATTTTGAAACTGATTGATTCCCAACTTGATCCTGCTCTCTCCACCTGTAGTCAACCGCTTCCATCAAGTTGGCAGAAATGCCACCAAAGAGTTATTGATTTTTGTACCCCTCGCATAGACGGGGGACATAGACTTTACTCTCAAAGTACCAAATGCAATTCCATTATACGAACATGGTGGATACCATGGAGAAATGCAATCAACAAAAGTTTGCAAAAGGAGCAAGACATTAGGGATTTCTGCACTTTCTAGTTCATGTAGTATTTAGATATCTGCTATAGGCTGCTTCTCTGCTAGATTAATGACATTATATGAGAACGATTTATTTCTGCTCCCCGTAAGGAACCATTGAGGAGTAAGTATGATTAATAGTATAGTAAAATTATGATGTTAAATGATAGCCTCATGTTCTGGTAAAAAGGCTTTTGAGAAGAGTCAAGGAGGCTGAACTCTACACAGTACATTTATGATTTGTGAAGAATACACTAATATCCACCTCTATTTATTTCACTAAATGTTATAATGCTTTTCCATAGTATGACTATTCATGCGCTTACTGCAATAAAAAAAAGATCAATCCAATTTAATGCTAACATGTCCTCAAACTAGAATGCTAATAAGTTCAGATGATGAAAACAAAAGAAGAAAATACAACAATTTCCTGCATTGCATTTGTCTTATTATGTAAGGGGCAAACACATTAGGCCTGTATTAGTAATTTTAGGGTGGAAGATTTGAATTTAACGAACGTACATATTTCAAATTTGAAATGATAAATTCCCATTCTAGTTTAGATGAGTAAAGCATGTGATTTTGGCTTGTATAAAAAATGGAATTTAATTAGAATTTACCATATTCAAATAGTGCTTTGTACAGGTATGTTGTAAATTACTACAAAGTTAGTGTAGTAATAAACCTGAGCTTATATACTTCTAAAACACATGTTCCTGCAATGTACAGCAATCACCTAATTTAACAACCAAATTCATTTGAAGACCCAAGCAAAATAACCCCAGAGTTTTCGATGGTTCTTTCACGCTGAATGGGGGAGAAAAGCCCCGCTTCCACATGACAGGGTGTCACAGCTCAAGTCTTCCCATCAAAGTCACCTTTAGTGTCACTGCTTCATGGAAAGCTGCCCAATCATGGGCCTGCCAGGTATTAAGCATTTTTAATCTCACTTAATCTCCCGCGAGTTTCATCCAGCCTTCCTCTTCCAAGGAGTTAAAACTTTATGATTTATGGTTACGATTTTCCTCTTCCTTTCCGTTACATTTCCCTTGATGTCAGAAAGTTGCCTCAAGGTTATCATCGTTGTTATCCTGGAAGAAGCCATGGACAGTCTGCGAATCACAACTCTTGTGCAACAATTATGCCTCCCTGGTAGAAGCGGTGAAGGGATCAGAGTAAAATTTATTGGTAAGGAATCCCATTTTCAGGAGAAAACCTGCAGAGACTGTCCGAAAAAGCTTTGCTGGGTTGGATGCATGCATGTTAAAATGCTGCAGCACGCTTATGTCACCTATGTGTCAAGGTGTCAAGGCAATTGGTAATTCTTAAAATCCACTGAGATTGACAAGTAATCGTGAAACACTAAAATGACACTTTTCACAGAAGTCTGGCAGAAACTGTAGCCAACTTTGAATGCCAACAGCGGGCAAATTAATAATTGTCTGAAGAGAAAATTATTCACAGAAATAGGACAGGAAACCAGAAATTAATTGAGTTTGGAAATTTACTCCCGTGCACTACACTAAGAGTAATTGTTGGTGTGTATGGAAAGGATGAGTGCGCTTCCCTCTCTTGAATTTCCAAACGCAGCCTTTGTTCTGAACCAATTAGTAGCTCGTGCTTGAACTGTTTCCATCTGTACTGCTTGACGCCCTGGCACACCATGTCCCCCAGTTGGAGTGCTAAGAGCACACACGCTCACCCCGATTATAGGGCACTCGGAATAACCGAAGGGCACATTTCAACAATGCTTTGCGTTTATGAAGTCTAAGACTTTGCGTGAATCAGTGCGCGCTCAGAATGTACCAAAAGTGCCCTAAATTATGTTTGAAAATCAATCAATCAATAAATCAATAAATAATAAACTGTCCTAAAGTTTGGATATTATCTATCTATCTATCTATCTATCTATCTATCTATCTATCTATCTATCTATCTATCTATCTATCTATCTATCTATCTATCTATCTATCTATCTATCTATCTATCTATCTATCTATCTATCTATCTATCTATCTATCTATCTATGAATGGTGTCTTACACAGACTGAATGTTTGAGCTCTTTTCGCAAATGTTCAAAAGAATTTCGATCAGGGCCCCTTGAAAGCTCCTTCAAAAAAGTCCAATGTTTTGTTCTCAGCAATCCTTGTGTATCTGTGTTATTTTTTTCCCCTCTAGGGTTGTGGTCATTATCCTTAAGGTCATTACCACGCTTGCTATGATGGAAATTTCTGACACTGGGCAGTAGACTTTACTACAGAATAGATAGTCTTGAGTTTTAAATGTACCTTGCACCAAGTCAAGACACCTGATGGAGCAAAGCAGCTGCAGCTTCTCTTCTTTTCATTCCCTTTTTAAAATCAACATAAAACTGACTTGACAAAATCTCCCGTTTTGCCTCATTTCTCCAAACCATATTCTCCCAGCCGCTTTGCTCACGATAATAAGTAACAAGGTATTTCAGTGACAATTGTGGTTTTTATGTTTCTTTAAAAAAAGGTTACCAACAATTTTCTCCACGTGTGTTAACGCCCTGTGAGATCCTTCTGAGAGGCTGTGAGATTTATGTGTGCGGGCTGCCTGGAGGTTAACTCAGTCTCAGATGCAATTGAGAACGTGGCTATGGTGCTGGCAGGGAAGCCCAGCTTGAAATCCCTCTGAAGATGAGTAAAATTATCAGAGGAAAGGTGACCTCTCCCACACAGGTAACAAGAAAAACACATTTGAGACAGATGAGTTTTGTACATCCTAGATGTATTCCAAATGCACCGTGACGCAAGTGTGGAATATTATCGAGAGGGAACGCAGCATATTCCTCTCCAAGAAAGAAGTGCTGCTATTTCAGTCGCTGCAGTACATAATTATGATGGATGTGCATAGGTCTCGGTGGCCGTGGAGGCAGAGTCACAGCCTGCCACGTAGCTGTTGAGCTGTTAGTCAGGGCAGACAGACAAATGCACATATTGTGTGGGTGATCTCTGAAGCTGGCAGGTGTGAGAGTGCAGCTTGTGTGGGAACATCTTAATAGATTATACAATGCAAGAGACAAAGGATTTTCTTCCTCTAGCTGAGCAGAGGGTTTCTTTTCCGAATGGACTTGAATGGACTTTCAAGTGAAAATGGATTTTGTGATCTAGTTCACATAAAAGGCATTTTAAGAACACGAACAACGTGTGCTGGCAAACTCATACAAAAATCCCTCAGATGAAGAACTAGTTTGCGTAAATATTTGGGGCCGTCAGATATTTGGGACTTTTTTTCAGCTAGTGATGAATAATTTCAAAAATACTCGTCTTTATTTTTCCAACCATGTCACAGGACAGTCACCGAAAAGAAAAAAAAACATTCACCCGATGAGCAGATTTGCATTTTAAGTTACCCAAACATGCATGCTTATAAAATGTGGGAGGAAGACATGGAGGGCCACATGTAAACTCCACGTAGAAAGACCTGGAGTGGCAATCAAGAAAAACATTGACACTCACTTTTACATCTGTGAGAAATTTACAGTTTTCAATTGAACTAATATGCGTGACGCCAACATTTTAACAACATCCGTGCCTGACTTAAATTCAAGATATTGTTTCATATCTTAATCATGTGTCTGGTTTGTGTGTCACGTCTGCATGTGTGAGAGAATATGTTTCGCTTTGCCCGATGCAATTCAGACACACTAAATACAGACTACTATACAGCATTGGATTGGATATTTGTAGTGGTTGTGAAGAAAACTATTTAATAAATCAGTTTTCAGAGCCGCGCACAGTCTGCCCCTGGGCCTTACAAACAAGCAGCACACTCCAGCAAAGACAGATGAGAAAACAAACATTTAACGGTCTTAAAGGAGACCTAATATCTGCACAGTGCTTTTGGAGCGGGCTGGGGCTGAGGAAAAGTGCAATTAAAAAGAAACAATCTTTTGAAATGAATTAATTGTGTAGCTCATGTCAACACAGCAGGGACGTAGTTTAGCAAAATATTAATTAAATGAGCAAATAATTAAAATGTAATACAAGTACAATGAGGCGAAACATTATCATGCACAATGTAATTGAAGCTTAAATGACACCTTTTATTGTGTGGGGGGGGAGAAATCTAAAAGCTTTCTGTGTTTATTCTTTTTTGCCTTTTATTTTCTTTATGTGCAGGCATGCACCGGTTACATTACAGTAAGATCGAATCACATAAATGTAATTTACAATAGTCGTATTTGAATGAACTTTGACATTGTTTTTAAAATAACGTTGCTAAATGGACCCAGTTGAAAGGGTCAGAAGCATTAAAAATGTCCCACGTCTCCAATAGCATAGTTATACTCTAGCCCGTCCCCCATGAAAAAAATAAAAACAGACAGACAAACAAAAAAAGCACACACAAAGAACTTTCATCATCAGATTCCGTTCTAATAGTGGCATCCCGTTTTAATCCATCTGCTTTTCAATCCATTCTTGATTAAATGTACACACTGACTGATTAAACTTGATCAAGGGGAGACTTCTACTTAAGCTTGAGGTTCTTGATTAAATTTCATATGATGGATTCCCCAACATGTTTTTTTTTTTTTTTGGGTTTGAAAATAATATACAAGTGAACCCCCCTCAGTCATACTGACTCTTAGTCCGTTAGATCTGGTGTTATCATGGACACAGCTGGATAAAAGGTCTGTTTCTTTTTTGATGCCTATTAATGGTGCTTATGTTGACTTCATTGAGCTCATCTCCCAGGATACGAGACAAGAGGCTGTAACATTAGCCATCTCTTGCATGCGGCTCATTGAGATGCAAGGACAGTGCTGTCAGAGTAAACTGCGCCTTGGCAGAGATGTGGTTGGGCTGCCGCTGCAGGGACATGACAGCAAGTCTCAACCTCTCCCTCCCTTCTCATGGCACATGCTCCTCAGGGCACATAGCCACACCTGTGTATTCAGCTGAAAACATTCCAAAGCTAAATTCACTCTTTCCCGCTGCGCCAAGTCGGTGGGAGTTTGTGGTCAAGTGTGAGACATTAGTGCTGTTACGTCAACATCCATCTGAGGGGAAGAGGGGAGTGTGAGAAACCAATCGGGCCATCTCCTTCACATGTCCTGCACAGAATCAGTGCAGGTTATTTGCCATGTCGTGTCCTTTAGTAAACTGTGATGCCTTTTGAGATTTCCAGCCCAAATTTGTATAAAACATTCAATCGATGACTAATATAGAGTGAGGGATGGAACGGATTAAATGTCACCTGCTCGCTGTTGACAATAACTTGCAGCTATGTCTAATGACAGATTGCAGAGAGCTTTACTCGGCCTCTCTCATTCTGCTTCTCAGCTCAGCGTGATACGGCTTTCATTGTCAACTTGCAATTCGCCCAGCAACTGCCGGCATCACCATGTCTCATACGGACCTTTTCTTAGATCGGAATGGATTGCCTAGCAACCTTTTTTCTTGGTCTAACTACCTGCCTGAGCACCGAGAAGGATGGGCTCGGTGTATCATTTATTTATTTGTATGCGTTGAATCTAAATGTAAGCACAACAACATGAACGCTAACAACTATTTCTTTTTGGGTAAATACATTTTGAAAATATGTGACTACATTAAGGCATGAAGGTGCACTGGTAAGGGGCTTTTACATCATATAGAGCATTTCATGTGGATGCAATTTTGAATACTTCACGAACATGCATTTTTGCCAAATTTATTCATATTTACAAATGAGTCACGCAGAGCCAGATTCATGAAGACGCCACGAGAGTTGAGACAGTAGACTGAAATTTCAGCGACTACAACAACAAACAGACTCTCTAACATTTTCTAATGCTCATTGAAAGGAAACAACGCTTGCGATATTGCACCGATCCCAAATGTGCATCATTAATTCTGCTTTTCTTGGGTCGACATGCCTTTCCTCTTGTACTCTGTGTTCTGTACAGGAAATCTGTGGGTTGAAGAAATATAATTGTTTGTTTATTGGCTTTTCCTGATAAACATCAATCCTGCTTAAGTGTGGCAACGACATGATTACTGGGTTACAGGGCTCGGTGTCACTCTTTACTAGAAAGCGGTACCTTTCACTTTGGGAAGTAGGTTGTGGACTACAAAACGGACTTTTCAAACACAAAGATACACTTACTTACCAGCTAAGGCTCACCATCTGCTAATCACTTTTAATGTGACCTTAAAAAACACCCAAACAGTTTACATCATCCAAAATAGTTCATTGTTAATAATGATAATAATACATTTTATTTGTAAGGCGCCTTTCAAGGCACTCAAGGACGCCGTACAAAGATAAAATAGCATACACAATCAAATATAAAACCAGTATAAACAAACTATGTTAGCAATCTGCTCTTTTGTATTTTTATTGCACGTCGAAACGCGAACGGTTGTCACTTGCATGCTAATTGGGCATTCTGGGGGTGTACATTTATCGACCTTTTGAGGACAGTCTATCTCGATAGCTGCATCTAATGAGACAAACAGAGCTTTAATTCATTGGCACAATTAAAATACCAGTCACAATAGCTTTGATCCTGAAAGGCAACAAGAAATAGGTCGGTTGCTTTGAGAGTGATTTGAGCGACAGCTTTTAGAATTATAATATTGTCGAGCTCGTAAGATGCTAAAGGTGACTCTCAGGGGAAATAAAAAAAAAACTTTCATAGCTCCCTTGCATAGCGGCTGAAATAAGAGCACAACTTGATTGTGAGCCTAAATTGAAATATTAGTTTCACAAAGAGCTGATCTGACTTGTGTGTGAGTGGTTGTTTGTCTCTCTATGTGCCCTGTGGCGGACTTCGGACTGCCAACCAATCAAAGATGTAGTCTGCCATGATGACGCCGATGTCAACTGGGATACGCTTCAGCTACCCGTAAACCTGAAAGGAATGAGCAATAAGGAGCACACACTCACACACACACACATACACATACATACAGGCATAATTAACTTTACACACATGTCCAACCGTTCAATGAATTAGCCAATGGATTTTTTTGCTTCAATTAAATTGGTATTTAAACATCAAAATCATCCTCATAATGCTGTTCACATTTTGGCATCATGAAACCAAGGCAACATCGAAGAACCGATCAACAGTCGTCTACCTCCCAACTTCATTGTATACCTGCTGTACAATGACAATAAAGGCACTCTATTCTATTCTATTCTATTCTATTCTATTCTATTCTACCTCACCATTGTAAAGGCCTTAGACAGGAAATGACTAATAAGCATTAAGAGTCACAAGCTGTCTCCAAATTCATAGGCTGGGCCCTCTGAAGGAGCACTTAATTAATTTTAAGAAATCCAGCATTAGCCGAGTTCTAGCTCCCTCTTAATGTAACATACTGGTGCTGTAAAGTGCATCAAGAGTCAGTATTAGACGAACGTAAGGGGGAAAATATTGAAATCTACAAATGCATACAATTTGGTGCTGATTCAAATTTTCATTGTCAAGCCTCGGTACAAAATTGTGCTTTTATGAGTCTTGCAGAGTGCTCTCTTGATGACATCCTAAATTCCACCAAAATTCGTTCATTTGATAAAATCAATGGAGCAAAATGAGCAAACTTTCCCTTAGATTTTAGAGTGTTTACAATGTCCTGCTCAGTTTAACGGCTCCACTGAGGAAGAAAATAGTTTGTGTCTGCTTCCTAAGAATGTGCCAACCTTAAGAGTAAGAAGGACCATTATAGATAAAATGTCAAGCAAATAAACAATGCAGATGAGAATAAGATATCTCATATTGTGACACTTTCATTTTCAGAAATCCAAACCCGTGAAAGACACAGACAACACAATAATGCGTCAGCCTTCTTAAGTGGCACAGCAGTTTATTCCTTTATAAAGTTTGACAGTTCACAGCAACAGCATCTCTTGATTACCTCTAAAAATCATTTCTCAAACTCACCTGGTTCAGGCAGATTCCACACAGAAACTATCTTGTCTATGAGTCACAGAGCTGATTGGAAAGGAGCTGTGGGAGATGATTATGTCTCATTTTGTGGTTAAAAGTCAGTATGGCTCCAGAAGCACTTATTGACTGAAGTATCATGAGTCACCAGCCATTCTGCATAAATGCATTTAAACACACAAGTCTCAATGCAGCATCTGCTGCTTCTCCCTGTCCTCAATTTCTCAGCCAACACTATTCTGAACACTCCAAGTGAGTGCAGCATGCAATCTATCAGTGTCGTTAAACTGTTCAAACTGCTGTGTACGGCGATAGTTCTGGCCTCCGAGCACTAAATCCTCAAGCAGCATGATTGTATCATGTATCAGAACACTTTAGCCATTAGCAGATACTGCTTTATGGTTTTATACCAAGCATCCAGGCACTAGTTTGCATTTTGACGATGATGATTGCAGGCATGGAAATGTATTTTTTAATTTGAACTAATATCATGGGAAGCGAGGGAGAGAGACCATGTTGTTGTTATGAGACAGCCACTAACTACTCCACTTGGGAACGTTTTACCTTGGAAACGCAGGTCCTTAAAAACACAGATCATCAAAAAGTCAAATTTATTGGAACAAAATTATTCAACCTTGGAAATGCAAAAAGAAACATTTGTTACCGCTGTAGACCCATTGACAAAAATATTCACAATAAATGATTCATTTGGGAGGACTGCATTGCTTAGCCAATGAGCTGCAGCATGGTCCTGTTGCAGCAGTAAATTACATTCTGTTCAATCCAATTCCTTGATATCGTGATTTTTACATGACCCTCTTGATTCCTTAAATGCAGAGTACCAATCGCAACCACACACTACTCACTCAAACATGGAAACAACCATTGTCTTGCATGCCCAATGTGTTGGATTGCTACTTGGACAAAAAATGAAATCAAATCAATCACAATTATGTTTTATTCAGGTTCACCATTCTGAAATGCATCTCACCGGGGCAATCTGAGAGAGACAGTAGATTTACGTCTGTTGCTTTTTTGTGCGCAGCGCGGTACTTATGTTTATTAAGAAATAAGACAAATCGTCTTCACTTTCAATGACGTTACGAAGTGTTCCTCATCATGATTGAAAATGTCAGAAAGATACTTAAAAGACGTGTTTGTTCTGATCTTACTATTACGAAATGATTGTTAGCTGGAAAATGTTTTTTATCTGGTAATTGCTTTTCTATTGTCAAGGTACACAAAGCGTTTCAATGCTGTCCTGTCTGATGACGCAGCATCGGGTGTAACTGCGGCTTCGATATCTTGCTCAAGGACATTTCAAGATAGTCACAGGGGCTCCAGATCAAATGAACAACCCTCGACAGGCGAGACAACTGCTCCTGACCAAAGGGAATGAACGTTTCCTGAGGAGAAAACTTTGCATTTTTTCGAAAAGGAAGAACATGGTGATATCCAAGACAATAATTAGCATTTGATTTCATAGAAATCTCCCTTGGCACTCTGAGGTCTTTCCATGTACTCACTGACCACGACCACTTGCATACATATTTTCATACATCATCAAAGTGAGCATCATTAGTGCTATCAAGTCCAGAATTTTTGAAACATCTCTTATATTTTGTCGCATCAGATAGTGCAGGTGTATGCTAATGCTGTGTCTTTACCTCACGTAAACAGCAGAGCGGGTGCCCTTTAAATGTTCAGCGCTGCTCTTTAGTCTCAATCATCTCTGCAGCAGTCCAAATAGAAGAGGGTTGGAGTTAATGTCACTGATCATAATGAATAACACTAAGATAGTTGATTTACCACAGTTTATTTTCCATAGAATATGTAACATCCCGTAAAAAGTTCACGTATGTAGATAGTATGTGAGCACACGATAAGAACACATCTGGGCAGGAAAAATAAACATTTCATACAGGAATGCATTAAATGGATGATGAAAAGCTGGCTCGATATATGAGTGTGCAAGTGAGACAAGGTCTGCACTTGCTATTTTTTTTTTTTATACATGTTTACTTTTCTGTGCAGTTAATCTAAATGCAATGGACTTCACAAATGAAAATCAAAAGTCCGTCTACTATTTTCTGGCACGGTGTGTGGCTGTACATGTAGCACTTTTGTTCTGCTCTTTTACTTATCTACTCAATTTGATTGGTTAGTTCAATATAAATGAAAATCCTACAGGGACATGTGACTGGCAATAATCATGATAACAATATGCAAACCCAAAGAAGGCAGCAGAAAACTTGGGAATCGGCAGTTCTTCTCGTTGTTTCCCGGGCTCCGTTTTTTAGCCATTGGATTATTTTCCCTGACACAGCAGAGGTACCCAGACGAGGAGAAGTGACAAAAATACAGAATGCTTAATAGGATTAACAAATCATCAAAGTATTACCTCTAATACTCCTCAACAAGCAGAGCGGAACATTGAAAGTCAAGCTTGCTGTTCAGCCTCCTTGGCTAATTGAGGATATTGAGGCTTGGGTGGGTCCGAAGCTCATCAATCAATACAATTGTACCCTTACACTGTATTTCCATGGAGAAATATTTCATCACCATTACCCTGGGTCCTGGGTGCTCTACAGAAGATCGACTGCCTCTGTTACCATTATTACCAATTTCCTCCAACAGAGTCTGTCTTGTGTTTTGTAAAGTCTGTTGACTATTTAATAGTGTGTGCTGCTCACTGGCGGAGGGAATCGGTACGGGGGAAGGACGCTCACTGGGCCCCGTTGGTACCCGCTTGGCCTCAGAGCGTCCATCTCCTGATTGTGGGGCTCCAGGTTGACGTGCAGGTGAGCATGGCAGTAGTCCAGCACTGATGGCTCACAACCGTACGTCAGGGCTCTCAACTGCAGCGGAATCTACAAGAGTAGACAAAGCGCAAAAAGAAGAGGAGCACACACGTGAGCTTTCTAAATCAGTCCATAAGTCCTCCATTCCAACATTTTGATCCGCTCCAAGAATATTTGAAATTGGCTTCATTTGCTCATGGCACTGTGCTGTCATTAATGCAGTCTTGGCTGGTGATACGGAGCACGCCGCAAGACTTGAAATATGTGCCGCTCAAACACCAACTTTCAACTGGAATGATTTATACGTAACATGAAAGCCTTGTGCAAGAGTGCACACATACTTTTTTGCCCTCTTTTAAATGGAATCAAGGCTCCATTTAGAAGAGAGTGCTTATTATATTAGCACTTAGCTGATTCCTGCATTGGGGGTATTTAGGTTTACCTGCAAGTGAGGTCAGGCTTGTATCAATTGAATGGCACAGAGGTGTCTGCCTAATGAATGAATGAACCATTCTACTCACCTGCACACCATGACATCTAGTATAGTTTTATCTGCAAGTCTTGGGCTGCCATGAGCTTTGATGTCACACTGACCTTTTTCGTAGCAGATTTAGAGCAATCGAGGCTTCCGAATTGTTGCTCAGATGTTTTGTCTCAACTTTCAATTTTGCCATAAGTCTATGTGTGGATAATATTTAACTGTGTCATCCCATGATCATCTCATGTACGTTTCACTGCATGCTACACAAATATTCGCATGCCTTGTATGATAAGCTTCTATTTTATCCAGAGAATAAATGATATGGTCCTTTTGTAACAACATACCTAAGGGTGCCCAAGACTTTTTTCACAGTAGCGCATATGCAAATTTCATTTTAAAGCAGAGCACTGTACTGGATTATTTTATAATACAGGCACATCACAGACTATACAGCACAAAGTACATCACAGAATGATAGACAAAGGGAAACAAGCTGATAATCAGACTAGAACAACCACAGACACACAGTAATAACGTATCATATAATTTTAAAAACAACATCGGAAGCAATGTATCATTTCAGTCAGCCAGCCACTCAGTTATTAAATACATAGCAGTGTTTCCTTTTATGAAGAATGATGAATGTACCACGCATTGTATTGTTTGTTCTTTGTCCTGTATTATACTAGTACACGTCTCGAGAGGCTTTTCAAAGTCCCCTCATGTAAAAATCACTGCTCACTATCACAAATGTGCAGAGGGACATCTATTATTAAAAGTTCTGTCTCTGGATTATTTGCTCAAACCACAAAAGGATTGACTTAAAACTAATTTGATTCCCTATTCTGTCTGTATCTAGTGTTGGTCAAGATTCACAATGCCATCAGCAGTCCAATCTGGCTTTGTTTGTTCACTGCTTAAATTGGAAGATTAGTCAGAAACACCTTTTTGTCTACGTCTGAACTTTGCACACTCCTTCCGAAGGAGTAATGAAAAGTAAATACGCAGATGTAAAAAATAAGGCAAGTCTCTGCGTGTCTTTATCTGGGCTTCCTTTGTGCAAATTGCTGAGGAAACATTTAGGCTTGTTTTCTCCAATTAATGGGAACCGTAAAAGTCAAGGCTGTAAGTGGTCAAGTCGATATAAATGTGTTTGGTCGAGGCAATCGCCTTTTTCGCTTGCTCTACAACTGTAGTTGGCTATGCACTTCCAGCCTTTATCTTCTCGACATTTTGTGCCTTGTCTGTTTCGCTTCTACATTGCTAGCAAATCCAAAGGGGCCATAAAATAACCTGAGTTGACATTACTGAGACAATAAACAGTTTTCCCCCCATCACAGCTTTACACAACTGTAAATACATGACTAAAAACACATTGAAAGTTCAACTGCATTTTCATGATTATGGTTTAAAAAAACCTTCGAAAACAAAATTAGATCTGTAATGTAATTTTTTCACTTTCCCCCCAAAAAAATAAAGAGATATACACAAAATGAGTTTTTGTACAGTTTGCCATCTCTTTCCTTATTTGCATGCTTTAGCTCGTTAGCACTACTGAATAAGTACAATTGAAGCTTAAACTAGAAAACCACTGGCATGCTGTACCTGGGGTAATGTCTGGATTTTTTTTAATGAGTCAATAAAACAAAAATGATTCCATTTCCAACCTTGTACCTGTTATGTTCACTTGTGTGACACTGCCCAATGGAAAAAGTTGAGGGTTCGCACAGATGCCAGGAATGGAAGAAGTAAGCGCAGTCAAGCTGCCAAATGCTATTAGAGCGTGAGTGTACTCTATATTCAATGATCTCTTGACACTTGATTTCTTAGAGCACCTCTAACTGCGAAACATGCCCAATTCGCACTTGCTTTTCACATCTTTACCTGATCCCCTTTGCACCGACTGAGTACTCAATATTCCAGGGTCTTCTGTCGAAGCCCAAGCGATTCTCCTAACTTGTAAATCACCTTGGGTACGGATGTTTGCCAAGTGAGAGCAGGGAAATGCACCGCATATATATCGGTGACTGACTTTCAAAATGCCTCGATAGCGTTTAACATTCAATTGACTTGGGAAGTCGTTGAAAATTGGTCGACAACTCGCTTGTGTTTTCTTTTCCTCCTGTTTCTTTTAGAAATAGTAACTGTGGTTTTGTCAGTAATATCAACACTTGGATGCCATTGATTTGCCTTGATGAGGGAGCATCCTACAAAATGTCAAGGCATTTTCAATCTTTTCAAATTAAGATGAGGATCAATAAAGAAAAAAAAAACGTTTTATACCGCATGCTCTCCAATTCCCAAAGGAGATTGTTTTGTATTTCTTATAAGGCGTCCGTTCTTAAGACGACAAAACGTGTACATATCTGCAAGGCTCTTCTGCATCTTCGTGCAAGTAAAAGCCTTTTTGGCCAAGCCAGCAGAGTGTGCATTTAGCTTTTAATTAGGAATAGAGGGGAATGTTGGCTGTTATAGGAGGACCTTTCAGAGGTGAGTCATTCACTTCTACAGTTGGACAGCTGCCAACAGCTGCAAAGGGCTTAAGGATGCATGCATTCAATTTTGCCCGGGGCATAATCGACATATCCACAACTTTAATAGTTGAGGAGGATCTACCCGGTAGAGGTGTAAGGTACAAATGCATATAGGATGAAATAAAATCTCTTGCCTGCAATAGCTACAGCATCAAACAATAGTTTTTATTCCTCCTTGTAATGTGTGACAGTGATGGTTTGTGCGCAGCACCCCTGTATGGGAACCCCTACTTTGTCTGTCTACTTGGTGTCTCCTACCTGACAACAATTAGTATTTTGTTGCAGAGGATGTCGAGGGATGGTGAGTGGTGAGGGTGTGTAGGCACAATTTTCTTTCAACTTTTTCTCCTTTTTTGCACAGCTGCCCAGAGTAGCATGCTGGAGCTTTTCTTGTTTTTATTTGGGCTGGTTACCACTGGTAGCCCTATTAAGTCTTTTTTTTTTTTTTCTTTGTGGTCAATCTAGATTTTTGCCCAAGCAGGATACGACAGCCCTGGATTTGGGCTGGTCCAGTGTTGGCCCCGCTTATTTTACTCATGGTGGGGGTCTCTAGTCCTTTTTGTTTGTTGGAACTTATTTTTGCTTGGGCAATATAAAGCTGTGGCATTTTGACTTCACTCCTCTTTGTCTCTGGTGTCCTTTATGTGTTGTGGACTCTTCATGAGTCCGTAATACTCCAAATAAGTCATTCTATAGTGAGTCGTTGGCTATTAGCCAAGGTAATAAAACAGACATCGGACCCATTGTTAGGGTTGATAGATTATTTTGATCGTATGATTATGTTGGAATATAGACTATAATGATGAACCAAACTTGTCCTGTACTCACAACGCAGTAAAATAAAGTGCTTGCACCCTCTGCTTGTTAGATCAGCTGCAGAGAAAGCAATCAAAGTTGTTCTGTTTACATTAGATCGTAAAACACCCCCTGCTCTGATTTGACCAGAGGCCGGGGGGTTCACCAAACCTATCCACTCTCACCCCCACCCTGCTTCTCTCAATAAATGCTAAAAGAGCATACTGTGGTTCTTGCAAATAAGTTAGACCCATCTTTTCTATATGAGAGCAACATCCCCGAATCTTTTTCGGGTGCTGTTATATACATTCAGACTGTACAATGCCATTATATCCCCTTAAAATTTTACGACGCATGTCTTTGCTTCTGCAAATGCCCCTCACCTCCAATAAATTTTGTATTGCTGGACTTTCATTACCTGGAGGTGAAAGGTTCTCAGAAATCTTCATTATGCATTTTTTTTAAAGCACCTAAAACCTTGTTAACATAATTTTGGTACATCTTGTTGATGAAATGTATCTACGCATTGCTGGTGGGAGGAAATGCTTTCGCACGCTGGGCACTTTCCCTCATCATTTGCGATCACAACTCACCCCCGCAGGCACTTGCTACTGACATCAACATGAAGTGTCACAAGAGGCTTCCAAGACATCAATGCCACCAACGTAAGTACTCTTAAGGATGATTTCTAAATTAAGAACAGTTTTGGTACATGCAAGAGAACAGCAACTGCTTATCCACGTACTTATGGCCTTGATTTGCGCATGCATGGAAAAATGGGCAGAAACTTGACTGCTCATTCAAACAGACGTGGAAGCTGAGCTAGCAACTGGCTGGATGCACTCAACTGCATCTGCTAAACATGCAAAATTGCCATGCAGTTGATTTTGTGTGTTTTGGGGAATTATTACGGCAGACTAATTTAGCACTTGCACGTGGGCATATTCAGGCATTTGAGGGCAGACTCATTCATGGGGTCCTCCACATCCCTTTCCTGCAAAATAATCAACTACCGTGTGAATGTGAGAAAATGATCCTATTTCCTCAGCTAGATACAGTCCTTCAAATATTTATTGAGAATTGAAAGACATGTTTCACTGTAAGCTTGTTAAATATGAATCTTGTATTTTATTGCGTATACATATGGAGGAGCACTACACCACTCCGTATGTGACATTAGGTGATAATGGCACAATAAATTATTCTGAGCAAAAGTGCAACCCATTATCAGAATACCCTAATGAAGACAAAGGATTTCTGCCAAAACATGTCAGGTAAATAACAACCTATAAAACCTCTGAGATAGAAGAATTATGAGACTAAGAATACCTTGTGGAATCAGTGACACACAATGTTGTCTAATGTAATACATCATGTGCTATAATGTTCAAAATATATTTTACTGACTTTAATATTCACTATGTAATTACATCTTCTTTCAAAAGCATTTGTCAAAATAACCATAATCCCGCAGATGTGGGGATTTATCATCCCCTAATGCTGCTCATCCTTTTTTATGCTCATCAATGCACACTGAGAAACAAAAAATGTGTTTTTTTCTGGTACAGGTAGAAATAACCCTGATACTTTGCCCAAAAAGATGAGTAGATTAATTCACAATGAATATCATACAATATGTTGATAATTCAGGTGGTTCACTGCTTTTTTTTGCAGTTATGTGACGTTCAAGCTGGGACACTCGTGCACAAGGTGTTTAAATGCTTACCTCATAAATCTGTTCGTCTGTGCCTACATCTGCACATAAAGGTGAAGGGGTTTCCGGTTGAAACACCTTAATATTGTATGTTTCGAATAATACAAATCAGTTGAATCAGATTTTGCTTTCAAACTATAAAACAGGTGGCACAGTGAGCCTGAGTTAACACGTCGCATCACAGTTCAGAGGTGTGGCGTTCGATTCCGGCTCTGGCCTTCCTGTGTGGCGTTTGCATGTTACACTCTACTCTGGTAGATTCCAAAAACATGCAACTCCAAATTGTCTGGAGTTGTACTTGTGAGTGCGGATGGTTGTTCGTCTCTGTGTGCCCTGCGATTGGCTGGCAACCAGTTCAGGGTTTAGCCCGCCGAATGCCCAAAGTCAGCCGGGATAGGCTCCGGCACGCCTGCGACCCTCGTGAAGAAAAGCGGTTCAGATGAAGGATGGATGAATAGATGGATTGTTTTCTAACATGTATAAATACAGCTGTCGTCGATGCCATTCTGCTAATCTTTATGACAAGAAAAATAAAACTGCTGCACGGGCTTTTTGCCTTTGGAAGGAAACCGACATTTATCCACTTTGATCATATGCCAGAACATGTTATCACATACACAAATGCATAAAACCATCTTACATAAAATGGGTAAATTATTTCTGTCTGTTTTCCGATGCAAACATGACTGCAAAAAAGTGCAGCATAAACCGTGTTGGATTTCCTTGGCACCGTACTTATTTATCTTTGACTTTTACTATTAAAGCAATAAAATTAATCACGGAAAGTGTCACTTCTTCTCTTTAAAGTGACTATAATCACAATTTACACTCACTGGCTACAACATGCACACTCTAATGAAATCCACTACAAGAGCTGAAAGTATCATTACATGCCTAGGGAAAAAAAACTGCATACAGTGTTGATGGCACTCAGCTTCCAACCTCCTGAGATGTCAAATACTGGACCAGAATTTCTTCAAAGCCATCTGGAAGTCGTACTACATGGCCTCGCCGAACTTCTCCCATGCCTGTGGGAGCAACCTCTAGAGCTGAATTCCGCTTGGCCTTCTAGTATGTATCAGGAGTCCCACAAGCCAAAAAGGCAGGGAGGACTCCTTCAACTTGACGACATCCCTCACTGCCGGTGTCCACAAACGGGTTTGGGGATTGCAATCACAACACACACAATGCCCACTTTAAGGCCACAGCTTCAGTTGGCCGCTTCAACAATAAAAGTACAGAACATGGTCCACTAAGACGCAACCTCCCCCATCTCTCCCGGGGAAAAAAAAAAGGTGTTAAGGAATAAATAACATGTAATAGAAAGTGACGAAGAATAAATTGTTTGGACAGCCATCTTAGAGAATTTTATCATATATCGCACAAGGCCAAACCATTACATTTATCAGTCTCCTTCATTCCACAAGGGGATAATGTTGCAAATCAAAAGATAATGCAGCAAGCACAAACGTATTATGAGACTTCGACTGACAAACTCATGCTTAATGATAATACAGTACAGCATAATCACCGTTGAAACTGAATAGTCATTGTTTACCCGCTTGGCTGCCTTAGGAAAAAAGGCATTATTATTTTGTTTGACAGGCAAGATATCAAACCGTTTCTGCATACTGGTTGCACAAGGGTTTTAATAAAGACTGCAAGTGGTATGCTGAGGTGAGTATTCTGCCTTATCATGTCAATACTGGAATACTGACAGAAAGAATTTGATTTTATTTTGTAACAAATATTGTGGTTGTAGTTTACGGTGGTAAGAAACTACGCAGCATCTATCTAATGCTGTATTCTGTAGTGATGGGAAAATGAAGCTTCATATTGCTTCATGAACCCGTTTCTTTAGTCTTCTATATGGCACTGTTGGTTTAACTTTTAAGAAATGGGTTTCAGAAATGACCATTTGTGTGCTTTGAGCCTTATGTTGAACAGAGAGTGCCATCTAAAGGGCTCAATCATCTCATGAAATATTTGAAAGGTTCCTTTTACCATCACTAGATAATGTACAGCGCTGTTATTTCCGTAAAAAAGTCTCTGTAAGTGTTGACCATTATATTTATGTGAGAATTAACTAGAGTGACAATCCAAATTTATATCCTTACCACCGGGGAACATGAAGATTCTGCTGCCATTATCGCCCGAGACCCAATTACAATAATGCATCATTTATCGTTACATTCCAGACCACCACCGTAAGAGACAAAATCGGCAAAATAGTGACCAAATATTTATTACATTATTTATCTGTATTTTTAAGATTCATTCAAGGATTCAAAGAATTCTATTGCCATACCGGCATCACACGATATGGTACCAATACAAAACAAAAACACGTATAACACAATACAATGTACAAACTAACTAGATAATGTTATGGTGTTCATACATGAGGTAAATTCACAGTCTTTGCAGGAAAGAAGTATGACTTGGTAAATTGGCTACGATAGACAGTCACTTGTGGGCTTACTCGGGTGAGACAAGCAAAGTGTCGAGCAGACGTACCTCCATTTTTCAGAATTAAATAGCTGGTGGATGAGATGCATGTCATTGGAATTATGTTTTTATTTTCCTTTTTGTTTGCGATCCGAGTCCAAATGATCTACGGCTCACTACTGGGCCGCGGGACCGTCATTGGGGACCACCGCAACAAATATGTTCTCCTTAACCTTGAACTAAATTCCCAAAACATGAGTCAAATTAAATCACTTTGTTCCAAGTGGGAGCAATGGACAACGCTCTGAGAGCAAAATAGCCATAACCGTCCCATAAAATAAAACCACTTAGCCATAAATACTGAAGCATTCATTTGGAGTCTAGACATCAAAACAAAGGCAGGTTAATATTCACTCTCTTTTGCGTTCTGGTCAGATCAAATCATTAGAGGACTATCTGCATTCCAAATAAATTCATACTAGGGATGATTCACATTTTATATTTACACTTTAAGCAAGTATTTCATACGACTGCACGTGATAAACTGAGGTGGTCTATTCACGTGCTCCATGTGTTTTCTGCTGTATATACAGAACATAAATCACAACATATATTTAATATTAGCTACAGGATGCACATACAATATTCCAAGAATGGGAGGATGTTCAGATGTAAAGAGAGCTCCAACAAAGCGGCAGCAAATTGAGTCAAATTTAGAGACTAAATGGCGCCCGACACCAATTTTGTTACTTTATGTCATAAGTAAATATGTCAACTACCTTTGAAACTAGAAAATTGTTGCAGAGATGTGGTCCTTCAATCACTAATTAGAGGTATAGAAAATAGAACTGACATTTATACTGATATGACCTTTCCTCTCACGCGCACCTTGTCTGTGCTATTCAAGCTGCTCCAAATAACAGAAATATTTTGATCAGAATATTTATCAAAATGAGAACATGTAATTTAATGTCTTATTATCAGCATTTTGGAATTTAATAGAAATAGGGGCGGGAAAAGAATGGTAAACTGTTTTTTTTTTTTAATAGATATTGTACGGTTATTTGACCTTTCCCCTTTTACAAAAAGCATCTTGAATCTGTTTTAATCCAATGTAATCCCAAATAATCCTAAAGATTTTCAAGAATGATGACTGAAATGGGGTCACTGAAAAGTGCTTGCATGTACAGATGTCCATCTCCCGCTGTTGAAATATACAGTATCAAGCTATCTCTAGTTCTAGAACATGCAAACTCCACACAGGTAGACCGGAGCTAGAATCAAAACCCGCACCTCAGGACTGAGAGGTGGCTGTGCTAACCAGTGCCACACCATGCTGCCTCAGATGACAACATTATGTAAAAGAAAAAAACTTCTTTAGTGTTCTTAAATGCCTCAGGTGATTGTTTTTTTCACAATATGAGCACTGTTTACAGAGCAGGTTTTTACATACTGCCATGTTATCAACCTTGGCATTGTATATAATTGACCGTAAAAATATATTTTTTTCCTTTCCCTTTTTCTGCTGAAGTATATTTCAGACTCTAGATTTTTAGTTTTACTGATAAAGTACATGAGTTCAATCATTAACTGTATTTTTTACCAATCTTTGCCCCCCTCTTTTTCTATACCATCAAACCTGTATTAATTACTCAGTGTCAATACTTTTGCCACCTTTATAATAAGGATACAATAAAATCCCATTAGTTTAGAAGAAACACTTTTAAGTGTATAGCATTAACAATATAGTATATATTCAAGGATTCAATGATATTATTATATATATTATTATATAAATAAATTATATTCAATGATACACGTGTTCTTAAATTTGCATTCATATATATATTTTTTATTGTTATTTATTTAATTGAAATATTTTCATGCTGCATAAATGTCCCCTTGTTTAGAACTGCAAATGTTGTGTAGCCACTGCTCTCAGCACCAGAGTGCGGGCTTTTCATTCCAGTCCAGTTGCCATGGCAATAACTGAAAAGAATGGGGCTGTATGTCCAACTCTTCATGCTGTGGAAGACTGTGTGTTGAGGATGCGCTTGTATTTTATTTGTTGTACTCTTTCATTATGTGGGCACGCCGACATCAAATCTTTACTATTGACCAGATAGCACACGCTCTAACAACTACACACATCAATGTCCTGCTCTAAATCTGATCTCCTCTCAAACATCGGATTAGTCGAAGAACCAACATGCTTACGTTTGGTCACACAGTACAGCCCAGACAATGAACTACACTGGGGAGGATCAGATTTGTGTGATCCCTTTCGGACACATCGTCTACCTTGAAGGGGCCAAGAGGCCATCTATTTACTCTAGTGCCACTGTATGAAATAGCCTCTGACACTGAATAGCATTTCCATTACAGGGCTCCTCGATAGATAGAAGATAGATATAAAACATTCATTCATTCATCTTCTGAACCGCCTATCCTCACGAGGGTCCAATAATAATAATAATAATAATAATAATAATAATAGAATGATAGCATATATACATCATGATTAGTACTAAAAAATGCATGCATGTAAATGAAGCTGAACAAGTACCTTACTGATAGTTGCAGAGTGCAGCAAATGTGAGCAACAAGACTGAAGGTAAAAAATATTTTGTAGTAGTACATTTCATGGAAGCACTAACAAGAAAACCACTTTGCACCCACTAATGGGTATATTTGCTGCTGTCTTAAATATTAGAGACGAAGCAGATGGTGGCATGAAGAGCCACAGGTAACACTCAGTGCATCATTTTTTTGGCCATGCATCTCTCTCATCACTCACTCAGTATTCTAATCATTGTGGCTTTCAGCCAAACATTGTCATTGCTGTAGTGATTTTGCATGGCACTTGCAAGAGATTAGTTGTCAACAGTTTTTCCCCCTTGGATTTCCTCATTGCAATTAATTGTTAGACTGTGGGCGATGCTATTGTCCTTGTTTGTTTCATGCCTGAGCCAACTACATGATTTTTATTCTCGACAAACTGCTGGCACCTTGAAATGCATCACTACCATGGCAGATGTGATGATGGCATTTCCAAAATATGTCACATCACAATAAAGGACATGTAGTAAATCTCCAAATCAAATATAGTCGCTGTTATGCACAATATTTGGGTAAGAAATGCTTTGCAGCTTTCCTGGTCATCTCTCTGTGTTCTCATCAGAGCACAGATGACCATTTTGTTTTCAGCTAAAATGCGTTTCCATGGGTCCCTGTGCTCATCTCCTCTGTCTCCTTGTATGCCTTCCTCTGCTTAACTAGTTACTCTGCAGTCACATCAGTTTGATGGCCCACTTTATTAAGATAAATGAGTCTTATCTAGCCTGTGTGCATGTCATATAGCCTACTGTAGGTAGGTTCATCAGCTATCACCTTGAGAAGTCCGACAGCATGTCTCTGGGGGTCACCTTGGAGAACAAGTTCCCACTGCCACTGCAAATATTCGGTTAATCTGGCAAACAAGGATGTCTCAGTTAGTCCGTCTGTCTTTTTCGGACAAATCTCACCTCTACGCATTTCCGCTCTCGAAGCCCTGCAGAATTGAGAGACACTAAATGATTGCAATATCCAGTGAGCTCGATTTGATAATTCAACAATGCTCACTAGAGCAACGATAACAGGCAGATTAAAGGCTGACTATTAATCTGCTACATTCACCAATCACATTAACTCCTAAAGAGGTCTCGCCTGAAAGCCGCTGGCTTATTTTTAGCCTGGACAGTGAGGAGACTGTAAAAAGAGCAACTTGTGTCTTAGTCAGACAAAGCTGATTAAAGTTCCTGCACTAATAGAATTACATTGTTTGTTTTGTACGGTTTTAGTTGACTCTGGCCACTTTCATCAAAGCAGTTTCCTGCAGGTCACATTTTCCAGTCACCATGGTCTTGTCAGGCCGCCCCTGGTTTTGCTATTTTTTTTGCCTTTTGAAAAAAGGTTAGTAAAATAAAACAATAAAAAGACAGATTCTGGTTGCAGGAAAGGGGATTGCAGATTTACGATACAGTAAAATTTGAAAGTGGGTTGTGCAAATGCCAAAGGGAGAAAACTATTAAATTTTTGTGAGATCTGGATAAAAATGCAAATAGTTGTAGTCAATATTGCATGAATGGAACAGCCCGTCCTCCAGGATTACAATGACACCTTCTGTTAGTCATCCTCCACGTTGCCTACTAACTGACTGATTTTACGTGTTGTTAGACAAAGAGAGTTTTTCCACAGTGCTTTAGAAACGTCAATCACATCTTTTTTTTTTTTTTTCCCCCTCCCAGTGTCCCTTTGATTTGTAACATGTGACTTGTTTAATCCACATTTTTGTCCGAGTTCCTCTGAGTCACACAATCAACAACCATCAAAGATCAGCACCTGATTTTAGGAAGCCAAGAAAAAGATTGTTGGTGTTAAAAAAAAAAAGAACGCTAAAAAAACCAACAACCACTAAAATGCACCATAACATTCTGTATGGTCATGCTTTACGAACTACAGGAGAAATAGAAAGACTCTTTCCTAATTTGTAAGTACAAAATATATCCTACTGGCCATTGTTGTCACAAGGCATTGATATTCTTAGACACCCTCGTCAAGCAGTGTTCGATGCTTGCATTCTAATTCATGATTTATTTTTGTCTGACAGCTGACATATGGATGTCACCTGCCGAGTGACGATTGTCTCTTCATGCAGGAGGCATGGTGCTGGAGAACTTTGGTTCAAATAAGGCCACCGATCTCATTTCATGGGGCAATGAGATGATTATGGTGGCAGGCCACAGGGGCCTCTGAGATATTAAATGGCTTCCTCAGAACCACAATAAAGACCAACTGGATTTCAGATGAACGGGGAAAAGTGGAGGGAATGAATCGTTTAGAAAATGAGGCAGTGATGACAAAGAAAAAGAAGGATCCAAGTATTATTGAAATTGGAGGAAATTATACCCTTATTTAGACACACATAGATCGACCAGTGGCCGTGTAGAAATGATTGTCAAAGCTAATGTGCAAATTTGTGTGATGTGAAAATCCCAGTCCACTTGAACTGACTTGTCGCTGTGACAATTGACAATATGGTGGACAAATATCTAGTAACCAAATTAATTTTGATTTTGAACGTCAACTTTAAGGCAAATTGTTGAATATCTGGGTGAGAAACCGTTTTCAAGTAAAAGCTACTTTCTTTAAATGTGGAATTTACGAATCCTGTGAAATCAGGTCTTGGGTGGAATTAACATCTCAGATGTAAAAGCATTAATGATGTGAAAGCAAAGAGAAGATTGAAAAATGGTTTTTCTAGATTACACTGCTGAAGGTGATGCACCATTATTCAGAGAGATGTTATTTGGTAGGCGGTATCATTGCAGCATGCGCACACCTTTTTGAGGAAGTAAAACCTCACACCTATCTGCTTCAATTTCAAACTACACTCTGTGGAAAGTGTTGAAAATGGAAGAGGACATGGTGTTCTCAAAGATTTGAGAGTGAACTCATCCAAATTTTTGCCTATTCACCCAGAAGAGAATTTAAAGTCAGACTTGGCTCTTAACGCTCTAGTTATAGGGTAAAAGGACTGAAGTCAGGATTCTCCCAAAAAAAAGAACCTTTCTCAACCATGCTTTATTGGTCCTTCTCCTCCAGAGTTATGCTTGGACACAACATGACCTTCTCTAAACTGTCCACTCAGTGTTGAAAGCATACAATTATCTGCAAAATAAGATTAAGGGGGAACCCAGGTCAAGCTGACCGCTTGAATAATAATACTATTTGGCTATGAGGTGTGTCTCAATAATTTTGTCCACATACGCAACTCCCCCTGAAAGTTTTGTTATGCCAATTGATTTCTCCAATTCAGCAATACCAGTTGAAGTTATATTATATAGTCGTAGAGCACAGCTCCAGTAAATGGGTGGGATGCTGAGCCAAGAAATTGCTAACATTTCCTGTAATATTGCAATAGAGGAATTGTATTTAAAAGAGCAAAGAGGAGTTTCACTTTTGAGTTGCACACTCCAAATTCCTTACAACAGTCACTTCTGAAAGACCAATTAGAAGGACCCTGGAGTCTTGGCTTGACCACAATATGAGGTATGATTCGCCCATTCTTGAAGTTTATTCACTTACTCCTTCACAGGTTAAGCGATTATAGTCATAACATTTTTCATCACTTGCTGGTTTAACTCCATCACCACAAACAGCGAAAAGCATCTGCGGAGTACGTGTGTGCAGGACCCTACACATGCCTTGTTTTCATCAAGTGGCTTTCCTCAGGACGCTCTGGTCTGCTCCCCAACTCCCAACCTTTACCACCCCCGTCCTCACACTAGACCTCGAACTAACCAACTCCTCAGTGGGACTTTTTTCATCCCAGGTGAGACCTCACCACTAAGGCATTCGAAAAAGATATCGGAGCAATTTCAATTGGCTCTTATGGATGTAAACCCCCTGTAGGGATGAGCGCCGCCACCATGCAGTGAAAACTATTTTCACCCAGCAATCTTGTCCTTTCGGTCGAAGCTCATGACCACAGGAGAGAGGGGGAATTTACATCGACCGACTCGCCCTCGGCTCTCACTTAACCACAACAGTTTGCTATTATACATTCACTCCACTGCATTAACTCAAATAACCTTTAGGATAAATTGTACTTTTCAGACTAGGTTTATTGCAACAGACGTTTTTACTTTTATTTCAATACATGTGTAAAGAAAAACGCAATGTTTACCAGCCTGTGTCATAAATAATATTTTCTTACTGGTGGAGTACTTTGCTTACGACTCAGATTTTGCAATCCAGCATTTTTGACTAAGAATGTTTAAATGTCAAAACTGGAAAGCTGCACTGTTCACACAGCCTTGCCCACAATGTACTGTTTTTGAGACTAGCTGTTTGTTTTAACTTCAAATGGGACCTAATTGTGTGAGTGAATTAAGGATAACGACCTGTATGGCTTGGTACAGACAGTAGAGGTAACAGGGTGAAGGTCTTGTGGCTTGATTTTTTTTTTTTTTATCCACAGTACTGTCAGTCTACTATTGCTCTTCAAAAACTCTTTCTTCCTATAATTGCTATTTCTTTTTACTATAAGACCAAGCTTCTTGATGCAATGCAAAAAAAATTGATCTCAATTCGGTATTTCAAATTGCAAAGCTATTAGAAAGATTTTTAACATTGATCGCGCTTCCATATGTTTCATAATGTGGCTTTGCATTAATTTCAGCCGCCACACTGTTCCCATTTCCTTGTAATTGCAAACACACTTGTCTTGGTCTCCCACAATGACAATAAACATCTGCTGTCATTGTCCTGCATTCTAAATCTCATCCATGTCCAATGACTGGAGCCATTCCCAGTGTGCATTGGGTGGAAAGCAGGGGAATCACTGTGGACACACACGCACACACACACATTTGTGTGGGTGTTTTGCTTATTGTTTATCCAGCCCATGTATAATATCAACCAGGTACTTACAATAAGTGTGGGTGTAAACATGTTTAGGTGCCATTTGTTATATGTATGCTCATTGTGAAATCTATTTACATAATGAAGTGCACTTGGAATTTAGACTAGATGCGTGAAAACGGAAGTCAATGAAATTGGCAATATTCTGCACCTCTTGTGGGTTTGATCACAATATTCTCAGAAGTTACAGGAAGACAATATATGTACAAAGACAAACACCCATTTGTACTTCAATCCCAAGGCCTTCATAATTTATCAACAACAAGCATGTCCAAAGTCTGGCCCGGGAGCCTATTGCAATGCGTGTTCAAATTTCATTCATTAAAATAGTTGCTGGAAAACAAGACAACCGATAAAGAAAAATCTATAACGAGCTGAAAGTTGAGTACGGATGACTCAAATGCATACTTGTTGTTCAGTGTGCGTGTGGGCAGGCGGGAGATGCAACAACCACTTGTCAGCACCAAACAACAATGTGGGCTGTCTGTGATGTGTCAGAGTTTTTAAACGGGAATAAAAAAAAAAAAAAACAGCCCAATAATGACAATGATGTAGAGCAGGGGTTTTCAACTGGTTTTGTCCGAGGGATCACCATTATAACCAAGAAGCAACTCAGGAACCACTGCTTTGGCGGAATATTATTATCTTTTGTAGCGAAGAAGGATAGACCTATACAGGCTATTCTTTGGCATCTGTATGTCTATTTTGGGAATCTCAGCTACATTTGACATTGTTTGGATGCGTAAATGGATTCACAAATTAGTCTATCTATCTATCTATCTATCTATCTATCTATCTATCTATCTATCTATCTATCTATCTATCTATCTATCTATCTATCTATCTATCTATCTATCTATCTATCTATCTATCTATCTATCTATCTATCTATCTATCCACCCCCCCTCTCTCTCTCTCTCTTGATCCCTCCCTCCATCCCTCCATCCATCCATCCATCCATCCATCCATCCATCCATCCATCCATCCATCCATCCATCCATCCATCCATCCATCCATCCATCCATCCATCCATCCATCCATCCATCCATCCATCCATGCACCCATATGTCCTTCTATCTCTATCTAAAATTTCTAAAATATCTATCTGTTTAAGTGATGCAGCTCCTGTATGAGAGTTCCAAGGCAATTTGCAGGTGGCCGAAAGTGAAGTGTCCAATGAGTGTGTGGCTCCAGTATAAGTTACTTATCTTGGGTCTGGTAAAATTTCAGGCAACATTAACTTAATGAGCTCAGGCTCAAAGCTGTAGCTTCAGCACTTGATCCTCCCTCTAATCTGCTCCTATAAGGGACCAAATCGGCACCATCACTGACACATGTAGCCAAATGAGATTTCTTTTCAGAGCTTCAACGTTCACATTGCATAATCTGGTGGGAAAATCAAAGATTAGTGTTGCACTTGAACGTCTGGCTGCTATTTTGCCATGTTCAGACTGTTGACTCATATTAACAGGGACTATTTTTCCTGCCCTTCATCCTGTTCAACGATTTTGCCGGTAGTTTTAAAATGACAAACAAAATAATGACCTTGTAAAGCAATTAGTGAACTGAAAGAGAAATTCACGAGTGAATGATCGCTCGTTTAGAATCTGCCATTTAACTGAACTGAAAAAAAAATGCTGCCTTATGTGGAAATTGCTCGCGAAATATAATAGTGGAAATGTTCCTCAATTTGCAATCATTACCACCTTGCTCAAGCACATCAACAGAAATAGTCCACAAAAGTGACTTCAACTGGGTTGCAGCACTGAAACAAAGAGGGAAACACATTTCAAACCGTGTCACCAAATAGTCCAAAATAAAAAAAAGATGTATATATACACATTATATTAAAAATGTATTGTGGGTAACAAAACGTACTGCAGGGAAAAACATCCTCCTTCATGCCAAAATATCTCTGTTGGTAGGACATTACAATCTACATGTACCATGAACTACAATTATCTTATTTAAATACCTAACATTGATCTTGATCAATCAGAATAAGGGGCAAAAAAAAAAAAGGAAACAGGATGAATACTACATTTTAAGCATTGCAATCACATGACCTCCTCGGCCCTCCACAATGGCAGGCTCACACCTATGAGCTCTATGGAAATTGCAATTGACTGTGATACCAAAAAAAGCACAGAGGTCTCACTCTTGTCAAACACGCATGGGTTGCAGGATCAATACAGACTACTGATCTCCAATTGATGAGATGTCTCTGCCCGTGGCTTTGAAAGAATCTCCCCCACTGATTTATTCCTCCAAGGAATGTTGTGTAGAATCCTTGAATATTCGTTCAGACATGTCTCTGTACGTTTATTTTTTTTATTCTTTGTTTAAATTATATCAATTCCAGCACATTCGGCAGCCAGAATAAATGAATACATTTCATTTCTAATGACATCAGGTATAACCAAGGAGACATGATTCCAGAAATTTCAGTTGACTAAGATTTTTCAGAACATTTTAATGTTTTTTTTATTTACTTTTACTTTCGTAAACTATTTTCAAAATAAAAAAATGACTCAAAATCAAGGAAGACTTTTTTGAGGGAACTACGTACCTGTGAAGTCCACCTTTCCATAGTTTTATGATAACATACAGAGAATGAGGAGCTGATTTCCCAGAAAATTATCTTATCATGTGTTTTCCTGTGTGGTCATTTTCAAAGTATACTTTGTGATTTTATGTAAAGGTCCAGACCGTCCAGTGCTTCAAAAGTCATTGTGTTTATGACCAAAACAAGACAATCATGAATTTTCTGGCCTATTGGCTTTCTATAAATTGATTTGTTTTGTTTTGCTTATTTTTCTACTCGGGAAAAATGCCTAGAAGAGATTGTGATTGGAGAGGAATAGGTAGCACTGTGAAACACAGAGTGGGAGTATAAACGGAATGGAGAGTTGAAGAGACAAAAGCCTGAAATCTGAGGTCTGTTTAAATTCTGCTCAGTCATTGCACATCTAATTCTGCCTGGATGAGCAGCCTCACATTCTGTAAACACTATTGTTTTTCCTCTGTGATAGCTCAAATTTATTTTCATTTCTTTGCCAGCACAGAGCTCAGGCTTCTGATTTGCCTGATGTCTGCTCAGTCAAATCTGCTACATTCTACATGTTTGTTACGGAAACACTTCAATGATCAGAGTGTATTACACTTTTCCGAAAGAGGCTTGCAAGAGAAATATTGTCGCTGAACATAGGCGTGATGTTTTTTCTTTGGGTTGAAAAGGTTACATTGGCATCCTGAGTGAGAAAGTTGGGAGATAATTGAAAGAATTCTGCCTGTGCACACCAAATTACACATGCAACTAAAACCTCAACATTTTCCAGCCCAACATTTGTCCTTTTCCATCATTGAAATGATCTTTGTTGCTGGCAACACTTCAAGGAAATACATATAAGAGAATGGATCAGCTCAAATGCAGCAACAATGTGGCTCCACAACAATACTGTTCATAAAAAAACGACTAGAGTTTGAAATTGCCTCAACAGTCTGGAACCTACAGTGTGAAGTTCAAGTTCAAATACTTTGCCCTGGGTTAAACTTTTTCTTTCTTTCGCTATTTTGACTGATGATGGTGGAGATTTGTGCTTCTGTGCCCTCTGGTTCCCTGCTTGTACATGCATCTTTAACTTAACACAGCACAATATTTGCAATTACTAACACTGGCAAGGCCATCATAACAAGGAGAATGCACTGGAGCGCAACAGTAATGCTGCTTGCACTTACACTGCCATAACTGGGAAGGATTTATAGCCCTTTTGGGCTAACCTTTAAGTTCGCTCATCTAATTTTATAGACGTGAATCATAACAGTAGTTATTTTCTGACATGTTTCATATAGAGAAGCTTTGGGACACCCTCTTAATAAATTTACACAGTCTCATTTCCCTTGTGCAAGTGCTCGGTGAATTATATTTTTTTTATTTATCAACACGGCACCTTAGGGTTTTGTGCTGTGAAAATAATTAACCATGATGAAAATGATGTGTTTTGGACACATTTTGAAGGTATCCTGATTGGAAAAAAAAAAGAAGCGAGTAGTAGGAAAGGGCTGGTGTGATTTATCTTCTTCCCCCCCGCCAACAGATGCATGAAAGGATATGTTGGAGCATTGTAGTCTGTTGTCATCTCTTTGCACATAGTATCCTGTCAAATGGGTTTAAAGGTTTTCTTCCTCAGATTTACAACCTTTCTTAGCTGACAACTTGTCGCTGCATCTACAAGAAAAACGAATAGGCTAACATACAGCATATCGATAAGATGTCGATAAAACTGCTACACTGTTTAATTATGTTTCTGTTCTTATTGTCATTTTTCTTTTAGAGAGGACATGTTATGGACAATTGACTTTTTAATGTTTGTTATAAATAATATTGTCTCTAGAGTGTATTCTTACCCATCTAGTGTGAAATTAAACAACCAAGTACTGTCATTTTTTTAGTTATTTTCTTATTTCTAAAAATTCGTCTGAAAGACGTTATACTGTAAAAATAAAACAGTTGGGTGAACTCAAAATTTCAAGGCAACAAAACATTTTACCATTCTAATTTGGGCATTTAAATGAAATGTTATGTTTTTCTGTTGTGAAAATGGGCTTTCCTGCATTTCACAACAAAGAAATAAGTGTTTACAGAATGGCTATTGAACCCCAACCTAACCCCGATAAAAGTAAAAACAACATGCTTACTCCGTCACGCTAACACAAGTGTTGCCTAAAAAAGCAGTAATCTATCATTTTTCTAAATTAAATGATTAAATTATACATTATTTTTTCTACAATTTATGAGACTGTGTAGCTAATTAACTAATCACTCTGAGTTGAATGAAATGACCTAACACATGTCGCTCAACACCTGGAAACTGTTTACATTTGTTTAGAAACTGTTTAGAATTGCAAATTAAGTTGCTGTGTGCCAGTCAATCCTCCCATTGTTTATTCATGCCCCTCCAACTAACTCTTACAATTTGAGAACCCCTAATGTCAAATTAATTGGGTCCGTGTAGTTGACTGCCAGTCATCTTTTTTATTGTGTTAGTTCTCCTTTTATAGTCTTGTGACACATGCATATCAAAAATGTGTCTGTCCTTCCATATACGCGGGTCACCATTTGTCTCGTCCTTCCACTTACACATAAGGAAAATTTCTTTCCGAATTTGGCCATTGAAGTAGACAAAACAATTCCGAGTGGGAATTGATTGAATTACAACAGAAGTGTAGTGGTCTTAAACCCACAGTAGAGACTTTTGCAATTCTCAGCCTCTTCAGATGCAGTGAAGTGTAATAACACTTCACTTTCCTGCTTTAAAATGAGTCTGCAGTACCAGTAAGTGAATGGGCCTCAAGAGGCGGAACAACAGCCGCTTTGTCATATTACTTGAATAATTCCAATTCAATCAATCATATGGATCTGAAGTAATAAGGGAGGAACAGCAGGAAGTGCTTCAAGATGAGTTGAAAAATGAATATCTAGTGTGAACAAAACAACTTCTTCCAGAATGCAGAATATTTTTAGGTTGCATTATTAATTCTGTCTGTGAAGGAAAACTTGTCGTTAAGTGGCAGATAAGCTGTCAAATCCCATTAAAGATGAAGAATCAGTAGCTTAGTGAACACGACTGTTATCAGGGGGAATCCAGGTCATGTGATTGCTGACTGATATGCGAGCTGCGACAGCATAATACGTGATATGGGATCGGCATTTTTGGAAGGTACACATTTTGGCTGAAAATCCTTTTTCAATCCTTGGCCTTAATTTACTGGGGGAAAAAAGCCACCTTTAATACTCTTACTTAGTGCGTGCCAGATGTGATTTCCCAACATCACCGCATCTGTTTAGACTGCAGTCGGTGAGTGCCACTGTTTGCCCGAATGCATTTCATCAGCTGCCAGAAGAAGAAGCAAGCCGCTCGCATTCGGATGCAACAGCAGCGTGTGAGCGTGCGAGAGCCCTC
This sequence comes from Syngnathus acus, assembly GCF_901709675.1. Taxonomy (NCBI): domain Eukaryota; kingdom Metazoa; phylum Chordata; class Actinopteri; order Syngnathiformes; family Syngnathidae; genus Syngnathus; species Syngnathus acus. The sequence goes on along the minus strand of NC_051094.1, from coordinate 12,430,200 downwards.
GCTCATTCCGCCACGTATCAAGGCGGCGAATTGCATTACACTCGATTGAGGCCCCTGTCAGTGGACACATTGGTTTCACTGCCTCTTCTATAATGCATTTCTCTTTTAAGACGGATCGTTGAATTGCGTTGTAAAGCTGCGAGCCAATCTATCAGCATGCCTGACACCAAAACTAGATGTGCTCCCTTGAAGTTATTGCACAGAGGAAATGTTTCTGTGGATGAGACATTGGAGCTTCAAAGAGCAAAGCCAAGTGACAAAAAGTGTCGCAAAGTTCAAGATGTACTTTCTTATGGGCAAGTGGATTAACTCATTTGCTTTGGATTGCCGCCATTTGATAAGCAATGGGGGAGGACGTGGAAAGACGTCGTAGTGCATCAACTGGTTGTGGGAGGCGCTAGTTGAATATGTGATTAGCACATTTCTGCTACTGTCACAGATGACGTTCATATATGCAACCTTGTGAAGCTTTTTGTGTACTAATGAGGCGGGCCTGAAACGACAAATACAAGAGCTGCATCAAAAACATGTCTTTGCAAAGAGTAGCCAATCAGTCTTGGTTTTACGAGTTGTATCATCATATTGAGATGTGTTTTAATACAGTAGTTGGACAGTGACTGACTGAAATATTCACGGTATGGACCTCTTTACGGAGTCTTGCCATGGTTGACATCTCAGATGAGACATTTAAATTTTTAGGAATTTTGCTATGACAAAGAACAATTCATTTTATACACCTTCTATTATAAAAGTGTGAAAACATTTGACCTTAGCCCTCAATTATTTTGGTCCTATTGCATCGTACAGAGTTCAACATAAATAAGTTCACTTGAACTGATCTGTGAGATGGTGGTAGTTGCTCATCTGTCAGGAGTCTGGCTTTGGAGTTGGAGAAATGAGTCCTGCAGCTGACACACTGAAAAATGGCAACTAGATGTTGAGAGATGCAAGTCTCTTAATGTTACGGTCCCCTTGAGCAAGGCACTGTCTCCAGCCCTAGTTGAAAGTTTGAGTTCATTTGTCATCATGTTGCTAAAATGAATAACACCAAGGACTAATAAGCTTACTTTTCAAAGGAACTTGACTTGAGAACTATATTTCACTCGAAATGAATTGTATTCTCCTTCAGACAGAAGGCAGTAGGTGCTGAAAGTTTGGAAAATTGTGAAGGACTTTCTCAGTAATGACGCAGATGATCGAAGGCTGCGAAACATTCCTGTTGCACTTGACGAAATTTTGTTTTTAACCTGAGTCAAAGCAAACGATAAAGTGAGCTATGTAAATCTGATTTGATGATGTAGTGTTTCCTGCAGATAAGAGGCGATCGGGAAACATTGTTGTTCTGCGGGCAAATTACAACTCAGCCCTCTTGATGTTTCATTTGAGGGATGTGCCCCCCCCAGCACATCATCCACCTGATTATTGAAATCCTCTCTTTTCACCGCCCGGGGTGTCAGATTTCCATTATCAGAAAATTGGTGTCAGCTGATTGGCCAGTGTCTTCACCGTGTGGCCTTGAAAACTTTGCACCAACGCAAACGACAGACTCACATGATTTGTTTAGAACGGACAGCTTAATTTGATCTTGGCTTTAAGTGAAGGACTAGGTAATCGTCTAATATCAATTGCTTGGCGGAGTTAATGATGTTGTCAATCAGTGCTGACCTCAATTTCACATGGCGGTTTGGAGGTTAACAAAGCAATGACTTTCATCCCTTTTCTCCTTTGCAGCAAAAGGCGTCCTCGGTGATCCACCTGCGACAATCACTTGGCTGCTCGAGTGAGTAATGATCGGTCTGAGACACCGACGGCATCGCATTGTACGAATGCTGTAAACAAGCACATCTAACCTGGAGCGAAAGAACACTTTTATGCGCTGAAGCATGGAGTAACTTTATTGCATATTTTATTACTAGAGACAGATGTAGTGTTTATCACCATCTTATTAGTTCCAATATCATTATAAGAATACTATTGGAACGGATGAGCTTCATGAGTGAAGCTTGTGGTTACGCAACAGTCTTACATTAGTTTGAAACATATTCCACCTCCTCAGAAAAGCAGACATATTAGCGTGAATCATACACATCTCAAGAGTGGGTTTGTTTTGGGGGAGAGCTGAGTTCACACACAGCCATGTATGTGAGGTGGTGACATCTGATTACTGCTAATGACTCCCTCTCCAACAGTTTTAATCAAAGGCTCATCATTATTTCCTGTGTGTGTGTACAGAAGATATTTCTTGTGGTAGAAAAGTTGTTTTTTTAAAGCAAGTAAATGCCGGATGAGTTGATTTGAGCATGATTTACAAGTGGGAATAAATGGTAAACAGGCTAAATGTGGCTTTCATAACACTGGACCTCCTGCCACAATAAGATACGGTAGTTCTCATGTAAATTTATTCAAATCTGCACTGAAGAAAGAGAACAGGTTTTTGTCGTTTTATATGTTTCTTTCCTTAAGCAACAGTTCCTGTGGAACAAAACATCTTGTACTTTTTCACTTGAGCATTCTTTATAGGTGTCTTTTTTATAGCAACACATGACAAGATAGTAAGAACAAAAGTTTGCAATTTCAGAATCAAATGAGAAAGTTGAGCATTAAACTGGTCTTGTTTCTGCAGTTAATCGGATCCTACATTTTGTGTTTCATTAAATTATTTGATGATGTACTAGAATTTAAGCACAGCCAAACTCCCAAGTCAGAAATAATCATCTTTTCAGTGACAGTGGACATCTGTTTTATATATTATATGTCATTAGTCGGGTCATGTTGAGCTGGAGCCTTTTCCAACTGACTTTTGGGAGACACCCTGGACTATTTGTCAGCCAATTGCAGTGGTTCAATTCCATGTTCAAATTTAACAAAATTAATGTAACATGTAATTTGTTGAAGATCCAAACAAAACATATTATTTTAATTAGATATGATGTTATATTATATTATATTATATTATATTATATTATATTATATACTCCACAAAGAATAACCACCTTAATAGATACGTATGTTGGGTTTTATTTTTGTAGACAGAGCATGTGCGCTCTAGCGTAAAAACTGGCACATCTTGATTTTTGGGGTGGAACGTGCTCACATCACAGGGGTGATCTTATCAACACACTTTGCACGCATCTATTTCCTGCATGGACCCATACGGGTCAGTCCTGCGCTCACCATGTAGACTGTGCTCCTCATCTACGCTGAATTTAGAGAGAATGAAAGGAGTGGCTTCCGTTGACCGGGAAGCAAATCAACCCTGTTCACACCCTCAACTAAATGCGTACATCTACAAAAAAAATCCTCAACCCATGCTCACAGTTACACCGCAATTTAAAAAATTGTCTCAAGACCTGTCTGACAATATCTGTCAAGACTCAACATGAGGCATAAAACTGCCTACTAATAAGCTGTGAATTGCTTCTCATTACACGGGCATTTAAAGGCTCTGTTCTCACCAAGGTAGGTTGTTGATTAATCGATTTGATCAATTTACGGGTTAATTGCTCAGGATATTTTTTCTGGAAACTAATTTTGTTTTTTGTTTTTGTATCATCAAAATTGTGTCCCCGCTGCAGAGAGGAGAATGCTTACAAAAGCACAGCCAGTGTTGTCTCATTAACTCCTTGAATAGACACATTTTCTCTTGTATTTTTGTGCATGACAAGGAAGGAGGCAGACGAAAGCAATCACAGGGAAAATGACAAAGACACAATGCTCATTTATTGTATATGTTGGAAACTTTTGACCCGAGGTACGTGCTTCGAAGCCTTGGTGGCTGTACAACTAACTCTCCATAAGACAAGAGCTTGAGTGGACCTGTCTAATCATGCTGTTTAACTGCTTATTTAGTCAAAATGTTCATTTTTCGCAATTTAAATTTTAACATTGTCTTTAAGTATATGTATTGACAAAAAAAAAAACCAAGTATTTCTATTATTTGTGGGGAAGTTGATGTAAGTAAATGCTCATGGGGACAAAACTGTTTTGGAGCTTGTTTGGTGTCAGGAGATATAAAGTAAATCCCACAATGGCAAAAAGCAACACTTATTTTGAATAATGTCTCCGTCTATTGCTTTTTCCCCAAAAACAGTTTAAATTCAGATTTTTCTGAATAAAATCAACTTCCCCCCAAAAAAACATTTCATTTCAAGGACATCGCTGCGCCTGAGCTCAAGGCCACGTAAAAATAGTATATTTCCTCGTCGTCTTATGAGTTTTGTGAAACTAGCAAAATCAACTTAAATCTACCAAGTGACGAGGATGCCTGCCCTCTGTGGATTTTTGCAGTGGCCTGTACAAGCTGCTGTCTGGGCGAGTCAGAGCAGAATATTGTGAAGGCTGATATTTGTTTCTCATTCCTGACATATTAAATCATCTACAGCTTGCATCTAGTGCCCAAAGAACAACAAGCAAATACTTGGCCAATATAACAGGCACACTGCTGCATGTTCCAGGCAAACACTCCTTTTTTTATATACCCAAAAGAAGGACACGTGTTGCCACATTTATGCCCAAGCTTTGGGGCAGGGATAAAATAAAGTATTAGAATTATATTAGAGTTTGTTCCCTGCTCATTATGAGGTTGCATAAAATCACGCGCACACACACTCACACGCACGCACACACACATAAAGTCATGCTTGAGATGTCTGCAAAATTGCATTACCAAATAGCAAGTTTCATTTGCATAGGCTGACATAGTGCTGAGATGGAATGATTGACTGGTAAATGGCTACATTTGACAAATGGAACTATCCATAGTTCTGAAACCAGAACACATACTTGTAAAGCTTTTATGAAGGTGGCATACATTAGCCGACAATTCTTTTTTTTTTTTTGGAGATTGGAGTAATGGCTACTATTTTTGTATGACAAGTTTAACTTTAGAACTGGGATCTCAGACATTTTGGAGTTCCAAATCATTCAAAGCAATAGAAAGGGAAAACAATGGAAAGCATGTTGAGGCATGCTCACTGTTTCACATCACTGTTTATTTTGTCACAGCCTTGACATTTCTCTGTGAAGTCAATTTGAGTAAGGCTTTGCTGTTGAATCAGACAGCATTCACGACATTCGATTTGGCGTTCAAGAAATTCTCACTTAAAATTGAAAGAGGTCCACTTCAGTATTTGTAAGTCGCGGTCATGAACATCCTTATATAAATTAATAATAAATAATTATAGACAGTGTATGTCTCAAAGTGCCACAATAGGTAGAATTGTAAAATACACAAACTAGATTTATTGATAATATTTGTACTGAACTTAAAAGACGATGAACACTTTGTACATTTGTGTTCATTTGTTTTTTTTGAACAAAAGATCCGAGTATCACAACTAAATTCAGTAAACATTAAAGGACTCGCTGCATCCTTTCTTGACAAACTACAGTTGACCTCAGCACACTGAGCTAATGTTCACAACAAAATATATTCGATACCTCATTTCTTGACTGTTCATCATTTTAAAAGCGCAATGTTTGTTTGTTTACCAGGAACTTCCTCCCTATCCTCTTTCCTGTTTCTCCAGTCGTAAAGTTACACTGAGCAAACAATTTGATTGGCTGAATCGTGTCACACCCACACAGACCGACGATGAAGGTAGTGCTGCTTTAGTCCATTAAAATGAAGATACTGAAAAGCTTCTACTTAATCAATAAACTTGGTCAACGGGAAGCTTCTTCAATCTGTCTTTTTTTTCTTCGGTTAGACACCACTATATACATGTGTTGTTTTTAATGTCTCGGTCTAGTGCTGACTCTGTTTTAATGAATAAATTCCTCGAAGCCTCATTGATATTTTGTCTGTCAACAGAGGATCCACCCCTACAAGCTGAAGGAGTACACTGACTGAATGAAATGCCACAAAAAGCAGTTCTCCTCGAGTGAATTAATTGCATTGTTGTTTTTGAACCTCTTTTCATATTTTAATAGTTTTATTTAATGTCGTTGTTGGACAATGACTGAATTTGCATAAACAGCCAAGACCGTATTTTGTATGCCCTAATGAAATTAGTCATTCATCAGTTACTCAGAATGTTTTTTTTCCACTGAATACTTGTTTACTCTTCCTCAAGTACTTTTTATCTCTACTTGAGTCCTAATAAACTAAAGTAAGAGTACTCTTATCTTGAGTATAGGGCTGAGCGAGTAATTCCAATAATGCGATCAGAAAAATGCATCGACTCTGCCTCGATGATTTAAGAAGCTGCGTAAACATATGCCTGGAACTATGTATGGTGTTTATCGTATGTTTCCGCCTATGTTTCAGGATAAACTTTAATTTACTCAGGTATTTTATGTTTGAATTTTTAATGGTCAGCTTTTACAATGTTACAGTGTTGGTTGTGCAGTAAAGAATACATACAAGAGTACAAAATCTTGAGTAATGTCTTAATTTTCTAAAAAAATGACAACCGATTATTTGATTAATTGATGTAAATAATCACTAGATTACTCAAACACAAAAATAATCAATAGCTGCACCCTTTGCACTTGAGTACAAGTCTACCCACCTCTGTGGACCAATCTCATTACCTTTCCATATTCAGTTCCTTTTATTTTAATGGCTGGGCTTCCAAATAGTTTTGTTCACAGCATTCCTTTTTTGTCATGTAAATTATTGTTGAGCAATAGCTATGCTCACTCTGTTGATGAATGCCGTTTCTTTTCAAGCCTCCAAGCACCTCGCTGAGTGAGATAAAGGTTTTTTTTTCCTATAATATTATCTGCGCTACCTTTGCAGGGGTTGATCTGTGGGTGGACATCAACGAGACTGCAGCTGCTGTTTGAGCGCGGGAGTGAATGTGCCACAAGACTGTGGATCTCCGCGGTTCAAAGTGTTGATCAGATTCAACATTGTTCAGTTTGAGCTTACAGTGTGCGGGTCAGCCTGCTGGTGGAAATCCATGGCAACGTTTAAATGAGAATGCGAGTCAGGCTTCAATTTCAATATCTACACTTTGCCCATCATACACCAGCTATGCGTTTGACAGGAAAAAAAAAACAAAGAAGAGGAGGATTATTTATGACTCGGATGCACCCTGTCTCTCACTTTCATCCATTTTGACATGCTGTGTGCCATTTGATTCCTGTGAAAAGTCATCCTCGTGGGTTTTATTGTGACACAGACCTTAAATGCACTTTGCATGCTGTCATACAACACCGTGTTCTGATGCAAGTCCCAGTGGGCAAAAAACAGGAACCTCAAAGGGATCGGAAGGTTTCGATGGCCCTGGATAATGCAGCATTATATGGTGACCGTGTAATTCCAGCACAAATCCTGACCACGTTAAGACAGTCTGTCTCTGTTGTGCGTTGCTGCATTTCCAATAGTTGGTGCCAAATGTGGCGATGGGAGAAAAAAAAAATCCCATTACATCTTTAACAGCTTGGGTTGCTCCCTTGAGCTGTAGAGGGCAAGGAATAACAAAGCTGAGGGAAGTCGCGGCTCCTTACCTCTGATGGGCTATTAGTTATTCTAGTGAGCAGGAGCCCCATTAGGTCTGCCATTTAATGCTCCCATGCCACAGTCACACATGAAAGCTGCAAGATTGAAAAGGTAGCCATTTTACCTCAAGCATCCCTTGTATTTGGAAAAATGCTTTGCCACAGATATCTGACATGGAGCTGATTTAGCTGCTTGTGTACTTATGCGTCACCTGTCATATTAGTGGAAGCCACGATGCACAACTTGACTGGATTTACTCTGCACGTTTTAGTATGTGATTTCATTTACTTTCATGACCCATCAGTGTGTTTATGTACATATATTGAACGCCTGAATCTATCCACACACACACCCAAAAGCCAGATACTGCACTCCAGTACAAAAACTTAAGTCAACTTGCTGGGCAACAAATCATGTCTGGCCATTGACTGTTTTGGATTTCAAATTACATACAAAAGTGGTGTTTATGACACAGTATACCGTTACTGTGTACTGAATACGTGTTTGTGATGAAACTCGAGGAGGACACAAGTCGATCATATATATGCTCAGCCATGATCCTAGCGATATCAATCATCCCTGGCACAGTGTCTCTAAATACCACTCAACTCAATGATGATAAAACAAAAGAAGACAGATGTGTAGAACATGCAGGAAAAAAAAAACTAAGCATGAGTAAATTGAAGAACTTCAGTCTCGATCTCTCGGTGCCAGATAGTGATTTAAAATCACTCACCTAAAAGAGCCGACCGAGTCTTAGTATCCAAAGTTTGTGCAGTGTATGCGATGGCATATACGAGTTCATTCATCAAGGAAACGCATCTGGTGATGGTACACAAGGGCACATCTTAAAGGCCAAAATGCAAATGGCACTTCTCATTCAACTGCGAGCCTGCACTGACTGAATTTAGTGAATCCCTGGCAATAGGCAATGACATAAGTAGGTGATTGCTCGAGTCATTACTGGAGAATGCAATCTATGCTGCCAATAAATGTGATTATACTTACTTTGCCACTTTGGTCTTATTTACATATGCAACACGACAGAAAAATGGTGTGGATTTACATGGCAGGTGTGTTTGCCACCGAGGTAACAAACACACTGGATAGCAGAAGACCACCTGCACAGTGACTCGATCTCATACATTTTCATTATTCCATTGGGGGACAGCAGCCATTGGTAAATAAATAACACACTGGCTGACAAGATCAGGATACATCAATTGCCTCTTGATGTCAAGAATGAAGGATTAAGATACTTTGTGTATAATTTACTTTGCGTGTGGCCCAGGATGTGGAGCTGCTTCTTGGACTGCCACTAATTGGAATGACATTCTAGCAATAAAACAGCTTGACTCGGAATCACAGCTTGGAAGAATTTCAAGGATTGAAAAGCAAATCACAGTGCACTGACCTTTACTTCCTTATCCCAAAACAGACAAGGGCAGGGAGGTGTGCGTGGAGGGGTAGGGGAAGGGGTGTGTGGGATGTTTGTCTCCACAGATTGTTAGAAAATTTACCTCTCATGCCTCGCAGTGGAAATGGATTTTTGGAGGGCAACGGTCATACCTCGCATTCCCTGGAGCCTGAGATGGTGTATGTGTAAGGTCCTGTCCCATTAACCAGCACATCCATTGTCTCAGAGTGTGAAGGCTTGTAGTCCACGTAATACTCTTGCAGTGGCGAATTAAAGGAGCGCTCAGTCTCCCGAGCCTTTTTCTGCCGCTTTTTAACCGTGGAGCGTTGCTGAAGCTGCTTGATGCTGCTGGGATAGCGCTTCCACGAAACATAGATAACAAGTAGGATTATAGCCACCGACAGGAGGAGGGCCACAGTACCAGCAATGATTTTATGGAAGGACACATACTCAGAGTCTGGTAAAGGGATTGTCGGAGAGGCCTGCGAAGGAGTAGGAGAGGCTGTCCTGTTTTCTGCCAGCTTCTTGACCACTTCAGGCCGTGTGGGAAGGGGGAGCAGTTCTGTTGGAAATGCAGTAGTGAGAGGCGCCCTTGTTGAGGTAATGGGGCTTGGCGTTACTGTGCAAATGTTGTAAGTCTCCACCACATCGGTGACTTTCTCTCCTTGTGCCTCTTTAGGGCCTGTGCAAATCATTGTGGACTCCTTGTTTCCCTTGAAAGCCTTGAGCCAGTCCACTAGGGGGCATATGTTGGGGTTACAGTGCCACAGGTTACCCGCCAGACTGATGGTGGTGAGGGAGATCCAAGTCTCCACCGTTTGCTGAGACACGTTGTTCAGTTTGTTAGAGTCCAAGTTGAGGGTCTGGAGGTTGGGCAGGCATTGAAACGTGCTCGGATCCAGCGTCTGGAGCTCGTTCCCGGACAGGTCTAGCTTTTGCAGGGAGGTCCACATCCACGACAGGCCTTGGGTCAGCACTTTGATACGGTTCCATTGCAAATAGAGCGCCCTCAGATTAGTCAGGCGGGGGAAGTGAGCAAAGTTGATCTTGGAAAACTGGTTATGTTCCAAATGCAGCTCGACGAGCTTAAAGAGTCCGGCAAAGGCGTTCCGTGTGAGGCTCCGGAGCCTGTTGTAGCCAACATCTAGGAATTCCAGGTTGCGACAGTCAAGGAAAACACGCATTGGGACTGTTTTTAAAGAATTTGACCTCAAGTGTAAACTGAGTAACTTCCGTAGGCCCACAAATTGATTTGGTTGGAGTACCTGCAGTTTATTGTAGGAAAGGTCAAGATTTCGCAAGTTCGGAACATCGTGGAAAGTGTTATTCTTGAGCAGGGTGATTTTATTGGAGCTGAGAATCAGTTCTTTGAGTCTGCGTATACCGTGGAAGGCTTGGCCGTCCACGGCGCCGATGTAGTTGTGATCGAGGTACAGCCAAACCAGTTGACCGAGACCCGCAAACTGGTGGGCTCTCAGGTTCATCAGGCTGTTGTAACGCAGCGAGAGGCCCTGAGTTCCCACTGACACGTTGCTTGGCACGTCACGGAAAGCGTTGGATTCACAGTAGATTATTTTGCCGTCACATCTGCAGCTCTGCGGGCAGGGACGCTCACGCATGGGGTTCGGAGCGGCCAGCAGCCAGGCAGGCACCACCGCGATGAATACAAGCCATCTGCAAAGCACAGGAAGTCCTGCACACACACACACACACACACGCACACACAAAAGCTGATTAATAAGAAACTGCACATCGAAAAGTGAGAGGGCACTTCAAATGAATGTAATTTATTTATTTAGTTAATTTATTTCAGAGTCAGATGAATGTTCATGGGTGTTTGTTAGCATCAGATTAATTAATTTGCACGCTCTGTTTTTTTCACGGCACAGGCATTTTTTTTCTTTTTCTCGAGCATGAAAAACGATTGGTGAAAAAAAGCATCAGGTTATCTGTCAAATGGCTGATGACGGACCACCCCCCCCCCCCCCCCTCTTTACCCCCAAGTCATCTAATAGAAGCCTTGAGGGGAGCAAAGAAGACATCAGCTGAGACATCACTGGTTGAGGTGAAGTTCAAATAGAATGGATAATTAAAAATGGAAAATTAAAAATAATGTATAACATTAAGCCACAAAGACAGCTGACATACCCATACTTGCGCGGTGTCGGCTCCTCCTCATGTTACAGCTTTCTGTTGCATGCGTCCCAGCTCCACATGTTCCTCGAAGCCGGTCAAATAGTGGATCACGTACCCAGAACGCTTGTTTCTGTTTTGCACTGGGTGGGAAACGCGCACTTTTGCGTCTGCAGACCCACACCTGCCAGAGACGGCAGCGTCTGCACAAGTGAGACTTTACTTTGCGACGTTACCGCAAAGGATCATCTGGATGTTGCCCACTTGTGACGACCACCTTGCAGAGTCCTTGGAGTGGTAAAGACCGAATCCTCGCCGGGGCTCGCAGGGGGAAAAGGGTTAAACATCCGGTGGCCAATTGTTGAATCTGGTTTAATTGGGTGGCACGACGCAAAAGGATAACTGAGCGCGTGAAAAGAAATGTTGCAGAATAAAGTGTGGTCCTAGGCTGAGAAGTTGAGATTATCCGCATCCGGCGTCAAAACGCAGCCTGGCGCGGATCAGAGCTGATGACCGTGTCATCAAGAATGGATCAGTTGAGTAGCAACAGGAATTGTGTCGGCGGAGTCCCCGCGGAGAAAAACTCGTGCACCTTTTTTGGCCCTGAAGTGCCCCCTGCTGGTCTCTGTTCATTTTCCACACTTCCACACAATCAAGAAGTCCGATTGATTACTGAAGGGCTATTGAAAGCCGCATTGACTTTTTTTTTTTTTTTTACGTCCTACTCTGGAAAAAAAAAAACATACAATGAACAACAAAAAATGAAGTCATCTGTCACACTTAATGTTTGACCTTTGACTCATGTAAATTGCGAAAATTTTATACTAACCTAAACTAATTTCTTGAGGCGATATCATCCAATTTGTTGATTGAACATTTTGAGCTAAATAGCAAACATTGCACTCAAGTTTATTTAGTTAATTGAGTTAAGTTTAAGTTAATTGCGATGAACAGTTCTTAGTCCAATCTCAAACATAACATTGCTCTTTGTATATGGAAGTGAGGGGAGGAAAGACATTCTGTTACGGATCAGAATAGAGTAAATGCAGGTTGGACCAGGGTTTATAGAGGAAAAAGGGAGTTGGAATGGAGGATGAGGGGACAAACCAACAGAACCGGCAAACTAAAATAACTTCCTAATAAAACCAACTACAGGACTGACCGACAGACTGGATAACAGAAACGGAACTGACCGACAAAGACGTGAGACAAAAAGACATCAACGATCCAAAAGGGAGCGACACGCAGACAGGACTTAAATAAGAGACAGGTAACGAGAGGAAGGTGACTGTGATTAGTACATTGATTGTGAGTAGACACAGGAAGGGAGGGGCGAGTACACAGACGCGGACAGAAACCATGACAACCGACACATAAGAATCGAACCGGGGACGAGTCGTGACGTGCACAAACATGAATTTCCTCCCCTCACTTACACAAGTGACATACATAAACATGAATTAATTCTTCAATGAACAATAAATAAGAATGTCTTCAACCCCATGCATTCAATGTCAAAGTGTGTAAAAAAACAAAAAATTTTGTCAAAGGCCATGTGCAAATATTTTATTTTTGAAATTAAAGGCCAGAAAAAATATTTCTGTTCAAATAATATTACTTTTTTTTTTTTTATTATTAAAAGGGATTGGTAACAAAAATGATTTCAATGTCTCAATATCTTTAAAAGTAGAGACGATTTGCATTTTCTGTACAGGTACATGTAATTTGCTTCGGCATTTTACATAAATTGATGATGTGTGCCAGATTTGGCCCACAGACCTTGAGTTTGACACCCGATTTGAAGCCTTCTTATTTAACTCAGTTTTATAGATGGTGTATTGGTAGCAGTTTATTTAATCTACCTTACATTTCAGAGGTTCTGGGTCCAAATCCCACTCCTGGCCTTCCAGTGTACAATGTTCACTTTAACTTTCAGGTTAAACTGCAAGCATTACTTTCATGAAGTAATAAATATAGGGTTTGAAGTTCAGTCAACTCGGAAGGGGGTCAGAGTGGAGCCTCTGCTTCGAGAGGTGCCAGATGAGATGGCATCCTCATGCCTCCTTGACACTTCCCGGGGGAGGTGCTCCAAGCATGTCCTGATGGAAGAACACTCCGGGAATGACCCAGGAGATGCAAAAAACACAAAAAAATACAAAAACACAGAAGGCATAAAAAACAACTATCCCAACGCTCGCTCCACTGCCACCACACACACATGCACGCGCTCGCACACACGCACGAACGCGCACACACACACACCTATTGCTACCTGCTGCTAAAATTGATCATGCATAAACAAAGGTTGCTGTGAATGACTCATCATGAGGATTTGAGTCGGGGTTAAAGTCATCGCTTCTAATGGCTCCCTCTGCCTCCATACTTAATGGCAAATGTAATTGCCAGTAATGAACATTAACGAACATTTATGTCCAAACTGCATATACTTCATAGTCAGTGGAAACCAAAATAAAAGTGATATATGTAACACATCAGTAGCAGCCACTGATTTAATTTCCACTGTCTAATGTGGAGGCTCAGTAAACACACTCGCACACACACACGCACACACACGCACACATTGAATGATCACACAATGAAGACTTGTTTCACTGTAACCTTTCTGTCACTACAATTTCATTGATGGCAGCAGCACCATATGTGGTACAGTATCATCACAGCAGCTTTTTCTGATTTAGAATACATGCTAAAATTTCATTTCACCCTCATATTTGAGTGGCATGAAATGTATAACGAGCAACCAAAAAATGAGATCTGACTTGTGATGTCTGAAAAGGCGCACAAATGGAAATTGCAAGTAAAGTACTTTTTTAAAGTATTGTGCCTTATAATTATTGAATCTATAAACTTGTTTATTTCCCAATTTATTTAATTTCTAATTGACTAGGAAGATGGCTTGTTCCAGCACAATTCTCCTGTTGCTGCAAATAATAACCGAGAGGAAGAGCTACATGGTCTACGCTTTGATGTATAATAATATCATATACTGTTTCATTCAAGTATGTGTCAATGCCAAGATTACACCCCCCTCTTTTATGCACAAATCAAAGCATTCAATATTTCCCCATTTTTAGTGACATATTGAAGAGAGCAGTCCAAGATTATCATCCTTTGAGGTAATCCCATGTTTGCGGATGGTAGCATGCCATCGCCATGCAGTCGCAAAACGAAGCGCCTTCTTCTCATTGCATTTCTTCTCATTTATGTTGTGCAATAAATCTGCCATGACCCACTTTCACATCAGAGGTTCTTTTTTTACAGTACTGTGATTGGCAGATGTGGACGAATGTCTGGATCATCAAGTTTACTGTAGTGACATTCATAACAACCAATAAAGGAAATGATCGTGATTCCTGACACGTTCTAAATTGTTATTTTGGGTTTTTTGCTTGCGTGACCTGATCTCAATCCATGCTTATTGCTCTCATCTTTGATGATTCCCCTAAGGGCCTATCAGATGAAAGTTCAGCACGTCAGATACATATGAGCACTGCCGCCTCCTCTCAGCATGAGAAGAACACAAACTCCGAGCACAACAAACAAAGGTGTGGCAAAACTCAACCACTAAATTGCTTCCCATGAAACTTTAATGACTGTCTGTGACTGACTGAGCCCTGAATAATAGAGCAAACAGAGGACCTGCTTTTTTTGCAGAATAATGACTCCCACAGAAACAGGGAACACAACTGTATAAATAGCGCAATAATTAGATCAACCACAAGAAAATCAAGCACGGTAGCAGCGGGTCTTATTTACTCTAAATTTGGTTTCTAAATATGTAAACTAATTATCCGCTGAATTACACTTACAAAATGTGTGCACAGCAGGTAAGCATTTCTGAGACAGGGTCACACCAAAACATCTGTTCCTTAATGCTTTAATGAGAAGAAGAGAGAAAAGAGTGCGGTTTCACTTTTTTGAGCACTTTGATGCAAAGCTTGGACTTTTGACTTGATGCCTTCAAATTGATCCCAGTCAGACTCACCTTTCTGTGATCAGCTTCTTAAAGTTGTTGATGCAACTTCAAGCATCAGCGTGACTAAACTCAATGAGCTGATGAGAATGACGCTAGGGTTTTTTTTTTTTTTTTTTGATGACGGAAAGCTGAAAAATCATCCTGTCCTGGATACAGACCATGTTCTGTTTTATTTTTGGGAGCCTATGATTAGCATTTAATCTCTTTTCATGAAGCCACAATGCGGAGGCTCCAGCACCAAAGGCAACTCAACATTTATTAAGCTAGTAATGGAAATCTGGTTTAAATAACATTTAAACACCTTTGTCTAAGAAATCGTTATTTCTTGCCTCTTTGGATCAAGATGAGGCTGCTAAAACTTGACGTTTTCCACTAAATAACATTTGAATGGATAGGAAGACACACCTCCACCCTGGAAGGAATAGGTGTAAATGATAACAATTGACCCTGACATTTCAATTTTAGAGTGGAACAACCATTATAACACTGAATAAACACTTCCTTGTGCCAGAGAAATCTACTCTTAGATTTATTTGTGTTAAACCTTTACATGCAAAGCATTGTAAAAAATGTGTAAAGGGCAACATAAAAAGGACCAAGCTACTTTTGACTTTTGTAGCACAGATAATGAAAGGAAGTGCGGTATATTGTAAGTGTCTGTTATAACAGTTGTCTAGGTAACAACAGAATTGTATCCATAGAAAGAATGTGTGCAATAAATGTGAATGAGACTCTCCTTCATAATGAGGACAGAAAAAGACATTTGAAGCATTGAGAATTTGAAAAGAACAATAGTCACTGAGTCACGATATGAAGCCCAAAAACACCCAACTAAAACTCCCACAAAACATATGGCACGATTCCGAAATGGACAACTATGTGTCGTACTTTAAATCTTATTAAACATCTGTGGAAGGAGCTGAAATGCGCAGTACCCCTCCAATGTGAGACAGCTGGGGCAACAGGTGCACCTGTCACCTTGAGAGTTTCAGAAATCATTTCATTTCAGCTCTCATCTTCTGACATGTCAGTTTGAGCTTCTGAAGGGTGACTGACTTCTATGGCCAAAGGTACTTGGAAAGAAGTCATTTATATCAAATACCATGGCGATCCTCAATTTACCAACATGACCATTTCACACTTAAGTCATGCACTGCTCCTTGTTGACGTTTGACTTGACCTTACTTTACCTTTACTTTCATTCCTGTTCCTAATATATCGTTCCATTATAAAGTGACGATTATGCATTTTATAATATGTGTATTTTAGTGCTGTCTGTCCCCAGTACTGGTGAGCCAAAGACAAATGTCAAACTCGGTGGACAATAAATAATGAGTCTCTTCTATTCAATTCTGTTTTACATGTATAAAGATCTGGCTAGGCCTTGCTTATTACACTTAATACCCTTACTTTTGTTGTTTTGAATGTTCACGAGCATTTTTGATCGGATGGAAGGATAGCAAAAAAAAATTTTTTATGCTTGTCACATTTTGGTCAAAATCATTGGATTGCTTGTTTCCCTTGCCATCCATGTGAAAGGGATTATTTGAAGGGCTTGACTTGCACCAAATGCACATTCCAATTTAACTTTTCAAGAGGTTCTTCTGTCTATCCACTGTGTGACATTGGGATGATCTACATTAACATCATTTAGTAAAGGTGAATTCACCTCCTGATCTCACTTAATGGGGTTGAAACAGGTTAATTGTGCTACATATCAAAGAAGTGTGATTTCTTTGCTCTCTCAGCCTTCTGTTATTGGCAGTTATAGATAGCGGTTATCACCTCTCTGAAGATGATTGCATGGTAAATTCCCCCTAGCAGTCTCTGATGTGCACACAGTCAGTTAATTTGGGATGTTTTCACTCAAAAGATGAGATGCCATTGAGAAAAAGAGGGATCATGAAAGATTTTTAAAGTGATACAGTGTTCTTCTGTTTGGATAGTCACAAAGGAACACCTTCTTTTGTCATCAAAGGGGAGCTGATTGGTCTTAGATTGCCTCCCATTGTGGTTTTCATGAAGGACTGCTCATAAATGCATTTGCACATAATGGACACCGGTATCAGAACACCTACCCACCTACTCTAGCCCTGCTGGATGACCTTTTGATCTATTTTGGCCAAACTCACTTAATACTCGATCGAAAATGCTTTTACTGAGAAAAAAAACGAGGACTTCATAAAATAAAAGTCATGGAAATCGATTATTTCCTCAGACGTCTCCTATTGATTTGACTCAGCCATAACAGAAGTTTTGGGTGTGTTCACAAGGTGTCGCTGTTACCACATAGCACGCCATTGCTGCCTGCTGGAGCCGATATCCCAACTGTGGCTTCAAGCTAAATGAGCCAAGTATGGAAAAAATAAACATGAGATTAGCACAAATTCCCTCTCACTTGCCTCTTAAAATTGATTCCACTCCCAGGGTTCCCCCCTCTTCAGGCTTCAATGATTGTGTATTTATGCCTTCTCCTGATGCCCGGGCAGTGCAGCTTGATGGATGTGTTGTCAGCATCACATTTAAGTGGACACAGTAATCAACTAACACACACAATTTAAGCAATTATTCATAAGTGAGCTAGATAATTGGTGGATTTGAGAATACAATGCTGCTCGCTGAGCAAAGCATTTCCACGTATTACAAATTTAACACATTTTCAATCTGTCTCTGAGGAATGAAATAATAATAACAACTCAGTCATGCAAACACCAAAAGTAAGTTACTAAATTGATGGTATTGCAGGTGGTCCGCGAAATTGGAAATGGAAAATAATTGTAGTAAAAGTATTATTTAAACTGGATTTATTTTCCAACTAATTTTGTGGATCCATTTACGCATCCAAATTATGTCAAATGTAGCTGAGATTCCCAAAATAGACATACAGATGTCCCTGAAGTACACTTCTTCACTATTGTAAACTACATAACTGATTTTCGACTGTGATGTAAAATAATCATTTTACATTACATTAATGTAACAACATATCCCCCTCCAAAACAACAACAACAAAACACATAAAGCGTGTATGTTAGTTTTATATTGGGTCACTTGATGCAGTCTTTCCTGAACATGAATAACAAAACGCAATTCCGAGGTTGCAAACGGTGCGCAATGAGAGAAAGAGAGAGAGAGAGAGAGAGAGAGAGAGAGAGAGAGAGAGAGAGAGAGAGAGAGAGAGAGAGAGAGTTCCGCGACCCTCCATCGGCGCGCCACAGAATGATTGCGCTGCACACAGACGGCTGAACAAGCAACGACCCACCTCGCACCAGAAGTGAAAGGGTTCCTTTTCGTTTTGCTTTATTTCCAACGCTGCATGTAGGATCAAAACTTCCCGCTGCGTTTCTCTTACTGTGAGTGAAGACACAGGTGGTGCTTCTAAGTGTCTCATCTTGCACGAGCTGCCTTTTCTCCACATTTGCGCGCAGATTAATATGCTCTTCATCCATTTATTTCACAGCATTACTCCTTCCCTCAGAAACCATGGGTAAGTGAATACCTTTTATGCTCACATTTCTTTCAATTATTTTTCATTAAGGTTTTCTTCAGTGACATTTTCTTCCCCTGCATATCAACCATGACTAGTAATGACGTTTTTCTGCGTCGGTAAATTACCTGGAAATAGTTAATGTTAGGCTGTTATAAATTCTTCATGAAGCAGGTCTGCACATCACACGTTTTCTCACTTCAACATCTTCTGCATTTTAAGGATAAAGAACTTCTTGTCTTTACTTATTTAAATGTCTTTGGGCACAAATTCTCTAAAAGCAAGGCGCTGTTTTGATTGCTTGTGCCCCACTTTACTCCTCCAACAGGTTCTGTGATGTTGGGCTGGAGGTTTTCATGTCTTCTGGTGCAGGCGGCTGTGTGGCTGCTGCTCAGCAAGGGGGAGAGGATGTGCCCAGCAAGTTGTCGCTGCGAAAGCAAGCTGGTCTACTGCGAATCAGGCGTTTTCCAAGACATTCCGGAGAATATCACCACGGGATGCCAAGGTCTGTCGCTACGCTATAACAACCTTCTGGTGCTGATGCCCTACCAGTTTGCGCATCTCAATCAACTTGTCTGGCTCTACTTGGACCACAATTCCATCAGTGCCGTGGACGTTTTAGCCTTCCACGGTGTGAGGAGGCTCAAAGAACTCATCATCAGCTCAAATAAAATAGCCCACCTGCACAACAACACATTCAGCGCCATTCCAAACCTGCGCAATTTGGATCTGTCTTACAACAAGCTCCAATCCCTCCAGCCGGGACATTTGTTTGGCCTGCGCAAGCTCCAGAATCTGCACCTTCGATCCAACGGACTAAAACAGATTACGGTCCGTACGTTTCTGGAATGCCGTAGCCTCGAGTTCCTGGATTTGGGATACAACCGGCTGCGGAGCCTCACCCGCACAACCTTTTTGGGACTGTTTCGCCTCAAAGAGCTTCATTTAGAGCACAATCAATTTTCTCGGATTAATTTCTACATTTTCCCGCGCCTCACCAACCTGCAGGCTCTTTATTTGCAATGGAACCGCATACGAGCCGTCAGCCAAGGCGTACCTTGGACCTGGCCCAAACTGCAGAAACTGGACCTTTCGGGGAATGAAATCCAAACGTTGGATCCCTTGGTTTTCCAGTCGATGCCAAATTTACAAACACTCAATCTGGAATCCAACAAGCTCAGGAGTGTGCCCGTGGAAGCGGTGGCGGCGTGGACTTCAGTGACCACCATCGGTTTGGCGGGGAACGCTTGGGACTGCAGGCCGAACATTTGCCCGCTCATGGCGTGGCTCAGGACCTTGAGAGATGCCAAAGACATCAGCATGATATGCAGCAGTCCAAAGTCTACGCAGGGGGAGAGGGTTGTGGACGTTGTGGGGAATTATTCCACCTGCGTAGACATCATGCCGACCGTGGACACTACCCGTGCTCCGGTTTTATTGACTTCAAGCCCCTTTGTGAACGTCACACCTCACCGTCTCTTGCACGGTGTCACGGAGCTAGCTCTCAGTGAGTCTCCTGGTCGGACCTCACCGCCTTCAGCCATCTGGCCTGATAAGACAGACATACAGACTGTGATGCCCACAGCCGTGAGCTCCTCAACGCCTGCCTCCCTCGCCCCTTCAACTTCATCCTTCCCAGAGATACCTTTTGAACATATGGCTTTCCATAAAATCATCGCAGGCACCGTAGCCCTGTTTTTGTCAGTGTCATTGATCCTGCTGGTTATTTATGTCTCCTGGAGACACTACCCCAGCACCCTGAGGCAACTGCAGCAGCACTCAGTCAAACATAAGCGCAGGAAAAAAGGCCGGAAGCAGGAGCAGGACCTTAACTCCCAGTTGCAAGAGTACTACCTGAGCTACCATTCAAACTCGGAGACCATGGATTCGCTGGCGAATGAGGCAAGACCGTGCACGTGCACCATTTCAGGATCAATAGAATGTGAAGTATAATGTTTCACTCGCCGTTATGAAACCACAAGTGACGTTTCCGGCCAAGTCTATTATCAGACGACCAATTTTTTAATAAATGGCTTCATGAAATGTTCCTTTCCACTGCATGGAAGGACATTTTCAGATAAATCTATTTGTGTGGACAGAACAGAGCATCGGGATATTTTTGGAGCTCATTATTACTGTGATTAACATGGGAGCTGTGGCATGCCAGCATTTACCACGTTACCCAGTCTACAAACTGACCACAAGTCAGCGCCGCCAATATGTTGACGCTTTCTGGACCGTACCGTCTGTAAAGGAACAGAGACATGTTTTTTTACTTGCCTGTTTTTATCGTTCGATGTAAAATATGAAGCTGTAGGGGCTTATTCTTTATGTATTTGAATGTGTACAGTGTTTGGCAAAAGAATCAGTTTATTACTCTGATGAAAGACTTTCCGGCAGATAAATATCGTTGTTTTAATACTTGGCTAGTTTACGCTTTACCATTGCATAAGGTACGAATAGCAGTGTCACATTCATTTGGGAAACCGACCCATACTTGTTTCATCCTTTGTGTGGATGATACTCATTTATTCCAAAGTGAATCCATTTTAAAGCTGCGTTCTGTCTCATTTTCGTGTAGGAACAAAACTAGTCGGCAGTGGTGGAATCCAAGTGAAAAGTGTTTCTAATTGCGGTTACCCCAGTTCGAGCATAACAAAATAGAGCTCCTAGTGTGTTACAATACTGCGTAACACGTCATTGCCCACAACTACAACTCCAATAGTAGACACACGTTGAAATGAGTACTTCTATGGCAGGCTCATTCAAAAATGATTGAAAACATTATTATCATTACCTCCTGTATTGGAGCTCAATACAGTGTGTAATTGATCATAAAATTGTTGTGTATTTGTTATAACTAATGTAATATTGATTTTGCATTGTTTGTGAAACGTGCCAACAAATATGTAATTGAAGGAAACGATGATGGTCAAAATGTGAGCCGGGGAAGGAAAAGAAAGGAAACAGGCTTTTTTTCTGCAGAGTTAAACATTTCATAGGATGTGAAGGGCGCATAGAAAATTAATGGCATATTTTCTTGTTTTTCATCCTCTTTTGTGACTCCTCTCTTGACTTTAATAACACTGACAACGGTATTAGCTGAATGTGGGTCACTGGTGTTGAAACAAACTGGTTTATAGAGCAAGGAGCCCACAATTCTACGACTTAAGAAAAAAAGTGACACCAAAAATAAAAGCACAGAAGAGGAAAAGCAAAATTGAGGAAGACCCCATGGGGATTGCAGTTGCTACGGGTCAAGTTTGTTATGCTATTAGGGAGACATTATCTGTCTTCCTCCTCTGCTTTCCTTCCACCTCCGCCTTTCAGTGTTCCCTTGAAAACTGAAGATAACCTGCACAGGGGACACGTGGGCATGTGTTGAGTCAGGCAGGATTAACCGATGCTCTGGCATGTGGAATCTATAAAAAGATGATATTTTCCCCCAAGTGTGAGCCACGACCTGTACAATTAATCGTTTTACTACAGATGTTGTTTTCGCTCCAGCCGTCATGCATGTCATTCTTTGTTTTTTGTTGTTGTTTGGTTGGTGTTGAAGGGACAGTGTTGCTGACAAGTCCAATTGTTTGTTTTGATTGATGGTTCTTGATCATTGACGAATGATTGCATTTATTATGATGAGTTTCTTTCAAAGACCAATGGGAGCATTTCCACATGCAAAAACAAAAAGAAAATACCGAGAACAGTATAAATGATTTGTTGATCCAACTTTGACAGATATTGTAATTACGCTCTGATTTGTCATATAATGACTGATGAAAAGCAATTTTCCTCATGTTTTTGTGCTGTGTGTAGCCAAGGGAGGAATGCTGATTAGAGAGTTGTGGTCTGCATCTTGCAAACCATTATCGGGGTTATTTGTTTGGTTGAAATATTGCAGCGGTGCACAGTATCGACTGAGAAACAACGAGGTACAAACACTTTTGCTATGCGCAAAGTCAGGCGGAGGAAAAGTCTATATGTTGTCAGCTGCTCCCTGAAGTGGAGAATGTCCTTCAGTTGACGGAGGCATCTGAGAAGCTGACAGCAAAAAACAAGCGGAGGACGAGGGAAAACAGAATTGCAAAAATCCTGCCGGCAGACGTCCAGAAATATGGTGTTCTGTGTGTTCCTGTAAAGTCAAACTGTGTGGGGCCAGCGCACACTTGACAGGCGTGAAATTTTGATTTACATCTGTCACTGCACATTCTTTTTCAAGCAGAACATGCGTGCAATGTTTTCCTTGCCAAAGGTTAGAGCTGAATTTAGAAGGTAAAATGAAGCCAATATGGCAGTGATGACATCCCATTAAAGATGCATCTTAAGGTTTTATTGTCATTGCTTTATTTTCCATTATATGAGATAAAAAAAAAAAAAATCGATGGTCATTTGTAACTTTTAACCAACCTTTTTGCACTCTTGTAAGAATTACAATCAATGTCTTTTCATGGTAATGTGGTACGTATTGCACCTAAGAATTGTCCCCATTCAAAGGCGATTACATTTTCAAGTGTGTTAACTCTAATGTCGCATAGAAATATTCATTATGTCCCAGAAATCGTTGAACTCCTGGGAGAGGACCACATTCTGCCACACACGACAGATTACATTTGTTTATTTATATGTGAACGTAAAAGTACAATTTTCATCACCTTCCAGTAATAAAGTTATTATAGTCACCCTGCCTATTGCTTTTTTTTTTTTAAATAGAATAAGTGTCCAGTGTCCAATTATGCTTTGGAAACAACTGGCCCCATGACAGAGAACGAAAATTGGAAGAAAAAAAATCTTCAATTGCACAGCCCATAAAATAAGTTTTTATATGTAGACTCCAGGTTTAATTTGAGTGCTTGAAAAATAATTCATGATCATATGGGCTCCATCTATCGATTTGAATTATTTGAGATCACCGTCACTCAAGTGGTTAATGATCTAAACTAGGCATACCCTTTGACCTCTGCATCATGATTCAAAATGTAATGTGTAATTTTTGGTCCCGTCAGACAAAGGTACGTATAGGGTCTCCACTCTTGAGGTTTGGTAAAAATACCAAAGTCAAGTCAAAAGAAGTCAAAGTGACTAAGCAAAAAATCTGGGGGAAGTGTATTTGACTCAACTTCCTCCCTTCGACTGCATTTGAAAAGAACACTTACAAGAACATTACATTACTCTAGTTTGGTCACATGACTGCAATGCTGGCAACCTTGAACTGGCTCCCATTCCACTTGAGATGTTATTTCAAGTTGTTGCTTCTTACCTATAAAACTTTACGAAGCCTTCCTATCTTGCCGACTTAGGGGGGGTTATCTTGTGTCCATCATGAGCCTTGCGCTTACAACAGGCAGTTCTTTTAACCTCTTGGAAAGCTGAAAATACATCAGCAGGTTATAAGTCATCCTCTCTTTCTGCTCCAGTACTCAGGAACGGCCCACCACACAAATTAGATCGGCTATCTCTGTAGAAATGTTTAAATCTTCACATAAAACCCATTTCTACATTCTTGCAGTAGGTTAAACCAGACTTATGGCAATGTTTTTGTGGCCAGGCAAATCTAGTGAAAAGTGTTTTCTACCTGTGCACATGGGTGGAATTTCATTTCTTTTGGTATTTTTGTATATGGGTGTATGTAGAAAGGGGGGTATGTGCCATTGTGGGAGTGAACACAGCCAATGAGAGTGAACACAGCCAACTTGTTTCTTGATTATTGAAAGTGGCTCCGCTCAGTCTTAGCCCCTGATGTCAGCATGTATTTTGGCCTATTTGACTGCCACGTCTCTTCTCTCCTCCCTCCTGTCTCCTGTTCATTAGGTGGAGATGAGTGAAACTAGGCTAGGCTCAAAGGATTCTGCATGGAGCAACCAAGACTACTACAGGCATCTACATACCTTTATGTAAAGAAACGGACTGTCAAGTTGTTCAAAGTCACATTGAATCGCGTTTATTTATCATTGTGATTAAAAGTGTGCACTCTGCATCTATTAGTCTTCCTGGATGCGGAGTCCCTACATCTGTGATCCCTTTCTGAAGGTTTTTCTTTTTTTCCCCTATGGTATTTCCTCTGAGCGTTTCTTTAGCTTGTGTAGCCCTTTGAGACGTTTTTGTGATTAAGGTCTACATGAATAGATGTATCCTAGGTGATGTTTACTTTTCCTGTTATTGCTATTTTCTTGTTATGTTCTTATACCAGTGTTGGCCGAGTTGCTGCATTAAACATAGGTAACTTTTGTGTTGGTGCCAAAGCCTGGAGTCTTTTTTTTGTGAAGACAAACTGAATGGTTTCTTTGGGAGACACGCTGGTAACACACTGAAAAAAAATGTTTTACCCGATATGACTCAAACATAGTCTTTTGTTGAATTTGATTTTTCAGTCATAGCAAAAAAAAACCCCCAAAAAAACCTAACCTTGACAAAATAATCCTAGGGCCTATTATGAGATGCATTATTTTAAAGTTTTATAATGTGTCGAGTGCGTCGGCTCAGGAGAAAGAAGGTCAGGGTGTAGAAAATATCACAGACTGATTCTAGCAATAATAATGGCTACTAATTTACTGGAGAAAATGTTCAACAACAATTTTTCATTTTCAAGCAAGCTTGTAGGCGCTGCCGTCTGCTTCTAATTCGTCATGAGATAACGGCGGCATCCACCCCGTCATTAGACAACACCTGATTCTAACTAATCCGAGTTATTCTTTTGCTATTGACGGAAGGTCTGTCAACCAGTCACTGATGACGCACTCTCTCTTTCACTCTCAGATGAACAGGTGCAATGCATCAGCCTCACATGCGTAATACCTAAATCCAAGTTGAGATGCCACATTCAACGTGGATTCGTATGTATTGAATTATTTCTTGGACGTTTGACGTGGCAACTCGACTCAGATTTATTTATCATGCGTGCTGGGCTTATTATGTGGTGCACCTGTTCATCTGATACAAACAGAATGACAGAAAGAGCACATCATCAGTGACAGATTGACGAACCTTCCGTCAATGTTGACGCTGCAATATTGCGAGAATAACTCAGATTCATTAGAATCAGATGTCGTCTACTGGCCGGGTGGATGTCGGCAAAATCTCAAGTCAAATGAGGAAGGAGGTGGTGGCGCTGCCTCCGAGCTTGCCTGGGGCTTGCCTGGCAGGCAGTGGGCTGTTTTTATTTTTTAATTTTTTTGCAAGGCGGCTTATTAAGGTCACCTAGTGATTAGAAGAAAACTATTTCTATCCATAGTCAAGCGATCTCTCTTATCACAGTAGTGAACAAAAGACGGCCCCGTCATGGTCATGACATTGTCCATTCCAACATGGCGCCGTACGTTAAACGATAAGTAAACACAAAAATGGGAACAGCAGTTTTGTGCCTTTTTAAACTTTTTATCTTTTTTAACTTTACAATATTGAACCATTTCCCCATAAAGACCTCTGTGTGGGATCTCCAGAGGTACACTTTAATTAGTTCAATCAGAGTCAAACACATCAAACATGTCTCTCAGTATGGCTGCACCACAAAATCAAATACTGATTAACATTTTCAGGTTAAATGTTAATGCTCTGTGAAGGCAACATATTTAAAACTGTTCTCATTTTGTGGCTGTAGGCATCATGCTATTTGTGTTATGTGCACACAAATTAATACTTGTATGTCTGCAAAAGAGTTTGAGTTGAACTGTTCCTTACTGTTCCTTAATTCTATGACAGGCCACTGCTTTTATCATTGCTGCTTTTATATTACCATCCACCGGAGGGTATTTCTTCAAGGATGACTGATTCATAAATTCCACAAAATTAGTTCACAAGATAGACAAGATGTCCTATTTTCTTCATGGCAGTAATAGAATGGCAGAGAGTCTTATATGAATGTTCAAACACTTCCTTCAAGCTACCTCGCCAAAATAATGAGTACCTGGCTGTGAAATTAAAATGATTAAAGTTGGCTGAGAATAGAGTTACTGAAGTATGAAAAGTATATAATGTCCTGTGTCCCTCTTTTGCAAAACACGATTTCTTTGTTATGCCACCTTTTGTGTCGCCTACGTCACCTGTGAAACTAATTTGAATACTAATGCTTTGGTGCCATTGTTAGTACTAGAACTCACCCCCCCAAACCCGCCAAAAAAAGCACAAAGACACTGGAACACAGGTTCTGGGTTTGAATCTTTGCTCAGGCTTTCCTGTGTGGAGATTGCATGTTTTTCACTGTGCTTGCAGGCATGTACTCTGGCTCTTTCCCACATTCCCCAAAAAATGCACCCAAGATTGTTCACTGAAAATGGATGGATTTCTTCCATTTTGTGTAGCGCTTACCCTCATGTGGGTCAGTCCTTGCCAGCTGGTTTTGGGCAAGAAGAGGCAGGGTACATCCTGGACTGGATGCCAGACAATCACAGGGCACATTTAGACAAACAATCATTCACAGACACCTACAGTGAGTTTACAGTTTGAAATGAACATAACCTCACATTTGCTATTTTCCTTTTTTATGCTATTACAGAGAGTACACAGTACAGAGGAGGACGATGATAAAAAAATATATATATAGAATGTCCTTCATTCTAGCTGCTCAGTGCATAACTGCTTCCAATAAAGGAAGAAAGTACACCAGAAAATGAGCTTCCTAGAGGCCAATAACTGTTGTCTGCTTTGGAGGTTCTGTTATTTTCCAGTGTCATCATTTTGGGTCTATTACTGAACATCATCAATCTTTAAGTTCCTGGTAACATTCCAGAATCAGACTCATTATAGCCCCTTACATGATCCATCGGAAATAACAAGAGCTGTGACTATATGGCTATAATACATCTCTGTTTGTAAAACATATTATAGTGAAGGATGTTTTGGCTGCAATAAACGATGCCGTAGCATCTTGGGTTCACTGAGATTCAGAGAAACATTTGCAGGGTGAGCAGTATTTTCCGCTGCCAGCTCCTGGGAAATGAAACAACCACAACAATTAAATGTACGTATGTGACATATAAGCATATACGGCGATTTAGTTTTGCTGGTTTATGTGCAGTCAAACGCTGGCTTTAATTAATACCTTTAATAAAATATAGAGTCATTTCTCAGATGATTTACTGTAAAGGTAGGAAAAATGTCAACATTAAATATTAAACACACACATAGATAGATACAAAGTGTCATACAGACATTGCACTTGCAGAAGTGGCTCAATAAAACTGCAAAAATAGCAAAAATAAAGGAGAAGAGTGGATTCTATCAAGATCATCCATTATGTTCTTTTATACCGCACACACATCAAATATTTGAACCACCAACCAACAGAATTTAGAAGGAAATCATGCAAAGCTTAATGCCTTTCACGGGGGACATTCAAATGTAAACACCATCATTTGATTCATGTAGATTTCCTCATCAAAAATAACAGAAATCCAGTAAAAGGCGGAATAAGACTGTTTATGGAATGTTTTCCTCCACTTTAATTGCATCTTTTGTCACCATGGGGAAAATTAACACTGCACAGTATTATTGAGGGACCCAAGATCAAACATATTCGTGGTTTATGTAACCCAGTGACATATTCCATTCCCTTTTGTTACACCGCATTTACAATTCTCTCTTGACCAATTACTAGACATCAGCTCACAATAGCCTAACACAATGTCCTGTCTGTGGTTGAGTAAATAAAGACCCTGAATACTAGAAGTTATTATGAACTCTCCAGCGATAACATTTTAAAATACCATTTACCAACATGAAATATATAAATATTGAACAGGTCATGATTAGATAACCACGGTCACAGTTAATCGTTAATACTTTTGTTCAATTTCAGATCCTCACATGGCGGAGCAGAGAAAAAAAAAGTCATTGTTCAGCATCGATTTTATTTGTCTCATCTCTCCCTCCATTCATTTTCTAATATGCCTGTGCTCATTAGGGTTGCGGGGAGCCGGAGCTCAAATGACTTCAGGTGAAAGGCAGATTGCCGGTCTATCCTAAGGTGTACTGTGTATACCCCACCTTGCCCAAAGTCAGCTGTGCTAGGATCCAGTTTCTCCCAAACAAGAACAATGGCTTCAGGATTTCATAAATATTGAAGGCCATTCCTTAATTTAGGACCAAGAAAAAAAAAAGGTTTCTTTGTATAAGCACAAAAATGTTCTCTTTTCTCCTATTGCAATTTTTTCTTTCTGGTACAACATTCATCTTGTTCAGTTTTGAGAGCGCCTATAAATGATTGCTGAAGGTGACGGACATTCCGAAAGGTCCTTGCTGGGAGCTTCACTGTTTCCATGTGAATGATGGCGGCATTAGAAGAGCTGTGGCATACAACAAGATAAGACGGTGAAGACTTATAAAGACCAAAAGTACCTATCTCGTCTTTATCGCTACACCATAGGGTGTTATAAACAAGCAAATAAATAACATTTATTGGGTGTTGACCCGCTAGGTCACGAATGTGCAAACATATTAACAACTTAAAACTTACAGCTGCGAGGATTGCTCTCTGGTAACCTTTGCAAAATCTGGCTATTAAAATATGTCTTGAAATAAAATGATACGTCCCACTGACTGTAATGCCAACTCAATTTGCGTGTTTTCACAGAGCTAATAAAATCCTCTCCATTCACAGAAAAGCTTCTTTATTTTTTTAATTAAAACAAATACTAATCCAGCAAAAAGAATCTGAATAATTAGGCCATCATAATTAGCTGTACATTTACTTGGGCATCTACTGGTCTAGTTTCCATTGATGCAGTGACATTTTTAAATCACAAATTGATAATGAATTGATTTAAATCATCATGTGTTGGCAACCAATGGTCAGGCGGGGATGTATGAGTTAAATCAGTGTTTTGATTTTGTTAATATGATGTATATCTTAATTAGCATGTCATGGGGGCAAAGCTCATTAACATCAGCATTATTTGCAATTTTTTCTTTTTAAACTGCTCCTCCAGTGTCCTTCCATAGCAAAAAGAAGAGACTCATCATTTTTGTAATTCAATACCAAATGACCTTCAATTTAATCAACATGAAAATAAATAGCATGCGCCGAGGCAGCACTTTGGTCTCGAGTGGAGTAATTAATGTCACATATAAAGCATGCTTAATTGACATCTACAACATTAAATCGCAGGTGGATGACAGCCTTAGAGCATTACTGTACCTCCGGTTTTCCCAAGTGAAGTTGAAAACTTTATTTTCTACTGTTTAAATGACTAATACACCATATACAAGCTTATTAATACAATGGTGACTTGAGATGCAAATGTTATTGGTTCTGTGAACACGCTTGTTACTCAAAACATCATTTTTCCTCAATGAAATGAAATACCCTTAATCTGTTCCAGCCTCATGTATTTTTTAATGGAAAAAATGCTTTCTATTTTATACTATACTTAATAAAAAAACATACAGTAATGACATAATTTACATAAACAGTTTTCATTACTCTTTTTCCTGCATGGCACATTGGCCACACAGATCAGATCCTCTCTCGGTTTTTGGTTTTGGCAGGGTTATTAGTTGTTCTTTGCAGATGATACCCAATACAGCTGAACCTTGACTTTACGCATTTTGATTCTACGTGACCGCAATTTTTTTTTTCGTTGTAAATACATTTTCTTTTGAACTGTGAGCACTAACCTCAAAACATTTGGAAAACAGCACGCAACCATTATTGATGCCCCAAATGTTGGGATATAGCTATTGTTTAGCGGACACTTCAATCTACTCAACTGATTTTGAAGTAGAGACAATACGAAGCTAAATGACTGGCTTGTAAACTTCCAAGACGTTCCAAATAACGACCTTTCAGGGTTTACGCAATTCCAAAATTCTGGATCCCAAAGCCCGCGTAAAATCGAGGTTGCACTATATATGTCTGGGCATGTTATAATATCTATCTACATGTGTTGCTCCAAAGTTTGTGCTCAGCTAGCGATTGCTTAAAAGATAGAAACATTGCCACAAAGATGCAATTTGCTATGTGTGTATAATGTTTCCCATTGTATGCTGGGCAGAGTCTATGTGGTTGTTTTGAAGACACAATGTCCTCTTTGTTTCATATTCAGCAGTAACATTCAGCTGAAAGAGGTAATGAACAGCTTGAAGTGTCTTTATATATATATATATATATATATATATATATAAAATATTCACAAATTACTGTATGTCTGCCAAACTGCTTGTTTTGAAGTGAGTTGCGTCATCTGAGACAGTTAGAGAGCTTGTATCTCAAATATGAAGTTGTAAGTCAAAGAAAAACAACAGGCTGATATACAGCTCACTCCTCAAATAAAAAGTCAGGTCACTCACATCTCAAGGCACCACTGTAATTTACATAAAACTTTCTTGACTGTCAAAATAGTCATTCAAAAGGACTGATCACCACAATAGATTTTTTTTTAAATAATTCATTACAAAAAATATTCTTATAATGTGTAATCTATATGGATAACTTAAATGTACAGACAGTGATAAATGTTCTTGACAACTTTGGTCCCTTTGACATCTCTCAAGGACAAAAGTGCTTTCAAATAGCCCAGAAAGTTAACCATCAACCCAGGGCAATATCGCTTGTTTTCTTCCTTTCAGTGCCAATACACATTATCCAACATCAAGCTCGTTAAGAGCACTTTACTGTGCGCTAAATGCCGGAGAGGGAAGAAAACAAGAGATTTATTTTTCTTTGGCAAATATACAACTTCATTATTATCATTGGTCACAAAAGATCAAGTTTGTACTTTTAACTAGAAAACACCTGGACACAAGTGGATAGCAAAAAACAATCACTTGTTTATTTGTTTATTTTTATAACTAATTTGTGCATTCAACGGGCAAAATCAGCAATAAGTACTGTATTTATGTCTACCCTTTTATCACACTGTAAGTCACTACACTAATATCATAAGGGATGGTGGCAGCGTCACCATCCAATTATGATAATGAATTGTGTGTGATTACCATACAATCTATTCATTGCTGTAAATTAGAATTCATCAAGTGATCATTATTAATCTCATCAGCCTCACTACTTCCCGCCACATCATATGACACATTTCCTTTTCTACTCGACTCCACTCTCAGATTATTCGGAAACACAAATTATTTGGAGCGAAGATGACAGTATTTTTCTGTCTCCCGCCAGTCTTATGAATGTGTTTAACTGTATAATCTCATTTAGAAAACCCATCTAGAACCTGTTTCCTTTTGTGGAGGCAATGTAAATTTCCATTTACATAACTTGGATTTTTATGCTGCGAATGAACAATGCTAACTATTGCCACGATTTGGCAGAGAAAACGCACTAATATAAGAGTTCATCATTGTTCTATGTAAAATCCCGTTGAATACATTTCATAATATGCAAATACATCTATCATAATGTCATTTTCATGTACTTGGATGGATTCTAAAAAAATATGAAGGTAGATTGCTAAGTCATCTGTGATGAAAATTGTGTTTGCCCGATTTAATAGACATTTTAAATATTTTATTTTGTCTAGGGGGGTGTTTGTCTGTCTGGTTGTTTATTTATGAATGTATTCTTCAAAATTATTACACGCAATATGGTTTCTGTTTGCGTTTTGCAGTCCAGGGTGAGCGTGTGGATGCAGCACGTAGTATTATGTTAAGTCTTCAGGGCTACTGTGGATGTGCCCGTAAATGTCGAACATTTGACTTGGTAACATCCTATTATCAGCTTTTCAACTGTCTAAAAAAGATGCATAGTAGAAGAAGACATGCTCATGTGAATTCATGTATTCATTCATCACACAGCACAAGAAAGAAACAAAGAGCCGCTTTGCCAAGTGATTTGTTGACAGCAGAAAAAGTATTCCTTAAAACTTTAGGCAAAGTCGAAAAGTGACTAACTTGAATACATTTTGCTCATTATCACTAAACAGTAACATGATAGGTCATTTTCCCCCTTATGCTAATAGTGACACAGAAATGTATTTACTGTATTGTTTGTATCCAGTTATGATTCCCTCTGACAATATGAATCCAAAGAAGAAGACTTGATGTGTAGAAGTTGTAATAATTTCAGTTTATCTGCAGAGAGGCATCGCAGGTCCTTCCTCCCTGCTGCCATCAGACTGTACAACCAGGCCGATCACTGTAGCTAACGGACAAAATAACATGCAATAACGTGCAATAACCATATGTGCAATCACACTATGCGCCTTCATCCATCAGCTGATAAAGACGCGTCACAATCACATCAGTGACACTCTGATGAAGGCGGAAGGATCCGCCGAAACATGTCAGGTAAATGAACCTAAAACAAATTGTTTGATATAGAAGAACCAGTGAAGTAATTGAAAAAGAAAAAACAAGATGAACTTAGTACAACTAACACTATGTGCAATATCTGTCTACCTCACACTCTTTTACCTGCTTTTTTTGCACTGTTTTTTTTTTTTTCTTCCCTTGCACTATTTTTTTATCTAATATTTTTTTATCTCCACCGTATATTGTGTATTGTGTATTTTGTATATACTGTCCATATTTTTTAATTATATATACCTTCTACTTTTTTAAATCTTTTACCCCCTTCCCCGCATGCGTGTGTGTGTGTATATGTTAAGTGTACTGCTGCTAACATAGGAGTTTCCCCATTGAGGGAATAATAAAGGATTATCTTATCTTATCTTATGGATAGGCATGAAAAGCAACATTCTGTTCTTTATCACTCCCGAATGCTGAAATTCTTTGCAACAACTGCTGCAGCATTCAAACAAACAAAATGAAATCACTTTATATGCATTTGTCAAATCTGATAATATTCACATGAAAAAAATGAATCACGTTTTTCATCTGAAAAAGTTAACCTCCAAAGCTGAATGATTCTGAAATAAAACAATTGCATCAAAAGTCTGCACTATTGGTTTTCTCTCTGTTTTTTGTGATGAGTAATGATGACAAAGAGAAGAGAAGGACGTATTGCAAAATAGGAAATATCTTTGAAATTGGAAACATCTTTGTCTTGGGTACTCGGTGTAACACTGTACCGTAAAAATGCCAATTAGTTAAAATATTTATTAGGAAAATTATTCAACGAAAGAATGAAATGTGTAGTGCAAAGTCAGTTTTGTGGAGGTATAAACTGTCTCAGGAGCTGTTCAGGCACTTTCTCATCGAATCACATCCGTGTCCATCCGTAACAGTCCAATTTGCTGTTGCAACAAAGTACAGAAACAGCCTGGCTGCAACGAATGTAATGTGCTTTTTTTCCAGCATCTTCCGTTGGCTCATTCGTCCTCTCTAAGCACCAGTCCAACCGGTTCCAAAAAAATTACTGTGTCCTCGCAGCGACTACGTAATACAAGGTGTGTGGCAGCCACATGGGGTTAAGTGGAGTTTTGAGTGACCCAGCTGTCTTACTTACATGTGAGAAATATAGCCACCAAAATTACTAAATTTTCATAATGCCTGAACTAGTCGCCAGCCAATCGGAAGGCAAATTTAGACAACAATCTTCCACAACCACACCTATGGACAATTTGGAGTGGTCAATCGGCTTACCATGCATGTTTTTGGAACTTGTAGTACCCACGCAGGCACGGGGAGAACATGCAAACTCCACACAGGAAGGCCAGAACCCTCCATCGGAGAACTCCAAAATGCAACAAATTCCTTGTGCTTTTTACATTCTTGGCAAATAAAGATGATTTGGAGAGTCTCATGAGCTAGGAAACAAGATTTCTATCCCTACGTGTTTGCCACCATCAGCCAGTAGCATGGAAAGAATTGCCACTCTGTCAACTGTGAAGGTTACACTCCAACTAGACATTTCTAATCACAGACACACATAAATTGCACTTAAGGTCTTAATAATGTTTGTGCAGCCTTTTGCGACGAACAGCAGCAATCCTTTGACAGCCTTTGTTCTATTCCTGTTTGTTTTCTGTCTTGTCTTCAATGATGCTTTTCTAGATCTTGCAAACTACATCCACATGAACAAAACTTCAAAAACAACACACATTGCAGAAATGAGTTATGCATAATGCATTAAATACAAATGGAAATGTTCACATCCTGGAGGGAATGGATGATTAAGGGTCATGATATGAGTATTCCACAAGGCTCAGACTGAAATAATGAAAATACAAAATCATGAGCAGATAATCATGATTTTTGGAATAAGGCCAATAGTTAATTTAGCGCTGGACAATACCTAGTTGTCGTTTTTGAACAAGTAGCCGCTGACTGAATCACAACGAGCTTGTGCCGCTCTTGGTTGTTACGGTAACCAAAGATCTCGGCAAGTGTGAGTCACATGATTGTTAACCACCAAGCACCTTCAAACCCTTCCACAAACCCACCCATGCCCTTTATCTCTCCTTTAATTACAGTTCTACCAGTATAGCAATTTGATGTTTCTCACTTTGCCCAATGTACAGATAAGGCGGCACAGCTGGAAACCATTATAAAGTGTCAAAATAATAACGTAGCAATCGGAGCAATATATGGAAAGTGATTTTGTTGTAACTACAACAAAGAAATTGTAAGTTCCACACAGGAATGGCAAAACCGGAATCAAACCCTGCACCTCTGAAATGTGAGGCAAACGTGCTAACCAGTGCCCCACCCACCGCACCGTCTCCTCAAGACTGTATTTATAAATTCAACAATTTAACATCATACAGTTCACATACGTATAACCAGATGTTTCGATAAGTCCATACCATGAGTGCGAGGTTATTTGGTGAAATGTTAAAGGAAAAATGATCCAGACAGCCAACAATGACTCGAAATTATAATCATAAAGGCAACATTTTCTTGGAGTTGGGCTCTGTATCAATAAATCCTTTGGACAGGATGAAGTAATTAATCCTTAAATAACATTAAGATAATGACTTTGTAATAAAGTGACTTCTCAGTTCCATAAAAGATATAGCGCTCTCATAAAAGTCAATTCCATACATATCTTAATATATTTTAAAAAGAAAACATGCTGTAAATCAAATTTCTTTTTGTAGCACTCCTAATAATTTTTCTTCCATCCTCACCCTAAACAGACATCAAATGATTCCATCGTATGAGAGTTTAAATCCCACTCCTGCAAGCAAGGCTTGAGATCTGTAGTCTTCATGGACTCTCGGTGTGTGCCAAACTTGGTTTAGCACGAGAAGCACAACTTATTGGATTATAGGGGTCTATCATATATGCTCACATTGCTGGAGGCTGTGCGTACAAGCGGGGATGTGTGTGGGTGTGCTGCAGGAGAACCAAGAGAGGAATGGAGCCGTGAATACGCAATAAACACACACTTTATTTTCTGTTTTGGAAATGTATTATTGACTCCAACCTTTTAGATGTTTTTGAAGATGGAGCAGCCAACTTTTCTTTTTCTTTCTTTTTTTTCTTTTTAATGTAATCCTTGGTGGTTTTAAGAGTCTACTGTTGCTCACGTGAGGAGAGAGAGTAGAATTGACAGAAAAACTGTCAGTGTCCCTGCTGCCTATTCAATTGTAATAATAACTCTGTTCACCCTTTCCACTATTCAGTCTAGTTAGTGTGTGGGTGTTGCATTTTCCTGCTGATAATAACAACAGTGCACAGCGCCTTGGTTTGAAATTCTAAGCGCCACATGGGTTTTTGCAGTACATCTTAGCATAAATACACTCTGCTCATAGTGTGGGAGCAATCGTACTGATTTGACAAAGCACAACTGGCAAGATGATGATGATAATTAAATAATGCAGTGAAAATTTAATTTCGTCACGTTGACTTTTTGTTACGCCACGATTCTCAAACGTGGTCGTTTCTGTGCATTAGCTTGCTTAGTGCCACTTGTTAGCAAATGAGGGATGGACAGTTCTTTTTTTATTTTACAGAAATAGATGTTCTGACATAGATTCAGAAAATCTCCTAAAGCAAAGTGTAAAAGGTCAGTACAAAGCTCAAGGGCACAGCAAATGAATGACAAATCATCGGTCATGCCTGCTGTCTCTAACTGGTTGTTTTTCTTAAATAAGAGACTGCTTGACTGTACTACAGAGGTGGTAACCACGTCACAGTTTTCCTTTACTGTACATTTTGTGTCATTCTTTTGATCTATGACGTGATAACGTTTCTGCAATGTTGCAATTTTGGAATATGAATCTTTGCTACTAATTTTTGATTGTGCAAGGCCCTACAGCCTTGGCTTATACTTGTTATGATGCAAATACATCACTCTTGAAGCAAATCTTTCTCGAATTTAAAGTTATCACTTCAATCTGTTTTAATAAGCTACAAAAGAAGTCTTGTGGAAGCTCGAGTGTGCCTTGACATCTACAGCTTCCAAAAGACTTTTTCTTCAGGCGAGAAGTGAGGTACACCCTGCACTGGTTGCCGTCACAAACGAACATCAGCGCATATGAATGGTTACAAAATTTCAATGAAGTCATCATGCAGAAAGAGAACACGTGAACTCCACTCAGGGAGTCCAGGGCTGAGATCTGAATCCCAACCTCAGAACTGTTGGGCAAATGCGTTGACTGCTCCTGTGCACTGTGCCGTCCAGATCTATTTATATGCAATATGTGCTGTATATCGTGAAAGCTAAAGCTGAGCATGTCTTTGAAAACGGTGCGGAACTTAATTGTACGTGCTTCTCTCTGCTCGCATCGCCATTCCTGCAGCAAGTCCTATCTTATCTTAAAAAGAACATGTTTACCTGTCTTTCTGCGTCGAGACACAATGAGTCATACTGTCGTGCTATTTCGGTATGCCTACCGGCAAGTCTAGTTTCTTTGTCACTTCTCTTCTTGCATTGGTCATTTATTACCTCCTTTTGCCAACATTCATAAGTCATTTATTCCAAAGTGCCAAAACGAGCATGATAGGCAGTTAAGACATGAACTCATATGATAGTGACAGTTGGATTTTACAAAAAAAAAAGGTTCTTGGCCTGGTCGAGTCCAGCTCCAAAAATCATTCTTGTCCATAATGGGTCTTAATGGTGTAATACAGTCTGTTGGTTCCCACCATGATCCTGTCAGACCGTCTGCCTCTCCGTGCAGTTGCCAGGTCGCTATCATCCACCAAGGCAATTAACCACCTGCTGATGAAGCAGTCATGCAGTTCAACATTACATTCCTCTTGACATTTGCAGAATCACTCACGGACACATAAATAGATAGATTTATCGACGTGTCCCCTCATCCATGACCTCTTTGTGATGATCAGGTAGCTACACAAGGGAAGTGGCTGTGATTCCTGACGCACTGATGGAGCTTCCCGCTGAGTGTTACTAATTTCTTCATCTCCTTAACGAACATTATTGCATGAATCACATTTAGCCGGCACTCCATCCTTAATGAGTAGCGCCATGCTCATTGCTCACGTCCCGCTTACTGCTCTCTCCTCTCATGCGATCGATAAATTCAACTTAGTCTTTTAATTTCGATGTCATCGGCCACAGTGAGTTTGAGCCGACTGTAAAACTGAATATGCAAACCAAGGCACCAACTCATCCGAGCTCCTGTAAATCATTCACGGAAGTTGAGACTAGACGATAAGTCAAACACGGAAACAAGTGAGTTCCTTGATTATAAAGGGAAGGCTTCATTTTCCGCCTGAGTGCTGCAGATATTCTGGGATCTACATGTGTATGCGTCTCCTTGGCACTGAGGCACACAAACGTCTCATCGTGTTTTGTGCATGTGCATAGTGACACCAGAGTGTATTCACGAAAAGGTGTGTCAGAAGGGTGTGTTGGCAAACGTAATTGTAATTGTTTACTGTCTCCTCCTTGAATAATCTACAACTTGTTGCAAATTTCCCAATGCTAAACTGCACACAGTCAAAAATACAGAGCAATAGTGAGTACAGAAATCATTTTGGATTAAAAGGCATGCAGAACTTTGCTGTGAACGAAGCTGTTGACGTACACACAGAACTTGCGTAGCAACATAGTTGTGCGCGTGCACAACGTCGTGGCAGGCAATTACTCATCCCAGCCTTCACCCCCTGCTCAGGATACATTTATAGGCAAGAAACACCGACAGAAGACAAATTAAACTCATTTCAGACGCTGCTTTCTGATTAATAGTTTTGATTAGCTTTAATAATTAAGCAAGCACTCACTGTATTTTAGCCCCATTTCAAAAATAAGCCTTCCTCGGATATGAGTGTGGGAGTGGCCACGACCTGCCCTATGGACGGAGAAGGTGTGGTTCTAGTTACTTCAGCTGAGTTTCACCTGACAGCTAAATCAGCACATTTCATCAGAAGTGAACCACTGTCAGGATTACACTAACCAACATTAATTTTGGATTTCCTCCTGTCTTAAAAGGTATGTTAGTGCTCATGCCATATTTTATTTTCCATAACCTTTCTGCATCTGCTGCAGAATATAACACAGTGTGTTTACCTAAGAGGCAGTTTGTCTCACTTGAGTTTGATTAGCATTACCATTCTGGTTTATTCTGGCTTCCAGGCGTAGAACAACAAGGCAAATAGTGGTTGGAGCTTGGTTGTAATGAGGATTCTTAAATCACAAGGACAATGTCAGATGTTACTTTGAAGTCTGATGGAGCTTTTAGGGAGCCAGAATTAAATGAGTGAAACAACAGGCATGAAAATATACCACGAGGATACTTTTTTAAAATCATTTTCCCACTTCTCAGGTTTATGATGGAGCCGGGGCTGAAAATTTGTGTTTTTTTTCTGGCAGCACTTCACCTAAACACAGGTGAGTTTCTCTTCAAACTCATGAGCCAACTCTATTTTTACCACTATCTGCCTTCGAATCAATAACAGTCAGGATATATGATGACAAACACAGCACGTCGGTAATTCACACACTCGGTGGTCTAAAAGTAAACATAGCATTGTCTGCATTGCAGATGTGCAGTGAAGCCTGTTGGTACAGTGTCATGTTTCAGAATATCCAGACCCCCTTTGCTGCTCTTTAATAACAATTAAGTGAGCACTGAGCAAAGAAAAACAAGACTCCAAGCTATACCCCCCACAGGTCTTCATTTTGCACCACCTCATTCACTTGTAATATATGTATTCTGAATTTACAAATGGAGCCGGCCTGTCGCCTGGTGTGTATGAATCCTGACTTAATTGCATTGTGTGACAAGTTTAGCCCCCTCTGTGCTTACTTGGACAACACATCATCTTGAGACGACAGCATTTTGCCCAAAGCGGGGAGAGGTGCTTTTCCAGCTATAAACGTTTGACTGACTAATCAGAGGTTTTCCCAAAATGCCTTTATAACATTTGTCACTTTCAGCCTCTAATGAATGACTCAGTGTACTTTGTTTGTGGCGATAGCATTAAGGTGCCTTCGGAGTGTTCGTGAGGAAAATTAACAGCGAGGGCTGTCAACAGCGGGACTGACTGGATTTATAAGTATTCTACATTGAGAAATTCAGCCAAGGTCGAAACATCTAAAAGGGAAAATGGGGCGAAGATGAATGACAACATTACACGTTTAAATGTGCTCAGTGCCATTGTCTCTGCCTCCATAAAACATTCAATTAAGATGCGGGCTGCAGGGCAGGCTTTGCGAGAGCCACTGAGACAGGGTTTTTAAAATACACTCATTTGTGATTGTTAGGCATACTGGACATGACAAAGAATGCATGCACTGAGACGGTATAGTGTAAACAGAAACCTCCAGCAAACTTGGTATGCTGTAGCTTTATTTTGGAGGCCAATTACGTTAAGAGCAGCACTCTTTTTAGGAGCACAGGCCCTCAGCTTGAATGTCATTAAGCACAAAGTGTCATGCATTTGAAAGCGA
Organism: Syngnathus acus; assembly: GCF_901709675.1. NCBI lineage: Eukaryota > Metazoa > Chordata > Actinopteri > Syngnathiformes > Syngnathidae > Syngnathus > Syngnathus acus. Next base: position 12,390,007 of record NC_051094.1, on the reverse strand, counting down.
TTTTCTTCTATCTTGTTTTACATGATTACTGTTGGTTTTGGCTTCTACAAACTGTAGAACAAGAAATGTATTTCATGGTGTATAAATAAACCAGGGTGGCTTGGTGGTGCACTGGTTAGCACGACCGCCTCACAGTTAGGAGGGTGCGGGTTCGATTTCACCTCTGGCCCTCCCTGTGTGGAGTTTGCATGTTCTCCCCGTGCCCGCGTGGGTTTTCTCCAGGCACTCTGGTTTCCTCCCACATCCCAAAAACATGCTTGGTAGGCCGATTGAGCACTCCAAATTGTCCCTAGGTGTGAGTGCGAATGGTTGTTTGGCCTGCGATTGGCTGGCAACCAGTTCAGGGTGTCCCCCGCCTACTGCCCGAGGACTGCTGGGAAAGGCTCCAGCACGCCCGCGGCCCCCCGTGGGGACAAGCGGTATAAAAAATGGATGGATGTTGTTTGTGTGTTTGTCTTGTTTGTTTAAATTCAATTTGTCGTTAAAATATGTACAATAACATGTGTCCATGTGTGCTGGAGCCTACCCAGTTGACCTTGAGCAAGAAATAAACTCTGGAATGGTTGCTAGCCAATCCAAAGGCACATACTGCCATTCACACATAAGGAAAATGTAGAATCTTCAATGTACCTAACATGCATGTTTTGGCAAATGGGAGAAAAACACAGAGTATCCAGAGAAAAACATAAATGCATGAGCCTAAAAATTTGTAACAACAACGAAGCTTTTCGGTGGATTGAAGGTGAAACGTCGGCAACTGACAAAAACGAGTTCAGTTGCCTCAATTCAATCTTTGCAGATCACTTGCGCATACGCAATACCATAATGTGATGAGGTGATAATGCATATATAAATATATGAATTTTGCTATCATAACAGCCCTCCGAGGGAAGCCGGAACTACACTGCAGTGAAAATGGGTTTGACGTCGGGGGTCACCACCGAGGTGCCTGCGGGCAGTAGGTGGCCCTAAGGAGTAGCCCGTGGGCCTGTTCTAAAAATCATTCTACAGTGATGGAACAATTTTAATTTCCCAGGAATATTGTTGTGGTCAGCATTTGAATATGGAAACACTGGCAGTTATTTGAAGAAATAAAATGTTGCATACTGATATTGTCAAGAATCGGATGGAGCAGGGCGACCAAATGCAGCTTGGACCAGGGTTTATTAAAGGGAAAAGGTAGTTGGAAGCGAGGATAAGGAGAACGAACTGACAGAATCGGCAAACTGACACAACTTAACAAAACAATAACTGGACTGACTGACGGTAAGACAACAGGCGTGAAGACAACAGGCGTGACGACATCAATGATCCGTTTGGGAGTGAGGGGCAGACAGGACTTAAATACACGACAGGTAACAAGAGGCAGGTGAGAATGATCGCACTGATCATGGGCACACAGGAGGGGAGGGGCAAACACACAGCCACACGGACAGAAACTATGACAATATGCACATAATAAAACAACCGTGGACGAGACATGACAGATATTTATGTTTCCAACTGTGAAATCATTAACATGACCAGTGACTTCATATAAATAAATATCAGTAATTGAAAATTGTAACATATATTAATAACTAGGGCCCGAATGATATGTATTTTTTTAGCCAGATGTTAATTCCGATATTAGGCTGAATCAAATAAGCAATTGACCAACCAACCAAAACCGAATGACTAAAATAACTTGTCAAGAAAAAAATGAATCACAGGCAGAACCTTTAACTGTTAATGTGTAAAATAAAGAAATAAAATAACATAAAAAAATACATAAAATAATCAGCCCATATTAGTATTGTATTAATGTCGTATTGACTGTGTTGAATCACATTGTTAGCACTTGGCATTAATTAGTTTAAAAAAGGTCGGTGATCCCTCATCTAGCAAGTGTAATAATGTCTGCTACCTTTGAGGTGTACTGTATATTTTGAATGGCAAAATGAGTCTTGAGTTGTTTCAAACTTATATGAACACGCAGATGTGACACAGGCCATGCAAATTACATCCTCGGGCCCGCAGACCGTCCAGAAGGCCAAGGGTGAAAAGGTTCTACTCGGGTGCACCTACACCCCAGGACTCGAAGACACCGGGGAACTCGACATTGAATGGTCCAACCTCAGCCCAGACATGACGCAGAAAGACAAACTGGTAAGTCTCCCATGAAATTAGAGCGAGGAATGTTATGTGTCTTTGCAACCGCCCAACACCATATTTGAGCTGTATGAGTAGTAAAACCTGCTTTACTCTTTCATCATTATTCCATATTTGTTTGTCAGATCTTGGCCTTCACAGAAGGGCGTATACACAACTATGACCCCAGCCTCTCTGGCAGGGTCAGCTTTACAGGAGACCCCAAGCAGGGGGACGCGTCTATCGCTCTCTCTGATTTGAGGCTCTCAGACACGGCCACCTACCAGTGCAAAGTCAAAAAATCACCAGGCGTCGACATGCGGAAAGTAACTGTTGTCGTAATGGGTGAGAAAGAATTCTCCTTAACTGGTTTTACCGGTTCATTTACTCAGTTCTCACTCTAATGGAATGTCCTTCTAAAGTTCTGTCTACCGGCTCCCAATCACGCGTGATTTCCTTTTCTTGTTTTCACTCCAGTTCCCCCGTCTGTTCCAAAATGTTGGATTGACGGCAAGGAGGAGAAAGGCACTCCGGTCACTCTCCGCTGCAAATCAGACCAGGGATCCTCTCCTCTTACGTATACATGGACGAGAGAAAGTTATCTTGGAAAACCGCCCGCGGTTGTGCCACTAAGTATGGCACTTTCTGTAAGCAGCCAAAAGCACGTTAGCTTAATTACATATTCCTCCGGGATGTCTCTTATTCAGACACACAGAGTGGGGAGTATTTGATCAAGAACCATTCGGACAGCTATGCTGGAAGTTACTTGTGTGAGGCAAGAAACCCTGTGGGCAAAGCTCAATGTAAACAGACGCTGGAGGCACACAACCGTAAGTCGAAAAGAACATCAGTCCTACTTTCTGAACCTTTCAGGAACATCTCCCATTCCAAAAACGATGTCTTGTTCCATTCTGTCCTTTGATACTGTCAGACTAAAATGACAACCTGTGTTCCAGCCACCAATCGAGTGGGTGTCATCGTCGGGGCTGTGATAGGTGCTCTTCTCCTCCTCCTCCTCCTTTTGCTCACCATCTGGCTCTCGGTCTGCTGCTGCCTCAAATTACGTTATGAGAAGGAGGTGGCCAATGAAGTCAGGTATTGCATTAGCGAGCATATTGAGAGCGTTTATTCATATTCGCCGAGTGAGACTTGTGTGTTTTTCAGGGAGGATACCCGTGCCCCAGAGAGCCGCCCCCCCAGTAGGAACTCCAGCTACCGCTCAGTGCTGGGGTACCGCACCCACCAAGGGGTGTCCTACAGCTCAGTGGGGAACCGCCTGCCCAGTGTCAATGAGTCCAATGCCAGTAACAGTGACAAGGGGTCAAAACATAGCTCAGTGAGGAAACCCCTCCCGGCACTCAAATACGACCACCGCTACGGTTACCCCGTGTAACTACAATTTATACACAATGGACTTCTGAAATGCCTTAGAAAAATCCCCATTTTTTCACTATAAGTGTAAAACTTTTTTATACTTTAAATGTAAATATTTCAGAAGGAATAATGCCAAATGGTGCCATACAGCCTGTTGAACACAACCTCGAAGGCATACTGAGAATAAGCAGATACATGACTCTAAAAGAATCGGACCTCATCTATCGGACTGGATGTCCTTCGTGATGCACTGTCTAAGTTTTGTATTACCTTCGGCGGGGTAGACATCTCAATATTAATTTAATATAGCTTTGATTTATACAACTTGTAAAAATACAGTTTGTTTGAGTGCTTCCTTTTCCATGTTGTAAAGCTAGTTCAATCCAGTTTGTTTATAGGTAAACATAATAAAATATCTTTTTAACTAACAATCTCAAGAGAGGAATACTGTACGAGTTCCCACTTTTGGTTCACTGACCTAATCGCTCAGAATTCCAAATTAGGTTTAATGAACCACCAGAGATGACACTTAGACTGGCCTTTTCTAAAACAAGCTATTGAGGAGCGTCTGGAGCAATGCATTAGCATGCAGATGTCATTTTGCTGTAAACAAATTACCAACTAAAATTCTGACGATGCACATAAACAAGGCCAAACAGTCATTTTCCTCTGGCCTTGTTAATGCCTTTTGGAAGATTTCCTTTGCACAACGGCATGTTGCGCCATTGCCTTCTGTGTTGGGGTATTTTTGCGCAGCAGCTACTTTTTTTAATCTAACGGCTAGTTGGGGCACCAATGCTTAGTTGCCACTCAGTTAGGGTCGAGTCAGCGCTTTGCCTACAGGCCATCTTCTCTTCAAAAAGACTTCATTTAGCCTGAATACTTTTCTTTTATGTGTATGTTGAATTAATAATAGCTGCAGGATGGAGGGCACACGTGCACCCTCGGCGACAAATTCTGCCCTGTGACACCTCGGCAGCAGTGGTGGTGGAAGAATCTTTTACTTGAGTGAAAATGTGAATGACGACAAGACACTGCAATGCACTAAAACTCTTATTATTTTCATTCTTGATTCTTAAATGTAAAATCCCTGTTCTGTGCTTACTTAATGAGGTGTTAAATGGAAAAAAAAGCACTTGGTCTACGAGCAAATCACTTGTTTGCAGCCATATTCAAATTTCAAAATAAGCACAAGGATTCAATTTGCTCAACTTTATACCTGAAGCGCTGTTTTGCTCTTGTTGTAGTTACTTTAACTTTAAGTCCACTTCAACCATGTCAACTTCTGTATTAGTTATCGATTTTAAACATTCCTCTTTCTGTTAGGCCAATTTAATTGGTAAGAGACGTGCATGTTAGAAAGGCGACGGTTTCAGAGCTTCAATGTGCACACACTTAAGCATGTCCTACAGTAATGAACCTGACAAGAAGTGCTGAAATGAACAGGATGGCTTGCAAATATTTGTCTGGCAGGTTCAATCAGAAAGCTCATTTCCTTTTAATTTCATTCTGTGGTGGCTTAACTGGGGAAAAAAAAAACCCGCTGCTTTACCTTCTTGATTTTTTATGTGGAGAAAATAGAGAACCGTTAATTTTGGTTTTCACTAATTTATTTTCTGTCAGTACTTTTTGTGAGGAAAATTATCGCTTTCCTGTGCAATTTGATGATTTGTTATTATGCAAAAGAAACATTAAGAGATAATAAACCGAGCTGGCTCAACACCTTGTTAGGATCTTCCTACCACTCGGGTACAACTGCATTGACTTAACCTATTCCTCAAGGTGATGGAAAGGTTATGCTATTTTCTTATCATGCAAATAGGAATGTGAGAGTGTGGTCTGGTGTTTGTAAATGTGTGGCCAGGAAGCAGGAATCCGCTTCCATGAGGAGTCCCATTGAGCCGTCATGGCGCACTGATCAAACGACGGCAAAGTCACCGGATCAATCACACTAAGCACATATACTGTGCGTGCCGTGTGAATGCAAATATACCCTCATCACTTCCTTTGGTCACGGCTGATGCAAATCACAAGTGATGCTCCAACGTATAAATCCCTGCCAGTCGAAGAGCTTCAACCTTGCTGTTTGCGTCCTGTAGACGACTTCAGGCGAGGATTATCACTTGGATAAGGAAAACCAAAATGTGATTCTGCAGACAGAGCCAAAAGTGTTGAAAAGGATTGTGAGGGAAATGTACGCAGAACTCTTACATCGGATTGTAAGTGATAATTAAAAATAAAAAGCTTTGCCCATTTGCTGCGATTTTTGGACTCCAAAAGAAGATTTGGACTAAGCTTGTATAATAAAGACTAAAGAAGGTGGCAGGCTGTTACTAGAGTGGAATTAATGTGAGGGTTTTTCCTTTTAGCCTGACATCAACAAAGTGTTTGAAGAGAGAGCTTTTCATCATGCTTGGGACAAACAAAATGTCCATGTGGCTCTTGACGGGCATGACAGCTGTTACCACGGTGTTCTTGAACCTCTATATTTTCTTGACGAGCGTGTCCAACTACAAGCAGAAGAAGCAGTGGAGCCCCAGTGAGAGCATCATTGTAGCTTTGTCCTTGGCAAACATCAGCCACCAGCTCATCTGCTACTTCTGGATGAGCATGGATGAAGTGGACAGCAAGTGTCACATCGCCCAGATGCCCTACGCCGTCATGCTGGTCATTACTTTCAGTCTCAAGTTCACCATCATGTGGGACAGCAGCTTCCTGACATTCTACTACAGCACCAAGCTGGTGAGCACGCCCAACCAGTGCTACACACACATCCAGGCCACCATCATCAAGCATGTGACACTCGCTGTGTTTCTCATCCCACTGAGTGGCCTTGGGACCTGCATGCCCATGCTGGTGGTCTTCCACAGGGCCAATGACACTTTGGGGGGTGATAAAGACTGCGGGGTGTTAATGCCCAACTCGAAGCCTGGAAAGATTTACGAGGCCCTCTATCTGATCCTTGCAGATGTGCTGCCGGGGATGTTCATGGTAAAATGCTGCATCTCCATCTCCGTGCACTTGGCGGTGCATGTGCGCCGCATGAAGGCCAGCACAAATGGCGCTCACGTCCCGAAGATGGGCACTCAGATGAGGGTGATCCAAATGGCTCTTTCTTTGGTGGCCGTCTTCCTTATCTTCCTCGTGGTCGACCTGTACGTCAACTATCAGATAGCCGTCCATCATGAGAACGCCATCACGCTGACGTTATTCTTCACATCCATCTATACCACGGTTTCTGCCATGGTGCTGATCTATGGGAAAAAAACTCTTTGGAAAGCTTTGATCCATGATTTTAACATCTGCATGGACCTATATCCATGTCTGACATGTCTGAAGGTGCCTGAGCAGAGGGACCAATCTAGCAGCACCCCTGCAAAGATCAAGAACTGAAGGTTTGATTGAAGCAAATATTCGTGCTATATTCCAGTGATTCGCTGACACTCGGCTGCGAGGAATCAACCAACTTCAGCGAAATGGTTGGAAAATTCGTATTTATTTACAACAAATAATGTGTCTTTGTTCATTGATCTATGAATCTTCTAATGTTATAGAAGTGCTTTGGCTCAATAAAGATTGTGGAGCATAATCCAATCATGACGTAACTGAAACCTACTCAAGATTTTGTATAGTTGTTGTGTAGACATTCAAAAACGGCTTTATTACATATTATACTATATGAATTGCAGCATGCCCATACTCCAAATCAAATTTATTAACATAGGCCTTAATCACAAAAGAGTTTCAAATCATCGCTGTGAAGTGGGCACTTCTTTTGACCCTGATTGCTCATTTCCATGTGTATGACTCTTTCTCTCCAATAGCCACACTACGACCCAGGGGGATATTTAAAGAAATGATAATAATGCTTTCCATGATACGATAATTTCGATGAACACTAATAACACTGCAAAATCAACGCGGTTTAGTTTATAGAATGTTTTATTACCAAAATAGTTCTTCAAAAAATATTAAAAGTACTCATACAAGCTTTTTTTTCTCTTTCTTAAATTTATTTTAGATTGTATTACCTGTCAATGGAACATTTGGCAAGTACGTTTGCCATGCATTTGTAGACCTTTTTGTTTGGGGTTTGCAAGTTCTCCTGGCGCTTGGATGACTTATCTCTAAATATTAATGCGTGCTTGCATCGATCTGAAGCCTTTCCTGGTGGGCGACAGCTCAAACAGGTTAAGATGTGTTGTCTTCAACCCGTGGGGGTTTGGGGGAGCGGGGGAATAGTTCAACCAGGGATGCAATCGGCCTGCAATGTTTTGTACAGATCTTAGGATTCTTTCTAGCGACTGTACAGCTGCTACTGATAATAACGGTTAATTTTTATTGAGATTGTCAGAGTGGTGTTCATTTCACGACACATTTATTATTGAGTGTAATTTGAAGTGGTGAACAGTTTTGTAGTAGATCTCAATAGGTTACTCAGATAGGCTCCAGCTTCACGTGACCTTCAACGAAATGATTGGTATTGACGATGGATGGATCTAATAAGCAGTCACTCCATATTTACGCAAAAACTTGTGTTTCATAAGTGATAAGTTCAATTACAATAGCACAAACAGTGAATGTGTGATTAAGAAATGATGTGTCTGTGCATACTTATTTTTGCTCTGTGTATGTGTCACCTCAGAATTTGCTTGAATCTTGACAAATACAATCTGCAGGGAGTAGATCTGCCGTGCACACATCACAGCCACCAAATTAATAGCTCACTATTCGGATCACATGCTCATCACACAGAAACTGTGAAGGTAAATATTTCATTGGAACATATAAGTAAGGCAAAAGCATGGTGGGCTGGACTGTGGTTGTCCCCTCCGAAAATGTTGAAAAATACATGTGACATTGAGGGCACAGAGCATATTAATAAAACATGAGCTACCCACAGCCTGAATAGTTGTTTTTTATTTGAGTTCTTTAAATCAAAGAAGGTTCAAAAGTCCTTCCTCGGGTCAGCAGAAAGCAACCTCAGCATAAACATATGTACACGTGCATATTGTTAAAAGTGAAAGCAGATGTAAATGTTCCATTATGGGTTAGTTTGTGTTGGTGTTGAAAAGTATGCTGAGGCAAAGTGAATCTAGCCTCAACAATAGGAAATAAAATATTTGCCATACTCACATGCTCTACCACCGTGGCATAAGCCAGTGGGCTTCAAAAATGACAATCTCACACGCACAACATGTCTGCAGTAAGCCAATGGACAAAATAAGGAATGCCATATTTTCTTTTGATGAGAGCAATTCTATCATTCCAGGGCCGCAGCCTTCATCATTTACTCTTTGTTCCATTGGAGTGAAGCTGAGCATCACTGAGGCTCAATAGAATAACAAACAAACAAAAACGTTTTCTGGGCATTTTCTGGGTCTTAGTGCAAATTTGCTGTTGGTGCAATGAACTGGTGACTTAAACATAAATCAAAACAACACACATCACTCAAACGTTTCTCACCAACCAAAATAAACATTGTTTGAAGAATCAATTTGTCAATATCTTGCTATTTGATACAGCGCTTGTATTCAGTGATAGGCATAATTTTTCTGAAATTTGTTGTCATATTATGGCTGGTTGGTGTATATTAACATTATGATTCATACAATTGTAGTTATTTAGATTTCACTACCATGTTTGGCTGCGTTAAAAACAATTGTACGTGTATACATTTAATACATTCAAAATGTAATGTAATGATTTGTTCATGATTGAAATAGTAAAAAAATACAAAAAGTTGCACATTTTCCACCCAAGTCATTCTAAGAAAAAACACTGCCTCTTTCACAGTCACATTTCCACAAATGGTGACCTTCAATCCAGCCACTCAACCAAATGATCCTTTCCGCCCTTGAGCTCAGACTGATATCCTAAGATTGCGAACAGCCTAAAACTACGAAGGCAATGGTATAGTAAAGAGGCGGTAGACTACATGGCAACGCTTCAGGCACATCGGGTTACAGCAAACCGAAGCAACATCTCTCCCCTGCATGGGTGAAATCGCCCCAGATAGCTGTTTCTCATGGGAAATGGAGCAAAGAGTGATATCCTGTGGCACTCTAACATGAAGGAATAGGCCATTAGCAATCCAGATTTTTGTGAAAAAAAAAAAAAAACTCATCAAACCCAACAAACAACCCATAAACTCCCCCCTGCAGACATCCTCCCCAGGAGCTGCTAGTAGATTAGTGTTAGCTTAACTGGCAGCATTTTCCATCACCTACGCTAATTGTATTTGAAAGACATCAGCCTCAGTGCAGAAGCATTTTAAATGCTGTAACCTTGAACAGAAATTAAAAAAAAAAAAAAACTCTGGAAAGGTTTGCAGAAAGTTCTTAATTTTATGCATTCAACAAACGTTTATAAAAACATGACATGAAATATTTGTTCAATTGTTATTCATTTGTGTGTGCAGTAGAAAATTGTAAATGCCTTTGAATTGAAACTCCTGAAAAACCTAACATTTCAATTTAAATACTGACAACCTTCGTGGTTTCCATGCCTTATTTTGGGCAATCTATAAGCACACATTTAGTAACGACATGTACAGCATGTTGAAATTAATGTTACTGAATAATATGCAAAAAAAAAAAAAGCATTTCTGTACACACGGGATGTGCAATACAATAGAGATATTGAAATTCAATGGACAACAATAACTTAATTTCTGGAATAAACAGTAAATTCATGGAGACATGAACACAAATTTTAACTTCAAAAGGCATCCATGATTGTACCATACAGTGTTTAAAATTTTTCAAAGGAATAGTTTGATATTTAACGTATGGCATATGTGCAGCGTCGGGACAGCTGGCTTTGCAAAATTGATGCGTAAAGAGATGAACACATGCATATTAGTATAATATGCTAAAACTGCAGGACTGGCACAACGGTATCTGGATATGTTTGATCCTTCCACCATCAACATTGTTGAATGAAATGAGAAACCGTATTGAATATTCACATGGCATCGGGAATTGTCCCTGCTTTCAGTCAAATGCTGAGCTACGCTTAGTGGACCAAGATAAATTGAGTTCTTGCTCCACAAAACATACCATACAATGTATTGATGTTTTCCTGAAAGACCCTTTTTTATTCAGAAATTTCAAACTATTCCTTTGAGTAAAAAGCACCAATGTGATGCTGCTGCGAAGGCAAACAGTTACAGTATCCACAGCATAAACAAACAACACATGTGCATCACATTCAATAATGCCATCCAGTGTCTCTAATATAAAGGCTTTAGCTCCAACACCCATACCGCGATTGGACGCACTAACTACAACAGTTACATTGTATTCCCTGCTCATGATTAACATTAATGCAACTTTACCTGTTAAAATATGGAATTAGTTCAAGCAGCAGTTTTTCTGTGATTGAGGAAATAAAAACATAAAATCCAACAATTTAATAAAATGTAGTGTTACCTAAAAGAATCTTCCACATCTTTCGTTGAGGGTTGTGGGGAATGGCCTCAAAAACTGGCATCTTGGCATGAATAACGATTTTGCATAAGCAACATCTCAAACACCCAAATGTGTTGTAAATACATGACTTAGATGATCCTGCATCTGTTGTTAACTGTGGCGTCCCACCGTCTCATAAATGAAATTGTATTTTATCACAGCGTGACATAAAAGAAGAAGCTTTAGGGTTTGTGTGGCCCTATTGGGGGCTGTGCTCATATGAGGAAAACATGGACTTCCGGGTTTTGGGAGGCGGCGGTGGAGGTTTGCTATCAATTTTCATTGGCAGCGGAGGAATGAACTGCAAGGAAGAAGACAGTGGTGTTATATTTCGGAATATCTCAGCGTTTATATGCCATTAAATATGCATTAGTGGGGGGGTTGGCATTTGCTTTGAACAGATGCACCTCTGAAGAGAAAGCAGCGATGTCAATCTCATGCGGGTGTTTCTTTGGAGGCATTGGTGGCGGGGTCCCTGGGGTGTCAATGGTGTTGGCATCATTGTCACTGAGCAGCGATGAAAAACCTACCACATAAGAGAGAAAAATGATCTCTATCCAGACGGCATGCATCTGTGAGCTTGCATATGTGTGAGGCCTAATTTGGGTTTTAGAGCAGAAGGCGCTTACAAAAGATGGCTATATTCGTCATGACTGACAGAAAATGAAATGACAGGCAGTGAGTGTGGTGTGTGTGTCAGAGCGGTGGCTTGTGTTCCATACTTGAGCTGCGTGGTGTGTGAGGCATGTGAGGAGAGGCAGGTAAAGGACTGAGAGGGTTGGACAGGCTGAGCTGGGACGAAACACCCTGGAACAAGGAGAGCGGCAGTCGTTTGTCGCCCAGCTGTAAACTCTTGGGCCTCTGCTGCTTCTCCGCAGGACTCTGAGATTCAAGTGTAAAAGAAAGATGAGAATTTTCATTAAACGGGGAACTTGAGCAACTCCCAATTCACAATTGGATAACACAATAATATGAATATGGCACTGGGTCAGAAAATGAAAAAAGAACACCAGTACTCACCTCATCTGCATCCGACTGTCTCTCCAGCAGGACCTGAGACTTGCTCACACTCCACTCTTTCCTGTTCTTTCTCGCGATCCTGTTGTCCTCCTCTGAGCGGGACAACATTGAGGTCCGGCGATCGCTGGGGCGGGATAACAACGAACTGGTTGTGAATAATAGGGGAAGACAAAGACATGCAGCAGGATTAAAAACTGTGGCGATAACACAATGAAAAATTAGCCACGGCTTGCCCCCATGATCAGTGAGAACGAACACAGACGCTGACTAAGGGAGACAAAAGGGGGCCCAACGAGGGAGTGCGGGGACTGACTCTTGGGAGGAAATGGCCGAGGGTCCATCGGAGGATGCAGAGCCGCTGGAGAGGGCTGAGGAGGCATTGGAGAGGGTTGACACAGTGGACATGCGACGCAGCGTGGAGGACAGGATGTAGGGCATCACCACTGAGCCCACGCGACTCTTCTTTCTCTCTGCGAGAGAGCAGGGCTGAGACACACAAATAGGATTAAGCATCATGAGGGAATGTTGGCAGGCGAGGGGCAGTGGAAAAAAAATCAGAGCCGCCAAGCACTGGCTAAAATGTATTAGCCTGGACTAAAACAATGTTCGCCGTGCTTTGAATGGGTTAGTGTGATAGGGCCAAAGGGTCAAGTTGGCGACTTTCAATATTGAGTTTGAAGCGGGCCACGCACCAAGGTTATGACGCCATAATGCTTCTCCACTTTCTCCCGAAGGTCTTGGAAGCAAGTAACCAGGCGATTGTGTAAGGGTTTCAACTGCTCTGTCATCTTCTCCCCATGGATGCGAATGCCATCTGCCAAGACGGGGATCTGGAGGGGCAAGAGTTAGTGTTACGCAACAATAAGACCTGTTTCAGTGACAAAGCCGGTGCAGGCAGTTACCTGCAGGGCAATGAGGTGTTTAAGGACCTCAATACGCTCATGGTCCTCTGGGTGTTCGTGTATGTAGGTGTCATTAAAAAAGGCCTAAAGAGGATGAACAAGTTGAAAGAATCATATACATGCACACTTCAAATGCTGCCGCAAGCTACACTGGATTCAAGATGTTTCAACATCGTGACAAATAAGCAACAGGAGTTCCCTTGTAAAGCAGGCTCGAATCTACCAAGAACTCATGGCACTTCTTTTCTTTTTTTATTGTGATTAGGAATTAAAAATACACTTGAAGTATATTTTCCATAAGTGGGAATACATATGAACAAGCCACAAGCAAGTCTAAAGTTGTAGCCTTCAAGTCTCAAGCAAGGCCCGAGTTGCTGCAGGGCAGAATAATTCAAGCAAACCAAGTAGCCTCCAAATTTCAAGCAAGTCAAATCATTACTTGGTTCGAGCAAGTCATAAATCGAGTCATATCATCTGGCTCAGTCACAACAAATATTGAGATATTGAGAGGTGCAAACCTTCTCATAGTTGGAGAAGCCACCCATGACGGCAGGATCAACGATGCCGCTGAGCATCATGGACAGTGGGTTGATGGACAGTGAGCGATCACAGGCTTGCTGCTGCACCAAGTTACTCAGCTTTTCGTTGGCCATCTCCATGGTCTCTATGGCATTCTCCAAAGGACTGATCTCCTCCTGCGCATCATGGGAATGTGGCTGAGTTACAAGGAATGATGGCAATTTGAACTTGAAAACAATATGGGGCTGCTTCTTACCGCAGAGACAGATTTGACTTCAAACCATTTCAGAATCCCAGGGAAGAGATAGGCAGTAATATAAGTGGTTCTCTCAATCCACATAGTCTATAGGGCAGCATATAAATAGAGACTTACTCTATGTGCAAACAGTGCTGTTTATACATTTCAGAGAAATTATGGACTTTTCGTATGTGAGCTTCAATCAGTCAAGGACAATAAAAGCCACTCACTGCAAACTCGTTGTCTGGATCCTTTTCACCTTTTCTAAAGGGCCTAGAGTACTGGAATTTTTCCACTTCATTTGTTCGGTAGTAACTACAAGAAGAGAGAGTTGGTGATTTGAGTTGGTGGCAAGACCTAAAAAAAATACTAAATGGTAAGAGGAGCACTTAATCACTTGAGTATCTGCTCTGGAACACCTTTGTCTTTGAACTGCTGTGGTACAATGAGCACAGGCTTGACAGTAAAACACTGGATGTCTGAAAGTTGGCTAAGGATAAAAACAAGTAGTACTATGGAAGGACAGTCAAATTGTGATGAATCAGCATTGTTTCTTCATTTAAAGAATGGCTGTCTTAATCACAAGATGGTTTGTTGTCTACATTTTGACTGAAAATAAATTATATATCCATAATAAGATTACCTAGCGAGTGAGCCCACCTTCATAGATTAAATCCTATAATGACATCGCGCTATAATGTTTTGTTCGTGCCAAGTCTTCCCGAGAGTCTGGGCTAACACACTTTTCATCCATGCGCATAGTCTTGTCCAGACTTCTGACACACCCACTACATGCACTTAAAAGATGAAAATACCAGATATAGGAAATGTGTTGTAGACCGTCTGGTGCATACACACTACAGTCTAAAACTATTTTTTTTGTATGAAATAAATCCATTTAAGAAACTTAATGATTGTGGTCATGACTGAGGTCCATGGATTGCGTGTCTGCCATAACAGATCAGCGGTGCCCAAACCTCCTGGTGCTGCAAACCGGGCGAGTCACTTTAAACATTGGCAGAGTTTGACAACCGACATAGAGGCAAATAGAAAAAAATGGAATAATTAACACACCATTACAATGACAGTAGTTGTTATAATAGTGGGTTGGTGAGAGTAGTTTAAATAGCTTTCGAAACAACTCCAAGGTGCCAGTAGCTTATCTGAAGTGGAAAAGCTCTTTGCAGAGATGAAAAAAAGTCTGCTAGCACTAGATTTGAAAGGAAATACCCACACTTTTGAGTTCCCTCACCCTAAGTGCTGGTGCACAAATGACAGATCTGAGTGGATGGAAGAATGCACACAGAATTGGGCCTATATTGGAAAAAATATTTTTCCCCCCAAAGGTTTTTTGCTGAGGATTCACAGCAATGTACTCCAACCAGGTCCTGGTTTCCTTAAGAAGAGCTCCCAATGAATTATTGAGGACAAAGATTTTGAACAATTGAACAAGTGACCTCAACAATTTTCTCAAATTCAAGGATACACTGTCCAGGAGAGGTGCTGATGTTGTCTCCGGGAGGCGCTGTGCTGGTCATGCGAACGGCGTTTGGGAACTGAGAAAGCAATTTCAAACTGAAGTCTTCCAGCCACTCATACTCTTTGCCTCTGTAGATGAACATTTTGTTCTGGAACAAAATATATGTACGATTAGGAAACAGAGGACATTAAAAAATAACTCAAGTTTGCAATTTATGGAGGGGAAAAAGAAACAAACTGAAGAAAAGATAGAAGTCAATGTAACATGGTTCTTGAAGCATCAAAACATTGATGACATAAAGAGCAATATCGCAGAGCTTTTAAACAAAAAGTGTTTCATAGAGCCAGTTTGTGAATACGTACATAAAATGTCATGTTTGTTTATTAAATTAAGCACTCATTTCTTACTCACCCTGAGGAAAGAAGGAAATCCAAGGCCGTAATATCCAACAGCAAAGTATTCTGGCTGTGGTCGCATAGCATGCATGATCTTTTCATAGAATTCTGCTTGTTTTTTCTGCAAGACATAATAAATGTGTTGACATAAATTGTCTGTTTGTGTTTACCACATTTTACATTTCTACATTTACATTAAGGCTTGTTGCTCAACACAATTGAAAACATTTTTTTTTCTTCATTATAGAACTTACTACTAACTGGATTGTTCAAAATAAAAGTATAATAAGTACTTATAACTACTTATAATAATAAATAGTTGACACACATGCAGAGTAACTAGTGGCGCCACAGTGCTCAAAATGCTAAGTGACTACAATGATGCTTTGCTTTGGGCACATCACGCGAAAAATAAATTACATAAATTGCACTGAAGTGCTAATACTGATCAATTTATAACTGGATTCTTCTAAATACATTTGAATTAAAATTGTGTGGGTGCTTGCAATGACACACACGCATGCATACTTCAACTCCTTCATTTTTTTTTAAACTAATTGCCTTCACCCTTTGGCACATTACTCATCACAAACATTTACAGTGGTAAGAGGAAAAAAACATGCACTCACGTCTACAAATACATTTGCTATTTATGGATTTGTTTTCTGTAGCGGAGATAGCACTTTAGTTCAGGGCGGAAGTCTGATGTACATGTTCTTACCAGCAGCTGGCTGAGCTCCATGAAGTCAAACATGTGGCTCTCGTGCATCTTTGCCAGCTCCTTGCCAAGTTCAATAGCCTTCTCCCACATCTGGGAACATGTATACACAGTCACTTAGCAAATGGCTTCAAAAACTAACTATTGAGAAGCAACAGTGTGTAACTAGGCTGGACAATTTCAGAAAAAGATTTAACTGTGATATTTCTGACAGATGTTGCGATTTGGGTTCAACCGCTCCAAAATTAAACTTAAGGGAAATAAACGATGCAGAATCTGATTGAATAATGACACAACAAAGAACCCAAAGCCGATAAATGAAATAGTGAAACTTCAAGAAATTACGCAAAGACTAAAATTAAAGGGTGACCTTAGCACAGTGGCAGTACTAGCAATACTCACCTTGCCTTTGTCCAAATAACATATGATCTCCTGGAAAAGTCTTTCTTTCAACTCCTGTTGCGTCCACACATGCTTCCCATCTCGAGGAATCAGATGAGGTGCACAGGTTTTGTCAGACCACTGGTATAAAATCAATAGTTAAGATGTATAAGTATGTAAGCATGACAATGCTTTGAAATGTTAAAAGTGAGTTTGTAAATGACACCTCAAGTAATTCAGCATGTAGCAGCAGAGTGTAGGAGGCCTCTGTGTAATTTTCACAGTCCAGATGTAAATCCCGTAGCTTGTACAAGTACCTAATTATAAGAACATGTTAAAAGGCAGCATTTAATCAAAGCGTCAGATGTCATGCCTGACTTACCGAATATAAATGTCTTCCCTCTTTTTTTCCTTGTAGAAATTCTGAATCAGAAAGCACACTAACGTCATGTCCAATAACTGCTTACGTGCAAGCACAAACGTGTGAGGATTTTTTTGTGAACACACGAGTGGGCCGTACCAGCACATTGACAGTGCAGCTCATGCGATGCTCGGGACTTTCATCGTGTGTGATGGTGCGGTATGCCAGGAGATTCTCTAGCAGGCTGCTCAGCAGAAGCGCCAGCTCCTCACCTGACTGTGCCAGATATCTATGGCGTCTGCAGTGCTCCAGTAACCTGTTGGTCCACAATGTGATTTCACTAGATGGCCTGTAAGAACCCTGAACCCTCTATCTGAAATTTTAGCACATTGTTGTCATTAATGCAGGAGTCACAATAATTGCAATGTAATACAATATACAAAAACTAAAATAATACAATAATTACAATAAAAGGTTTTTGAGGGTGGGGTAATTCTTGGAGATTGCACCTTCAAAGAATATCTGAAAGCCACTTGTGTCGAGTTTCAGACCAAATATGTATCTATTCAGTTCATGAGCAAAATTGAGATAAGTGACCAAAATTACGTTTTCTCCAGCAGGACTTTGTACTGCTCATCCCCTCGACCTCCTTCAACTTCTTGATCCAGTCTTGTTATCAGCTCATTTTCGAACTGGAGTGAAAACACACACAGACACACACACACAGACACACACACACACACACACACACACACACACACGCTTTCTTGGTGAAAAGATAAGAGGATGGTGGATATACAGGCACTTAAAAGTACAGAGTCAAATGGACAACAAGTGATGTAACACAAATGTGGATGGTATTTAAAGAAACACACAGTGCATACGATTGGAGAGTGTACCATTTCAAATGTGCGCCCGGGGCTGAAATTGTGCTCACACTGCATCATATCGAAAAAGATGGGAATTGTAGCCTTCCTCAGCTCTGGCTCAGGCACCAGAGTGACCTCCAAAATAGGTCCGACCATGGATGGGATGAACTTCATTTTATGGGGACCTGAAGGATAACAAAAGATTAGCCCTCGGAAGAATACAAGTATGATTTGAGAAGGCAATAAGCTGCATCTTCATCTCACAACAAACATAGGGAAATTTAATAATGCTGTAAACAAAAAAAGTACAATGAAACCGAACAATAAAAACATTGTCTTATTACTCTGCCTGCATTACTGGCAGGCTCCAAATAAATAATTTCACACAAATATATGATGAAATATTAGATGGTCATAAATACTCACCAAGATTGTACCACATATCTCTGATCTTAAAGCCAACTGTCTTCCTCATGTCACCATATCTGTAGCAAATGTAAATCAGTTTAGCACTTGTTTTCCTCATTAAAGGTAGAATTGAACTCGTTTTCCGATAGACATCTTTTGAAATGGGCCATGCATTTCGATACATCTACGTCTTCGATCTACGAAAACAAAATTAAAGTGTAGTTGCTCTATCAGTGGTTGTCAATCACGCATTGATCAACCCATCAAAGTTCAAACCACTGACAGACATAAATGTGTCAAGATTAAAGAAAAACATTCTTCATTCGCACTTCTTAAAAAGTGTTTGAAGTAAACACCAACCCACGGGGAGTGGAACTTTTCTCCCAAAGTGTCGCTTGTTGTGAAGTGGGTTGAGTCACGCTGCTCGTACTTCCAGTTTAAAAACGGTTTAAAGATTCTTATACTCCAAAGGTATTGGAACATCATTTATTTTTTATATACTTTTGAGTGAAATCAAAATTCTGACATCAAAAGAACAATGAAAGAATAGCTGAACCAGCTCTTATTTCATTCAAGGCTATTTGATGTATATTTAATACATAACCAAGAAGCTCCATTTGTAAATATATACCTTCTTTTTATGTGTGCAAATAGGCTGGATCAGATAGACTTAAAAGAGACTGAAGTGAGTAAGATGTAACATTTACTAGCAAGCTTAACTACTCGTTTACCTACAAAGTAGAATATCTCCAGTGTTGTCTGTAACTTCTAATATACATTTTGTCATATCCAGTCTCCTCAGTTTCGAGTTATTTCAGTACCACTAGCGATTTGTATTTATTTATTAGCTCACAGTACAGACTATTTTGTCCCTGTGAGTAAAAGCGACATGGTTTATCACTCCTCTCATGTTTGCTGTCAAACCATGGTGTCATGTTTAATATTATCACCATGGATAAAACTATAGCAATGTAGATTGTGTGTCAGCCACTAAAACTCTGGTTGAAGTTGGGACGGGACTAGTTAAGCAAATTGCTTCCACCCGCTTCCCTTTTCAGCAAGTCATGTCAGATGTGAAATGGAACTGTAACAAATGTGTTGTGCACTTGCCGGAATAAACAATTCAAACAAAAAAAACAAAAAATGATTTTCAGCAAAAACAATGAAATTGGCGCACCGTGACAATGTTACTAGGTGAGTGTATATTTGCAATGCAATTGGTGAGACACAATCATAAACTGCATGAATGCAAAAATCTCACTTGTTTAATATCTTGTTGCGCTTCTCTTGAGAGAAGGACTCAAGTTGCAGTGTCTTATGGGTGAGGAATGCTACGGTCAAATGAAAGTAGCTATTCCACAGCTGTGCGGGATACAAAGGTTTAAAATATTATACCACACAAAGTTATACATTGTAAGTTTCTGTATGATGAACAAAACATACCTGTAGTTCAAAATGTGCTTGGTCTAAGAAATATGTGTTGAGGACGTCGGAATACTGGTTTATGGCCCTTAGGAAAACTTGCATCTGCACCAGGTTCATAATCATCCAGTCAGCAGGGAATACCTTTCCCATGAGGTCCTTGAACATGATGAATGTCTCCATGAGGAAGTCCTGATGATAAGAGCAGCTTCATTGTAAGCGCCAGGTGAAATTCAATTCGCTCAAAAAGACAGCATTGCTTTATGTATGTCGGGCACTCATCATGTTCCGACCACTAGCGGGCCCACTGACCTCATTGTGTCATTCCCATCAAGTGCATGATATGTTTACAATCAATATTCTCTCTAGTAGTTGAAAGTGGCCTGGGTGGTTTAATGTCCATTATTGATGGGTAGCTGTGAGGTGTACTGCAACTAACAAGGGCAACACCAAGACACTTACAATGATATCCTGTCTTGTCTTAAAGGTGCCAATATAGTGGGCATAATGCACGTCATCCATCTGCTTCAAGACAGCCGTCATGCAAGATAAATAGTGGCCCTGTAACAGACAAGGTGATTTGTAACATTACATTCATTCGCAGAAATTCCCCTGACAAAAAAAAAAATTCTGAGCACCGACTTTGTTCTATTCAAGCAAATGTTAACAAGTGTATAGGAGGGGTCTTTAATCCCGGGCCTCAGGGTCCTGCATGTTTGTTATGTCTCCCTGCTGCAACACACCTGATTCAAACACCCCAAGGACCAGAATTGAAGACCCCTGCTGTATAGTTTATCTTTCCCCTTTAGGAGAAAGCATTTAGTTTTACTAATGTCTGCACTTCGCAAGGATATATTCCAGCAGCAACATCAAACTTACAATGAGGGGGGATGATCTGTCCATGCCTATGACAGTGCGATTGACCCTGCGAAGTAGGCGCTCCATTATCATCTGAACGTGTCCCCTGGTTGGACCCTGCACAAATGTAATTTGTTTAGTATAAAGTACTGTAGTATTACTCAATACTCAATACTCTGGTATCCATAATAAATCAAAGTCGATCAATGAAATCCGGTCTTGGTACAAAGTGCGGCAATGGACACCCTGGCTTGAACATGTAGTACGTGATGAGCAATAAAGTCCAATGACAAAGCAGCACTTGAGTTCAGGTTGGCTATCAGGTATTCCTCCCACTCACACCACTCCAGATCTGAACGGCAACTCTGCAGCAAGAGCGCTCTTCAGAACGCCCTCCAAGGGCGGTTACTCTGAGCTGCTGTTTAATACAAATACGAGCGAGCCCGAAATTATTCATACCCCTGGCCTGGGGTATGAATAATTTTGGGCTTGACTGTACAAACTAAAGTCAAAACCTATAAAGGGAGACAAGGCTATCCTTTTTTTCCACCAGG
The DNA here is from genome assembly GCF_901709675.1 of Syngnathus acus. NCBI lineage: Eukaryota > Metazoa > Chordata > Actinopteri > Syngnathiformes > Syngnathidae > Syngnathus > Syngnathus acus. The sequence continues at coordinate 12,368,906 of NC_051094.1, read as the reverse complement.
CTGAACCCCATTGCACAGGTACCAAGCCAGAGGCCAACAAATTCAAACTCGCTCCCTGCCGTTCCACGTCTCAAGTTTTAAGACTGTGGCCAAAGACTGGGACCTTCAGTCTTTAGCCACCGCCCATCTCACCCAGCAAGGGATCATCCCTAAATGCTTCTCTCTCTGCATTCACAACCACTTAGTATGTGTTTGACGGTATAGCACAAAATGTGAAGCATCTGACTATTTAAGCTTTTCTTTCATCTCTTTTATCTGCATATCTTTAAATCCTGCCCATGTATGCCTGTAATCTTGTTTTGACAAGATGCTTCTGTTATTGTATCCTGAGGTGCCAGTCATTTTGATCTGTTAGTGTGACTATTTACCACATCCTTGCGATCCACGATGTCCAACACAGTGCTAAGCAGTTGAACACAAGCCTCATAGTCGGGTTTACTGGAGTGATCATCCAGCTGTCCACTCAGCTGGTCATTGACAAGTGGCAGAAGCACATCTCGACAATCTGTGGAAAGAAAGCAGAGGGATGTGGTCAGAGTATGACAGGCTCCATTTCGAGTCACGGTGGGGCCTGTGACAAAGTATTCTGAGCCAAAGGCAATCATTTGTGTTTTCAATGCCTTGTGTAAAATGTCATTATGTGGCTACCTGGCTGCATGAAAAGGTCACTCTCCACCATTTTGCACATACAGCCTAGCTTTTGACGCACAAGCTGAGAGTCGGGAATGCTCTCAATAAACTTTGAGAGCAGAATGCTGTAAAAGGAGAGTGCACTTCACTGTCTGTGTTGTAATTGGCACAGAAAAATACAGTTCACATATTGTTTTGTTAACCTTGCAGCAACAGGATTCTGAGAAAAATCGAAGAAATAATTCACAATGCAAAAAGCATTATTACAAGATGTGCAGCCCCCCGAGAGAATTACCTTAACTCCACAGGATCAAACACAGACTGGATGTCATTAATGATGCTGGGGAGATATTTCAATATTGCTCCCTGGAAATACATAGTGCAGGGTGTCGACAAGTTGAATACATTTAGCATTGTATTATTTTACTGACAAATTCAGGAGGTAGTGTATAGAACTATTTTGCAGATTATTGATTTGCTAAAGCGTCCGTGCATTTTGATTGGCTATAATTTTCAACGTTTGGAACCTATAGCTTTTGGAAGTAGTAAAAAAATAATAATAATACAGCTCAAACCTTTATTTTCACTCCTTCGTCAAGCGGTCTGTCCATGAGAGTGTTAAAAGACAGGAACAGAGAGCGAATTGAGTTGAAGAAAGCATCCCCGTCTTCACTGTTTCCATAGAACCTACAAAGGTGGATCATATTACAAGGTAATCTTCCAAATTCAAAGTAGGAGTGAGAGTATGAGTGCCTCTCAGATACCTTAGGTAGAGGATCCGAGATTGGACAATAAACCTGAACAAATACTTGAGAGCCTTGAGTGCCGCATAGAGATTCTCAGTAAGGACAGGCTCCTCCGCATGACCCACATAGTGGTTGAGCACCTTGGTAAGCTTCCTGAAAATGCAAATCAGGTTGACTTAAGGTCTTATGAAAATTACACTATAAGGTAGGTGGAGAAGCACACAAATCACGGGCGTCATTTTGCAAGCAATTCAAGGCGGTAGGGACTCACATATAAGCCAAAGTGGCACTGAAGTGCTTGTTAATGTAGGTTTCAAGGACTGGGTTAAAGTGCTGGAATTTGATGTCACCAATCAGCGTGATAATAAAAACCTAGAAAAAAAAGAGAGACCTCGTAAAAGGCTGGAGAAAATGCAAATGTATCATGATGAAGTGTAGCCTTGCCAAAAGGTAAAAGATGTCTACTTCAGCTCAAATACTAACCAAGGCGTTGAACACCAGTGTGTCATAGGTGTCCTTTTCTGAAGTCTCCATCATGATGTTGAACAGAGCATCAAGAGTATCCTGGAGAAACTGTAAGTAAAAAAATAAAAATCCCCAACACACATTGTAAAAATCTCGTTAAAAATGATCTTAAAATGGCTAGAATGAAATTGTGAATGTGACATAAGTAGCGCAGAGCACCCACTTTAACAATCTCTCCGCCTTCCACCTCCATTAGCCTCTGCAGTATCTGGTCAAGATCATCTGGGTTAGACCGCCAGTTCAACAGGCCGAGTAGATCAACTAAAGATTTGTGAACACATCAGGTTCAGCTGTTGAACTTGAATCACATCAAACCAGCAATAAATCTCAATCTGTCCACAGAATAGAAGTCACAACATCTCAAATGAATTCATTCAATGCGGCGTGGTGTGTTGCGGAGCGTTCCGATGTAAGACTAGTTTCACCTTCAAAATGACTTGTGAAAATCAAATCTTTTGATTCATAGACAGACAGAAATACCGTTCTGAGTGAGTTTCGTGGAGCAAGTAAGTGTGGAAATCTGAAAGCTGTCCTTAGTGACAGGGATCGTTCCTGAATGGTGGAACTGCTTCCCTGTTTGTTTCTCCTTCTCCTTCACTTCAGCCCAGGTCCCTGGCAAGGTCAGATAAACCTTTGCATCATCTGCCCTTTTCACATCAACCTACGAAATTCACAAAATAAGGAATGAGTCTTGAGGCAAACAAATCAATGGATATTTAATTGCATAGAACTTATCATGGAGCATTCCGTAATCAATCAATCAACAAACTGTCAGTTGTGCACCGACTATGCAATTTATTTACGCAGGTGTATCGATGTGCTCTTTCTTTTAGATGAAAGTACAAATTTTAGAGACCACCTTATAGACGATGGGTTCGTGTTTTCCGTCCCTGAGTGTCGTTCCATCTCCTCTCATTAGGCGGACAAATGCCATTCCAAAGGGTTTTTCTGATTTGTCCCTAGCTGAAGGATACATAGGAGCAGAAGATGAGCTCTACAGTATTTACCATGGTGGAGGGATTACGCGTGGGTGATTGTCATACAACTCAGTCACACAACAAGTCGTAGTGACTCACAGTCCTGGGAGGATCTATGTCGAAACATCACCCTCAGGTGACAGCGGCACACGTCTTCAATGGGAATTGTTACCTTGTAGAGAGCAGACAAAAGCAGAGGGATTACATTTGCAAAATACATGATTGTATTTGCAGTTATATTATCACCGCATTCTGGCTCGGCATCTCTCCTTTAAAATGATTTCATTGCACTGGGCTGTACTAAATCCTTTTCGCAAATTAATTTCAACCACGGGATGTCATGTTCATTGCTGCATGTGGGACCATGACATAAGCTTACCTACCTTCACTGTTTCATTCCAACAGGGTTGCTTCACTTGGTAGTATATGACAGACTTGTACTCTGTAATACCATCATAACCAGCCCCAGGAAATATGGCCTTCTATAAAATGAAAATTGGAATTAACATTTAGGCTTTGCATGTACATACAAACTAGTGTCACTTGCACTGATGCTAGAGGTACATATAACTCATAAACCCAATGTGTTGAAATAAACAATGGCATCTTTATATATTCCACATGAATCAATCCGATGTACTTAAAATACTTTAAAATGAGTGGACGTTAACAAGAATGACTCCAATGTTTGAAATACTGCACTTAAAAAGAGGTTCACGCACATTACGCTATTTAAGACAGGCAATATTTTGTTTTGCATTTCAGATGCTGAAAAAAATATTTAAAATTCTTAACCCGAGACTTGCTGCCTTTAGAGCAATTATGTTAAAAAGGACATCATTATTGGTACTGTAGTACATGAAAGTAGAACTTTGTATGTCTAAAAATTACCAACTTGCCTGTTTTTATAATGCATATGTAAAATGCGGCAGTGGTGTTTCTCTTCCATTATTACCCATTTTATGGACTTGGTTATTTTAACAATGACACACACATTCTCTCTTCAGGAGGAGGATGCAACCCAGGAGGAATCAGTGGCTCTGGTGGCAGTGCTCAGTGAAAGAGAGGTGCCTGCAAGAATTCCATTTATAACTCACTAAGTCTCAATCATCCTTGAGTGTCAGGTTGTAATGTGCCATAACTCTTGCACAAACTTGCTTGTTTGTTTGTTTGTTTGTGTTCTGTTCACACTAATCTATGAACCGCATTTGAGTTCCATTTGAGTTTCTGGGAGAAAGCAGCACAACCCCAAAGTGGAGGCCTTGAAAGTGAGCTCGTGTTTGGTTGTTTGTTTATTTAGTATGCCTGCAATATTTGATTTTTTTTTTGGTGGCTTTTTAATTCTTATGTCCGAACATGTGCAGATGTTTGCATTGTTTCTGCAATGTCTCACTTGTGAGTGTGCGGCATTCCACTTAATAAAGAGTTGAAGATGTATTTGTGTGTTATATCAATGTAACATAAAAGCATGAAGGAAATACTTTTTTTTTCTTAGATGAAATAAGTAGTTCTAAGTAGCTATGACTCCAGTGGTAACATTTGAGTAAAGGAGACAAGTACTTAATACAGACAAGTTGGTTTGAGTTCATTTAACTGAATTAAATTCAAATCACTTGTGTTACTGAAACAATAAACATCTGAGTCTCTTGGTGATCAGATATTTGCATCCATCCGTCCATCAGATATTTCTTTACGCTTAAATTGAGTGAAAAAGACAGATACTTCATTCAGAAGAGTTGTGTTGATTCATTTCAAACACATCGGGCTGAATGCAACATTTTAATTCCAAGTTGATTTCACTTGTGTTACTTAAACATTATGAGTTACCTGTAAGCTAATCAAACAGTTCTGTTCGCTTATGTGAATTTTTGCAATCGGTTTCCTCAAACCATTTGAATTGAAACAACTCATCAGGTTTTGCAGTGCCAACATATATATATTTAGGGGGACAAACAAAATAAAAACAAATTAAAAGGAATAAAAATTAATTGGTCAAAAGAGTCTGTGGAATATGTCATCGTACGTGGTTAATGACAATTACCAATAAATATTGTATTCAATATTGTAAATCATATTAGTAAAAAGTGCACATATTTCCCTGGCCAATATTACCTCCATGGCATTGCCTTCATCATCATGCACGCTCAGTATGACCTCCACATTCTTGGGCGTCTTCTTTTTACCACGGTCAAATTCTCCTTGCAGCAAGGTTACATAAATATCATTCCTCACGTTACCTGGAGGAAGGAGAATAGTTGATCAGGTAAATGTGCCAACAATTTATGTACCCTACTTGCTGCTCTGTAGGCAATTTGAATGAACATGGCCCTACAGTATGTAGAACAAACAAAGACAAGTCACCTGGGAGGATGATTTCTGGGAAGCCCATTTTTCTGACGATCGCTGTGCTACGGTCCAAAAAATGTGGATAGTCCTTCCTGACCTGTGCAAGATCCCCTGGGAGCAGTTTGAGGGTCACAAACAAGCCTGCCAGCAAACATGAAAAGAAAATCAATGAGGCAGACACCAAAACATATACTGTGGACATTCACACATGATTTATTTTACAAAATGTGAATTTAGCACAAACTCTAAAATCACAGGGGATAGAACCTATGTGAGCACTTCATTTTACCCTGGCCTTTGTGGTTGACCTCCCTCGTGGCAATGACTTTGTTAAAAACAGCAGTGAGTGGCTCATTCTCTCCTATGACTCGAGATGGGATGAGGGGAGATATGATGAGCTGCCTCTGACGGATGTAGGTCTCCATTGCTATCCTGAGAATGTGCAGAAAGTGGAAATAAGAAAAAAGGAGTAACAAAACCACAAATCTGATAGCTGACAAACAAATGGAGAGCAAAGTTTAGCAAAGGCAATGCTGGATAAGGCATCCAGTGGTAAAGGTTTGCTTCAAAATAGCTTTCTATTCGCTGACAGGAAAAAAACAGCATAACTATCACAATACAATACTACCTCAATGCAGTAAGTTAGGTCACTCCAAATATGCATTGCGTCAATTATGGGTCGGGCTTTAGAAGGGCAATCAAAAACAATCATCCAAGGTTAACAGTGTTCATATTTGATTTTATTGTCATCAGCAATAAAGCTGAAATTTGTAGCATTAGAGCTCTGCCACGTACAAGACTGTGTCATTCTGTGTTGCATGAACCAATGACATTGAGGAGCAAATGTCCTCATTATTGCACACAAAACACTTAATGAAATGAATTAACAAAAAGAAAAGCAAAAGGCTAATGGAACTGTTGAGTGTTTTTTTTTTTCTTCATAAAAGCCTCAGTTGTAAAATATCTAGAGATGGTTTACCCGATTTACACAACACAACATTGTCCTGAAATCAAGTTCAATCGATACTTAAATAGGCTAAAAAGAACTCTACCTACACTAATGTTGTATTAATATGGCACCTGTTGGCATTATACACAAGATTTTACAGTATACACACAGTATACGTATGAGATCAGGTGTAGTGGAAAAATAAGTGCAGTCCAGGTAGTTTGAAAAAATATTTAGAAAACGGATGGATGGATGGATGGATGGATGGATGGATGGATGGATGGATGGATGGATGGATGGATGGATGGATGGATGGATGGATGGATGGATGGATGGATGGATGGATGGATGGATGGATGGATGGATGGATGGATGGATGGATGGATGGATGGATGGATGGATGGATTTCAGACCTCTCAGTGAAAAGTTGAGACATTTTCCTTCTTTGTATTTAGCCTTTGTTTGATCAAACATTGTGACCAGAGCAGGGCAAAAGCTTTTCCAGAACATTTCCATCAACATGTGACGTTTTAATAAAGTTGACCCGGTCAAAGGTACAAAAAAAGCAACATCAAAAGACTCACTGCTGAAAAGGGATGAAATGCTGTTTGTCCTCATCATCTGTTTTGCCATGAGCGATATCTGTTACATCCATCACTGCAATGAAACCAAAGCATTAAAGACATCCCCCAGTAGCCTTTGTGGGATGCAAATAATTTCTTGTGTATAACACAAAAAAACAACAAAATATGGAAAGACTACCACACATGGTTGTTAGCGGCATTCAAAATAGTGTTGGTGAAAATCTCATTATTTTCCCCCATCAAAAAATCGTATTCAGATGTTTTTCTTTTTCTTCTTAATTTTTTATTTTTTGACACAAACAATGATCCAAGGGAAACTTTTTTTTATCATGTTAATGATTGCAAGACAGCCACTGTTAGAATTGTGAATGGAAGTAGTAGTGTGTTTGTGTAGGCGTAACATGACAAGCTAGAGTCTACAGAGATTAGGCATCAGGTTTGGTGTCTTTTTTTTAATGTACAAGATGCTCTAATAATATTATACATAGCATACAGGCATCAGGTTTGGTGTCTTTTTTTAATGTACAAGATGCTCTAATAATATTATACATAGCATACTTAACCTTTTTGCAACAATAATCAGAAATCTAGGCGGCAGCTATGAGAACTGTGACAGGACAAAATGTGTGTGTTGAATTGAAACTTCCGGCTGCACACACAACAGCTTTCTTTGCCGCCGTGGAGGATACATCAGGTTTTATGTGGGCTTTTTGGGCCGTTTACAGCCAACCATTCTGATGTCTAATTTACTGAGAAAAAAAAGCATAACTGTCACAATGAGTTACGCACAAAGCCAATGATGGATAACAGCCCAAGAAGCACAACGCTGATCTGTCTGCTCGTTTATGCTGAGACAGTTCGCATCACAAATCATGCACGGCAGATTTGGGGTAGTTTCTTAGCAAACTTGGAAAGTTTGTAAAAAGGATTGTTCGGAGACCATTGCGTTACAGTAGAGGTAATATAAGAGCATTTTGAATTATGGGGACTTATTTGGACAAACTGTTTCCTATTACTGATAACTTTGTAACCAAGTGAGTGGTTAATTGTGTCAAAAGACATTTTTAGATCAATGAAAAACCCCATTGAGAATTTTCTTTGATTAGTGCACGTTATTATTTCTTCCAGTAGTGCCATTAGGACTATAGACGCCAGAGCAGGAATTGGCGACTGGCTGACTAACATATTTTTTTTAGGTTTTTAAAAAAAAAAAAAAACATTATTTTTTCCCGAGTTTTTGATCATCTCACACAACTATAGTTGGATGCCGCAAAACCAAAGATCAATGTTGCTGATGTGAACTGCTCAAAAGAATACACATTATCGGACTTAATTTTGTTTCTGTATTTTTCGGTGTGCGTATTCTAAAGCATAGATAAAGAAATAAATACAGTGCAGCGCCACTAAAACGACTTCAAATACTGGCCAAAGGCTTGACCATAATTGACTCTCTTGCAGTTGCTCACCCCCGATGCCTTGGTAGTCTGTGTTGAGCTGTGAGGAAATTACATAAAATGTACGGCATTTGAGATACTGTTTTCGAGTGTAACCACGTAAAATGGAATGTTCTGTACTGCACAAAACAACATTCTGTGGTCTGTAGATGTTTCCAACAATTCCATACCTTGCATAGTTTATAAACATCAACAGCTTAAATACTTAGTGGAATTCCGTACACTCGCGGTTTAACATTCTTGTGTAGTATGTGGTAATATGATCAAAGTAGAGTGGCATTAGACCAGACATCTTAAATTAAGATCTTCTCTCAAAGGCTTCCTGTTTTACACATCTTAAGCCATATAGTTCACTCTTAACATACATTTTGACTCAACATCAAACAGTCTATATGACTCAACTAGATTTTATTCATGGAGCACTTGAGAAAAAAATATTTAGAAATAAAATTCATTATTAAAATATGTGTTTAAAAAGACAATCGGTGACATGAAAACACTCCTGCACTGCTTTCTATAAATCGTAAGACCAAGCTGTTACAGTTCTTATGTTGGTCACCTGCTTTTACACCAGTGTGCTGTTGATGGACTCGTGGTTTATCAAGTTGTGATTCGATTCCCCAAATGAGGGAAAGAAGAACCAAACTGTATTTTTCGCTCTGTGGCAAGTTTCATTGCCTTTTGTTTCAGAGTATACATGCTGTGTGGAGTTAGTAGATGAGAGAGGAGTATGATTGAAGTTTCCTATAATAGGAAGCCAGGGTGCAGGAATAAGTAAACAATCTTGCGAGTGACAGCATGCATGCTGGCTGCAGTTTAATGGTTGACTACACAAACAATTGCCTTTTTCTAACAGCCAATAACTTGTCCATTGGTGAGTAACCCCGTATCCTTACATACATTTTTTTTTTTTTATCTGATCAATGAAAGGAAAATTGGTCGTCCCGTACAGTCCTTTTTCTCTCTCATGCACTTAAGTAGCTCGTAGATTCCTTACGTAGATTCCTTTTTGACAATGGGAACCATCAGACAGAATGTTTTGAATAATCCAGCGGTTTCCAAATGTGTTTTTTTTTCTCCCAAAAGTATAGTAACTGCGACTGAGTGTGATTGCTAATACAATGCTAATGCTTACTTTATTTTAGAGTTTTCTATGCAGTCTTTTAAAGTCTGGTTAGTTGTAAAAACGCAGGAGATAATAATACACATTGTCAACAAGCAATAAACAAACGGACTGATCAATGAACCAAAACCAGAACTAATAAGGAGGAAGCCGCTTTGAGCTAAAAGTAGGACATCATTTTTGGCCTCTCTGTGAGGTTTTTCTTCATGCACAGCTCCACCTGTTTTCCTTCGATATGCATATTCATGTTTTTCTCCTCAAATTTGGAAAAGCATCCAGACAAAATATTCCACCAGACAGAGTTTTCCTAATCTCCTTTTAACGAAATTCTGATGGTTCATAAAACTGTTCATAACTTATAAATGTGTTTTATTTTCCTGGCAGAAATGTATAATGTGTCTACCGAGTTAGACACGTTTTATGTCCGTCGTTTCATCCCAATTGCTATGAAGAATGCATTTCACCACTAACTGTCAGGCCAAATGCAAAAACATGGTTGTCCAACTCATTTCCTGACGTCCTTCATTCTGTATTTTCGAGGTCATAAAACAGGTGTTGCCATTTAAATTCAGCACATGGTTCCCTAACTTTCCACATCAGTACAATTCCAAAGAAACTGCTAGACAAAGAAATGCCATTTTCATTGTTGAATGGTTTGTGAATTGGATAGATAGAGTAATATTAGACTGTATGTAAATGAGCCTCACCAGCCACACCAAATGGTCTCCTTAGTCCACCTGTTTGTTTCTTCCCCTCTTTGAGTTCCATGCTTCCAACTCTGATGATCTGACACACTAGGTAGAGACGCTGCCTCATCAGGTCACTTCTGCTAAGCTCCTGGATGTCAAAAAGTCAAATAATGCAGATCTCGGGGTATATTTCGTGGAAAACAGTATGTCAGCGAAGCTTATGTGCAGATAAGTAATATTAAATGATGAACGCAACAACAGTGGAACCCTTCCATCGGCGTGTGTTGTTTTGGATGACTTTGTAAGTCAAGATAGTCATGATTTCCTTTGAGAAGCTGTAAATAAATCTCTTCTTGCGATGTCAGGGTATAAAATACTTCAATAAAAATTCAATATTGTGCTTAAACAGCATTCCCGATAGTAGCTGAAACACGTATGCAAATATTTTAAAGTCATGATTTTAAAGATGAAAGATGTACTACAAGGAATGAGAACTCAGACAGCTCAACTTTCAGGAAACAAGCAGCTATTCTGTAGCAAAGTCTCTTTCGTGTCAGTTTTCACTAGGTTTTGCATTATTTTGGTTTGAAACTATAGTAATAGTAATACCAGGATGGGATTTGTTTACCGTGAAGAGTGCTGGTAAGTTGTTGAGTTTTTCAATTTCTTTAGGCATCCCCGTACTGCCCCACCGCACCAGGAAGTTCTCACTGTATGAAAACACATAAACATATGATGCAAATACAGTACGTCCTTATAGTAGGCTAGAACCTTTAATTCCCAAAATATGAGTGGCATTTATTTAACTACAAGCTATGGTGTAGTCAACGCATTGACAAGTTGACTAATCGGTTCAAACCCAAGTGCTAATGTGCCTGTGTTTTATGCGGAGTAGATTCACAAACAAATTGGTGTGTAATTTGGCAACTTGGTGATGAGGTGCCATTTTTATGAGTGGAAATACAATATATACTATTGGTGTTTTATTGGAGGCTATGATTCCTTTCACACTTGTGTTGTTCTTCAAAAGTTCAGATTCAGCCTTAAAACAGTTTTACCCTTAGTCATCATGGCAACGGAATGCTGAACTTCCATCAGCACCCTTTGTCACAACTGGCTGCTTTTAAGGGGGCTTTAAAAAGAGGTTGTTTAGTGTGCTATAGAAATTCTATTAGGACACCTGTGAACTGTTTTTATTTGTGATAAAAAAAAAAACGTCTCCTTTCAGTGAAAAAGTGACATGAGTCACAAAAAGCCATTTTCTCAACAGTCATATTGCAAAAAGATCTGCTAAATTTATTTCATAACGCTTTAGTTCGTATGAAAGGTCATCAAATAAGCTGCAATCTACGTGGTTATGGCCTGTGAAATCCTTATTCCCGTTTATACACATCTCATTTGCTTGTCCTTGCATCAAGTGAAGCGGGTTTAGTACATACAAGTATTGTAGTATTTTTTATATTTACTGCATTAGAAAAAATGAAACATCCTACTGATAATCTTCTGATATTTTGGAAGTTGACTTTTATCAATTCATGCGATGATACTAAATTTTTCAAGGTGGCAAGAATCTATAATCTTGAAGATGCAACAGTTTCAAGTCTTAAATTATTAACCAACATTTCTATGTCCATTGTTATATTATAATATTATATTATATTGTATGTTATATTATCCATCCATTTTCTATACCGCTTGTCCCCACGGGGGTCGCAGGCATGCTGGAGCCTATCCCAGCAGTCATCGGACAGTAGGCGGGGGACACCCTGAGCCGGTTGCCAGCCAATCGCAGGGCACACAGAGACGAACAACCATTCGCACTCGCACCTAGGGACAATTTGGAGTGCTCAATCGGCCTACCAAGCATGTTTTTGGGATGTGGGAAGAAACCGGAGTGCCCGGAGAAATCCCACGCGGGAACGGGGAGAACATGCAAACTCCACACAGGGAGGGCCGGAGGTGGAATCGAACCCGCACCCTGCTAACTCAAATTGCCCCTAGATGTGAGTGTGAATGGTTGTTCGTCTCTATGTGCCCTGCGATTGGCTGGCAACCTGTTCAGGGTGTCCCCCGCCTATTGCCCGAGACTGCTAGGATAGGCTCCAACACGCCCACAACCCCTGTGGAGACAAACGCTACAGAAAATGTATGGATGGATTATATTATATTATATTCCAGTCAAATTTTACATTACAGTCACTCTCGGTTTTTGACAAATTTTAGACCATTAGATGGAATCACTTTCTCCACCAATCCACATTAGGTCAAAATTAACCTTGGCGTTTCACGATACAGTTCAGAGAGAAGAGGAGAGGAGCCAACCTGATAAATTCTGACTGATCAGGGTCATAAAGAGACATTAACAGCTCAGCATCTTCTCCAATGTTGCATACAAAGTTTTTCAGGTTCATGAGGAGACTGTAAGTATGAACAGAACTGAACAGAGCCTGGCGCCTCATGTGCTGATTTTGTAACCGTGTCTGCAAAAAAAAAAAAAAAAAAAAAAGACATATTAGCAAAAACACAATCGCTTAACAGATATGGAGACAAATAACATATGACAATAAATTTACATGCCTTCTCCTCTTGTATCCTGTCATCAACGCTACGGGATGCAGTCTCATGAGCACGGAACAGACTGACAGTGCTTGTAAAGTCTGGATCCAGTGTGTTTCCTGCTTCATCTCGCACCACCAGATCCAAGCCCAGAATCCTGAACGGCACAGTACCACATGGGTTAAGAGATTGTCACATAGTTTACAATGGTGTCATAGGGCGAACTATGGTAGGGCAGTTAGTCAACAAGATTCATACCGGTTTCCATAGTCAATCTTGGCAGTGACTTTCTTTTTGAGTTCTACAAGGTCATCTTTCGGTAGTGTTCCTGACACTATCTGTGATCGATATTCTATAAGACTATAGGCCATCTGCTGAACACTCTTGAACAGGGAGGCTTTGTTTGCCTGTCACACAAAAATTATAAACAGGTAACGTTGCAATTTTCAAGGCAACAAACTGTTCTACTTTCAAGACAAAAAAGTGGAAAATATTATCAGACAAATGTGTGCAGAAAGAAACAGAGTAGAGTGAACCTACCACAAAGAGCTTGTGCCATATCTGTGCCCATTCCCTCAGAGTAGCCCCGAGCTCCTGCACCAGTGGTAAATCTGCTGGAATAATTATTTCCTGCTGGCTAACAGCCACAAAAGCAGAATAATAGGATATTGGAAAAGTGGCTCATTGCTCACTGAGCGTATTGTATCATTTGAACAGGCACAAGAGTATTTGTATACATGATAAATAGATGAATGGTTTCCTTTCACAGCCGAGAAAATCCTTTTTCAACCTACAGTTAAGATGATTATGAATGCACTTGTATGTCACTGGTGGTGCGGCAAAGCAAGGGCAAAGTGTATTACAAAATGACATTGATATGTGAGCTTACCCTATCCCCTCAACGGAAGCTTCCTTTAAGTGGATGTACGAAGATGGAAAAATTCCCTGAAGAAAGAATCAAACACTTTAATGATCCAAAAAAAAAAAAAAAAAAGCATTCAGTTTAAGATATATTTATTCTAGCATCTCCTTTTTGCCTTGTTACAAGCAGTAACATTGTATAACTTTACAAAAAAAAGTCAAAATAAACTAATATCAGTTAGTAGTTTACGCAATGTGCAAATTCAGTTTGTTTACAGCAGAAACACAGTTAACATGGCCTTGCAAATTGATTATTTTATTATTTTACATCAATGAATTGTTTCACTTTAGTTGGCATCATTTCCCCACTGCCTTAAATAGCTACCACTTTAACATGTGCAGTTGCAGTGGCCAAGTTACGTGAAATTTACTTTTTCATTACTTTATTCTACCAGAAAAATTCAACGGAACAAACATTTGTTTATCCAAAAAGGAATTATGAATCGTCAAGTGTCTGGAGGGATTCAACTTCACTACAAACAGACAACAATCCATCAATACTGATACTTGTTTTTTCCATGTGCTGTCAATGCACCATAGCGTGGGACGTTGTGTTCAAAGACCTGATAGGGAAAAAAATAGCTGCCCCGACATGCGCAAGATGAGATTGTTCCCCAAAAAGTCCCAATTTATTCAGTTCTACATGAACTCATTTTAAGTGAAAATTGAAAAATTGCCTTATTTTACAAAAGTTGTTCCCGATTTAACGACAAGAAAACACGGGGTGTAATTATTTGACCCAATTATGCAAAAGTTGCGATCGAGAGATTCCAAACGTGCTCGGGACCAGCTCTCATCATGTGATCTGGATGAAAACCAACTGGAAGATGAAAAAACACTTTCTTCTGCACATCAAAAAATGTATATATGGCTGATAAAAAAAACAAAAAAAAACAAGGACATCTAAGCAGAGTTGAAGGCTAATGTCGCAGAGTTGAAAAAGTCCATGGAGTAGAAAAACGCTCAATTGGCGGGGATAAAAATGGAGCTGTATGCTAGGGACCCATATTTCAGAAATAAAACCCTGGTGTAATTAATATTTCCAGTTTCACGGTCAATCTCTACGGCCGGGCAACTTAGACTATTACGAGACTTGTACAATCATAAACATACTTGTCCCTTTGATATGATCTTAAAACTTTAGGGAAAGATCTTCAGGAATATTTGGAAATGATAAAACAGTCCATTTGTGGCCCTTGTTAACTTCAGAAAAATGATGTGCTAATGATTTGCATACCTTATGTGATTTCTCTCGTAGTGTGTATCCCCGATACCAGCCTGAGGAGATTTAAATTAATAAAGAATCACATTGCACAGAGAGGACAGAGACGAAGGGAGTATTGACGGTGTTAGTTTCAGGACAATTTTCAAGACTACACACTCATTCTCATTATTACACAACATGTTTAATGACAGCTTAACTCTCATCTCATGCATCAGCTTGCTCAGACAGAAAAGACAGATGTGTTGTGACCTGCTGCGTGCTCAGACTCACTTACCTTCCAGTTTCTCTAGTATGTGCACAGTATCCCCAACTTGTAAACATAGTTCCAGTTCACCGTGGGGATCGTAATTGTAGATCGCTGAAAGGACAAAATTAAAAAATGAATCAAAGGACAACTGGCTGAGCCTGTGTAGTTGCGATCTTTTGATTTATTCTCCCTCGGTTTCCTCTAACAGCAAACTGTGAAGTTGAGGCCATATTTTGGAATTGAAATCACGCCTGAAGTTAACAGTCTTGTGAAGAGACTGGGTAGGTAGCTGGCAGCTTAAGTCAATGCTCAAAAAACTGTCTTTATGGCCTCATTTTTCTTTTGATCAATATTTCCACCCTGTAGTTTCTCCCAGCTGACCCACTGGTGAACCCTAAACTTTCCTGTAATCACTCTGCCCAACTATTTTCACGAAGGTGACCCTGTCTGTGCTTATTGAACCACCACCATTACAGAGTCATGGGCACGATCAAGTGAGAATGCATGCGCAGGCAAATATATACACGTAAGTGTATTTTAAAGAAAACACAATAGCTAGCTTGTCATAACTGAAGGGAGCTGCAGGAGCATGCAGCCTGTCAAGCACAGAACTATGAGCTGTGATATGTCTCAACTTGCATGTGCTGGAGGCTACATTTCACAGTGCACCTTGACTAATGTAATCACACTTTGGTCTGTAGAACACATTTTCACCAAAAAATGAATGATTCAATTTGTGTCTCATAGTGAGAGTATTAAAACCTTTACACAGATTTCCAAGGCAAATAAATTTGAGAGCGTCTGCATCCCCTACTCTGGAGCACTTGTAATACATCATATTATAATAATCTATTAGGACATTATAACTGACCCTTAGCTGTGAAATGCCTCCTCTAAAATAAATCCTGACTGGAGCATGAAGTTAGCAGCAATACTAACAATATCATGATGACATTTCTATCTAGACATTTCTAAAATGTCATCATATTTGACCAAGCCATTCAACACTAAAGCTTTAGGGATAACGGCACACTGTGGTAGGAACTGCATCCCACTAATCACATCTCCTTTAAGAATGTGTTCATTTAGTAAGTTCAGACCCACAATGACAATTACTACATTTATATTTGGATGAATACAAAAGTTCAATCTTTTCACTTTTTCGGTGAAGCCCTAATTTGGTACACTTGCACTGGGTACATTTGATATTTGGCAACAAACAGTTTGCATCCACTACACTAATAGCCAATGCTGCCGTCTTTAGCTCATTTTGCAGTGGGGGTTCATTAATTGATTCTTGCTAATTGGTACAGGCTGATTGATAAAACTGATGACGCTACAGCTCAGAAAAAAAACATATTTGCACAAAGATCTGACTCAGCTCCAGTGATACTGTGAATAATGTAGTTTCAGTCATACTGCAGTAGCTTTCACAAATCAAATTTACAGCGGTATTGCGATGTAGTCGGCAAATAAACTTAATGTGTTCTCATCTATGTTCAAGGTCATCTGATAGGGCTGCACAGTAAAATACAATGTCACTTTAACAGATGGCATATTTTACTACGTTTTTACCCCAAGTATGTACTTTGTGAACACTTCAGCAAATAAGAGGCAAAACATTCTGACTTCATGTATTTTATTTGTCACCCCAAGCTGTAGTTTATTGTCAAACCGACATGTAAAACAATTGATTAAACGACAAACCTACATGCTATCTGTCATACAGTAAAAGCCAGACATGCTAATCAAAATTAGCAACAATGTTACTGTAAATTTTAAATCTTCAAACAAAACAAGGAGCAGTCCAGGGGGATGTATACTTCTGTTTTTGTCCTATTTAATGAGGACGCGATAAACAATTGCACATCTGCACTGAATATAAAGGTCTTCAGAATGCAAACCAATGGGGATGTGCGTTTCCATAGCAACTATAACAACAGTTTGGGTGAAGGGCAGGGAGGGGTGGTCAGCTATGGCAAATCTGAAGGGACAAGTATGGTTACACACGACAATGTGTCACAGTGTATGTTATGCAAATGCACTCAACAACAAAAATACTCGTACAGAAAGAGAACACGTGTAAGAGAACAGATTGATTAGGACCAAGTGAAGAGTGTTGGTAGTAACTAGGTAATTACAGTATAACTATTTATTGTTATAGTTGTACAGTATAACGATTTATTTGTTTCTCTTTCTGTCATGTTTTACATTTTTTACGGAAAGCACTTTGAATTGTCTTGTGCATATAATGTGCTATACACATCTTTCAACTGAAAGTCCCAGCGGTTTAATTTGCTTTTAGTGACTGAGGTGCAGGGTTAGGGTTTTATTCCTACTCTGGCCTTTCTGTGTGGAGTTTGCATGTTCATCCCACAGCCATGTGGGTCTCCTCTGTGTACTCCGGTTTCCTCCCACATTGCAATTACATGCATGGTAGGCCTATTGACCACTTCAAATTGTTTGTAGGTGTGATTGTGCGCGGTTGTTAGTCGATAAATTCAGGGTTTACCCCGCCTAACACCCAAAATGGGCTTCAGCACCCCCGTGACCCTCGTAAGAATAAGAGGTTCAGAAGATAAATGAATGAACTTGTAAAGCGTCGCGCTCCCCACCGCACTGTACTACTGTGTGGAAATTGTGATCTTGTAGCAAGTTAGTTCACTTTCATGGGTTTGTTTAAGCTTCAATGGACATGGCTCCCATAAATCTGTACTAGATACGCTATGATAATATCAAATGAAATCTTTCTATTGATCTAAAAAGTAGTTTCCCAAAATCAGGAAAGATATGACGAATCAGACAGATGACAAGATGTTGTTCGCAGTCTGATGTCTTTTTTTAGGATTAAGAATGATTAAGTGATTCCGGTCTTTTTCTGATGCCAAAAGCAGGAGAACAGAGAACAGCATTGACTGCAGAATCAAGTGCAGTCAGTACCTTTGAATGTCACACCGGTTGAGATCTAAAAGGATTAACATGAAAATTCCTCAACGTCACCCATGAAGCACACGATGAGATCTCACCAAAAAGTCCTGATGTTTGTTCTTGCAGACCGCGCCATACATAAACATGCGTAAAATGTTTTGAGCTGCAATAGCAGGGATGGTCAGTACGGCAGAGGCAGGATGAGCAGTGACATTAAAGCATGCAATGTTTTGGCCTCCAAACCACACAGATAGATGCATGACACATTTTCGGAACATTAAGGACTCATGTGATAAGCAACACAGCTGCTGCACAGCAGACACTTTTTTTTTTTTTTTTTTTTGCAGAAGGGCGCACCTATGCACAAAGTAATTATGCCGACAGGGAAGGATTTCTAACTTGGACAACAGATGCACGGATTTGCCTTGAAGGTGTAGGACGAGCAGTCTGCACACACACACACACACACACACACACACACACACACACACACACACACACACACACACACACAGGTATCAAGGCCACACCTTAAACTAAAAGCAGTAAGTGGTAAAGTCCAAGCGATTGCAAATTCTTCCCTAATGTGTAAACGGTTACATTCCCACTTGTTGCCCTTTTGTTTCACCCTGCAGGAGCTCTAGAAGGTTTTCTAACGGAATATAAAATTCATGAGTACAGAAACTTCCATATCGGCTCAGTGAGATTAGAATTTAGAATGGTTGGCATGCCCACTGAAATCCAGAATCCTTTTCCATCGTTCGAAACAGCCTTAGGAAACTTCTCTTATGGAATTTATAAGAAGGAGTTATTTTCATCCACCACGTAAACAACATCACAGTCACCGTAAATCTAGGCTTTTTTTCCTCTCTTTTCAAGTGACTTTACTTTGCTGGGACTTGACGCGATCGAACTTTCAAACGGCACAACAAACGTGAGCCCCACTTGACTTGTTTGGAAAACTTACCCACACCGTACTTCTCTTTCTTGGTGGGAACCCAGCGTGTCATGGCGTTGTGGTGGTGGGAAACAAAAAAAGATTTCTCTAAATAAATAAATAACTATTTACAATGGGATAAACGAGGGTGGGTAATACACTTTTCCTGCTCGTCCCGAAAAGTCTACTACAGTATTTCCGCCATCATGCCTGCTGTAAGAGGAAGGGAAAGTGTGCAAGGAGGGGGCTGGACGGAGGGGCGTGCGCAAGGGAAAATATTCGGAAAACTCTTATTCATTTGCTCACTGGAGGGTTCACTAAACAATTGCGGTCTGCAATGTTGTACAATTAAATGTAGTGCATCTCGAAAGGGGTACATTTATTATGTACGAGGCTGGTCATTTTCATAAAACAGATGTCACTGGAGTTCCTTTTGAAAATCAAGTAATTTTACTGGGAAGAGTATTTGGATTTTTGGCAGTCGTTCATTCAAATGGTAATATTTTATTCTAAGGAAAAAAAACATGTTTGAATGGAAAGTTGTTGACATAGGAACGAGAAATGTCGACACGAAAGGGTGTCAAACCCAAGGCCCGTGGGCCAGATCTGGACTGCGACATATTTCTATGTGGCCTGCAAAAGTAAGCCAAGCGTGTCAACTTCCATGAAAAAAACTAAACCACAATTTCATCTAGTAACTTGAACAAGAGTTTAACAGTTATCCTTGACTCCTGATTTCAAAATTACTAGTTACCCCATTATTTCTGGTATATTGTACTGTACACATATGTCATAATAAGTCTTTCACATGCATAACGACCCTCAAAGGGAAACTATAACTACAATGTTGCCTGCAATCTTTTTTTCTTTTCACACAAAATGTTATCACAGATTACATCACAAATTAATTAGATGTGTTGATTTGATTGAAGAGTTTGTCCTTAATGACAAAGATGACAATAGCGAAACTTTGCACCCTATCGAAAACCATGATGAACACCACATTCGCTATATCCGCTAACACTTACAAGCATTGGTCGCTCAGTGATATATTATATGTGAGATATTATATTATATTTTCATGTCCATGATTTTTCTAATTATTGTGTGAAATAATTAACAGCATCAGTGTCTTAACATATTCGAGGTCATTTGAGTGAATTTGTTATTTCTGTGTATCAAATTGCGAGTCCACATCAGTAATCAGTTGTGATCCCTGATAAGGGGGAGGGGACTTCATTAAGTATCCTCACAATTAGTCCCCATAGTAATCATCCCACCAAGCAAATAATAATGTTGAAGACTTAAGTTAATGGAAATTTCTTTGAGGTTAAACGCTTACCTTATGCTTCCCTAGAGTGCAATTATAGTGGCACAGATTTTAGCAAAGACAAGAGTCATTTGAAGCTCTGATTGGTCATAAAAACAATATTGTATTTAATTTCAAATGCAACACCATCATAATGAAAACCACATGCATTTTCTGATATTTGGAAAACAGTTACCTGTTATACACAGATAGGCATTTCCACTGCAACACAGTGAAAAGAGCATGCAAGCATGGGCAAAGCAGTTGTGTTGCATTTGTCTTTTATGGTGCCATTTGCTTAATGCCTCCGCACCATAGCTGGAATTATTACAAGACACACTCGATAGTCTTTTCTGTGTTTCGTGAAGTAGTAATTTACAGCTGTTGGCAGAGAGCTGGTTGACCACTCAGCCTTTTGTTTGCGTGTGCGTGTGTGTGTGTGTGTGTGTGTGTGTGTGTGTGTGTGTGTGTGTGTGTGTGTGTGTGTGTGTGTGTGTGTGTGTGTGTGTGTGTGTGTGTGTGTGTGCATGTGTGTTTCCTACTGCCAAATGGTGCCATCAGTATGTTTAGTCATCCAATGCTTTCTTGTTCTCTCAGACAGGTCAGAGTTCTTTTTCACATCTATTGAGTGATCTGTTTTAAAATACAGCCAATGCAATTAGGAAGGCTACATATGTTTAAAAATGTGTGGATGCTGTTTTTGAATAGTTTTTTTTTTTTTTCAAAGGACAGAGCCAATATACTGATGGAAAAATATTGGACAAAAGTTAAGTCATAAGCACATATTTTAATACAGATTCAAAACAAAAACCTATTTTTAATTTGTACATTTCCACTACTCATAGATATCATAAGATGGAAGTAATCGTTTCAAAATGTTCTTGTTCCTGTCAATATTCAGCAAATAATACATCTATTTCAAAGGAACTTGGTAGACCACAGTTATGGCATAACCGCAGTTCTTTGGGTATTATATTTAGTAAGCTACGTATTTCTTTTAGGGTTTACTTCGAGACAGGATTTCTGTGACCTATTTCTGACTGATCTGAAGGTGTTTGCAAGTAGTGAGAATATATTGTGAGGGTATATAAAACTTTCTTACCCTTTTCACCTGAAAAACTTTTTTTTACCCCCAAATTTTATGTCTTTACTTGCACTAAACCTCAAATTTAAGGATGTAACTTCATAGAAGGTTATGGAGAAATCGCAAAGAGGATACAATATTGCCACCACCTGACTTATTTGTGCAATTGCAGATAGCTGATTGTTAGTGCCTTACTAACTGGCACTTTTGCTGCAGTCAATAAAAATACATGGTGTCCGCTGAGATGCTGATACTAACATGCCATGCATATTATGGGATGTATCAATATTTATACAATGTTTGCAATAATAATGGACATGTTTCATGTAAATAATAATTTTACTCATCTCTCATGAAGTGCTGTTTTAAAAATCATGTCCTAAAAGTTCTGTAGCACTTGTCCTCATCAGAGTTTTTGGTGGTCTGACATCTACCTCAGGGGTCACCAATCTTTTTTGAAACCAAAAGATCCTTCTTGGGTATGGATTCATGCAAAGGGCGACCTGTTTGATACACACTTCTGAAATAACACACTTTGTTCAAATTACCTTTATTTTATAAATCATAATACTCATTTATGTAAAAACTGAAGACATTCAACATGTGAGTGACTCCTAACAATATTAAGGAACTAAATCTCAATACGCAACACTATTTCTATATCAGACTAGTCAGTTATTGTAGCGATGATATATTTGTGTTGGAGGCTCTTGCAGGCAAGGTAAGGCTGAAGCAGACATTTTAAGAACCCCTAAAAAGTGAGGCAGACATCACATCCGTGTTACTAAATCTCAAAAATCTGCATGGCCAAAAAACAAAATTTAGAAGGTCAAAACAAAATTATCTTCAGCTAAATGAAATAAAACAAACCGAACGAATGAATTGATCCATAATGTTTTATGCAGTTAAGTGAGTGTTCAAGTATATTTGTTTCAAATCTGAATTATCGGCTGTGCCTCAGCCGGAAATATTTGAGAAAAAACACCACTTTTCTAGAGTAGTATTGCAAAATACTGCATGAATAAACATTTGTTTTTGCTTCCATGTTTCATGAGTTGAATTTAAAGTTTCAATCCATTTTCTATATAGTATACACACAAGTCCAATTTCTCTCAAATATTTTAATGAATTTCTCCGAATCTGAGTACTTTTCCATTGCGGACATAATCAATCTCCCTCCCAGGTGTGACATCAAGATGCTGATTATAAATCATCATTACTGTATTGCACTGGTATACCTTGGTCTATCGTCTGTGTACAATAAAAGGGCCATAGTATTTTTTTAATCACCTCAACACAATGATGTTCCAAGTTTTATCATTGTGTGAACTGTCCATCAGAACTGAGCCCTTAACTCACAGGTGTCAAACTCAAGGCCCGGGGGCCAGATACGGCGCGCCACATCATTTTATGTGGCCCGCGAAGACAAATTGTGCATCAAATTTGTGTGTCATTACTAGAATTGCAAATTGTCTTCACTTTTAAAAATATCTTTTCTTTTAAATATTTGACCAGTTTTTACTAGTCTGATTTGAAAATTAGTTATTTGTCAGTTTGTTTCGTAGCTTATACTGTATATAATATGAGGTGCTCATACATTTATTTGGGTTGACACTCATAATGGCCCTCCGAAAGAAACTATGACTAACATCCAACCAGTCGCAAAACCGCTGACTAAGTGTCACCACACCAGCCCAGTCGTCTTCATCTCCAAGATGGTCTGAGGTTAACCATGTTGTTGCAACAATCAAAAACAAAAAGATTTATATTTTTCTAGCGTATAGACACGTTTCACAGTCTGAATCATGCTGTTTAGGGGCAATTATCTTGAAATGCCTCAATTCTTTTCCTGCTCTGTGAAGCAATGTTCTACCCATCTCGCTGCCATAGCAGCACAGTGCACTAACTCGTCTGTTGTCTGAGGGTTTTTTTCTTGTCTACCAAGCAACAAAACTGCACCTGACAGCTTGATGTTAGTTTTCAGTTATGTTTCGTTTCAACATGATTGATGTTGACAATGTTTAGTGCGTGTAGAATCGTACATTGCAGTTGTAAGGCAAATTTGACAGACACAACCTTTTCCAATATGAAGTCAATTGAGTGGCTTGCAGTGGTCACCATTTGTAGCCTACGTAAAGTTGTCATTGATGTGAATAAATAAATAAATAAATACATACATACGTACATACATAGTACATACATACATACATACATAAAGTTCACAGTTTACTTGTTACTGTTATTAAATACAGATCTACTATCTTTCTTGAACATCGCAGGTTTCAATTTCTTCTCCCTCTTTGCCTGCAAGCGAGGAATTTTTTATTTCACGTTTAATTGGCACACAAGGGCCCTTCAAATCTGTTACAATGTGTGCACCATATAAAGCAAAATATCATCTTTAATAATGTAATTAATTGTATTTGAACATAAACAGTGTCAGTGCTCTTCTCTGTTTTACAGGCCAACAGAGGCTTGTCGGCAGAACAATTTAATTAGGCGATTCTCTGAGCTCAACAGAGGGAGCCAAAACGCTTATCAAAGACTTCCTTTTTTTGTGGAAACAAAGGAGGGCTGTCTGCAAGCAAGCAGCATTGTGAACATTACTCTCTGGACATTGTCTGGAGCAGTGTGCCACTTTTAGGGCTGGATACACCTAACAGCGGCTGGAAAAAAACACAACTGCTGAAAGTGTTGCTTTTGAAATGAAAGCTGTGTGACTTATTTGTGTGAAATATTTGTTGTTGCCATTGTTGTTGTTGTCATGAGCAATGCTATGTGCTTAAATTTGCACCACTGTCACTGCTACACTGTTGGCCTGCTTTTCCACGATTCAAGTCATCCAATTTCAGCTCAGTATCACCTTGATTAATAATTCAAATCTTATTGGGTGCACCAGACAGCAAGGCAACATAAGAATCACTGTTGTTTGCACTCAAGCTTATACAGATTGTATTTCCAACTACAGTTGAACGCATTGTATTTCTGTCTTCTGAATCCTCTTGTACTGTAATTGACACAATTCCCATTTATAGCTGATAAAGGTGACATTAAAAGTCTGTTAATGTCAGTTGACAATTATTTGAGTTTACAGAACCTGTAATTGTTGTTTCATGTTTTCACTTCTTTGTTCAAGTACAATTGAGCAATGATGACATTGCACACATGGGGGAAAGCATTATAAAAAGTTTAAACTGGTGCATTCAGAACCTACCAATGACACATGGACTACAGTATGAAACTCAATATATGAAGATGAAACGTGATCAAATTAATACAACCTCCTATGACACAAATGAGTAAATTTCTTTTTTTTTTTCTCACAAATCTATGCTTTTGGTCGATCCGCATTTGTGCATATCATTTTAACCAAATTATTGAGCAAGTGTTGACAATGGATTGATCTCTTTGCCAATACAATAGTATTAGTTGAACCAGCACACTGTTTGCAAAGTCTCCTGCAAAGTGATGATTTTGTTTTATAGGGATTCCGCCAGACGCCATCAATATGCAAATGGTACAAGGATCCGTGTCCCACGGCCCATATTACCTCACTTGCAAGTGTTATTTATCTCAATTTGTCCAGAACGACCTCTGAAAGCGTCTAAATCTTGAAGAGTTTGATGTGAGACTGTTCTTTCACATCATACTCATCAAAACACTCTTTTATCCCCTTTAATTGATACACTGAGGTACATAATACTTTATTCACAGTTGTGTCTCAATACTTCTGTTTTGTGTGCATACGTTTGGTTCAGTGTGTTTATCTGCGCTGAGAGCTTGGACCCCTGTTTCAGCACTATGTCTGTTGGATGCTTTATGGGTTTAGATCCAGTCAAAAGAACATCATTAGTCTCCTTGAGTGTTTTAATCAATAAGAAAACATTTACCATATTGCGATTGCTTTGCGTCGCGAAAAGTGTGGGCGCAGCCAAACACACTGAAAGTAGCATTTCTGATGATTAAAGTGAGTGCATTTTTGGACTGGCTCAAGCTGCATTGTAGCAAGGAGGCTGATAATGTAATCGGGCTCAAGGGTGGAGTGAGGCAAAGATGGGGAGGACACAGAGAAGGAGGAAACAATATTCAGTACAACTATGCTGTTATACATGTTGCTGGTGCGCTGCAGAGAATCAAATACAATTCTCAACATATCCATTTTTCAGAAAGTGTTTGAGTGTAATGAGAGAAGATATTGAGTGTGCGGGTGTGCTATTCATTTCACTGATATAGTGGAACTGGGCCTCTGCAGCTACCGAAAGGAAGACCTGGCATCTCTTTACTGGATATAAAACAGTCTGTCCTCTGTCAAGGTTTAATGCAATGAGATACGTCTCTGCGCTCCTCCCTTAGTCATTCCTCCTCTATCCCAACCTCTCTATCTCTGTGCCCCTCCTTAATAAAATAATGAAATTCCCCTGCCCTAGCTGTCTCGGGACGGCTGACACTTGGCCAGATTCATTGGTGCAGCACACTAGCTGAGTCATAAAGGTTTCACCGTGCTCTTGTCCATAGACGGGAATGTAGATGAGGGTGTGGCAAACCAGAGAAACACCAGCATCAGGACAATGCATGCTTGCTCAAAATAAACACAATACACGGCTTTATTGCTTTACACTCAGTCATGTAAAATATCACAGTGCATTACTGACAATTAAAGGAGAAAAATATTAAACACCATTTGATGAAATAGTGTATTAAAGTACTCTATATGCCATTAAGTGATTCTAATTAGAGTGGTACAGGAGAGACGACACCTTATTTGCTGATCATGTCAACGTTTTCATTTGCCTTTAGGGAGAAAATGACTGTTGGTTAACAAATGTAAAAGTGAAAGCAAAATTTACAATATATTTATATGTAGTAAATTCTGTATGTTGAATAAAAATGGCTTTTCTTGAATGCAACAACTATGCATAGCACTACAAATGAAAACCACTGCATAGAATCTCAATTGGTAAGGCTTCAAGGCTTTATTATTTCAGCACATCATGGAACAGCAGCAACCACTGTCAGGATATTAACCAATTCGGTACCAACCTTCTTACTAACATATTCTAGTGTCAAGCATAAAGATGCTGCAAACAAATCTACACTAAGCACAATTATACTGTAGTTATAATTGTTGTGAGATTCTCATTACTTTGAAAATGGTTCAAGTGTAGCATCCATGCAACAAGTTGAGACAGTCACCTTTACAATTTAACAGACGATATATATACGAGCCTCACAGGAGCGCAGTTGCTTTAGCTGCAAGTTACTAACACATTCATAAACACTACTAAGGTTTTCCATTTTTTCCATCAACCTCTGTTTCCACTTCCTTTTGTCTTCCTTTCTTTTCATCATCATGGTCCTCCCCTTCTTCTTTGTGATCAGATTCATCCGCTCCTTCCTCCTCATCCTCCTTTACTGGATCTTCTGCCTCCGCATCTTCAGGAATGAGTAATTTATTTATTGCACCAGCCAAAATACAAAATATGTGCTCCACTGTATGTGTGTGTGTGTGCGTGTGTGAACTTACCCTCTCCATCAGCTTCATCCTCACCCTCGTCATCTTTCTCTCCTTTGTCCTTGTCATCTACTTCCTCCTTCTCCTCCTCTTCCTCCTGCTCCTCCTCCTCTTCTTCTTCCTCCTCCTCCACCTCTTCCTGAGGAGGGCTTCTCTCCGATTGCTGTGCCATACTTGCTGATATTGTCTCCTCAGCGGAGATTGTTGATCCGTACAAGCGAGAGGTCAATAGGTACGGAGGATATGAATGCAGCTGAGATTGCATGGAGACTCTTTGCATGGATCTTCCATGAAGAGGTCCAGCGAATACAGCTTGCGAGTGAACAACAGGAGACATCTGGCCACAGCGGTCTAAGCGGTTTTCTTCTCCTTCAAGCAGCTTTCTATGATCGTATTGAACACGGACAGCAAGGAAACATATTCACGGCATTTGTTTCTTAACTTCCATGCAACATGTGCGTAGGCGTCAAACCTGTAGGCTGCAATTTCAATATCCAAAGCCATCTTCACATTCAAGAGATCTTGATAATCTTTCAGGTAGCGAGCCATTTCGTTCTTGTTTCCCCTCAATTCTTCCTCCAGATGATTTATGGCATCCTGCGAAGACAAATAAAATGACATTATTCGCAGAAATTGCCTTGTCCGGACACACATCAATGTCCTTGATTTGCTCACCTGCAGTGCAGAAATCTCAGCACTCTGTTTCTCCTCCACTTCCTGCAATTGGTTTTCCAATGCTTGGTTTATCTCTCTACAGGCATCAATCTCCAACATCCTAGTTTTTAGCTGCCTGCGGTATTCACCAGCCTCATCTTTGACATTACGTACATTCTCTGTATTGCGAGCGGTGCCCACCGACATAACGTTCATCTTATTGCAGAACCACTCCTCAGCTGACTGGCGATTGCGTTGCGCCATGGTCTCATACTGGGCTCGAATGTCCCGTAAAGCAACCGAGAGGTCAGGTTTAACTACATTCATCTCTACAGACACTTCTGCGCTGTATTGGATTTGGGCCTGGAGTTCTGCTATTTCACTCTCGCAAAGACGCTTCAGGAAGGCCAACTCATCCAGCAGAATTTCCACTCTTTTTTCAAGCTCACTTCTCTCCATTGCTGCCTCATCTGCCTCCTTTCTGGCATCCATAAGCCTGCCTTCTGCCCCCTCCCTTCCAAGAACTTCATCCTCATAGCGTTTTTGCAGGTTCTTCAGCACGCCCTCTATCTCATCCCTGTGGTGCTGGGCAGCTTGTCTCTCATATTGGGCCTCATCCACTGCAGCGTTTAGCTGGCGGATCTCGTGCTCGTATTGAGCCCGGAGGTTCGATGGCTCTGTTTGGCGCTGTCTGAGCAACAGTCGTTCAGTCTCCAGCAACTTGTTTTGTTGCTCCAGTTCATGAACCCTATCTATGAAGCTTGCAAAGCGATCGTTTAGGTCTTGTAGCTCAGCCTTCTCCTGCGTCCTTAATCGTTTGAATTCAGAGGTGACCTGTGCTGCTTGGTCAAGGCGTAGCTCGGAGGCTGCTGTATACCCTGGAGCGGAAAGCAGGAAAGAGCTGGAGGTACCTCGAGTGTGGGTCGGAAAACCTCTGTATGACGATGCATACTGTGTTGGGGCAGAGTGGCTCGGATATGCAGCCCTTGATTCGAGACCTCCACTTGATCCATATCCTGCACTACGCACAACGGTTCGCCTCTTGTAAGTAGAAGGAAAATAAAAGTCAAAGCCGGTAGAAGTCATGATTAAAGGAAATCTGCTTCTTGTGTCTTGGGGTACAGCTGCTTCAACTGCGCAGTGATTCTGCATTACACTGGCTTTTATAGAGCCTGTAATGACCGTGACGTAAGCTACTTTTTGCAGACATGCTGACAAAAGGAATTGATAATGGACCAGCGAGCCAGTCTCAGCCAAGAGTGAGAGGTGGGGTGAGGATGTTCAATATGTTGAGTGGCACTGCAACAAGCAGGGTCACTGAGTGCAGCTTCCTGCATCCACCACATTACATAGTACCTGCAAATTGCAACATGTATTTTTCAGTGTCTGTCATGTTATGAGTAACATGGTATGTTTTTATTTCATGCAACTAAATGCAATGGTGATGCATACAACCTTATGAAAGCATGTAAGGTTTATGAGGTCCACTTAGTTGTACTTTAAGCCCCTTTCAAACATAATAGTCAATGTCTGCCCTCTAGCGGATGTTAGATTGCCATACAGGTGGTTCCTTATGAGGGCAGACTTTGAGGGCAGATTTTTTATCAGATCTTCATTAAACGCCACATTTTACGAAATAAACTCCTCAACAGAATCGGAACCTTAAATTCAGAATGATGGAAGCTGTTACACAAGAACTCAACTGAATTAATCAAGATCAGTCAACGAATATGCATTCCCATAATGGGAATGTAATTGACGGGCAACTGAACATCGCAATAGATTTGTTTAATATGCCAATATGTGATTGGCCAGCCGAAAACAGCATTGGCCAATGAGCGGCAAGTTAACTAGTGAGTGGCGCACTCCAAGCCAGAGCGCTCCTTACACTAACAATAACAAAGGTAGGTGAATTGCGAACTTTAAAACTTAAATAGTAGGACATATTGACTCTCGCAGTGTTTTCAGACTATATTGCTCTTGTCCTAATGTTCAGTTCCCGTTGAGACGTAAATGAGTGGTAAGTCTCAGTTGCTTTACATCGATCGGCTCCTCTGAATGAAGCAATAGCACATCCAACTCACGTATGCTCACCATTACTCTGCTCAGGTACCTAACGGAAATTTGTCACCCTTATTATGGAGGACAACTAGCAGCCCGTTGAGTTGTAGAACTACCACTCTAACTGATTTATTGATAGCTGATGCTTTTCTTTTCAATCCGACTGTGTCCTGTGGCAGAGCTAGGCTAACTATGCTATACTTTCATTGACATTCTGAGTAAGGTTAAGCTAACCTTATAGGCAATGTGCTGAGTAATAGTTCATCAAAACCCCAAGGACTGTAACATACTCCTGCCAACACGCATTACTTATACCCGTACTTTCAACATACACTTGTCACCTGATGTTCCAAGTTTTTTCTTTCACTGCTGATATGTTTTATTCTCGTAAATAGATCCGATCAGGATATGAACCCAAAGGTCGATGGTCTGTTGTTATCAAATGCCACATCATTCCAGATATAAAAAATGGTAAGGTGATCTGATTTAATTTTTGTACATGCTTTGCCAATCAATCAAGTTGTGCATGGAACACCCGAGTGAGCAATGTGTGAGTTTCTCCTGTTTTCCGACTTGTGTTTCATAGATACGCATTGCAGCATTAAATGCAGCATCGACAGCTGCAGATGAGTCGCAAGACCCGTTGAGAAGTAAAAAAAGCCGAACAAAAGAGGCGCAGGTAGAGTCAATCTATGCAATGCTTATTCTCTCCTACCGACATTTCCGTAATGAGGTTTTCTTTTGTTTTCTTTTCTGTGTAGGAAGCTGAGGCTTTTGCTTTGTATCATAAAGCTTTAGATCTGCAAAAACATGACAAGTTTGAAGCGTCTGCCGAGGCATATCATGAGTTGCTTAAAACGCCACTCCTCAAAGAGGTAAATTACCATTCAACATCAATGTCTTCACTTATTATACAGTCAAGTCTTGAATTGCATTGAATCCATAAATCGTAAAACAAGGCCTTAACTGGCATTAAAATGTCTTAAAAATGACAGTCCATGGCTGTAATGTATCCTTTTTGCATAACTACAATAATATTTCAAATGTCATCTACAGATAATCAATGAGCTGTTAATATCCCAATTTGATTTGCTGTTTTAAAAGAAGATCCTGTTTGAAGTATTGTAATTCATTTTCTTTTCATGATTTAAGGCCATGCCCTCGGAGGATCAGAGCCTGGGTCTCAAGCATCCCGGACTGATGCTGAAGTATTCCACATTTAAAAACTTGGCTACTATGGCAGCATCACGAGATGATCTGCAAACAGCGATGGAATTTTACTTAGAGGTCATTAAACAAGCCTACACACAGCTAGAATTTTATCAATGAAAAAATGATTCATATCCTGTTTATAATACTGTGCATTTATGCAGGCCGTTTTGTTGGATTCCACTGATGTGAACATGTGGTACAAAATTGGACAAGTGGCTGTACGACTGCTGCGCATTCCTTTGGCTCGACATGCCTTTGAGGAGGGATTACAGTGTAACCCGGACCACTGGCCCTGCCTGGACAATCTGATCACTATTCTCTACACACTTTGTGACTATACATGTAAGTTAAACAATGCCAATATCGGTTTGCTGTCACTGGT
Organism: Syngnathus acus; assembly: GCF_901709675.1. NCBI lineage: Eukaryota > Metazoa > Chordata > Actinopteri > Syngnathiformes > Syngnathidae > Syngnathus > Syngnathus acus. The sequence continues at coordinate 12,337,855 of NC_051094.1, read as the reverse complement.
GAGCAGGTCTGCCTCACAGTTCAGAGGGTGCAGGTTCGATTCCACCAACGGCCCTCCCTGTGTAGAATTAGCATGTTCTCCCCGTGCCTGCGTGGGTTTTCTCCGGGCACTCCGGTTTCCTCCCACATCCCAAAAACATGCTTGGTAGGCCGATTGAGCACACCAAATTGCCCGTAGGTGTGAGTGTGCATGGTTTGTTTCTGTGTGCCCTGCGATTGGCTGGCAACTGGTTCACGGTGTCCCCCGCCTACTGCCCGATGACTGCTGGGATAGGCCCCAGTACGCCCATGACCCCCATGAGGACAAGCAGTACAGAAAATGGATGGATGGATAGGGTTTGCTGTTAATGGTTTCCCAATACAAGTGTTAAAGTAATGATTGTCTGCATAAATATTTCCAGGGTGTTTGTACTTCATCAGTAAAGCCCTTGAAAAAGATCACTGTTACACAAAAGGCCTGGTGTTGAAGGAGAAAATCTTTGAGGAACAGGCCAGTCTTAAAAGGGACACGATGCAAATGTTCAAGAGATGGTGACTGCACTCATTTTTCTATTCTTCACTTTCTGTAAATTCTTTAGAAAATTCTTGTCACTTTCAAACGTCGTTGTGATGTTTGTTTGCAGTGACATGTCTGTCCACTACGTAGAAGTGGAGGAGGAGGAACGCAAATCCATTGTGGAAGAAGCTCTAGAATTACGAAAACGCAGACAGGCTCTCTCTCACACAGAACCAACCACTGACCTTGTCTTGGTTAAGCCTATCCGTTGTCTTTCGTGAGTACTCTTAACAGTGTTTGTAATTTATTTCAAATATAATATAAAAATCAAATATATTATTATAATTCTGACTAACACGCACAAACACATGAGGGCATATAACAATTGAATAGACAGATTATTGATAATACCAAGCTCTCCTTGAATTTTGAATTGATTTAAGAGGTGCGTTTCAAAACTTTTCTCTATTTTTTGTATTTCATTGTGTTGCGAGTTCTATTGAACATTTGACCTTAAATACATTTTTGCGATGAATTGATTTGACATGGGACTATTTTCTGAACACAGGTGGAAGCATGTGGGTGAAAGCCTTATTGCAATGTATAGATATCAAACCACGTGCGGGCCGCCACGTCTAAGTCTTGGTCGCAGGATCGACTTGTCTGCATACCGTGACCGAAGCTTCCTCCAAAACCTGCCTGAACCGGGCAGTCCGATCAGCACGGTCCAGACGACAGTGCTGAGCAGCAGTCCCAGCTCATCTCTGCCACCGACTCTCCTTCCTGAGCCATCGGCGCTCTCGCAACCTGCCATCCAAACCCAAATTGCCATCGTGGAAATCCCCGCAGCTGCTCCTTCTGTCGGTCAGTTACACCAAGCAAGTTTCTAGTGATGACTTAATGATGTAAAATCACATGTTATAACATTGTTTCTTCACCACCCATGGTTTCAGCTATGGACATTTCATTGATAGACAAGGCAAAGAAAACAACTAAAAGGAAACGTGCAGTAGAAGATAACGTCGAGACCGCCAAGAGACGTTCAGCACGGGTTCGAAACACTAAATGCAAAAAGGAAGAGAAGATTGATTTTCAGGAATTACTTTTCAAGTACCTTCCTTCAAGGTAACCTTGTTGTTATCTTACCACTTGTGCGCTCCGCTGTTGTACCTTATGAGATGTTGTTTGTTAATGTAAATGATTATTTTACACAGCACACCTGTAATACTCGTGAGCATAACCGATAAGAAGACAGGTGGATTGTTTGCTGTTGAAGTATTGATGCATCATATCATTCCCCTTCTTATAGGCTAAGGAAGTTTGACCCAGATAATGAAGATGAAAGTTTGAGTAATCTTGAGCCACAATGTGATGTGAAGGATGACATGCAGCCTCTACTTGGGAGCTGCGTTCCAGTTGACGCAGTTGATTACATGGAATCTGGTACACGCATACCTCCATGTATCGCTCCGTTCTTGACATAATCTTTCTTATTAACAAAAGATTTCATTTTCTATTTTTTGTAGAGCAACAGGATGTTCATATCTTCCTTCTCGGAAATATGAACAATGGAGGAATACTGGACCTGATGTTGTGCTATTTAAAAGCAGTGGGTCGGAAGTTCATGGAGGAGTGGCCTCCAGGTATGACCGCTGTGGTTCTGGAGGTGTTCCAGGCTTGGCGAAAGCACAGCTGCGGCCTTCCTAACCCTTTGTTTCGAGACTGCCGTAACCAGCACATCCGGGTAAATAACAAAACAGGAAATATTTGCTACAAATCCAATTGTTGAAGCATGCATCTATAACTTCCCATTGTTACCCTTTGCTTTTTCCTGCTTTTTCACTGTTAAATTTAGTCGTGGAATAATTTGAGTTTGTGTTTGGAAATACGCTGTGAGGCACGATAGACTTTCTTTAATTTGACCCATAAACATGCACCATTTTCAACAGACGAATACATTCTAATCAGTGAGTATTTCACTTCTCTTATTTCAGGAAATGTTGGAAATGAGCTTGGCATGTATGGAATTACAGTTGGAGCAATGGTTGCTCAACAAAGGCAAGACTGGTTGGTACCTCGAACACCTTTTGATGATCAAGCATAAACTTTTTTTGGTTAAAAAAAAAAAAAAAGTACAGTATTATAAAATGTCTTACTACTATTTTTCACTGCCTTTAGTGACCACTAGAAGAAGCGTGGATTCCTGCAATGACACGGCTGAAAATGAATTCCCTGGGCAGCATTTCCAGGCTGATGTCTTGCTCCTGGCTTTAGGTTCATCCCAGAAGGATCTGTTTGAGGACAATTGGTTGGATTTCACAGTGCGTGTCTACTGGCTGAAGGCCAGATCCCTTGCTCTCCAGGTAAATACACACATTGTTGTTGTTCTTGTTTATAGCAATCAGATATGACAAGAAAGTTTGTCTCTCTTTTCAGGGAGATATGGAATTGGCTCTCGAGAGTTATGATGTCTGTACAGGGCTGTTGCAGAGCAAACCCAAGCCCCCTGAAGGGAGATATTACACCATCAAACTGCCTAATTTAAGCCTAGATGCAGCAATCTCTGTTGATGAGGTCAGTGTTTATTACTCCAAATATGTTTGGCTTTCACCGATGAAGTCCTCGTTTATTTCATTCCAAATGTGTTTGTTTGATCAGATTGACAAAAGACTGAAGTCCCTGGAGCGCTGTCAGTCATTGGAGGAAATCCAGCATCTCTTTGAGTCTGCGGACTTTGAATCGGTCGTGCGCTTGTTGCAGCCTACTCTGAACTATGGCAGCAGCAGGAGTAAACATCTGGAGTTTGTTAGCTCAACACCAGAACGTCCTGCTCAGCTTCTGCTGCTGCAGGTCAGATGCCGCTCAAACTCACTAGTCAACAAGAAAAGGTTTTCGTCATGTGACGCTGAGTTATGATGTGTGATGATTGGTGCCTCTCATTCCTCCTGTGTGCAATTTTGCCACAGAATTCACTGTTGAAGCTCCAAGACTACCAGCAATGTTTAGAGACAAGTGAGATGGCTCTGAATGAAGCTTTGCAGCAACTCAACTCTTCCACAAGCAGTTCTTCACCTGTGAAGGAAGAATGGCTCAGCACCATTACAAAGCTGTTGGAGGGCATCGACGTCTGCTTTACCAAAGACTCCGAGCTCCTTAGCAACATCACCCACTTCTCCAGTATGGCTCGACTGGCAAACAATCTTATTCAGGTTAGCTGAGTGCTGACTAGTACTACTCATCATTACAGTCAAGACCCATGCATGGTTCTTCTATATGGGATGTAAAAAAAAAACGTTTTCGTTGTCTTTTCAGCTGATCGACCTCAGCATGACAATTTCCGACGATCCCAAAGAACCTTATTTCTTTTCTGTACTGCCGTGGATTATTTTGTATCACATCATCAAACACGAAGAAGCTGCTTTTAATGCTATGCTTCAACAACATATGTCTGTAGGGGACGAGGAAGGTTTGTGGACTCATTCCATGCTTGTGCCTTGTTTACTTTGCTGTTACACTGAATCACGGTTGTTAACATGACTTTTAGATGACTCAGACACTCCAATGCTGCCATCCTCCCTTATGCTTCTGAACACCGCTCATGAGTATCTTGGACGTCGTTCCATGTGCTGCTGTTCAGATGGTTCACTACTCAAGTTTTTCGTAAGCATGGGCATACTTTCAAACAGCTCCTCTAGACTCTGCATGAATTAAATTGAATGTATAACATTGAGTTTGTTTGACAGCAATTTGATATTTACCTTAGGTTGGAGTTTTGGAAAAAGAGTTTGCAACAACTGGTGCTGCCAACAATATTAGTCATCCTTACAAAGAGGAGTTGGAGATGGCTTTGGAACAGTGCTTCTTCTGCCTCTATGCCTATCCTAGTAAGAAGAGCAAGGCCCGCTTCCTTGAAGACCACTCCTCTCCACAGGTCAGATTCTTATCTTAGAAGTTAACCAAATTTTTGTGCTCCTCTAAGCAAATCTACAGGGCCACGGAATTTATCAAAATGAAACTGCTATTGAAACACATGAATTTGTCATTGCAGGTTCATGATTAGTGGCCACAATGGATCAAAGATTTTGCTGTAAAAGTGCAATAAATCAATATAACAGTATTTGTCAGATTTTAGGCACTTTTCCTAGCTAAGATAGTTATTACCTTAAGCCATACTTGTTCATTTGTCCAGGATCCTTTTAAGAATTGTAATTTGGTAGTTTTTGTGCTTGGCCACTGGGTGGTGCTGTGGCTATAGCAATATGTTTGACACATTTGAATATATTTTGGTGATGCGCTGATATCCTATTCAAGAAGTTTTCCCTTCAAATCCTATTACATTACTATACATTGAATGGGCTTTGCCAGCATCAAATGTAATAAAATACCTCTAATAATATCAAATACACTCATCTGGTCCCTAATAACTATGTTGCAGGTTGAGCTGCTGTGGAGAGATGCCCTTTTCATGTTCCAGTATTTCAAACCAAAATCAATGCCTGAGTTTGACAGCTACAAAACAAGCACCGTATCTGCAGATTTAGCTAATCTGTTGAGGAGGTTTGCAGGAATCGCCCCCCCAAGTGAAACTCCCACCCTCACCATGGATGAGGTTGCAGCCTACATTGAGGGCATGACAACAAAGGTCGGTTTGTGAGCCCACGCTGAGTTTATGGTTTATTTCAAACTTTCTAGAAGATTTAGTTAGCTCTCAATTTGTTCAATTTGTTTCTTTTTAAGACCCCAAGCCTTCCTGAGGGTAGTCCTCCAGCCCCTCCAATCATTAATGAGTTATACTACTTGCTGGCTGATTATCACTTCAAGAATAAGGAGCAGTCCAAAGCCATAAAGTTTTACATGCATGACATCTGTGTGTGTCCGAACAGGTAGGTAGTTGAGCTACTCTCAATCACTAATTTTAATTATTTGAAGATTTTATAGTAAATGTTATAAACCAAATGTGATAACTTTTGTTGTTTGGTCTGCTTTTTTCCCCCCTCAACTTTGCTTGTACTGATGCTCATGTGTGTATGTGGGCAGGTTTGATTCCTGGGCGGGAATGGCCTTAGCTCGGGCCAGTCGTATTCAGGAGAAACTCAACTCCAATGAGCTAAAAAGTGATGTACCCATATGGAAACATTCACAGGCTGTGCTTAACTGCTTTAAGCGGGCCCTGGAGATAGACCGCTCCAATCTGTCGCTCTGGATCGAGTATGGAACCATTTCTTATTCTTTGCACTCCTATGCTTCACGTCAGCTAAAGCAGTGGCGTGATGAGCTTCCGTCAGAGGTGGTTAAACAGGTGAGCCGCATGTTAACAAGGTCTTGTCAGTGAAACCGATTTACAATGGAGGTGTCACATGTCACACACTTGGTTCCGCCTTGTATCGAGAACTGTGGTAACGAGCGAACTTACCTCTTAAACCTCTGCTCTGTTTTTATATTCAGATGGAGGAAAGGAGAGAATCCATGTTAGAGACGGCATCTCAGAGTTTCCAGGGAGCTTCCCGTTGTGAGGGGGACAGTGATGAAGAAGAGTGGCTCATCCACTACATGTTGGGCAAGATAGCCGAGAAACGCAAAGAGACACCTGTGGAATATCTGAAGCTTTACAAAAAGGTAAGCCGGTCTGCACACCTCACTCTTTGTCCTCTCGTATCCAAGGACTTTTGAATATGGATTCGCATATTCGTGGATTTAAAAAAAAAAAAAAACCATTAACGAGTCACTGACGTTTGCAATTTGCTAGGGACGGGGCCAGGTCAGCGGGTGCCTGTTAGTCACTATTGTATAATAATTGTATAACATTAATACTGATCTTGTATAATCAGAAAACTAGGTAAATGTGATGAAAGTAAATGTTTTAATGATTCTAATAAAATAGGCTTCACTCTTCGGGAGATTGCTCGTTTCATAACCCACCTACAGAAACAAAGATTACTCTTTCCCCCCCCCCCTCAGAAGATGTTCTTATTGTGTGAGTGTCCCAAGAGGTACAAAACATACAGCATTAGTCATAGCGCTGTTATGATGAAATTCTTGGAGGCAGGTGAACTTTGAAATTTCAAACACTATGTCATGGAGTTCAGAAGCAGATTGTGGAGTGACTGGGTGGCTTGCTAAGCAAGAATAGTGAATTCTTCCATACCAGAACCCTTCTTGTTATTTCACCTGCTCTTTTATGCTACCCAATTGCTCTTTGTTGAGTGTCATCTGTTTGCATTTGAAGGCAGCACACTTTCTGCATGAAGAGGCTGCCAGGTATCCTCGTAAAATCCACTATCACAATCCACCTGACCTGGCTATGGAAGCCCTAGAGGTAAATCACTCTCAAACAGTATACTGACGTTCCAGCTTGAGTGCTGGATTCAGTAGGTCTAAATTATGAGGCACTCAATTTTGGGTTTTGAAAGCATTCCCGTTAAAAGGCATCGTTAACTATTTTTCTACCAGTTGCACTTCCGCCTCAGCGCCACCATCTTAAAGCTCCTGGAGGCTAATGAACCCAGGCTGGACCATGAAGTCTTGTTTAGTTTGCTAGTTGAGGCCGCGACAGGGCCATTTGCCATAGGGGAAGAGAAGAGTGTACCCAGCATCCCCAGATCTAATGAAAAGTGAGTAAGCGTCTTGACAGTCGGCCACCCAACAGGATGATGGAACCGAATCTATCATTGTAAAAATAATGTTTCCTTAATCGTTTCAGGGAGAAATCTACTGTGATGGATGAAGACTTTAATAGTTCTTCGGTAGGCATAGGCAACATCCTCGGTTCCTCCCTTCCGTCAGTTGCCACTCCAGGTGTGACATCCCCTCTCTACGTGGCCACGCCGTTTGACCACGATTACGCCAAACGCAAAACTCTCCGACGGCAGCAGTGGCAGCAGCAGCGGCATGAGGAACAGCAGGCTGATGGTACAGTCTCAGTCCTAGGCACTGTCTCTGGGCTTGGGCCCTTTGCCCTTTTTGCACTGGGGCCACTGAAGTTCACTGAGGGGTGCTCAGATTGATAATCACCATGTTGTGTGGCCTTGGTTTGAGTTGCAGTGGACCCTTTGCACTGGATGATTGGGATGCGGTGAAATGGGCAATATGGCTACAGTCGACTTGCTAGATTGCATTTCCAAAACAACGGTAGATTGAGATTTGCGAGGGGACACTGGCCGGAATGTGCGCATGCATGTGTGTGGCTTGTCTCAGCTTTGTCCTTTTAACTTTCCTGAGCAGTTAGTCAGTTTTCTTCTCCTAATATGGTAACTAATTTCAGTTTAAACAACGTCATTAGTACTAAAAACACTTGAGTTGTGAGCTGATCTGGATCCCTTTCACATCAAGAAGTTTACTCCTTGCTACATATACACTTCCACTGATGACCGCAACATGTTCTCCATCGTGTACAAGGGGACACAAGATCAAATGATTAATCCATCACTCAACAATTTGCCAGCTGGCACAATTCAATCACCTGCTGTATCAGCGCGCTGCTAGAGTCTTGTCTTCACTTCTGATGTGCAGCTGATAATGATTTCACCCAAACACTTCTTTCATCGATAAATTATTCGGTTTCATTCTTAATCTGCAAATGCAATATTAATTATATTTTACTCGTACAGACACATAGAAAGCATTCCAGCTTTGACTCCTTTAATCTTATCAATCATTTGAGTGGGAGTTGGGCACTACATTTCTTCTGGCTTTTGTTTTGGGAAGGGGCTTTTCTTCTTCGACATTAACATTCTCTGACCTCGCAAATGATCTGGTTGATTGGACAAAGGTTGCCATGGTCCAAAACCTTGTGGAATGTCTTTCCAGCCCCTTCACTTTCTATAATATAGTGTGAGTCTATGTATTTTTGTGTACTAAAATAATACACTTGACAAGCTCAGCAGAGCTTCACTTTAAGATATTATAGGTGCATTGTAAATATTTGTAGACATTATGCCATCCGAATATTATAGTGCATAGACATTTTTATACTTCTATATGAATTTTGTCTCAAATGTTTCAGTCTGAAAAGACCTTGTCCACAAGGAAAACCTATTATTAAAAAAGATGCCTTTCCACACAGCCTTTCCTTTCCATTTTCCACGTGAGCCTTGAATATGCTTATAAATTCAGCCATATTGCCCATGTTGCCAGTTTTGTCCCCTTTTCCAGATTTTTTTCCTTCCTCCCGACCTACCTGCCTGCTACCTCCTTTTGCCTGCTCGCTTTTACCACCTGCTTTGCCATTTATATGCATGTAGTTCCACTGAGGTCACTGTCTTTATTTGGTATTGGGTAAACTCAGATCTTTAACACAATTCACCTTTGTCTGGTGCTTCACATAGTTGTATTTTGTTCATGTTTAGTGTGGGCTTAACTTGACTAAAAACCCTGGAGATGCCTTGTCCTGTGTGATTCATATCTTCATCGCACTAATGGGACAAATTTGGAAACTTTATCCAATTAGTGCAAATGAGCAAAGTCAGAAAGCAGTGGGTGGTCTGTTATTGGCAAAGAACTGAAACCCAAGTTATGGAAATGTGGCACTATATGCACGTGTCAGCCAATCTTTCTGCTTCAAGCACATTCCGGCAAGACGTCTGTAGGACCTGGTTCAGACATCCAGAAAGCGTAAAGATTGTTGTTTGTTTTTCTGCAGTCATTTTCTCTCAATTTTTCATTAACGCAATGATAGACAATCTTACCTTTATTTTTGATGTCCTATTAATAGTGAGACCACTTCAAAATATTGACCATTTAGATTCAGGTTACAAGGCAAAAGGTAAAGTTAACTATTGTCTATTGGAGAAACTATTGTCTGAGAAGGTCTTTGATGGAATGAGATTGAAAGAATTCGTTTGTCTGAATTGGGTTCTACAAAGGGGAATGGCTTTCATGCCCCCATTTTTGTCAAAAATGTATTATTTCTTAACCAGTCTGCATTTTAAATGTAATGTATAAAATGCATTCAGAGGTACAGTTCTGCTTGATATTGTTGTAAAACCAGCTCCCCATATCTTCAACAGCCTCATCAGAGTTTGACCATGATTACTGCTTGCCCAGGTCTTCAATGTGGCTGGCTTCCCTGAATGGTACTGCTCTTCAAACCCACCAAACTCTCTCAGAGGCTATGTCTTCCGTCAGAAAGCAGCTCTGTGATGAAGTGCATTCTTAACAGAGGCACCCATTTGTACAGTTCTAACTTCAGTTACTCACCTACAGTGCCATAGGATGTTATCTTTTGCAAATTCCCGTGTGTGTTATCCTCAACTCCTCATTTGGTTATATACAGTTCTCTGCCAATGATTCTCCATATCTCTAATAACAATTTAGAGCGACTCTGACATAGTAGTTTTGGTTTTCTTTCAAAACTATTCGACCCTGACCATCCTACCCAACCCTCTTTGTGTTAGAAACTATTTTTATTATGTTTACTTAAAGTCTGAGACTCACTTTGGAATTTAGGTCATCAATATCTTGAAACAATATACAGTGTAGTACACTTGAACTTAAGATAAAAAAGAAATTAACTTTTGCATGTTTCTCCATTCAGCCGGTTAAATGATTTGTGTTGATACTTGTTTTGGCAGAACGGAGTCAGGACAGCGAGGTGGTGATGCTTTCTGACTCCAACTCCACTCAGGATGCTTTCACAGATCCCACCAGCTCGCAAGACAGTAGCCAAAAACCTGCCTGCGGTAAAGTCAGTTCTTCGTCATCAGAGAGCACAACTCCTGTGAAGGAAGGACAGCCTGCTTCCGAGGACACAGGTAGACCATTGACTCAAAGTGACTACAATATTTGTAGCCTGAAAGAAATGGCATAACATAATTTGAACTGTATTGTATCGTATTGCTCCTTTTGACCACACATTTTTTATCTTTTGAATAGTTGTACGTCCAACTTTAGTGTCACATGGACATCAGACTGTGTCCCAGACAGAAGAAAATCTGGTTGAGGAAATTGTGGAAATGGTGGTGGTGACCCTCCCTGAGGCTCCAACTCCCAAAATCTCTGCAGACCTTTGCCTTCCGCCCGTTCTTGGACCAACCACTCTGCCGAAAGCAGCCTCCTCTCAACAACCTGCTCCTCAAACCCCAGCCAACGAAGGCAAAAGGAAGCCAGAGCCTCCTGCTGAGGTGATGGAGGTACCCAAGGCCCTGCCTGCAGAACCTGCTGACCAGAAAAAAATGCTGGTGGAAATGTGCGTCCGCTCTCTTTTCCTCTGCCTTGGGCGGTTTCCTCAACACTATAAGAGCCTCTACCGCCTGGCTTTCTTTTACACCAACAGCAAAACCCACCAGGTCAGTTCACCTTGTTAACTCGTGTTCACTAATGACACGGTGGCTCATTGTGTGCTACTAGCACAATATGCCATTTAACTTGAGCCATACCTATCTACAGGTAATCAGTACTTCTAACACTTTCTATGTCAGGTGAGACCTGGCTGCTCCTAGCAATTACGGTGCTAGCCATAGAATTAGTTACCATATCAGCTCCAGTCACTGCCTCATTTTCCCCTCCACCTCTCTTGTTTGCATTAGACCTTATTCGTTGCACATTAGTTGCAGAAGACGGCTCTGTGCGCTCCAAAGCTCTGTGGGTAGAGGTATGCGTGGGTTGAGAACCATGCTTTTTCAGCCAGTTTGGCACAGACAGCTGTACTGTATGGGGGCATCATTGTCTCAGTTCTCTGATCCATTGTAATGGAGGCTATTATCTCTACTAATCATGGTTTTTCAAGTGTTGTTATGTTTTAAAACAGTTTACCTTACCTTTTCATAGCACTCTGCATATTAGGGTTTTTTTTCAAGGTTGTGGAAAATGATGTTGGCTTTGTTGATTGTAAGTGAGCAGCATTTCGATTTTAGCAGATGTTCACACAACATCCAAAGCAAGCAAACGAACTGTTTATGCATTACATCAGTACGTTGTAGTAATGAAAGGCAATTCGCATGGTGATATGTTGTGCATGTTAAAATGTAGATGTGGTTTTTATTTATTTATTTATTACCACAGAACCTACAGTGGGCCCGAGATGTGTTGCTAGGAAGCAGTGTCCCATGGCAACAACAGAAGCACATGCCTGCACAAGGACTCTTCTGTGAAAGAAACAAGACAAACCTGTTCAATGTAAGTTCAGTTCACAGTTCCTTTTATGTTGTCTTTCCCATGTCGTATCATTGCCTCACATTTCTTATTCGATGTTTGTAGATGCCAGGTATCAGTGAATCATTTAACACTCATCTTTCTAAATGCCATGCAATGTAATTGCATTGAATCTTCATTAGACATGTTTTCTTATATTTCAGCTCCATCTTTATAAACGGCAGGTAATGTAACCGCATTGAATCTTCATTAGACATGTTTTTTTTTTTATATTTCAGTACTTTATTTAGCGAATTTATTTTTATTTAATCAAACCAGGCAGGCAGACTGAGCACCATTGTAGTTATCTTAATGTTAAGTCAAATATATATTTGATATATATTTTGTGCAGCTCTTGTATTGGTGTGTGTATAACGCAGTAGCAGCTTCACTCGTGTTGGCAGCTAAGTCGCAATCTCAAGGGACATGCTCGTGAAACACTGATGTGGGTTCTGGCGATTTGTTGCTAATGATGTGCTCGTGTGTTTACTGTGAGTAGTACAGTATTGACATATCATTGGGGTTACCCTTTTCTACACCCTTGCCTCACAATTCAACTGGCTGCTCAGAAATCTGGCGTGAAAACAAATCATAAGCAGCTCCATAAATGGAATTTCTCAGTAGGTGATTGGTGAATGTCTTCACAAGGCTTGTGTTGGCTTTGATTTTTTTTCGCTTTCTCAGAAATTAAGCTTATAAGTATGTGTCTAATACACATCAGTTGTTGCTACGTTTTTCGGCGGTTGATATCATCTTGGACATTGTAGTATGCCATGTCGATGTAATTTCCTGGTAACAGGTTGCAGAAGCGATAATGTGCCACGGCTGAACAGGAGCTCTACAGCGAGCTAGTAGCTCCCATTGGATTCTAGCAGAGCTCCTTTTGGAAGCAGACCTGTTTATCTCGATATGACAACTGTCACAGCTTTACTGTGTAATATTTCAAACCAAGCACTATAATAAGACAACCTTGCAAATATGTTTTCATGAGTCACCAAATTGAGCAGGTATGAGTAACCTCACCTTTATCTTGAAGCATGTTGGGATTAAAGGTGCAATAAAAATCGATTAATTTGCAACAAATCCATTATCAAATAAGTCTGATTATTTTTGATAATTGATTAATCATTTTTTTATTTAAAAATGTCCAAATGCTCGGAATTTCCGGTAACTCAACAGTAAATGATATCCAATTTATTATGAAAGCAGACTGATTATCTTTGTGTTGAAGCAAAAGAAAAATATTTTCTTTTAGTTTAGAAAAAAATGGCCAATATTTTTGGCTATTTTCTGACATGTTACAAACCATACCAGTAACTGAAACATGATTAATATGTCAATTTGAAATAATAACATGTTTTTGAATAACTGTAGGAGATTAAAATATTTTTCAATTCATGCATTAGTCGACAAAAAAATCGACAGATTAATCGATTATCAAAGTAATTGTAAATTGCAACCTTAGTTCATTTTAAAACCCATTCCAGAGCACTGGCTTTTTGCTTTGTTAAAATGGAAGTCAACATTGTGGAGCGTCTAACTTCTCTTACATCTTAACTGAAGTCAGGATGGCCTGTCAAGTTTACTGACGGCCAGACAAGTCCTTACGTGTCCGATTTTAAGAATATAATTTTTTTCTTCATCTTCTCTGTGGTGACAGAAATCAAGGTAATGCACAAATTTACAAACTCAACATGGTGCATAACACATGACGTCATCAACATGAGGTGGCATGACTGTTGAGTTCCCAATGCTATGATTGCTTTGCATGCACATGCACGCACACGCACGCACACACACACACACACACACGCACACACACACACATTGTTTGCATAGTCCACCCACACAAGCATTTACTCTCTATGAAATGCCAAATAAAGTGTGTCTTTCCACCCTCATTTTGAACACAATGTCATTCTGATAGCATCTACTTTGTGCAGGTTTTGGATTATGACAGCTTCACTTCAACTTTACTGAAAAAAATATTATGACAATGTTCCACGTAGCAGTTACTCTTGAAATACTTCCCTCAATTTGACGTATGACTCAAACATTTTTGTACGTTCAGTTGTGCAGTGTGGTGTTTGTAGGTGGAGCTCCACTCGGGAGAACCTTGTTCTCGTTCTTAAGGCAGCGGACGGTGAAAACATTTTTCAAATGTTTTGATTTGCACATTGACGGGAAAGCCCTCACTGTCCGTAGGGATTCCGCTGTCTCTCGTGGCTTTCTTGGGTTCAGCTTGACATTTTGCAGCACCTTTTCCCTCTCAGCTCAGCACAGGAAACAGGATAAACAAGGTTATGCATGTGTAGTATGTTTATGGTGGCCATCAGGAGAGACACAGCCAGTGTTGAAAGGAAGCAGGTGAGGGCTCTTGGCTGTGAAAATATGATATATGCTGTGAATTCTTCAGGCATCTTTGTTTTGTTGCACTTGGTTAATAAGGATTTTGTTTCTAGAAACCTGTTCTTTCCCTTTCATGGTGTGCCAATCTTTGCAGTGTATACTTATGCATTGGGGCTGTAGTACTCAATTCCTTTTTCAGCCAGTTTATGTTCTCATGTTCTTTTCCTGTTGCTCTGACTTCAGCATGATCATGTTCTTCCCCTCCCCCTGACTGTTATATGCTCCACTCATCTCCTCTCTGTGTTGCTCTTGTTCAGCTTCCTCATTACTCTCTCGCTCCTCTGTTTGTGTGGGTGTGCATTAATAGGCGGGACTTTTCGCTGCTCATCTGTGATTGGCTGGCACAGACCTACAAGGGCTGGCTGAACACTCTGTATAGTGCAAGAGAAAGCACAGAAGGAGGAGGGGGGGGAGAACTCCAGCAAGCTGGGGTCAGGGGAGAGTGGAGATGGAGTGCGTGGGTGTTTTTGTTTTGAGATGGCAGGAGAGGGATGAGTCTACTGGTCTGTCAGCGGTGTCCTGAGCTCATAGGCCTTGACTTCACTGCTGGCTCTTCTCCTGCCAAGGCAGCTACCATTCTACCGCTCTTCTTCCGTTCCGGTTCTGCTGTGTGCAGCTGAGCTTCCTGCTTTTCTTCCTTTTGCGGCTCTCGCTGCCCTCGCACCCAAATGCAGCCCACCCCTTGCTCTCTGAGCATGAGCTTCTGTTAGGGTGGAGGTGCTGCCAGGGATGCCGTCGCTGCTACCCCCTGCAAGAATCCTTCCGAAAAATACCAGCGTAGGAAACGGGGAATAGCCTTCTTTGGTGATGGTATGTTGCTTTCTGCCCGACTTTTGGAAACACAGTGTGTTAGTTGTGGTGTTTGTGAGACTTTTGATTGATTCCATTAGGTGCGGATCAAGATGACTAATGGTACCCTGCACCTGCCAATTGTTTGTAGCATTGACAGCTAGCTTGGTTTAAAAACATACCCTAGTTCCTTCCTCAAGTTACACATAGATGGCTGGCGGAATGCTTATGTCGTGATTGCTTAACTGCAGCAATTGCCACTGGTTGCTATGAGTCACATGACAAACCAACTTTTTTTCTTGTACCAGGGAATATTTTGAGGCTTTGCTATTATGATTTTCATGTTGAGACCTGTCTCCATTAAGGTGTTACAAGATCTGGAAAGTTTCTCTGTGAAAGTACATGTGTTGGATTTGACTCGCATTCGCAAAGCTTGAGGGCAGCTTGCTCCACTTCTCATTTTTATCACGCACAGACAATGAACTATCAGTGCTGCTGCTTTTAATCTATACTTTTCTTAACATTTTTGACACACTATGCGTATATAGTTCTTCTTCTGTCTGCATCATTGTTGTGTGGGATATTGACCACAACACTGTTTATATTTTCTCCTGAAAAAAAAATGCTTGGAATCATTTTAGTCTTACAAATCTGCTTTAGCTGTTGTGCTACAGAATAATCTGTGTAAAGCCATGGCTTTGCGTTCACCGAAACAGATTTGTGTCAGTGATGGTTTGAAAGTTCTCTGAACAATCCTCGTCCATTAGAGATGCTGCCTCCTTCGCATACTCACCTTGCGTACTTGTAAACTGAGCAGGGAAAACCGTCTTACTTTCTCATGTAAGGCTACATGGAGTAATTTGGCTAATGTTGGTACCAAAGATTCAACTAGACTGTATTTTAAGAGTCGATGTGCAAAATAATTTGTGAAGAATAAATTAGGCATTAAATTAAAACCTACAAGGCAGCTGCTACAAATGATAACGGTCAAAAAATCGATACCGCTCTGTGCATTTTTGGTGGTGGCTTTGTTAGTTTGTCAGTAGGTGGGAAGTTTGTCATTGGATATGTAGAATCGTTTGATAGGTTTCCCTTGTCGAGCTTCTTTCACGTGCTTCATTTCCCTCTAGAGTCTTGGAAAATGCCATCTGACCATCTGGAGCTGTGTGTTTCAGAAGACCACCAGGCTCCCAAGTGCTCCATCTCATTTGTCGTGTTCCATCCTGACTGATATGATCATCTTTGTTTTGTCTCGCACACATTTTCAGATACCAGAATAGGCACAGTGTGCTTTCTGACTAACCTAGGCTACCATCTGCACTTGCATTGATTAAAAAAAAAATCGAGGGGAGATAGATGTCGGCCCATTTTGCCTGCCAAGCCAACACATGCTTACTGAAAAGGTGGATTGGTCCATCAAGGGAAACGTCACGCCTTCTGCAGAGAATAGCTTATGGTTGTTGGCCGCCGTTCTGTGGCCGTGTTGCACTGCTTGGCCACAACTGAGAACTAATGAGGCTTCCTATCATGTGTGCCCAGAGAACACCCTCTCTGTGCCTCCCTCCCACCTCCTACATGTCCAGGCTGTCTGCAAGATCTCCCCTGCAGCCTTTCCATTCCTCATTAGTGCGTCTTTGAATGCCATGTTTTTCACTCGCACTTAATTCTATTACTTTCTGCTCTGTTGAGTCTTTCCTTCCAAATATTCTCCTTGCTAATTGATTCCTTGCGCTTGGAAACCCCCCTAAGTCTATTGATTTTCTTACATCTCCAGTAGCAAAGCCACCAGTTACATCCAGGACTCTACCTCTAAACACCATTTTGTTTCTCGTTTATGCCTACTGTGTTTTTAAATAAAGCTGCAGTTGGTCATACGAAGCAATTGTTATTTGTAGCACAGTTGCAAATGACTGCTTTTTCTGCTCCGAGTTTCAATTTCCTTTCCACCCGCAGGGCATCTGGCGTATTCCAGTAGATGAGATTGATCGCCCAGGAAGTTTTGCATCTCATATGAACCGATCCATTGTCCTCTTGCTGGAGGTGCTATCACAGCTTAAAGATCACGACACCTTGCTGAAAGTGTCTTTCATGCTGCAGAGAACCCCTGATCAGGGAAAGTAAGGGCCAATTTCCTGCAGCGCTACTGTTTGTTCTAGACTTTATTCACAGTGCATTTCTTATGTCTTCTCTACTTCCCAACCCACTTCCTTCTTTCTTCCTTGAATCCATCAAGAAAATATTTACGTGATGTTGATCGCCAGGTTTTGGCCAAGAGAGCTTTTTTCCTCAATGTAAAAGTCCTGGAGGACAATCTGAACCGTCTCAGTGGGGTAAGAAAGAACACATCACGTGTACTTCCCCTTTGCTGCTTGTAACTGGTTGTTCGTTTGTATTTCAGGTGCAGCTTCCCAAAGCAGCGACCCCCTCCATGGGGGAGATGACCACGACGGCCGCATCCAGCAGGCCAAGTTCAGAGGACAGCAAAAATGCGCTGCCCAAGAAGCCGGTGCTCACAGAGGGGACTTGTACCACTGATGCAGGACGTAAGGAAGCCTCCCTACCACAAATTCCTCCACCAGCTGCGGATAAAAGTGGCCAAGTCGAGAATCAACCTGGAAAGGTGGAACCTGCTGGGAGTGAGTGCTACAGAACAGGGCCAGAGGAGCCAATGGATTTGGAATCTGGCTATTGGAGGAGACCATCATCAACCACAGATACTCAAGACAGGGAAACAGAGGCACAGATCTCTCTGGGTGTAATAGAGCCCCAGCAAAAAGTGACTGACAACAGCCGGACATCAGAGCTGTCTCTGGAGGAGCTGAGTATTAGCTCCAGGCAGCTGCAGCTCCAGTCTTTGGCCGGCAAGGTCACTTTGGCAGCTAGCAGCACCGATCAAGGTTTACCACGAAGACCCAGCAGAAAAAGGAAACTTTTAGAGGATGTTGAGTCGGGAAAAACCCTACTACTTGATGCATACAGAGTGTGGCAACAAGGCCAGAAAGTTATGACCTATGACCTTGGTCGCATTGAAAAGATCATGTCGGAGACATACATGCTCATAAAACAGGTAAAGCTCTTTCAGATGTGCCACAAAACATGTACCCTCATTCGGTGTGTCCTCTGCTATAATTCTTTGATTCTGCAAAGTCAGGTAAACTTTTATGGCCTTTCTCTTTGATTAAATGACTCCTCACAAACACCTCTTCTTGGAAGACAATGGCTATAAAACACTTTATAATTTACAGTTTTGAAAGTTTTGGATGAAAATACTGTTTCTATGTTGTCTCTTAAGCAATTTAATTATTTGGGATTTATTGTTGTTTTTTCTGATTCAATTCAATAGGCTTGTGACTAAGAAACTAATTTACATCAATAGTATTGATGTTGGTTCTTGTCAACTATTGGTGAATGGGTACTCCAGCTTCCTTCCACATCCCAAAAATGTGCATATTGAGTTAATCGAAGACTGCTTCTAGGTGTGAATGTGAGTGTGAATGGTTGATTGCTGAAATGTACCCTTTGACAGGCAAGGGGGATAGGCTTCAGTTCATCCGGTACTCCAGAGGACAAGTGGCATAGATAATTGATGGATCAAAGGGGTGCGTCCAAATGCATGGTGTGGTAGTCATGGAGAGAAACTGCAATGGAGTGTTTTATAGAGAACAACTATAAATTCTGCCTAATCAGTCCTGAACCCATCCAATGACGATGTACTGTTTGTTTGAATGTTACGGTTGTAGCTGCAGAACAGCCCGAACAAGCTTATTGAGCTGCAGATCAATGTCGGCTGTACAGACATTTATTGCGTCATTGCCAGAGCACTGGAGTGGGAAGTCGGTAGCCAGAAGGGAGAGACATACACTAACTACAGCAAGAACTTCTCTCGTACAACCTCAAGTGGGCACAGCACGCAGCTCCTACACAGTAGTCCATTATTTAGACAAGCCACTTTTGATGTTTTATACTCAAACCAACCAGACTTCTTGGTTTTAGTTTCCCTTGTGTTTGAATACACAATAACATTATTTGTTTGAAGGTGTTTTTTTCTCATATATAAGATATAAGATAAGCTACTATATTGGAATAAATAAGACACAGCAAATATTTTGAGAAATGATTGAAAGTAGAGGTACTGTTTATCTTCATTGAGACATGGAAAGCATTGGCAACATCAACCAGCCCTAAAAAAATAAACTACAAAATCCCGCCTTTTGGGGATAGCGCTTTTACACCCAACAGCTGATTGGAAGGAACATTATAGCTGTGAGACGGATCAGCAGCACCGGTACTGCTAATTGCACCATGTTTTGCCGTCGCCAAGCTCGACAACGCCGGCCTGCTAAGCGTCCACTCATAGCAACCGCTGCAAACAGTGCCTAACTCTGCTGGATCGATCTTACACAGAATTGGAAATCCATCGTGGCTGTGCATTTAGTCCATTAGACCCATGCAAGAAAGAGTACATTGAAAGAGAGAGGTTTGTGAAGAGAGGGAACTCTCACTGTCCCTAATGGCTATTCTTCCTCTTCTTGCTTCAGGTTGATGAGGATGTGGCTCTGGACCAGGCCGTGAAGTTTTGCCAGATACAGTTGGCTACTTCTGCTCAACGACAGGTACAGCCACCTCATCTCTCTTACTCACTGCGTATTCGCACTCCCGCAGGGTGAACATTCATTCCCAGCCGCACACTCACATTGTCATTTCAGTCTCACTTGAATCCACGCTAAAAAGTTATCATACCCTGTGATGAGTAGTGACATAGATGTTTTCTCGAAAAGTTAAAGCAACACTATGTGTCAGTGTGGATTGGTAGAACTGCTCCAAACAGCAAGAATTAAGGTTGCGAGTTAGGTTAATGATTTTTCAATCATCATTGAAAAATTCCCAGACACACATTTTAAAATCTTGTCCAAAGTATTCTTTGAATAGTGAATACAGTTTTCCCTCAGTGCCGTGTTGTTGTAGTAAAGGGAGCACCGGTTTACTTCCGTTTTCACTTTTGTTGTCATGGTGAGGAGGTGTTGGTGAAAAATATTTGCTAGTATTCAGTGCGTGTGTGTGTCATGAGGTAAATTGTGCCAAACTGATTAATAATTTGGTAATCCCCAAATTTAGACGCCAGCGCTAAATATAACCCAGTGAAATTCCCTATTGGCATTTGTGCCTTACTCACGAGTTCCCATTATGTCATTGATCTCAGCATAGCAACAGTTTGCCTGTCCCTTACCTGTACATAAGCACAGTCACTTGTCAAAAATGGAAATGGAACACCGGTACATTCATAAAAATCTAATAGAAACGGGATTTTTTTAAATTGCTTAACTTACAGTTCGAGGGAGGAAAAACATTGCCAATTACTTCTCTTCATCACGTCCTAACAAAAGAGGAGAGTGTGCATCTGGCGGCCGCCTATTTCCCCAGCCTAATCCACCAGCTGGCTACGTGGAATCATTGTGCTGCCTGTAGCAAATGTGAGGAGACACCTCTGTGCTCCAGGCCCCAATATGAACATTCTGTGCCTGCTTCTTTTACACGTCCACACATTTTTTCAAGCCCACACAAGTAGAGTGCCAAGGTGCCTGTGTAGCGCTAAGGATGAACATTGGCTGTGCTGGGGTTTTTTACTTTATTTTTATTTCATCTGTCAGAACAACGCCATCCAAATCTGATTTAGGCCAGTGTCAATAACTGCAAAGAACCTTTTTGAGTTCTGTCCAAGAATAATTTCCTTCCACTGTACCAATGATTGGGGAAAAAAAATCTTTAGTAATTATTGGGTCACCCTTTTAAATCTTAACTTAAAAAAAATCATACATAAATACTGTAGTTTTTCAGCAATTTTCAGTTGAAAAAGATTTGCACATTATTTTAATATATTTTTGATGTTACATTTCGCCTTCATTGGAATTGGGGTTTGTTCTGAATAGTATCAATTGTGGTGATGCTTAATTAATGAGTGAATCATCAAAGCTGGAGCATGCTTGAAGCTTCTGACACGACTGTAACGGTGTCATTTTTGTTCATGCTTTGGGAAGGTTGCTCTGCAATGTGATTCCCCAGACTTTGAAAATAATAAGACCCAGGGAAGAACAGGCTTTGGGCTTCTCTTCCATTCCTTTCTCATCCATTTTAAAAAAGAGGATGAGAGAAAGTATTCATTTCTGCTAAATGTGCTCCACTGTTGCCATGGCAGCAGCTCTATGGGAGCCAGCCCACTGTTGTCACAGGTTGTTTGTGCAACTCTTGTTTTTTGTTAGTGATCCTCTGAAGAAAAAAAATCAGGAATTGAACAGGGAGGGTTTCAGAGGAGCCAGCCATAGGTTGTTTATGCAACTCTTGTTTTTTGTTAGTGAAAAAAATTCAGTAGTTTATCAGGGAGGGATTCAGAGCTAGAACATCACCAGAGGGAAGTGACAATTCTTGCTAGAGGAGATAGACTCTGAACCATTGCTCATTTGGATCCTTTGACTGAGAGATTTGGATCAGATTCTCCCTCAAGGTCAGAGGATGCACATTTTTTAAGAAACCTACTTGAGTTAAGTTCTGCTGGTGCATCCCTAGTCAGTGAGAGCTTCTCATAACAACCCATCTTCCTGCAGCCCACGTGCGACGCTCCTACCACGCCTAAATACAAGGAGCACAGAGATCTCTTCTTCCCTGCCGCTCTGACAACGCCGGTTCTGCTCAGCCACGCCACGTGTCACCCATTGTCCAACCAGGAAGGTCAAGCCAAAGTGATGTTTGAGCCCCTGAGCAAGTTACCCAGACCTCAAACGTCGGGATTCCATGATCAGCAACCACAGAGAAGAATGGCATGCCACCCTGCAGCAGCAGCAGCTCTGTCCTTCCTACAACACACAGGTATAGTGAGATCCACTTCATTTGTAATTGTCCATCAAAGGATGGCGTCACTTAGTAGGAGCTCTTAGATGGAGCGTGGCTGGACCAGCAGAGGGCGCCTGTCAACTTCTGTAGCGCTATTACATAATAATAGCCTAACACTGTTTACTCACACGCTTCATTTTAGACCTGTAACTCAGGGGCTTGACTTAATTATTTCACTTATTTTGAACTTGAATTGAATTTATTCATTTCAAACAGGCAAACCACACATAACCAATCAAATGAAGACAAATACACTCAAGTGAAAGCCATTCAAACTATGACAAACAAGAGATACAAACAGAAAACAATCCACTGCATCATTTTCATCAAAGCATGTACAGATGAGTTCTGTCAAAAGTCAGCAATACTTACTAGAGCAGTTGCCTTATATTCAAGTTCGGAATTTCAGTTATGGTAGTAATGTGGCATTAATAGTCGCAGGAAAAAGAAACTTTATTGGATGGTTTTGTGGTGTTACCCACAAAATGAAGTTGACATGTAAATTTGGGGCCAACACAAGCATAAAGAGAACATACAAACTCCACACAGGAAGAGCGGAGCCGAGAGTCAAACCCCAAACCTAAGAACACTGAAGCGATCATGCTAACCACTGGTGCATCATGATGCCAAATAAAAACAATTGTAAAAGCAATACATGTGTTTTTAGTATAAAATGAACTGAGAAAGATGCCACTAGATGTCAATGAAGAGCTTCTTCATATAGCTTGATTTAGCTCTCAAGGCAAGTCTATTCCTCATTCTTATTTTAATGAGTTTACCCTTTACAGCATTAATAAAACCATTAATGGGTGTGTGCAAGTCATAGCTGTAAATCACACGTGTCTACATAATTTATGATTCACAATTCTAATGAAGCCTTAATATTAAGTTAGTGGCCTAACAGAGTTTCAGTGTTTGGGAGATTGTGAGCAGTTTTTCTATAGTCGCACAACAAAATTGAGGCAATTGGGAGTTTAGAATGTTTGCACAAATTAAAAGTTAGACCCTATTCATGCAGAAGCTTGAATATGTATTTGTTCGTTTCTTTTTATCTGTCACAGCTGCAGGGCATTTTTTTTCTTTTTAATAAAAGTCATCAAGTGTAAAATTGCATGGTACGATTCTTAGACTATTGACGTCAGTGTTTGCTATGTCCAAGAAACACTGTGTTCTTCATCTGTTGGTTGCATTCATTCAATCAATAAAATGATTCAATCAGTATTGACGTCAAGGATGTCTGAGTTTTGACAAAGCTGCAGCCAAGATGACATTTTAATAGATTCTGATTTTTTTCCAAATGAACAGAAATAATCAGTTTGATCTGATTATGGATTGTAACAAGTTTTTGTTATTACTCCCCCGCCCCCACCCCAGAAGAGCGTGAGGAGCCCACAGAGGGACTCTTGTACCGACAACAGGAATCGCACCTCTGTCAACAGATGAAACTGGCCACTGTGTCCCAAGCACGGGAAGCAGCAGCAGCGGCCGGTTGGTTCCGTGAGGAGACGGCCACATGTAGCAGCAGCAGCACGCAGCAGTGTCCAGGTCAGCAACACAGCAGGGCGCTTACAAGTTCAAGTGTACTTACTTTTACTACTTATGGATGCACAAGAAGCTGAAGCAAGAAGCATTTTATCGCAATATATTATCATTATATTTGCCTTTATAAAGTGAGTTGAGTGCAAGCTAATTTGGAACATTCTGACCGATTTTTCAATAATATGAATATTGGATTTTATGACTATGTAAACACAGAAATGACAAAATGAAAGATGCGACTCTATTCTTTAATAACAAAATAGTTTGTTTCTGCCTTATTTTTGGTAATCAGCATGGAACATGGGTTGGAGGTCAAATAAAATGAACACAGAAAAGCTTTTTGCGAAAAGGTATATTTTATGGCAATAGTGACGTTTATCCTAATAATTTTTGCTTTAGTGACAACTCATACATCTGAACAGTACTTTTCCTTTATAAAATAATAACAATAAAAATGTGCTTTTGAATGCAACGTAATATATTTAGAAAAAATCACCAGTGTAAGGATTTTACATTTGACTCGTAGTAGTATTTAGTATTGCATGAGCGTATTTGTGCATGTATGTACATTTGTGATTAAATTTAAATAATCTCTGTAATCTTGTCTCGTTTTCAACTCAAATTGTAGATTTAACGTGATGAACACTTCACGAGGTGCTTGTAACTTTTTCTTTCCATTCCAACGATTCACCATGTTTATGGGTTTCCGCATTCCATTTGGATTACATTGGGACATCAGTGATTTCATCCAAAACACATGCAAGGCTACCATCTACTGACGTCTTTTACCAGTACAGTTTAATTTTCAAACCAGAGTTTCCCAAAATAAACACGACTGTTCAAACATTGGGCATCATGCAGACAATTTTTTTCACCATGAAAACTCACTCTTGAATGTTACACAACTGTTCAAAGGTTCGAGTGTCACTTAGAAATGTCCTTTAGAAGAAAGAAAACACTACTGTGTCCAACTGTGTCCAAGTTCAGAGTAGCGTGACTTGAGAAGCTCCATTGTACTAAATAGAATTTAATGGTGGCCATTCATTTAAGTAGAACAATGACCAGTGTGGTGTGCACATGTTTCTCCCCAGACCAGCAGAACTATGCCAGCAGTGATCTGTCAAAGCTTCCAGACCCCGGTCGAATCCGCTCCCGCATCCCGCCTAACATGCCAAAGCTCTTCATCCCCTCAGCTGTCACCAAGTTCCCCCCAGAAATCACAGTGACACCCCCCACACCCACGCTTCTCTCTCCCAAAGGCAGCATTTCTGAGGAAACCAAACAAAGACTCAAGGTAGGATTCGGAACGCCACTTTTGATTCTGTGCGCGTGCTGCTGCGCTCATCTGTGACCCCTACTGTCTGATCCCGGGCAGAACGTCATCCTGTCGTCGCAGTCTGCCGCCACGGTCAAGAAGGACACTCTCAGCCAGCCTTCCCTGGAGGTGCAGGAGACGTCTAGCCAGGAGTCGTCGTTTGAGAGCGAGTCGGACGAGGAGGACGATTACATGGACATCTGAGCATCACCAGGTCGCCTGTGTGGAAACCCCTTTGAGCATTTATTCCATATCCGTCAAATCGAACTTAAGGTCCATGTACCAGCATTGTCCTCACTAGTTGGACAATTCAGCGCTGTTTTATACCGCAATTAAACCTAAACATATTGCAATGTGTTACAACTCAAAACCCCATTGTTGGCGTGAGGAGCTTTTGTCATTCAGTTGGAGTGCCAGTAACATGTATCATATTGACAGCAGAAACTAACGTAGATGTTTTCAAACCTTTTATACTACCTAAAATAATACTGAGTCCTAAGAGTATAAAAATCAGTTGTAAAAAGCTAAAACCGACTGAACTGTACTTGGCCAGTGATTTGCTCGAGTGATTCCAAATTTCAGAATCACTCAAATACAGTCGTACACAGTTTTGCTTCACAAGCTTTACCAAAGGTGCCATACTAGTGATTGTACTGAAACGTGGAACTTCAATGTCACATCAAAGATCAGGAGTACATAATTACATAACGGACTTGTACATGGACCTTAAGGTGAATGTCAAGGATATCTAAGAAATCCTCAACCAGCTTTCCTGTTTGAGCAGACCGCTCTCTGCTGGTGTGACTCTTATCAAGCCCTGCGCCACTGTCACATACTTGCAGCTTCAGTCTTGATTTCTGTAATTGTTCCACCTTGCCCATCAACCTCCAATTGAGAAATGCAGTATTCTAGTTGGCTATGACAGTGTTGCCCAGTTTGTTTGAATCACCACAGCTTTAGTCTCAGCAGTCTGAAACATGCCGTCTATGCATATCACGGCGGCACGCCCAAGCCGACTGTCACCCTTTTATGCATCATCACGGTCTGCACCTTCGTCCACCTCTTGGGATAAGGACCAATGCCCGTTGTGATGTATTTCAATGGAACACAACACAGGTGACAGAAGGACAGTTACCGGACGCCGCCGAAACTTGTAGCACATGGGAAATGTTTACATTCAACATTTTGTTCAGTAGAGCGCTCACGTGTGCTGCTTTTGTACTCGCCGTGTTCCTTGCAACACGATGTTTTTTTTTTTTCTTTTTCGGGAGTACATTAGTAGCCGTGAGGTTCTCACCAGGGAGACGCCCGTCACCAGCACTGATGTAAATGATGTTGAAAGAGGACAATTTGTACATATCGTAATCCAAATACCTTTGGCAGCCGTAGTGGTGTGTGCGTGTGCGTGCGTGTGTGTGTGCGTGCGTGCGTTGGGAGGTGAGACTGGCTTTCCAAACCCTTCACTAAATTTACTAGAATTCAACATGCATGCTGAAACGGTGTCTCTAAATTTCGACGCCTTTTCATTGGTCAATTTGTCGTGTTACTCAGTGGAAGACAACAGAATGTTTTTTTACTATTTGTTTTCTATCAAACTAAGGGTATTTACCGGGTTGTTTTGTTTTCTGGAAAAAAATAATGAAACTGTAAATGAAAACCTGTACATGATTAACCTTGTCAAAACCCCTTTTTTTTTTTTTTTTTAACTGTTATTTCTTTACATGGTTGTTGCAATGAGGCGTGAGATACAGTATATTTTTATTTTTTCTGTTGCGCAAATGTATCAGCTGAGAGGCGAATTGTCTGGCCTCAGTCCACTATGGAACTCTAACCAAAAATATATTTTAAAAATTTCTAAACTATAGGCTATTCAAATACATCCATATGTCATAGTACATGGAGCAATGCAGCAGGTAGGACAGTGTTTATATCTTTGGTGAGTTTGAGGCCTGCGGAAGTGTTGGGAAGACCAACGCCGAGCGCCAGTGACGCATGCTGACGTGTGACATCATTGTCAACCAGTATAATCTGTCATATGAAATCTACATGACATCTTACTGCATGTCTAAGCACTTCCTTTCTATCTTACCATTTTGCACATGTAAAATCAAATCTTCCATTCCACTGTCATAAAATGATTGCTACTGCTTGGCTCAAGGTACAGCTTAACTCCTACTTTATGTATTTGGCCTCATCTTCATTGGGAGATTTTTACACTCAAACACTTGAATAGGTTACGTTATTTAAACCTGACAGTATGAATCAAGCATTTGAAGGCATGTTCAATAAAAGATAAAGCCTCAACAACAAATGTTTACGGCTGTTTGCCTCCTTACATCAATACAATTACAAGTGGTCATATTGTCCACCGGATAGACAAAACAATTTCATTATCGAACTTACAATATCTTATTACTTACATGATCAGACATTGTTTTCGTGCATGCACTTCTAACCAGATGTATGATACCATTTTATATATGGACCTCGTTTGATCATACGTGCAAAACACGTGCTCTTAATAGACTTCATTTTTCCTAAAATATTTCTCAATACATGTATTCTGCCTAAATTACAAATCAAAATATAACCACATAGTACTGTGGGGGTTTTTTTTTTACAGTGCGAAGAGCTCATAAAAATTACCATTCAAGGATGGCACAAATTTGATGTACAACAAACCAACATGTAGTCCAAGAACAATTTTTGATTGTTTTCTTCTTTTTTATTGTCAACCTTAGAAATTCTTCAAAAAACACTGAAACACCTTTTAAAAATGTCCCTGAAAAAAATGTGTTTTGGGGGAAATTACTCAAGAGTTCACTGAGAATGTAGTCGGCAGTTACCCATCCCTGGTCTGAATGCGATAACAAATGCAATGACGTACCGCTGGCCATGACGCCCATTAGCCAGAGGCTGAGCTGCACTGTGGTTAGTTACAGACTAGCAATGCCATTTGCTTGCACTTACCTAATATGTTCATGTGGGAATTCTAATCATTAACTCCTTTGTATGACATTGTCTGCATTTGATTGTCTACCTCTTAGTAATTCTCAACATTTTCGAAAAACTAAATATGCAGCACATTAGCAGTTAAACTGTTTTTCCTGAACAGACCACCCTGCTTACCACTTTGGTGCTCAAAGGGCTTGTACACTCGGGTGTGAAGTCTGCGACACGAGGGAAGTCATTAGTCTTCATTAGCAACTTCCAGCAGTTTTTTATGAAGTGCTGTGAAGTTGTCATTTGCCCCTTTGCCCGAGTGAGATGTGGGCTTTGTTTTCTTATTTGGGGGACCAAATGTGAGCATAGCCGGCCCCCGTTTTCTGTATGGGACACTCAACTTGATTACAAATACAGATCTAACCTCTAAGGCTGCAGTTAATGTTGGATTCTCCATGGTGTCCTAAATCACCCATGAGGTTTTGATATATATATATATATATATATATATGTGCCACACACACTTGAGCTTGCTCCGTCATGGCGTTGCATCCAGCCATGAGGCTCCTATCTCTGCGAAGCCCTCAAAGTGGCCACTTAGGCATCAAAAGGGCATGTTGCATTGCTAATGTCAGCGAAAGGTGTGAGATTTCTCGTCAGTCCACTCCAGGGGCTCTTTATTGGGCTGCTAGAGAGCCGTCTGATCCTCAGCCCGGGCTGTATATCGGCAGCTGTTAACAGTAGAGCACAGGGGGATCCGTGCAGTTAAAGCAAATGGCCGAAAAGGAGATCTAGGCCCCTGGTCGTCTGACTGCGTGTGGGCGACGATTGACGGGGAGTAAAGATACCCGTCAGTCCAGCTTGCGTCTAAGTGGCCTTCTTTTACTCGGGTCTGATGGCCCAGTTTTGTCCCAGGGGCCACGCTGAGGACTCGCTAGTCCCCCCTGTAATCTCCAGTATGTTATGGAATTGCCACTGCTAAAATGCTTTGAGGGCTGATCCACCTTTCACTTCCAAATAAGATAAAAAGCTTGAGCAGCACAGTGAAGAAATTTTTACAATTTTGTACTGACCATTTCGTGCGGCCAACCCCTCACTTATTCCCGCTATTTTTTTAAATGTTTTTTTTATTAGTATTAATTCTGCATGAGTAATGCAGCAGGTGACATTATAAAAAGAAAAGTTTGGGTGAAGGCAACAAATGTCAATAAAATTTATGTTGGATAATTGAAGTTGTGCTGTTATGAAATTAGCTTTCCTGCATTTCACAACAGAGTTTTCAGAACTGTTCTCCCATCTATAACTACAACTTAAAGATATGTTTAAAAACAACTTGCTTGCTTTGATATGCTAACTAACATTGTTGGCATGAATTTAAATTATTTAGATTTTAAATACTGTTTTAGCCCAAAGAAAAGTTGCTTTCAATATGACTAAATAGGTAAGAAGTTAGGTTCATTATATAAACAAAAAAGACAGAAAAATAATTGTAAAATTCAGTTGTCTTGTAATGAGAAGGTACCAAGAAGACCCTAAAATAACATTTACCGCTCGCCCACAAAAAGTCACACACACCAAAAGGCCTCTCACTCACACCCAGAAAGCTCCCACACACCAGAAAGCAGCTCTCGCACATGGAAAAAGATCTCTTGCAGGGGAAAAAAATGCAATCTTTTTTTCTGTGTTACACCATTTCTTCTGTAAGAGATTTTATCGGAGCACTTTGCATAAACAATAGTTACAAATATTGTAAAGTAAACTAGTAAGACACAAGCCACCACCAACGACTTAAAATGCAGCGAGCAATCATGATAAGACAGATGGAGATTAAAACACGCATACTTAAATACATAGGGAAGCTATGAATTAAAACTGTGTACACTATATAAATAAAGTTGTATATGGGGCTAGTACCGAGACCCCACTTAAGGCAAAACATTTTTGACATTGACTAAGTCCTCCTCAGCAAGGAATTGGTGCTGTACTGCAACACTTAAACAACAAACTTAACAAACCTTAAACTTAAATATTTAAAAAATAAAAGTGACATTCTGGCTTTCTTGGGAAAATTTCATTGTGTGTACAATTATTAGGCAACAAATTAGTGAACAGAATTATTATGCAACTAAAGTAAAAATGGAAATTTTCCCATCTCACTTGTTTATTTATTTTTTTGCTAAAGTGAGAATAATAAACTAACAACTCAAAATTTATGAATTAAGATGTTTTCAAAAATCAGTGATTTTCAAAAATCTGTACTGTACTGCTACTTGAAGAAAGTGTCTTCTAAAAACTGGAAGTTGGTTAATTTGAGTTATTTTTTGTTTTAATTTTAGTTAATTTTAAGTCTACCTTTAACACGGAAAGTTCCAAGCAGCTCATCTTTAGTAATACCAGCCCATACCAGTACCCCGCCTCCACCTTGCTAGCGTCTGATTGGAAATGGAGCTCTGTGGCCGTTACTGATCCAGCCACGGTTCCAGCAAGTCTGTCAAGAGTCACTCTCATCTCATCAGTCCATAAAATCTGTCTACTAATATTTCCTCACCCAGTCTTGATGGTTCAACATGTATGTCTTGCTCAGTGGTGGTCAGATGTCAGTAACTTCCGTAACTTGACCATCCCTCATAACACATATCCACTTCTACAGCATGGAGTTGGAAAAGATGCATAAAAATGATCATATGGTCAAACTACGCACTTGCCTAATAATTCTGCACACAGTGTACGATACATTTAAATGTAACCAAGACTGTTTTTCAGTGTAATCCTGGAAGATACGGACTGACCTTCCTGGGTGCTCCCCTCAGGCCTTAGGGGTGGTGTGAGGAGCAGTAAACAACAATTATTAGACGTTAAGCGGTGTAAAGAGGTGTGTAGATGAATTAAGGTGAAAGTCTATTTACCTTCGACAAGATGTAAAAAAAAAAACCGCTGAGCTCGACCAATGACCTCTGACTGGGTTGACGAGGATGTCTACGCGGCCTTGTCCTAAGTGCTAAATGGTAAGTGAGGAGAGCCACACGCAACCTGTGATTAATCTAACAACTGGTTGCACATAAGGAATATAAAAGCACATAGCACTTCTTCAAGACCAATGTTGTGCCACTGCGGCGAGGAAGAGGGTGTTAGGAGTGAAGGGGGTTGTTCTGGGAGAAGCCTGCATTTAACGTCACTTGGTTGTAAAATGATTGCACGGAGCTCTCTGCATCTTTAAGTGCATCATTACGAGCTGCGTGTTCTTTTCCTTTTCATTCCTCATCGACCCGGTGCCAAAGTGTCAAACAAGACAGTCAATATTTTCACAGGGAATCTTAATGCACCCTGATATATCTGATTGCTCAGTGTCAGAATGTCCTCTAAAGTGCGCCTGTTGCAAGTGTATTAAATGTGTCCCTTTCCATACAGTTACTGAAGTGGCTTTTGTGCCGAGGTGTTAAGAGAAGGCTCTGTATGTATGCAGCACGGGAAAACAATGAGAAAGTTAAGAGGAAGTGGGATGACTGTGCAACAAAAAAGGTTGACAGAGACGTCAAAATCACTTCAATTCAAATTGTGTGGCCTGCATTAACATGCTATGACACAAGCCGAGACGGGGCCTTCGTATGACACTCGGAACTTCGGTTGCATGCAAACGGCGGAACGACGTCCGGGTTGTTGCGGCAGCTTTTTATTGTTTGTCCCTCCTGTCCCATTCAGGGCTGACTTTGGGCTTGTGGTGCTAACTGGTTGTTAATTGGCAGCCTATACACAGGCTTTCGGCACATGCAGAAAGTAGCTCCTCGCAGGGAAACTAGCCTAATGAGATTATCTGTCAGAGCGTGGGCCTGTCTAGACAGCCCCAATACACACACACACACACACACACACACACACACACACACACACACACGCATTGGTGGCAGTTCTGCAGGCACGAGAGGACGCCCTCAGGTAAAATGTACCTGTGGAAGGAGTGCTAGTGTTATCACGCCATTATGGGTTTACACTGACTTTCCCTCCCAGCGTTATTTCTTTGATGGAGAAGAAAACGAGTGTGTGTTTAATGTTAGCAAATGACAGGTCGGGAACTTGGAGTCACATGACTTGGTTAAAGTAATAAGTCGGCAATTTTAGGATTTAATGAGACTCAACTGAATTGATATTCATGAGACTTGACGTAGACTTGAACGATATTGTTTGACTCAACAAGTCTTTCCTGTTTACATTTGAAGAGCTTTACAAAAGATAGCCATTTGTTTTGTTTTTGAAAGACATTTTTGTGTAGTGCGCACAAAACTGACAAGATACCAGTCGATGTGACTTTATGAAGCAAGTATGAAGGGAGGGTAGCTCCACAGTTTGGCTCACCAATAGCCCGTCAAACATGCACAAATATGTTTATTTGAACAAACAAAAAAGTCATAGACAATATGAAGACTGGTTTGAGACTATTTTTAAAAAATAACTGTAAATTAGTACAGATAACACTGAGTGTGATGTGGCTAATGTGCAAATGTGTGTGAACGTGACTACATGGCTTGCCCTGGTTGAGTTTTGCCTTCAAACGTCAAGGTACTTACACCCATCACTGTCAAATAAAAATTGTTTGGAGGCCATTTTCCTGTCCTGCAATGGCACAATGTCAACCACCTCCTCCTCATTAACTGTATTCTGACATAATTTCTTTCTCTTTTGCAGGATGAAGTGAATAGGTCATTTAGCACACATTTTTGTGTGTGGTTGTGTCTGTGTGAATGATCTTTACACAGCTTTTGGTGCCGCTGTCCTTCCATTCCAGATCTTCAGGCAGGAAAGTACGTCCGTATTTGTTTAAAAGTCTCTTAGCAGTTAATAAAGATGCATTTCCTCCGACCTTCTTCCTGTGGGGACGGTATCAAGGCTCTGTTAAGTTTCTTTGATTTCTGCCACCTCCAATCACAGTGGGACACTGGCTCATCATTGTGCCACTTCAAAGCCTGAGAATGACTGTCTTGACCCCACCCACTGCAGAAACCCCCTTAAAAGTCACGGTCATCCCAGAGCCAGCGACTGAAAGATGCTCACATCAGCGATGGAACTTGACTGAATGACTGGATTTCCTTTCAACGCAAGAGAAAAAGAACAGTGGATATCATTGCTTGGATTTCTTATTGGCCCTCTCCGCAGGACTTGTATATATACTTATCTATATACACATTACCCGACTGAATCTTCAAAATGCAGTCCATCAGGGGTAGGTAGACTTTTTTTAGCATGATAATCAGGATGATATTTTTAAAAAGAGTTTATTACAGCTAGATGCATTTTATTTGTCTTCTAGACTTGAAGGCCAACTTCAGCGGGCCTCCTCCCTCTACCATGGGTTCTGGCGACGCTTATCTGCAGGGCAACATCCGCATGACTCTGGAGGACCCCGAACTCTGGAGGACCTTCTGTGAGATCGGAACAGAGATGATCATCACTAAGCCGGGCAGGTGAGATACGCCAAAACATCAACAATAATGTTCAAAAGTACTTCATGTCTCCTTCTTGCATTCTCACGTACTCACTTTTGTTTTCCAGGAGAATGTTTCCACACTGCAAAGTCAATCTATCCGGTCTTATTCCATGTGCCAAGTACATTTTGCTGGTTGATATGGTGCCAGAGGACGGCTACAGATATAAGGTGAATACAACCCCCCAAAAATCTTCTCTTATCGTGTTGCTCCTTAGTGGCAACAATAACATAAGTTTCTTGTTTAAGAAAAAAATATATACATTTCTCATGACACTAGTGAACAGCAAATTATAATCGGAGATGTGCCCTAAAAATAGTTCTCGCGCAGATTTAAAAATATTTTTTTATTTATTGAAGCAAATCTGTTTGTTGGAAACATTTTCATGTTTTCTTTAGTTTTTGTAGTATGACCAATAAAAGCTTGCGAAATATGTATTGTACCATGTTCAGAGTCAGAGTCAGCTTTATTGTCAATTCCTTCATGCTAAGACACACAAAGAAACCGAAATTAATTAATTATAGGTATGAAAAAAATTCAAACTGTTGCTGAACCGAACGAACCCTTACGTCATAAATATTATTAATAATATTACTATGTTACATATAATGATAGTATTATTATTATTATTATTATGAACATTTACAGGACTGTCTCAGAAAATTTGAATATTGTGATAAAGTTCTTTATTTTCTGTAATGCAATTAAAAACCAAAATTAAATTAATAAAAGGCTTGCAATACTTCAGTTGATTTGTAATGAATCCAGAATGTACGACATTTTTGTTTTTTTTAATTGCATTACAGAAAATAAAAAACTTTATCACAATATTCTAATTTTCTGAGACAGTCCTGTATGTCCAAGCGGACAGATTCGGAATGAGCACAAAAGAAAATATAGATACATCTGTTGGCCTATGTTTGTAAATTTGTGAAATGCTCCATTTTCATTTGTATATTTGCTATCATAAGC
The DNA here is from genome assembly GCF_901709675.1 of Syngnathus acus. Lineage (NCBI taxonomy): Eukaryota > Metazoa > Chordata > Actinopteri > Syngnathiformes > Syngnathidae > Syngnathus > Syngnathus acus. The sequence continues at coordinate 12,303,904 of NC_051094.1, read as the reverse complement.
AGAAGTTACATGTAGGTCAATTTCCCCGTCATTATAACAGAAAGGTGACCCACTGAATTAAGACACATTTTGGTCAGTTATTTAATAGCTTTGCCTGTTGATTTCTCTCAGCCTCCCAGACAAGTTTGTCAACCCCCCTTTGCTAACATTGAACATCAAAGGGTGCTATCTCTTCCTGTTTTTCTATCCCCTGCCAGGAGTCCACTGTACTACCCCCTATCTCAGTGGGTGGCACAGCCAGCCATCACTCTCCCCTCTGTCGTCCTCTTCTCACTGTGGGAAGGGGAGATGAACTTCCCTCTCTGTCACTCACCTCGCTCTGTGTGACAGATTAGCCTTTAATGACATTCTGTCTCCGTCCTACAGTGGAATAAAGAGAAATGGGAGGTTGCGGGTAAAGCGGAGCCTCAGCCCCCCTGCAGGACGTACTTGCACCCCGACTCTCCCGCCCCGGGGAGCCACTGGATGAAGCAGTCCATTTCCTTCCTCAAACTCAAGCTCACCAACAATACTCTTGACCAACACGGACACGTAAATGGAAAACATTCGTTTGAGCTGATAAAATTGCAGAATTTGACTTGGTTTCCGCCCGTCTGCAGATTATCTTGCACTCAATGCATCGCTACCACCCACGCTTCCACATCGTTCAAGCCGATGACCTGTTCAGCGTCCGCTGGAGCGTCTTCCAGACGTTCACCTTCCCGGAGACGTCCTTCACAGCGGTCACCGCCTACCAGAACACAAAGGTCTGTTTGAGTTTCTTTAGGCTTTACGGCTGAGAAGACACCAACAGCACACTGATAATCTAATTTCACCCACAGATCACTAAACTGAAGATCGACCATAACCCGTTTGCCAAAGGTTTTCGTGACGAAGGCACGACCAAGAAGAGGTACTCATGTGACGAACAAAAAGATCAACAAGGTTTTTGATTTGATATGCTGAAACTGCTTTTATTGACGCTGGTGCTGCTCTGCAGGCGCGCAAACAAGAACCTGGGTGACCTCGACAAGAAAGTCAAACTCTCTGAAATGAACAAGCAAGCTGAGGAGGACAGTCCATCAGGTATTGAATCTTTTCCTCTTCAGAAAGTGTCCATGTCTTTCAGAAATGAAAGATCTCATAGTGTGAGGGAAATGAGCTACAATCTTAAAACAATCTATTCAAGTCTAAATAAGTCTATATTCTCTTAAGAACATCCCGGAGCATACTTACATAGATTTAAAGGGGAAGTCAACGCCAAATCACCTCAGGGTGCAGCCATTTTGGTTTTGTTGTCGACTGAAAATGACATCACGGTCACTAAACGCTCAGGTCACAATCGTCGAGCCTCACCTGTCTTTCTGAGTTTGGTCTTGTGACTTAAGCAAGCTGAGACCTTAAGCACTGTGATGTCATTTTCAGTCGCCACCTTAGGGCAAAACAGCTGTAGTATTTTTCTGCCTAAATATTAATCTGAATACCTTGGTGCTGATGCATAAGACATATTGGCAGGGAAATAAAACGTAAGCAAAGTCATGTTAAAAGGATTTCATGTTCTCTATCTTTCAGATTTTATTATAATTGTTGTTTAATAACTTTTTTTCTGAACAATAAATTTGAAAAGGTTCTGGACATATTAGTGAATCTGGCTCATAAACAGATTTCCTCAGTGTACTAATTGTGACCTTATGAATACTTCTGGAAACAAGCGCAACTGGCGAATCCATAAAAAGTAACGTCGTCGTGTGAGACCAAATGTTTTTTTTATTTGGAACCAACAAGATGAGTGAGAAAAGAGCTTTGCTTCTTTGGTTGCTTTCCAGATTTCTGCAGGTCGTCTTTTGAAGCTTACGAGGGAGACGAAGCAGAGGTGCAAAAGAAGAAGGAGGTCGACGAGATCAAGGAGGAGCGCTACTCTCCTTGGTCGACAGAAAGAGAGCACGGCGCCAGGAATGGCTCTCCTCCTGCGGCTGAATCACGGGACGTTTACAACACGGAGCAGCTGGTTCCTGCTCCGGCATCCTACCAGCCCTACAGGTGACTCCTGGCAAAGAACTTAAATGACTGATTTATGGCCCCCCACAAAATACAAGTTGTGTTACGTACAAGTGCATTAAGTACAGAAGTAGAAATGGAATTTCATGGTCAATTATGTAGAAAAGGGCTCACCAACCTCTTTGAAGCTGAGAGATACTTCTTGGCGACTGATTCATGCGAAGCGCTACTCGATTGTTACAACACATTTGTTCAAATGACTTTTAATAATGGTACGATTAGGGCCTGACCTATGGCAGCATCTCAACAATACTGATCTTCTGTCTTTGCTTGACAAGGTTCCACGAGTACGGAAAGTCTCCCTCCCCATCCTCCAGCGTCGGAAGCAGCGCCAGCGGTTCGGGCCGCAGCAGCTTCGAGTCGCGCGTCCCGGAGGTGGCCGTCTCCGATCACGACTCGTCAAAGCCTCGCACGCAGGAGGTAGTAGCCCCCTCCCCTTGCGCCCCCCAGCATTTCCCGAGCTCCCAAGACTATCCCGGAGTGCTCAACATGACTGTGGCCCAAGCAAGCAAGCCGGGCGTCCTCGGCCACCACATCTACGGCCCTTACGGCGCCGAGCAGCCCCTGGGACAGTGGAGCGGCTCTGGTCCGGCCCAGTACCCGCCTCCTCATCACCTGACCGCTGACTACACCACGCAAGCAGTGCATCACGGCTATCCCCATGGCAACGTGACCGAGTGGAGCCAGTACCCACTGTTTTCTTATTCTTGCTGGTGAGCGCCTCTCCATTGGAGACTGAGTGACTTCCTCCATGCCAACACAGTGTTGCTCACAGTGTCATGCGTGCACGTTTTCACGCAGTCGCAGGCCAAGGCCTGTGACGACAATACAATCATCGGTGATATCAAGTAATGAGCCGTCTGGCTGGACTGAGACTTGCCTACAAAAGTGTGCAATGCCATACTGAGGATGAGGAATTGCTTTATCGTTGAGGTGTCTATTTATTTTGTATTTCATTCCATCTTCTAATCTAGTGAGTATATTATTTTTGTAAAAAAAAAAAGAAAGTGTGCAATTAATTTTTGTCTCCTAGTGTTGATGTGATCTAAAAATAAAGACTAATATGGTCTGTTTGGCGTCTCTTTAAATCTTGGCCATTTGCTTCAAATGTCTTTTAGATTCGATTTTTCCTCTTATCACACTTCCCACAAGTACAAGGCAACAACAGCAGACTTCACATTGAATAAGCACTCATTAATTAGCCTTTATATTATAAACAGCATGTAAGGCACAAACATTTTATGTGGCCTATTAGCAAAAAAGTGTCTAATAAATGTTTTTTGCTAAAAATATCGATTTTATTTTCCATTCTGGCCAAATATCTAATAACAAATATTAGAAGCAGTTTGTTCATTTCACACCATCATTAAGACTTCTGATTGGTTGTTAACAATGTATCATAACTGAATGTGACCATTGATTATGTAAAAGATTATGAATTTCTTTCACATCATAACGCCCCTCTGAGAGAAACCATGATATTTGTGATCACGTTGCTGTATTGGCCTTTATTAGATGTGGACGGAGTGTAAGGTAAACACGCCGGCCGGTCTGTATGTCTGTCTGTTTTCGGCAATGTTTAATAAGCAGCACATCTTTCAACGGTGTTTATTTGTATTTCTCCATTGTGGCTCTAATGAGCGCCACTCTCTAGTTTCGACAGGCCCAGCATGCATTAAAGACTGTGTGTAAGTGCGACTGCAGCTCACCTGCTGAGGTTTACCCACTAGCATCATAAAGCAAAGCACGACTCTTGTTCTTCATGTGAATGGCTGGAAAAAGCATGACAATGGCAGGTTGTTGGCCACCCTTTCACAACTGGAAAACACAGGCTGAATACTGCGCCTCCACCCGAGAGGGATATGAGCCACTAATGACTGTTGTAAATGGGGGGGTGGGATAGGGGTGGGAGGTCATCCTCCAGGAACATATCTCATCTAGTGTACAATTCATTTTGTTGGAGGAGGGGGGATGTGCAAATCGCCAATTCCATCATTTTGACTTTGAAAAAAAAGTTTTTTGAAGGTCAGCTAAATAATATTATAGAGATTCTGTCTTTTGCTAGCTAGTTTATGTTTATCATTAGGAACATGGGAAATAAAGGTATGATAGAGAATAAACAATGGGTAAACAAAGTGAAGTATAAAAACTGGGTGGGAAAAAAGTGTGCAATGGTAAAAGTCTTACTAGCACATTTTTTCTTTGGACACTACTAGCTTGCATAGCTAAATGTATATTTAACAACTTATACTCATGATGAAGATGCATATGGTTGAGTAGCAGTCTACTGAGTAGTTGCAAAGGAGTCACAACATAGGAACATTCCCCTCCTACATAAAAAGAATAAAAAAGAAAAGTACTGTTTTTTTCTTTTTACAATTCCATTGGGTGTAATATGCGTGGTCTCGCAATAAGGTGTAATGTGGGCCTTTTAATTGCTCTGATAATGGTCAAAGAGCAGCACATCGACTTGCACTAAGATGTCTGTAAAGTTCGCTGGTGTGGTTAAGTGCAAGACATATGTTTTAAGTATCCCTTGGTGGTACTAGAGCTTTAGAAAAGAAGGATTGACCTATGTTGATCGTGGACGTCCACGGCTGGTGTCAGCAGGTCCCCCCAGACAAGCAGCACAATAGTGTGAAAGATAGCAAGTGGGGGGCTGTTGAAGGCGGAGGGGGGTAACAGATGTAGAGGAAACACCCTTGAGAGGAAAGCAGCAGTCAACCTTCATAAAGCTGATGGAGTGTAGGGCCAAATGGAGAGGAACTAGAAGAGACTGACTGGCTGGCTGGCTGGAAGAAAAGCAGTAAGACTGAAACGATTGCAGTCCCAAAAGTCTCAGTCCACCTGTGGAAATCCAGCTGCTTCAGAAGCTTTTAAACATTCAATCTGTGGAAAGCTACAAAAAGACCTCAGTCCCATATTGTGCCGTATTTTTACACGACTAGCCAAAAGATAACTGGTAGAGAACAATGATAGTTAAAAAGGCCTAATTCAGGAGAGGTTCTTCAGGTCTGCTTAATATTAAAAATAATGATGTCTCTGGTGATTCAACAGTATTGTGTGTACTGGTGGTTTTTACTGAACTGGAACGCCTTGAAAAGATAATCTTAGAAGCAAATGAAAAATGGATTTTAAAAATAAAGAGTTATGAACAAGACATCCTAGAACAGGGGTCGGCAAACCGCGGCTCTGGAATTTTTGCAAAAATGCTGAAAATAGAAAAATATGTTGTTTTTGTTGTTGTTGTTTTTTAAAATATGTTTTTTATATGGTAATCATGACACAACCATTCTTATGCTGTAAAAATGTATGAAGTTGTAAATATATTAAAAATACCGAATTTAAGGATGACGCCAAATAGCAAAATTGCGTCATAGCCTGCGACACAGCGCAGGTGTGTTGAAAACAAACAGGTGTGTAAGTGATGGGCCATGGATTCAAAAGGCAAAAAGAAAAAGATCGCTGATGAGAACAGAGGCTTTAAGAAAGAATGGACTGAACTATTTGCTTTCATTGCCAATGCTGAAGCATTGCCTGCATGTTTGATTTGCAATGAGAAGTTGTCAAATAACAAGAAGAGGAATTTGGAGCGACATTTTCAGCTAAAGCATGCTAAATTTGCTGCGATCTCCCAATTACAACTGAGAGGAAACGTGCAATTGCAGTGCTGCTGGAGAAATTTGAGGACCGAAAAAACAGTTTCAAGAAGTGGATTGCATCTCCAAACTCTACTACTGCTGCAAGTTTTGTTGCAGCCCGGGAGCGCATATTTTGGGACTTCAAAAACAAAACCGAGATCATTCTGAAAATTAAAGACATGCCTCTCCGCACAAACAATATCACCGATCAGCAAATCAAGGACATCAATTCAGCTCCAGCTTTTTCTCAATTGCGTGCGATGGATGAGTCGTGTGACGTGACCGATAGCGAACAGACAGCTCTGCTATGCAGGTACGTGAACTCTAATGGGCCGCAAGAAGAAATGATCAAATTGACACCATTATTATTTTTTAAAATTATTTTAATAGTAGGCATACAACTTATGTATTGACAGTCTATGTTGCATTATAAAAGGCTTTTAGATTTTTGCGGCTCCAGACAGGTATGTTTTTTGGGGGGCCAATATGGCTCTTTGAACATTTTGGGTTGCCGAACCCTGTCCTTGAAGATCTTTAATGGTGAGCAAAAAATATTTTGCTACGAATAAGTTGTTGATGAGAATTTTAGGTTGCATAACTGGACAGAAGCATGGTAAAAGGTATATATTATTGTTTATTCTTTCTTTACCACAGAAATACATTTGCATATCTTGGGTGACAGGCTTAACCTGTTACATGGAAGAGAAAAAATGTTTAATAACATTTTGAGCATCACAAAGAATGCAAAGCCATGCAGAAAAAAGAATGAACATTGTGCAACTTGTTTTTTTAGCTCATCTGGATCATTTAAATAAACGTGAGGTATCAAACAGAAGCAAACAAATTAAAAGAACAAAATAGGCTCGGTTTGTGTGGTTATCTAGATAATTGATGACTCTACAATTCTATGTGGGTTCCATCATGACATAATGTGCATAATAAGTCATACTAAAGAGAAGGAAGACACAAGTCACAGTAGTAACATTCGTGATTTGGTTTTCATCACACAAACAACAACGACATCACTTTTCTGATGTTCAGATTTTTATCTTGCTGAACTCATGATTCCATTATAAATCAATGCACAAGACAGCCACTGAAATCTCATTGCAATCCAGACGACCGTTTAACGTGCATTTTGCTGTCTAGGGAGCCCACTTTTATGCAAAATCGGGTAAGAAATGTTTTGTTTTGATGTATGGCGGTTTTGTTGTTCCTTGACCAATCTGTTTTGTTCCTTTTTAAAATATAGCAGGTGCAGCTTCTATTCAAGTGGGGACAATAGATGGAAAATTATGGTATTTAAATGGTAGTCAGCTGCTTTCTGCTCATATTGCATAGTCATTAGGAGTAAAAACTAAGTGCATAAAGACCGAGAGACAGGTCATACGTTAGCTTACTCTGCCATCAATTTAGAATGCTTATGAAATGTCACAGCAGATTTGTCCTATCAGCATTCTTCATTATTATTATTATTATTGTTACTTATGAATCTTATGAAAACCCAGTGAGCTAAATAAAAAAAACAACAAGGAAAGATTCAGAGCTCCAAAAAAAATAGTCTAGAAATTTTTACTTGCATCTGACAAATATTTAAAAAATATATATATTTGTTTACCAGTGTAATAATCAATGAACATTATTTCAAAAGGGATGGGAGAATCTCTGCTCAAAAGTTGTGAACTCCTGTTTTGTGTCATGTTTGACAGAATAACACTGCATATTTTAACTTTGTATTTTAACCATTGTTGGGAGCAAATATTACACTACCTTGTGATGTTTTATTTGGCTGCACTGTCCATTGATGATTTTATCCAATCAGGTTTCATGCCAATCAAAGATGCCCATGGCCTTCTGACGCAGTCTATATTAAAAATGGGACTTGTTACACTCAAGTCCCAATATACTGTAGCAGTCTGCCCAATACATTTCGAAACCAGCATCTCCGGTAGCATTAAGTTGGGTAAGTAAGTCCCCACTGAAGGGCCAAGTACCAAATGCACAGTCCAATATTGTCTAGTGTATCAAAGAGCCACTTGTAGGTATATCCAGCCCCAAGTAAGCTGGGATAGGCTTCAGTGCACCGTGCTATGGAAAATGGAATTCAAAGAATCCACCCTTATGCCCATCGCTAATCGGGGAAATAAAGTTTAATGCACACATTCAATTCAGAGGCACTAATAAGAAAGGGCAGCTAGCATGATGTAATGCTGCCACAAATACTTAGATATACATGACAAAAGGTACCTTAGCGCTCATTAATCATTAGTCTTCATCCGTGCTTGTGTGTGAGCTGGAAAAGTCATCTCCCCACAATAACTTGATGTGCTGCTCCAAGCTCTTGGCGAGTGCCATCACAGCTGGTGGCATGAGCGCCACGCAGGCGGCCAGGCCCGAGACGCGCTCCTTCATGGGAGCGTCGCTCTCCCACTCGCCTGTGTCGGTGTTGAACACGTGAACGTATTTCATTCGGTTGCCTTTGTTGTGGGAGCGTCCTCCCACTACGTGGATGCGACCGTCCAATACTGCCATGCCGGGTTCCCCATGGCCAGCAGGGAGTGGGGTCAGTAAAGTCCATGAGTTGTCTGAGGGATCAAAGCACGCCGTCTGAAAAAAGACAGTATTTGTGGTAAAATGTATAAAAATCAGAGGAATTCATTAAATGTAAAAATCTTTTAACCTACAAAGCCATCATTTCAATACTGTACTCTCAATTTTCGATGGTTAAGAGGGTGAGATGGCTGTCTTTTTAGATTTGTAAAATTGCTCGTTTTATTTTTTATGTCCAATTCATTATTAAGAGTCCTGTAGGATTCATTTAGCCATTTTTTTCCTTCCTGAAATTTGATAAAATATTCAGTTTTTTTAGATACATCAATGATTTTTCCAATAGGTTTAATATAAGTACAATACAAAAATATAATACTGGGAAGCAATTGAACAGTGACAATTAGGTAGCGGATTGCAAGCCAGTTGCAGAGCACATGTAGACAAACACCCATTCACACTTGACATTCACAGCTTAGTGTGTTTGCTTAACCAAACCTAGCTCGCATGTTTTTGGCTGAGTACATGGAGAAAAGCCACACACGTTATTGTACCTGTAAGACATCCCGCCGGTAGCCATGCTCGTCATTACTTCCACCAATGACATAGAGGCGTCTGTTTACAGCAGCCATGCCGTGCCACGCTCGCCCTGCTGGCCCGTCCGCACATGCCGTCCAGTGGTTGGCTACCGGGTCGTAACAGGAGGTCTCGCTTAGGTACGCCCGCTCTCTGCGTCCACAAGTGATGTAAATCTTGCCATCTAGCACCGCTCCGGCATGGGCGTAAACCTACAATTAAGATTGAGCTATTAAGACAAGGTTCGGGTAGAGTTCTTAAAATAGGAGTGGTGACTAAGTGGCGCCCTCGTGTGCACGCAGGTGGAGTTACAGCTCTTACCTCTCTAATGAGAGGGGACACAAACTCCCAGGTGTTAGTATGCGGGTCATAGCGCTCCACTGAGGACAACTCCTTGCTGTAGTCGCGACCTCCGATAGCGTAAATATGCCCGCCCACCACACAAACGCAGTGGTCCGCGTGCTGATGCTGCAAAGGTTGGATGGAGCACCAACTATTGTGACGAGGGTCGTATCTAGAGAATGGGGACAGGAGCAGATTATTAGGACTTCAGAAATAATGCGAGTGGATTGACCTCAACAAAAGCATTCATCATAGATTCCAGATTCCACAAGTAATTTGATGACCATTTTGACTACGTCAAAAATATTACGACAATTTACGTACACCGAGGTTGGAAACGAAAAAGCAGTAAATTGCTCGGTTATTTTGATTTGTTTTTTTAATGCTTGATTTGAGTTGTATTTAAGTCATTATTTTTCTTTGCATTTCATATGAACATGAAATTGCATGTAAAAATAAGAGAGACCCCTTTCTGAAGCCAAAATGTTGCCCTCACCTCCAGCATCGAGTCTCTGCACGAAATCCACTGGTGTTCCTGTCTCCACCAATAAGATACACAAAGTTGTTGAGCACAGCAATTCCCTGGTTGGACATCCGGGGAGTGTTCACTGAATTAAGAGCCCTCCACTCCTTCCAGCTAGGGTGGAACACGTGGAACAGGTGCTCGTTGTCCGTATGAGAGGGGGAAGCGAACATCCCCCCGAAGGCCAAAATACAGTAGAAGGTGGAACGAGGCTGTGTGAGAGGACTCTGAAGGACAGGCTGCCACATCTCCTGCTCATGGTAATGCAGGGCAGCAGACACGGCTTCCTTTAGCGGGCACTGATCCAGTTTATCGTGCAACCTCTGCAGCACTTGCTTCTCCATTAGGCAGAAGCGCACAGCATCAAGCATCTTGAGATTGTCCTGCAGTACGGCAAAATTAGCAACATTTAGACACGCAGTGAACACTGGTCAACACATTTTTACAAATCGGCCCTTTTTCAATCAGCACATCAAGATTTCATACTAATAATATGATAATGACAGCAACTAACCCTAATCCTCTGATACATAGCTATAAATTACAGTGCATGATAACATTGGTATTGCTTTTATAACTCAACCTTATGATGATCTGATGATCCTTGTTCTGAACTGCTGGAGCCTATCCCATCTCTGATTAAACTTTAGCTCTTGACCTGTGTTAACATACATGCTGTTTGCTTTAGACGCTTGCCAGGAAAAGAACATGGACACACCAGACTGACCTGCAAGTACACCTGGTCACTCTCCACCTGCTCAGGACTGTAGTGATAGTGAAGCGCTGCCTCGTACACCTCATTCTCACTTTGCACATCCAGCTCATCACTGCTTAGAACTTGGAAGACTTCTTCTTGGGGGAGTCGCCGGTAGACGTCTGTGCGGGACAAAGCCTGCAGGTTGCTCAGGATGTGGGCGTGGACTCTGGCATTGAGTTGCCGCAGTCCGTAGAGATCGGCGAGGTGATGCATCTCCAATAAGTTGCTCTCGTCCAGCCAGGAGAAGAGGAACTCGCAGCAAAAGCCTATGACATCCTCAAGCTGAAAGACATGGGTGGAAAAAATACCAAATGACATAAATTGTGGATGTTCATCTTTGGGGTGTCTTTGATTTATCAGTACTGTGTATCATGAAAAGGAAAGAAACCACACCTGCACCAATGTGGCCGCTATTAGGACTTCCTGCACACAGTCCAGGTCTAGCTCTATCTTTGAAGTGTAGATGTAGTCCAGTATTTTGTTCATGCCCAAATAAGACACTCCGTGGATTGGGATCTCATTCTGCTGCATCTCGCGAAGGCCTCCAGTGAACATCCCTCTGAGGAAAACATTGATAAGAAAAGTGTTGGGCTGAACAGGGAGATGTCAATGATCACTTGGAACGTTTGATCTGTTAAACATGCCAATCAGCTATCACACCACTAGAACCATCCATCATTACTTCCTTGGGCTTCTTCACATTGATGCAAAGATTTTTTTTTTTTTTGCACCTGTCCACTGGATGTACCTCCTCTCTGTACTTTGACTTATCATTGTCCCTGATCCACTTCCGCTGTCATCCACAAACTTCAAGTTTTGGGTGCACCCCTAGCTATGTGTAATTAATGTCAATATTCAGTTATGTAAATACAGATAACCTTGCTTATTTGCTGTCTTGGTAGGTTTTGACAGTAAAGGCTTCTTTACATTCCCTGTAAACCTAAAGTCTAGAACAGTATGTGAGGTTGTTGTACTAAGTTCATTTTAGAGACTCTGATGAAGGCGGAAGTACAAGCCAAAACATGTCAGGTAATGCAACCTAAAATATCTTGTTTGAGATAAAAGAACCAGTGAAGTGAGTATGTGAGGTTGATTATATGACGACTGGGTAGTTATCACACAGACACACACACACACAAAGTAGTGTACAAAAACACATGACAGGAAGGACAACTATTGATCTCACACTAAAATCAACGCATAACGTGACAGAGGAATGGTGAGTTGCAGGACAGCAAATGTGATGCGCCTGACGGAATGTTAATTGCAATTAGGTTCCTGGAAGTGTCATATTAATATCGACTTTTCGTAGTTGCCTTTACAGCTGAATGACTACGCGCTGCTTGGTGTTATTGGAAGCAGCATCATAATTCCACATCGCGTTTGCACTTTGACAAAACAGACAGTTAACGAACGATAGAAGTTTGTTTTACCTAAAATAATCGCAAGCAGCAGCGAGAAGCACGCGGTGGCCGTGGAGTGCTCGACCCTCCACCAGAAGCACCACGTCCGACAGGATGCCAGCTTGCCTAAGCCCCAGCAGGCTGTCCAGCAGGCTTTGGGAATGGGCCGAACTTCTGAACGTCTGACGACCGCGGCCACCGGCTGAGGAGCAGCCGGTGACCGAACCGCCAACCAGACTCAGCTGTGCGTTGGCAGCCATCGCAGGATTGTGTTGTTCAGATTTCATCACCTTAGATGTCTGGCGCTAGCATTATCTAGAAGACTTCCAGTAGGAAGTCGTTGAACAAACTACTTCTCCGGGAAAAACAACAACAGGAAGAGGAGGAGGAGTAGAGGCTGCTGTCAGGGTGGTTACAGTTAACCAGTCGCGGCAGTCACAGAATATTCAAATCAAATGTTCAAATTCAAGTGCATGCATTTACCTCGAATCGACGGTTAGATGTAACCTAAGGTCATCATTGATTAGGTAAACACTGCTAGCGAGCTAACGAGAGAACGCTTAAAACCTCACTACTTGAAGGTCGAAATAAACGTTTGCCAATAAAAGAACGACAGCAATAAACACAGAGTCGCGATATTAAAGCACGCAGTTTTTTTGTACAATTTAGGATTATATAGTTCGTTTTGTGGTTTTTGACGTTTGCTGATCTGTTTACTTTGAGGCGCTACTGTGTTGATCTGATGTCCCATTGGTTACGCATATTTTATTCGCCCGTCCATTTGCTCACATGAGCCTATCAGAAACGTGCAAAAAACGTAGCTCAAGCAATGTCAAAAATATTTGAAGATTTTGTAGAAAGAATTTGCAGTCACATATTTATTCGTTTTGTATTCTTGACTGGTTCATACAACTACACATTACGAATAAATCTATGTGCATTTCCGGGGTATCGTCCTGCAATTACTATTTTGAAACACTAGAGGGGGCTCTTGACTATTCAATAGGTGCGGGACGGGTTCAGTGGGTCGTGGTTGTCTCCCAACCCAGAGATGGTGGGTTCGATCCCCCAACCATTGTTTCCATCTCGAAGTGTTGTTGAGCAAAACATTTAAGATGTATGAGGAAGCAGTGTGAAGCGCTTTGATTACAAAAAAGAAGAAAATGGCTATGAAGGTGACATCCCATTTATTACACAATAATTTAGGTTTGTCCTATTTGTATTCTCTCTTGATCATCGCACAACACCAACATTAATTTGAAACACTTGCCATGTAATTTACTTTGTGCAGTGCAGTGAAGGGAAACTGAGGTTGGATCTATATCCTTCTATTTCATCTGTACAAAATGACCAAATTTGTGATACTGTAGCACAAGTCTTTATTTTGAACATGTCTTTATTCCATGACTGACTACCAAAAACTGAGAGAGCAACAAAGACAAGATGATGTAACAAAGGAGACACTTATCACCCCACCCCTAACTGCAGGCCTGCTGGGTGAGAGGCCTGGTCCTGGGGTCCACCACAACACGACAATCCAGACAACTATCCTTTGGACCTTTTCTCATTATTCCCTGTACAGTAAAATAGAAAATTGATCAAAAATATGTTATATGTTGGTCAACTCAATCCGTCTTGAACAGGCTTAATCCACATAGCCTATGTCTAGCCTAAGTGACGTACATAAAATCATTCCAAAACAGTACATGTAGTGTACAGGTTTATATACTGTGGTAGATTCAATTGTTGCTCTGCCCATTTACAGTACAATGCAATTACATGGTGACCAGTCCAGTTTGTACTTTGAAATTTACCCTAATCCCATCAATACAGAAATCAGATGGAAGGACATACTGCTTCTTACACAAGTGCACGATAAAGAATATGCTGATGATTCCCGTGTGGCAGATCATGCCGATAGATCTGGTTTCACTTGACCTTTGTGGAGGCCAATAAAGGTTGGGCTTGGCCATCATTAAGAGGAGAAAATTCCATCTCTCATCAGGAGAAATCTGTGCCAGGGCATCATATGGGAGTGCAGACACACACGGTTACTTATCAGTCCATCTGCTCTACAGACTTAGGATGGCGATGGCTTGTCAAAAACGGAGATAGTGAAGACATTTGACCTAAAGATCTGATATGATTATAATCTGATATATATGTAATGATGCTTACTGTGAACTGAGTAAAATGTTACTTGTCTGGAGTGTGTGTACGAAGTACACAGCTTATTCCCTCAGCCAATGAGGTTGTATGTCAACCATGATTTTCTTTTTATGAAATTAGTCAATTCTATATGAGAAGTTGCTGAGTCTTGTGTCAAAAGGAATTTGATGAGATTTGGAATGGATCTTGACACAAATCAAATAACTTTTTTGTCTCTGCCTAATGCTGCTTATTGTTAAAATAGGTGTTTTAAATCATTCTCTCCAAAAACTAAAAATATAAACTCATAAAAACAATGCAAATTAAAAAACTTTGAAAGTAGTTACTTGTGTCTACATGATTAAATAAAACTAAACAATTATTTGATGTAATCTCCAATACCACGAGGTTCATTCCAACGATTAGTAATTAAAAAATGCTTCTCAAAGGTTTAAACGAGTGTCCGTAATGTTGTCTGCGTTGGGTGTGTTTGTTGTGCTGTATACCAACACATCAGTTGTATAACAAGTTCACGTTGAAGAGCAAAGGAAAACAACTTCACCACTAATTATTTGGGGACAACAAAACTCCAATGCTGCCATTCATTTTTATCCCAAGTGCTTTCCACATCTACTTCCTGTCATTTTTTTTATATGGCCCAAAAGATTTTGATCCCAGCATATAAACATTGACTCTAAATTGACGACTTTTACTAAAAGCCTATCCATTTGTAGTCTTCAGATGCTTACCTATTTTTGACACCGTTAGCAGATTGCATTTCTAAACTTTTACCTTTTTCTAAACGGGAAAAAGGGAATATATCATGTTGGCCTTTCCTACTCCTCTCACCGTGATTTGTAGGGTGAATGGCAGGTTGTAAAGTTGCTACCGTGCATTCCTGGCAGGTGCAATTTTGCTGTTGCTGTTCTGTATTTAAGACCCCAGCAATCCATTTTCCTCCATGCCAATGACCTGTGGCAACTTGCTCTGCTGTTTGATGCTTTCTGTTGTCTGCTTGCTGCGGGGTGACATTTAATCCCGCACTTCACTGACAAATAATGGGGCTCGTGTAGTACTTCTACAGGATTTGGATTCCAGATTGATATCTACTGGAGCAGTCTCTGGGCAGAAGGTGAGGGACACCCTGACTTGGTTGCCAGCTAATCATTTTGTTGCAAATTTCACCTGAGAAATATATATGGCTAAAAAATGAAAAATGAAAGAGCCTTTCCTCTTCTGAATTGAGATGAGAGGCAAGGTCACCTTGGGTGGACCATCAGTCATTTTAAGACTGACACATTTAGATGGAAAATCAATTAAAGGGACAATGTGTGAAAGTGTAATGAAGGTTCAAAAACGACCCTTGGGATCAAGTTTAGCGTCGGTGAAGGATGTGGCAGTTTTTTTCAAATTCAAAGTCAAAAATTATTCTATTCTCCTAATCAGTCGCACTTTCTGGCTCACACTACCTGAGAGACAGAGGATGGCCACCTTTTTAACACCCAGGCACCCACAAATAACTGTTTTCATCATCAAAATCATATGTTCATCATGAACAATAATAGAAATAAAAATTACAATCATTCCACCAGCCATGTTCATGAGTCCTTAGACCGCTCAGAAACAATAAGAAATTTGCTTTCCTGCAAAATCCAGTATTTTGACATGATGGCTATTATGGTTGGCGGGCCAGTACATTGGGCATTTAAAATGAAAGTCTGCGGCATCTGTGCATGGAATCCATGATGTATATTTTATCTTGGGTGACACGATGCTTCTAACGAGACACGGGAAACAAAGTGGCGGATTGTCAGATTGACGTCACATGGGGCCCACACGTGTGGACCAGTAAGAACTATTACACAAGATGTCACGCAGACACTGCAGCGGCAGATAGCTTGTGCGGACCATGTACAGCTGTTCTCAAAAGGGGGAAGGTGGGCCTATATCATGGCCAACTTGTCCCCGCATCGTCACAGAATATCCCAGGCAACAGAAGCAACTTTATATCCCCGTCTGGTTTAACATGGATGGATGGATGGATGGATGGATGGATGGATGGATGGATGGATGGATGGATGGATGGATGGATGGATGATGGATGGACGGATGGAAGGATAGACAGATGGACAGAGAGAGAGAGAGAGAGAGAGAGAGAGAGAGAGAGAGAGAGAGAGAGAGAGAGAGAGAGAGAGAGAGAGAGAGAGAGGATAACAGGCAGATACACTATTTATTAAAGGAGTGACAGCCACAAAATAAACAACCACAAAAAAACATCTGTGGGTCCATTATGCAGATGTAAGGAGCCGTTTAGAATATGTTTGCGGCAGGATTCATATGCAGACTATTTATATAAATTAAATTGGGTGATCAGGTTCAATGGACACCGTAATGAATCTCCCCTTCAATCTGTTCATTCAGCTGTTTTAACAAGCCACATCTCGTCTCCATCTTCTGTTAATGGCATAACAATACATATGCTCAGCACCATGCACCAAAGTTGTATTCTCATTTTTTTTTGTTCGTTTTTATTTCTTACTAGACCTAATGGTCCATAAGAAAAAGTGTATTTCCAAGTGGATAGTGGTTTGGAAACATTAAGGAAGAACAGAATGGAGAAATTAAGTGTTAGTATTGTGCTTGACTCAGAGATTCAACGCTATTGCATGTGGTCCATTAATGAGATGCTACACACAGAAATTGGATTTGTTTAGAAAAAAAGGAAAACAAAAAAAAACAAGCGTTCATTAGCACATTGATTGTTCACAATATTGTACTCTGTTCTCTGATAATATTGTCTGAACGACCATCAAATTATTTGATTCATGTGAAAAATTGTCAATATGCCAAGGAAATGAATGAGTCGGATGGCTTCTTGGCAAAATGTGTTACTATTTATTTGAGACAGGGTTCCGACAATCAGTGGACAGGAAATCGGTTCGTCTGTTCCAAATTCAAAACAAGAGTGCTATGAAAATGCTGCCTTTAACTGTGCTCGTTTTTAAATATCGCTGTTATAGAAGTCCCGAATATTAATGCTTTATTTGTTGTTATTTCCAATTACGAATAATCGTCTGAATATTATCATTCTTCCAAGTCATTTCGTTCTGAAGGCATTGAATCGATCACAACTGGACAAATCTGTCCATTGTCTTAGAAGATTTTTCGTCTAGAACTATTGTGATCAATTTTATGGACTTTAATCAAATGAAAAGTCTGTTTAACATCATCTTGCAAAATCAGCTACAGTGGAGCCCAAATGTATTCATCCCAGGGTGAAGCTTTTTCTCTCTCACATATTTGCACACACGCAGGCACACACACAGAGTGTATATCATTTTATACAGCGCCTTCTAGTTTTAGGCCTACTTTAACTTAGTATCCAAGTGTAAAAAGAAACTTTTGAAAGTAAACTTTCAAGGGCAAAATCGATATGTTTTGCCTTTTTTTTTTTTTTATTTACCACTGGGTTCACGTCGAAGTAGAGTACCAATCGGGTGAGCTGTGTGTCAGACGTGACCTCGGCGACCGATCTGGGTTGTTTGTCATCGTCGATTACCTGTAGCATTTTGGCATTTGTTCTTGGCCGAGGTTATATAAAGCCTCCGGGGACTTAAACGACTGCAGTGATGGTGTCAAGGATCACTTCAAACTTCCTCATGAACAGGGCTGTAATAAGGCGGAGGATAAGATTGTGCTCCACTCAATCGGGTGCCGTGTGCACACAAAACACCGTCACTTGAGTGGTACTCAGAGAAATATTGAGCTCCATAATCAATGTTATTTTCCTCTCCTCTTTCTTATTTGACTCAATAGAAAGAATGGATTGTGCCCCACTTAAACGCTCATAATGACACATTTTAATACTGTACCTATGCTGTTTTCTGATTGTTTGAGCATATCCAATATAAGAGCTGTATCGAGTTGTCCGCCTTTACACGGGTAATAATGTTCAATTTCATATCAGAGAGGTGTTGAATTTAACAATTCTGTTAATGATGGTGGCGAAGATGTACTTTGCAGGAGTGTAAAACTGTAGGTGGTGCAGCAGACGGAGCACTGCTCCTTGAATTTGAGTCATGCATTAGATTTATGTAGCGCTTTTCTGGACACTGTTGATTCATCATTTTTGTGTTTAAAATGAGCTGACTGAGCAAGGAGTGTTACTAAATGTTTAAATAACTTGATACTGAAGAAAACTAATGAGATAAATATAGAATTGAATGTCTAATAAGTGAGTGTACACACTGACCAAAATCTTGTCTGATATTTAGTGTGATTTTAGTCAAGTGCTAAAATAAATCAAAATGCAAATGTATCAAAATGTCAAACTCTTTCTAAAATCCTCATCAGTTTTTAATACTGAAGTTTGTTCTAACACTTTTCCTTTATGTGTAAAAACAGATTTTTAAGACTTTTGAGGATGTAAACAAACATTTTTTCTTCATATCATCGCAACGTTGTGTGATGCAAGTTCAAAACAAATAACTGGGTCATGTGCATGATGCTCGCCTTGTGTTGTAGAAATAGAATCGCTCCGTGCAGCGGTGTTTCCTGACTATCAATGAGCCGAGGCACCCGTTTTATGTTGGAAAATTCTCATGGCATACTGCCAAAAAGTACAAAAATATATATCAATAGGGGATAGGTGAAAAAATGATCTCATCTCCACTTACTCACAAATGGACTCACTCAGTGTGAAGTCTGAGCTTGTTTAATTGGAATAAAAAAGATGGTATCACTCACAGGGAATCCTGACCTTTTCTGTTGGATGTCATGGCAGTAGGCGAATACACGTATAGCTTTATTCTACCTTCTGCCATTGAATGGACAAGCATGTTGTTGTTCTACCTGTCCTGATACGTTGAACAAAGATATTCCCAAGTAATGAATAATTTTCGGACAAATTAAGTGAGACGGGATAATTTCCCATATCATGCTTGATGATCACAGCATACAAATGTGCCTCAGCACCCTGGTTGGAAAGCACTGCTGTATAGCCATGCTGACATTTTACAGTTATGACTCATGCAATAATGTGATAACACCTTTGCCATCTGCAACCTCACTCATAGATGGAGCTTTAAATGCATACTTCTCTGTTAAAACCCAGTTGATTTAAGAGACAAGCCATACAAAGACTGCAGTGACTAATTTATTGGTTTAACAAAAAGACAAATTAACATCGGAACAAAATGTGTTATGCCTCACCCAAAATGATGTGATGCGCTAGAGCTAGCAAGTCACACTCAAGTAATGTTACCTTGGATTATATGGTCTGTGACACATTCAACCTTTATGAAAATGGCACCTTTGTGTAAATCTTGGCTTTTTTATCTATGTCTCCCTTGGAATACAAATAAGGCCATTTGTCTCATTTAAACCAATATGATGTTTTATGTAAGCGTAGACAGGGAGGGATGTCTAAACAGTTGAGTCAAGCGAATAAGGGAGTGTGCTATCAAATAAATGTTAATAATCTTTGACCTATTATGTTGTAAATATTTGTCCATGTTATCTATCCTTGTTCTCCATGAGCTCCCTGAATGTTTGTTTTACTAACCATAAGACACATTCCTCCTCCCCAGAGTACAAAAGTTTATCTGTCTTCCCTTTTTGAGCTGGGACAACTTTCCGCTCATCAACCTGTCACACAACTTTGTTGGCGAACCATTTCATGTCATCCAAGACATGAGACTCCAATGGGGAAAGGATTGCTTCTTCAATCAAGATTTTCAAGCAGAAAAAAAAAAGAGAGGGGAAGAGAACTGAAGGTTGTAGAAAGATGCTCATTAGGGGGATGTCATTTCCAAGCTTTTCTCCCTAAAGTC
This sequence comes from Syngnathus acus, assembly GCF_901709675.1. Classification (NCBI taxonomy): domain Eukaryota; kingdom Metazoa; phylum Chordata; class Actinopteri; order Syngnathiformes; family Syngnathidae; genus Syngnathus; species Syngnathus acus. The sequence goes on along the minus strand of NC_051094.1, from coordinate 12,284,099 downwards.
TAACATTGGTTCTTGAGTGGCCTGTCACCCATGTCTCAGTGTTAAGTGGACACCTACGGGGATGCTGGCGGTTGTTTCACTGTTCTCTCTTGCCAACAAAGAGCTAAGACTGTGCTCGCCAACAGCCTCCATTTGAGAAAGCCATTTGCGGGGACAGTGTGAAGAGGCAGTTAACAATCTGTTGCTCAAAAAGAGATGTTGAAAAAAGGAAGTCGAAAATAAAATGAGGTGTTACCATCAGTGGAAGCTAGACACCCATTGTAATCGAAATGATGTTTGGACGAAGAATAGAACAGCCCGTTTTTCTGTATAACCTGCCAGAGGCCAATTACAAGACATTTTGCACTGATAAATGACAAGCAAAAATGTGTAGGCCCTCTCAGAATGAACGCACAGCAGTTCTTAATCTAATATGCAAGGCAAAACATTCAAGAAAAAAATATATTTTAGTAGTGATGACTAGTGAATTAGGGACGGTGAGATAGTGGCTGACTAGATATTATGATTTCTCCATTATAGAACGATTAAGTGGAGAAACACAGTGGCCTTGTAGATAGAACTTCTGCATCACAGTTCTGAGGTTCAAATTTGTATTTTAAAGCAGGGGTTGTCAAACGGTGGTCCGCGACTCTCTAGTGGTCCGTAGTGGCATTACAGGTGGTCTGCGACATTGGAAATGGATTGTAACATTTTTAAAAATAAAAATGATTTATCACTCAGATTTGATTTATTTTCCAGCTAATTTTGTGAATCATTTACCCATCCAAAATATGTCAAATGCAGCAGAGATTCCAAAATAGACATACAGATGCAAATAAATATCCTGTATAGACCTATCCCCCATCGGTGCAAAACAAAATAATATTCCGCCAAAGTAGTGGTCCCCGAGTTGCTTCTTGGTTATAATGGCGGTTCCTTGGAAGAAACCAATTAAAAACCCCAGTTTTAAAGTAAGTGATGTCTCGGAATTACCCATACGTGCAAATGTGAATGAGAATGGTGGTTTGCCGACATGTCACCTGTGATGACTCATTGGTGTACCCCAGGGATAGGCTCCACCTCCCCTGCGACTTAAATGAGGACAAGCGCTATAGAAAAAAGACTGAATGGACAGTTTTTATATCAATCAATCAATCAATCAATCAAGCAAGCAAGCAAGCAAGCAAGCAAGCAATCAAACAATCAATCAACATTTATCTACATATTCTTGATTCATTATCATCACAATGTTGTGATTACAGTAATTTCTCCAGTTTGCATATTTCTGAATTTCTGTTCCTGCCAAGCAACAAAATCAAGCAGATATAAAGTAAACGTGGGAGTATATGTGCAAGATGGATGATGAACGAAAAGGGGCCCTTAACTCTGTCATGCCGGTGCCAGAACACGCTCGGCCGGCAACTTCCCTCAGCCACACCCCTTCATCACCGTAATGTCTGTCACCTGCTCCCTCTCGTTGTATTGTATGTATTTAAACCCTGCCCGTGTGTTCCTCCTTGTTGGTGTCTGCTGTTGTGTTCCATCCCTGTCCGCGTCCAGTGTTCCTGTCGTCTGGTTTTCCCCCGGTCTGTCTGGAGGCTCACGGTCAGAATTTTATCCTTGTCCAAGTCGACTGTCTGTCTGTCTGTCTGTCGGTCGGTCTGTCTGTTTGCTGGCCGTGAGTCTCTATCCCGTCTGTGTCTTCGGTACCCCACCTACCTCCCTTCCAACTCCCTTTCCCTTCAATAAACCCCGGTTCAAGCTGCATTTGGTCGCCCTGGCTCCACTCATTTCCTGACAAACTCCAGTGATCTGTTATGCTTCTGCAATGTTAACCATGTGCATCTCTTGTGCTGAATTTAAAGTGAATGAGAGGAGCCACTTGCATTGGCTAAGAATCAAGCCAGATGTGTTCTGTCCCACTACGGCGCAAACGCCCATTTGAACCTGTGCGCTTCGACAAAAATACAAGAAAGAAAAAAAACAAACAGGAATTTTTACATTCTTATTGGCCAAGGAGTGTGAAGCAGATTCCCATTTGTGTTGAAAATGATGGTATTAGTGTTTATTGCTATTATTGTGTTGTGAAGACAAGGAAAATCATGAATATATATTGTCTCATCACGTTGTGGCAAATTTCTTAACCGATTAAAATGCACTCATGTCAACTTTAACATTGTATTTGTGATCTGAAGATTAAAGCTCACATAAAATTGAAATGCAAAGAACTAAATTGCGTTTCACAAACTGGAGTGTCACGTCCGAACAAAGAACCCGCCACGAATTCGGACAATTGGTGCTCGTTTTCATACCCCAGTTTGAAATGAAACAAACCAACTTTAAAAGTTAGGGTAAACGTGACCATACATATGCAATTCATATTTTTCAACAATGCTATGTCACATTTCTCCAGATTGGTGAAGCAGACCGTGTGCACATTTCTAATCATTCAATGTCCCCACTGGCCCCTTGTGCATGTGCGCGTATGTGTGTGAGGGGGCGCGTGATGCGCGAGAGCGTGCGTGCCACGAAGGAATTGATTATGTAACGTGTTCCCAATCACATCGTCGTCTGAGCGCGAGGATGTGAGTGAGGTCGCTTTAAGGAATATCTGTGCTGGCATCAATCGTGAACAGCAGGACGCCTCCTCCTACCTTTTCTCCGACACCACCACAAACTCTCTGTCATTGTGGCTCACCTGGTGCCGAGCAAAGCGACTCCAAGTCAACACAAGAGGCTGCATTTCGGTAAGAAACTAGAGCTTAATTCTAAGAAACTGACTATTTATGCAATCAATATTGAAATATCTTTATTGAAAAATAGAACGTTTTTTATTTTTAACGAGCAAGCAATAACGACCACCCTTGTTGGTTTCCAATGAGTCTTTGTGCGAAATTTGACCCCTGCCGCCGTTGTTAACATTCCAACTGAAATATTGACTTAAAAGACTATTTCAAGTGGATTGCGGAGTCCGCTTTTAGTCTCGCACTTTGTGTGATGCTTCGTGCAAAGTGCAGCGCTTCATGCTGTATTGTGCCGGGTGTCCCACGTACGGGAGAGGCGTGGACGCACTTGTGGGGTGCAGCCAGAGATGTCTCCTCCACCTGCCCGAGATATATGGAGTTAGATAACTCCGTTCCGCTCGCACGCACGCACGGACGCATGCGCGCCCCAAAAACTCGAGGCTCAGCTGCAGACACGCCACAGCATGGATGGTGGGCAGGACTTGCACCATATCGCTCGCGCACACGCACATTGCCGCTTTCACACTTTTCATCCTGTCATGCTTCTCTTCCGCCACTGCTGTCTCCCATTTGTGCATGAGCAAGTCCAGACTGGTGCCTGTTGTTGTTGCTGTGTGTGTGGGTGCTATGACTGCTTCAAATGACGGATGTCCTTTATCAAAATTTAGAGAAGTCATTCCCCCCGCTAAAAAAACAAAAACAAACAAAAAACATACAGTATACTTTTGGCATGTTCTTTACAGACCACCGAGATCATACAGGCAGACAGACTCTGGTGATCACACAGTGCCTAAATAAGTATTTAATCTGTATAATTTTATTTCTTGATTTTATGATATATCTCTAGGGAAAAACACATTCATTTTCAATATATTGAGCCTTTACTCAATATCTAAAAGCTAATAGCCTCCAAATATCTGCATAATCTGCATTCTAATATATTCATATATTTCTTTATACAAATAAGTACAAAAGTTAGAATGTTTTGAGTAGTGATGTTTTTTTAATTAAAAATAAAGTAAATAACATTTGTGTAGCCCCACTTAAGGCCCTCCAGCGTTTCTCAAATATATTTCTAAATTATTTTCGCAGCCCCGCATCAGTCAAGCCCCGTTTAGCCCCTTTAATAGTCCAAGTATGATGTATGCGATATTTAAATATTTTAATTTGCTCAAAGCTAAGGTTTATTTTGTTTACCTTGTATTGGTGCACCAGGAGGGCACTTTTTAAAATGACATTAATTTGCAGCCGCCCCAAGGTCGCGGATCTTGAATCTGCAATCAATAATGGACCTTGATTGTGTGAAATACAAGCAGGGAGGAATGTGTTGTTTAGTGATTGACACAAGTGGATGAGTCATTTTGTTCAAGAAAAATAAAATCAACATGACCAATCATCAGTATTCTCACTCGTCTCATATTCTCGTGTGTGTCCGTATACATATTTATTTCAATGTTGATTAAGTCTGTGTTGTCCACAGCTCATTTTTGGACCAAAAAAGTGTGACTTGAAACAACTATAATGAACTTGACTATAATGACTTGATACTAATGAAAAGTACCTGAGATAGCAAATGTAATATCTTAGAGCCCTTAACGCTGATCAAGCTGAGCTCTTCGACTTGTTTGAATGTTGAATAAGTTGAAGCAGCTTTGTGTCCGGCTCGGCGTCTGCACCGTTGCCCTAGCTTTTCTTGCACAGATGAAACTAGCACTGTAATAACAGCGATACCCTCCAGCAATTCATGTCCCACCTGTCAACAGCTATCAGTGTTGAGGGCTCTTTAAACAGAAAGTAATAAATCTGCTATCTGTTAGTTTTCATTACGTTAGCATAGCAGTTGCAAGCCACACTTTGTGAGCTGTGTACAAAAGCGACTTAATCAGCATTGAAATAAATATGTATGTGGACACACAAACACAGACACTGCACGCACACCCCTTCTTGTGTGCACTCCTTTTGTTTGTGTAATGGACCGTTTTCCAAGCAGCCATTTTGGCAAACATGCACGTTAATGGCATTAAAGAAGCCTCTGTTCTTATTTGCAGAGCCCTAATTAACATGATTAGGGATAGCTTTATTTACCTCTCCCATTCACGGCGAAAGAACTGTGATGAACAAAGACGTAGCCCTGACTTTGCAGTCCTGGCCTATCTCCCTTTCGCAAAAGGCAAACTATTAAAACAATCGGCTGGTGAGCTATGAGGAAAATGACAGACGTTCATGGTATCAATGCCCATTTCGAAGGCCTGTTCTTCCAACGCTAGAAATTGAGCACATTCTCCCACTCAAGAAGATTGAGGCAGTGAGACAGGATGATTGTCTCGGAGCAGTCATTACCTCCATCATTATAGTGGAAATCACATGCTATTTTAGAGACGCTATAAAGTCTTGATCCGCACGGCTCACTGGATGATGTGCTCCTGCCGGGCAGGACAGTGATGAAGACAAATCTGCTGAATGAGTGACATTCCGCTTGGATGCAAATGAAAACATTCTATTCTATAACTAGCATTCTCAGCATGACGATATTTTCGTATTTCAAGAGATGATTCCCATTTAATGATGAGGACTTTTCTTATTTCCTAGCAGAAAATGAAGACCATTGCACGGAGGAAAATAATGAAAGGCTCTAGAGACTGCCACCATTACTCCTAAAATAATTGCAAAACACTTGATTCAACAGCCCCTGTGCATTTCCAGTGAAGCCAAAACAATGGAGTTCAACAGCAACCACAACCAATCCTTGTGGAAAGAAACTCCACAGAATTTCACAGAGGACTGCTCGCTCTCGTTGAGCGGCACCACCTTCCTCATCATAGCGTACAGCGCCGTTCTGGCAGTGGGACTGGTCGGGAACTCGTGCCTGGTGCTTGTCATCGCCAGGCACAAGGAGATGCGCAATGTCACCAACATCCTCATTGCAAATCTGTCCTTCTCCGACATCCTGATGTGCATCGTGTGCCTGCCGGTCACCATCATCTACACGCTGATGGACCACTGGATCCTCGGAGAGACTCTGTGCAAGCTCACACCTTTTGTCCAGTGTATATCGGTCACGGTGTCCGTCTTTTCCCTCGTCCTCATCGCCATGGAGCGCTACCAGCTCATCGTCCACCCCACTGGATGGAAGCCGATGGCAAGGCAGTCCTACTTAGCGGTGGCTCTCACCTGGATCACGGCCTGTTTAATCTCCGTGCCTTTCGTCAATTACAACGTCCTTACGTCGCCCTTCCAGGACCTCAGCGTCCCATTCCCAGTCAATGACCAACTTGTTTGCATGGAGCGCTGGCCTTCGGTTCAAGCCCGCCGGGCCTACACCACCTCTCTGCTCATCTTCCAGTACTTCCTGCCGCTTTCCCTCATCATGCTGTGCTACCTGCACATCTATCTGCGGCTGCGGAGGAGGAAGGACATGGTGGATCGTGGCAGAAACACCACGCAGAAGAACAACAAAGGTGCCACCAGGATCAACATCTTGTTAACCGCCATAGTGGTGGCCTTCGCCCTCTCCTGGCTCCCTCTCAACATCTTCAACACCGTCTTTGACTGGAACCACAAAGCCATTCCGTCCTGTGGCCATGACATCATCTTCTCCTTCTGCCACCTCGTCGCCATGGCCTCCACCTGTATCAACCCGGTCATCTACGGGTTCCTCAACAATAACTTCCAGAAGCAGCTGAAGTCCACCTTGCTGCACTGTCGCTGCTGGGGCGTCGCAGAGCGCTATGAGAGTGTGCCGCTCTCCACTGTAAGCACAGAGGTCACCAAGGGGTCGGTCCTGAGCAATGGCTCCAACAGCATCAATACTTAAAGCCAAGATTTTGGGTGAAAAAAGAAAGCAAGCGGCCCGTTTCCCTCCTCAGCTCCCTTTATTTTATCCTTTCAAGGCTTTTTGGTTTGTTCAACACAAACGCGCGGTTGACATTTACAGAGAACCTGACAGTAACTGACCAAAGGGAAGTAATGTCATGTCCCCGGCATGACTGCTGCCCTCTAATTGTTCCGGTTCCTGACTAAATGGAAGTGACAAAATGACAGGACAACGGTTGGAAAGGCTTGAAGTAATAAAGGTTGACTACAAAACACACTTCACATAAGAACTTTGTGCATTTGCACCCTGTACAGTGCTGTGGGACCATAAAATATTTATTATATCCATCTACCAAAAAAGGCTAGACAAGATGGCATTTTTTCATGCTGAAGTCAATGTATTTAAATATTTGCAGCTTGCTTTGCAAACTGTGATTCTGTGCATTGGAAGCCTCAAAATGAAGTGACCAGAACAGGGTGGGTGTATGGCAAATGCTGACAGCAGTGATGACTATAAAATAGAGTGTGGCCTGCGATGTGTTAATGATTATTGGCTGAGTAGGCCATTGCACGGTCGGCGGGAGGAACATTTTGCTGTGGCTCTGGAGATTTATGTGCTTTATCTTTACATGTTACTTTTGACCTAAACCCACAAACAGTGTAATAAGATGAGACATTCCATGTTGTCCACGAGGACGTTTGCGTCAATATATTGTGCGCAAGTGTACGGAGGACCGAAAGTGCCAAAATTAAATAAATAAATACACCATGACATGTTTAATTAAAATGTCATTGCTTAATTAAAATGGCATTAATTAATGAAATGTTTCATTTAATTAAATACTGAATTAAATACAAGTGGGGGTAGGTTATCTGATGCGTCATGCCCTGCAACAATATATTAAGTGTTGCGAAAAAATCAAATCAAATGAAAAATCAAATGTGCAAGTCAGGCCAAAGTTTGATTCCTGAGCTGTATATAACCCTACTATATGAATGTATGCCCTGTAAAATATGTGACACTGTTTATTACACTAGTTTATTGTGTGGTCGGCAATAAAAAGCATTGTGTAGCATAGCGAGAAACATGTTACTCACTTTGGTATGTGGATTGAATTAAAACATTTACTGTTATCTTGAGTGATGTATTATGTTCATATACCATATGTGTGATTGATATATATATATATATATTTATATATATATGTATTTATATATATATATATATATATATATATATATATATCTTTCGAACCATTTGACTGTCTCTTTGCACATTCTCAGATCACAGCACATTTTAGATGCAGAATAAATCAAACCCTTACATTTGGTGCCTGCAATGTTAAACAGTGTGGGGAGGAAAAAACAACAACACTCAACTCCGAGCACAGTGGGGATTGCTAAATATTCATGCTGGTGGAACTCATTCCAGCACATATTCATTAGATACACCTGCACAATCTAAGCTATTACAAGGACTGTACTAAAAATATTTCTACAAAGATAACTGGGTAGTTTTCACTATCAGAGGTACAATCAATATGTTATTATTGTAGTTTCGGACAAACATCAATTACACTGAGATCAAGAGCAGTGAGAGCACTCAATTCTTGAGTAGTCAGCGATACCAAGTACAATACCACTAGTACGTTTCAAATTGATCAAATATATAATTTTAAAGAAAGACATATATGCCACAATATAGCAATTTTCCTTTCAATTGTATGAAATCATGGCCATTGACTATTCTTTAAATTTCGAATGTCTAGTTCCAGACTGTTAAACAACCACAAGAGGAGTATCAATGTGATGCCATCCAGCTTCATGCATTTTCAGTGACTATCACGTATATGTAGGTTGTTTCTGACCTCTGTTAAAAGTGCTTCTCTGAACTCGTCAAAAGTTTTCCCAGGGCAACCTCTTAAATTAGCTCTCTGAAGGCCTTGTCAACATAATTGACTGCTTGCTTTCTCCACTCTAGCCGATGCCGCACTGACCTCTTCTGCCCCCACAGGCAAGATGAGGGGCCCGAAGGCAGAGGCAATCCAGAAACTATTTTTACAATGCTGTCTTATGTTGTTAAGAGGGGATGAGGGATTTCTGGGTCATTAAGGTGCAATGAAACACTGGAGAACTATTAAGTTCACTCATTCTACACTCCCAATTTTTTGGGGTTATTCCAGAAAAGGTTTGTATGTTGGCTCCCTGTGTTTTAATTTTGGAATATTCTCTTGGAAGGAATAAAAGCTGGCAAGACTGCAATCTCAACTTGCTGTTAAAGCAAAGCAAAGCAATTTCTTTTAGACGTACCCAAATAAAGGAAGTCAATGTTCATTCTTTTGTTCCCCCTGTTTCAACTACACAATCATAAATGTTAAATCAAATCCTTATAATAATAATTTGAACCTAACATACGTAGCTCTTTGTGTTGGCTCATATTAGTTGTCCCTTCCACAAGGTCATCAAGGGTCAAGCTGGGTCAGGCTTCTGGAATAGGTTTCACACATACTAACTGTTGTGCAACACATGGAATAAAATTATCTACGTATGTCAAAATTACACTGGGAAATATGTTTGACTTAATCCACATTGTTCTGTTGTATTATGAACAAATACCAAACATGCCCGTTTCGTTGTTTGAGCCAGAATGGTTGCCAGTCAATTGCAGGGCACTTATAGACAACTACCCAATCACACTCACATCTACGGACAATTTAGAATGTTAATAAAATATTAATTATTGATATTAAAAAAAATTCAATTTAAGTACCGTAATTTTCGGACTATAAGTCGCACCGGAGTATAAGTCGCACCAGCCATAAAATGCCCAAAAAAGTGAAAAAACCCCATATATATGTATATAAATCGCTCCTGAGTATAAGTCGCCCCCCCCACCCAAACTATGAAAAAAAACCGCGACTTATAGTCCGAAAATTACGGTAGTCATAATACAAATATCCATTTACCAGAATTTATTGGTGTTAACTTTCCCATTTTTAAGCATTGGTTGATCCTGACCAAACTTTTCAAAGGAAATAAAGCAGCAGACCAACTGACTCAACAGTTCCACACTAGGAGTTTACGTCAACAATATTTGCTATGGCGTGTTGGCAGGTGAGAAATAGCCGAGTCAAATTGATATCAACTGTTGCTGTCTTGTTATTTTCTCATGTTGACCCAATGACATTTTCCATTAGGTAAGGTGGTTTAAAGGTTACAAGATTTCCAACTGAACACTATGGGTAAAGATATTTGCACCCCAGACTGGAAACAAATCAGAAATCTTTTCTCATCATTAACTACACATCCTGCTCATCTAAAAATAGATGTACAATACATATATTCTTAAAGATTTGAAAAAAAAAAAATTCCCGACACCTTTTTGGTGAGCACTGGAGCGGCACGCTAGCACTCTCTATTATTGACCAGTTGCCACATGCCTGTTGGTGCAAGCCTGACTGGAGCCAAAAGCCTTTTTTCTTATCTTAACATGAAGACGAAAAAGGGGACAAACATAATCTCACTGAGGGCGCTTCTTCAGATCACTTGTAAATCTATTACGTGATATCATATTTGTTTTCAACCGACAACTTGCCATTTGCCAGACTACGCCATGACTACCAGTTGCTAAGCAACCAGCTAAGACTTAAGCAAGTTACTGGTTCCAGACAAAGTCGTGCTTCAGTATTCACATGTCTTAGTGAGCCCCTGGGTTGTTGATAAGGGAAAGTTGGAGCCAAGGGCTGTTTTTATTGACAGCCTTAATGTGAAAATAACAATTAGTAAAAGTGTACTTTTATTGAAATTAACAAGACACCTGGGGAGTTTTTATATGAAACTAATTGGTATCCACGCTAAAGTTAGTCAAAGTCCGGTATGGACCAGGATTTTGTATTTACACATGGAAAATTAACCTAATTTAATAAATAAATGCCTTTCAGCTTTAAAATGATTGAATTAAAGAAAAGTATTTTCTGAATTTCCTTTCTGCCAGGCTTTTACTGCAGCCGCTGTTACTTTCTGCTTGTTTGTGGGTCTTGCTGCCTTCATTCTTGTTTTTTCAGTAACAGGGAAGTTGGCTTTATTTGTGTTTGTGTTTGGGGAGGCAAAGCAACAGAAGGATCTCGAATGGCTAAGTCACTTGCCTGGTCTGTTTAAAAATTCTCTTCCAATGACAAGGTTATAATTTCATTTCTTAGGGGGAAAAAAAGATAAAAAAACCCAGCTGAAACAATTTCTAGCAGACTCAGCCAAAATGATCAAAAGAAGTAAGTGCTTGGATTCTTTTCACCGCAATACATTTGGCAGGCTTCAACCATCTAAGATGTTTTGAGTACAATATGTATGTTACGCAATTCTTTAATGATGGGAAATGTGATTTTGACAGTCAGGTATTGAGTGTTTTGAATATTGAGAAGCCGTTTTGTTTGTGTGTTGTGCATATCTGACACATTCTTCTTTTTCAGTCCCTTGCCTTGTCTTGACTGATCTTGCTGACACAAATTAGAAATCCAGTGCGGTGCCTCTCTCCAACAGGTATTTCCTTGATTAGAGTGTTGTTACAAATCATGCAAGAGTCCTCGTCCTAGATATTCTTTAATCACCCAAGTTTGCCAGCTCGGTTTGCTCCAGTTTCATAAATTTCAAATCTCCGATTGAGGTTTTTCACAAATTACATCTCGTGTGAATGTTTAATGTTATACTGTGCATATTTAACATTTAATGTATGTGCAAAAACAGCTTTCATTAAAAAGCAGAGTGGATGTTTTATCAGGTGTATGTTCAGTGAAATTAGCCGCAATCGTATGAACAAGCTTGGAGGGGCTTTTTGCACATATCGCTGTGACATCATATCGGTTGCAGATAATTCAGTTTACTCTTTTGCAATTTTGCGCAGTGACAGCTGTGTACACCTGTACATTTTCCCAAGTAAACAACTGAGACACCCCCAGCCCCTAATCTTAACCCCGCCCTCCCCACATCCCAGGACCTGCTTTCCCGGCAGTGCATGAAAACACTAGCTCCAGGAAATAAAATTGATTTGGATTACAAAGATCAGGCAACCCCTATGACAAAGTTAAAGTTAAGCAGCAATATGTTGTGAGGTTTTTTTGTGTTACTTCAAGGAGCTGAAACAGAAAGAGAGCCACATCCTGTACCTATCCGTTTATATTTAATTGACACTAATAATGCCAAATACACCTAAAAAAAAAAAGAGAACTTAAATACAAATAGACGGCTATGATTTTATAAAATTTAATAACAGGAAACGTTCATACTGACAATAATAAAAATATTACAACCCTCCTATTCTCTCACGAACTGGAATTGTTTATTATCAAACTGATAAACTATATCTAACATCATCAGAACGGTAGAAGGAATATTGACTCGCAAGAACAGGTAAAAACCTCTAAATTTGTTGCTCGGTGCTTTAGGGGAAGATTTACAAATAAGATGTATACATCTGTGATGGTTTGTTTGGCCAAGTGCTTTCAGTGCTGCGTGTACAACAAGATTTAAAACAAAACAAAAAACAGAAAAGACCGAGCTGTATCTATGTGGGCAACCCTCCATGCAAAAACCCCCAGCGATTTTCTGTCTAGTATTCATTGTTTGCTTCTTAACAGCACATTACTTAAACTACTTGGGGGGGGGAAAACACTTTCCATTGCAGATAAGAACGCGGATGGACAGCAGGATATGAATAGTTGTCTATCACGTGTTCACTATTTGTTTGTCTGCCATTTGAGATGTTCAGATCAGGAGCATAAACTAGGCTTGTGATAGAAAAAGTAGACCTCAACTCATGTTTGTTTTTGTTCGTTTAATCTGATCGAATGTAATCTATTATTATTATGAACTGTTATGAAATTTCAGATGTCTTTAGATGTGCTAAGATGAAGGGCTTAACATTTTTGACAGTGCAGAGAAACTGCATACTTCATCTGAAAATAAACGGCACAATGTCAAAATGGCTGTCATTTGATCCCTCCAAAACATGTAGTCTCAGGCACAGCGCCTCGGGGTACAATTGGAAATGTACTCTGAGCGCGCTCTGCTACACTCCGGACCGTTGGGCAAACTCAGAGCTTTTTTAAATGTGCTGTTCACAGATGGAGCCGACTGGCTGCTCTGGCTGGCGAGAAAAAGATGCAGATCAGTCAAGATGCAAGGGTTGTGGGATGAAAGAGGATTTAAACAACCTCATTCATTATTCTCAATCTAGCCTATTCCACTTACTGACCTGGAATAGCTGACAGCCTAGCTTTAGCTAAAGCAGCAATGATTTACAGCCTCAAGGCCAGGTAACAGTGAACACGGTAGCAACCCGCTGCTGGAAATCAAAGAAACATTTCTGACATGCAGGCTATGTAATGTTTAATTCAACAGCATGGCCACAATTGACTGATTTCCAACATATACATACATACACACGTAGTACAGCGTGGTTTGGAACAGTGCTAAGCATTAAAATTTACTTTCATTGAAGTGTTCGTAACAAACATGGATGTATGGAGTAAAAACACCTTTTCTGATTTGCGAAAGCCACAATATCTTCATCTGTTTCCTGACAAATGCTTTCTTCTCATCCTCATTCCAAATTGATGCCAGTAAATGGTGAGATTTGACTTTTTTTGTCCTTCGCATATATTGTTGCAGGAAAATACCGCAGTCATTTACCAACTTTTTCTTATGTTGAATATCAGATTTATCAATTCATTTCTCATACAGCAGTCAGCACATTTGTAGCTTTTTGTGTGGAAGTGTTCCTTCCTCAGTCATTTAGTGCCAGTAAAAGCGATACTGTCAGGCAGTGACCAAGGTACCATTCAAAACTAAATAATGTTTTATGAAAGTCAAAAAGTTCCCTGGTGCTGCTTTAAGTCGTCACTGTCACTGATAGAGAAGTGAATGCGTTTATCTGACTTGAATGTATTTTAAGTGCAGCACCCAGAATAAATGGATGGAACTTCCAAGAAGTTTTCTAGCGCCGTTTAGTGGTGCAATACGAAATTACGGCTAATTTGTTGGATCTCATTTAGTGAACAGTATTTTTAAATATCTTGTTTTAATTAATAAGACAAAGATACGATTTATTTGTGTTAAAATAAAACCTGAAACATTTTTGTCACCAAGAACAGTCTTGTCTACAAGTATATAAGAAAGGGAGGGGAAGTGATCCAAAAGAATGAGGTTAGGCTCAACATTTCACATTCATAAAGGATGTCCAGGACAGCAGGGGGAATATAACAAAGGATGTTTGGATTAATGCATGATAAAAGAGTGCAAGATGAGGAACTGAAATGACAACGTGTGGAATAAAGGGCCTCAGCTCTTGCTTTAACTTGCTCATTCATCTTGAGAGGATAGCGCACAATCGGGAGTGGGTGGGTTGAGATGGGAAGAGATTGATGAGAGAAGACCCTAGATCTGCCATCAATGAATGGTAAAAAGATTTAAAAAAACAAAACAAATTAACTTCAAATAGAATGGTAAAAAAATGGCATAATGGGAAAAATAAGCAAGATTGAAGAGGGACCGACACAAACAAGTGCAAGACTGGCAAAACGAAGTAGAATGGTAAGGAAGCTAGATGGGATTAGAATGGAGATAAACAACAAGGAGAGTGAAGCGATGGGGAGATTAAGAAAGGAAATCAGACAAGATGAATGGATGTGAGGCACAGAGGAAAAATAAAGCAAGATAAATGAGAAAGAAGGATCGATACCTGAAAGGTAGGCATGATGGGTTTATTTATGCATCATAGCAGTCAAGTCCTGGTCCCCCACCCCGAACAACCCATTTTATACAATTTAATGATTACAAAATAATGATTGGACTCCGTAAAACACACACAGACACACAAATTACTGTGCACATGTAAATATGAACATTTATTGTTCAACCACATTCATTTGTTTTAAAAGGTTCTTCGTCCAGATTGCTTACCAGCAGCATTTCCCTAAAAGAAAAAGAGGGCTTGCTCTGAGTTTCAAAAATAATAACAGGGAATAGAAATGATTTTAGTCCAAAGCATACATTTTGTAAGACGAATACAGACACACACACTGACACATTTTCTCCCTCTCTTTCTCTCACTATACATACACACATACATCCATTTAAATTATCCCGCGGGTTAACGTAAAGCATCATTGGGTTCCTGAAATGCGCTACATAAATCCAAGATGTCATTATCATGAGTCTCTTCATCATTTAAAAATGCACCAAATGCAGAACTTACATGAAATTCGTTCATCCTGCATATTTTGGCAAAAAGTGACAAATGTCCACATGCCACAACTCTGCAAGGCTTTTCCACTTGCCGAAAGCCATCAATCACCTTTAAAGGGGAAAACACACGATTTGATAAAGGAGAGATTAAATGAATATGAATGAATGGACAAATGAATGAATGGAGTGTCGTGGGAGTGCTTACCGGTACATTGGTTTGCTTGTCTAAAAGGAGCAGCTCTCTTTTTCCTCCAGGGTTCAATCCATATGACCAGTGCTGACTATAGATTACTTGCATTGACGTTGCCAAAATCAATAGCCACAGCACCAAGGACTTCATGGTTTTACTCTGCACAAGACAAAGGTGTCGATACAATATAATTAAATGGAAATCTGCCCATAATTTATAAACATCATAGATTTTGAAAAGTCAATTTTACCTTTTGTTGTAAGAGGAAAGCTTCTTTCAGTTGTCTGCTGTCTTTAGCAAACCCTGCAAGGTATATATTTGGTTTTCTTTCCTGCCAAAGCTCATTCATTTCACTGCAGGGGGTCGCAAAGTGGGATTAAGCAGTCCTGACCTTTAGGGCAAGCAAAAAATTAATATGCTCTTAAAAGACACATCTCCAAAATTAGAATATCATAAGGGGTTCGGAATATGGATGGAAGTAAAAATGAGGTAAAATTCATCACCTTAGCGTGAAAGACAGTATTTCATTATATTTTTTTAATGTCATCTTTATGATTGTAAACAAATAAAAATTCTAATCGACTTGCATTGTATAATGCACAATAAACAATCAAAATTATTTTTATGATCAAAATTAGCCTTCTAAAAAGCGTGTTCATTCATATGCAGCCAATACTTGCTTGGAGCTACTTTGGTATGAATTGCGGAGGTGATTTTTAGCTTTTCCACAATATTTTATTTTATTGGGACACACTTGCACATTGGAGAAGCTATACTTGCGTCGATATTCCAGGACTTGTATGAAATAAAGTGTGACAAATGATGGCCAAAAAAAAAAGACAAAGAAGAATCCTTTACTTTCAATGAGTTTATTTCTAAGAGTCAAATAATGGAAAAGTATTTCCACAGTCAAGTGCAATAATCATGAACAAGCAGCTCTACACCCCCGCTTCAAAACAAAACAACCATTGCTGCGTATAGCATCCGCAATGTTTTCAAATAAATAATCAGATCACTTCTTTTGGGATTCACACCAACGGTGTAATTCGCCAACATTACCTTCATCAATCACTCTCTCACAAGCTTGGTACCTTCTGTTAAATAGAGTAAAAAATATGTATTGCATCAGAGCAGCGCTGAAATACAGCTAAATATTTTGACTGGTCAAAGACAAACAAATACATGTAGACAGAGACAATCCAGCAAAGAGGAGATTGTTCCTTGACAAAAGAACATCTCCCTATATCTATTTACAATCTTTTTTTGGAAAGTTTAGGAAGCACTGGATTCAATGTACATAGGAATACACAATTTACATTTTTGGGGATGAAAAGATATACTTGTGCAAATAGGTTCAAAGCATGATTAAGTATTTATACATGGAGAATTACTGACAACAATGGCCCTGATTATGTGTCTACAACCTTTGGGCAAAACAAGATGACTATTTTCGTCTCTCTTGATTTGAAAAGTAAGATGTGACTTTGACCTACATGAACATTTTAGTACGAGGTGCCACAGTTGAATATTGTACATGCAAATGGATCACTGATGCAAAAAAAAAAAAAAAAAAAAGAGGTAGATCCACAGAGGACAAGGATAAAAACAACAATCAGCTTTTTGAGCACAAAATATTGAGTGCTGTAACAGAACATGATTGGTGCAACCTGCATACCTGAGCCGTGTTGACATCTTGCTAGTGACGTAGTTTCACAGCAGCATTTTGAGCCTTGACACTTTGAGCCTTTGGCTTTCGATTATAAAGCGTTGTATCAGGCCAAAGTTACTTTTGGTGAAAAGTACAGCAACACAGTCATTTTTACGTGACACAGCTGCTGATTCATTCAGAAGCAGCAACCATTGTCTGGTTTGAATGCCTATCAAATCAGTTAATATATTGTGCTAGAAACCAAATGATGTCATTGTATTGCATTCAGACACTTCTACACACACTGGAGAAATGATTTTCTTTTATAATGTACGTATGTGGATAAATAGCCCCTCCATGAGTCATCACATTATTGTGGTGGAGAGGTTTATGTCACACTGATCCTCAGAGCTAAGCTGTCTGGGTTTCTATGCCCCTGTCAGGGTCGCTCATGACAGACAGGCACCAGACAAAGTAGATATCAAGAATACTTTGAAAACTTCCTCAATTCCACAGACACGTCTTCGAGGAAGCAGAGTCTGGTCAGTTGAGTTGTGTTAAGTTGTGTTTGTGTCATCTTAGTCTTGCAGACAAGTACGTCCCCATGCCTCTGTGTGTTTTGTGCCGCTTTCCTTGTGTGTGTGTGTGTGTGTGTGTGTGTGTGTGTGTGTGTGTGTGTGTGTGTGTGTGTGTGTGTGTGTGTGTGTGTGTGTGTGTGTGTGTGTGTGTGTGTGTGTGTGTGTGTGTGTGTGTGTGTGTGTGTGTGTGTGTGTGTGTGTGTGTGGTGGACAAGCAGACTCTGGAGCGAAACACTCCAATTCAGGAGTCAGTAGACTCTATTTTGAGTGAAGCATGGTGTCTGTGGTCAGATTTGAGTTTGTGTGGGTCAACGTGCGCCTTCGTCTACCCCGTTCCCCTTTCTAACCTCCGCTGCCATGTTCGACCCTTCCTCAATTAACATCATGAGGAGAAGTCGTAACGGGCGCGTTCAACGGGACGGGACCTCAGATTTCGGATTCAGGAGGATCAGTGTGGTTTTTGGCCTGGCTGTAGAATAGGTGAGCAGCTCTACACCGTCAGAAGGGTCCTTGACGATGCACGGGAGTTCGCCCAACCAGTCTACATGCGCTTTTGGACTTGGAGAGGCCGTTTGACCGTGTCCCTTGGGGGATCTTGGGAACGGTGCTCCAGCACTACGGGGTACTGAACGCCCTAGTATTTAGTCCATGTAGACTGGTGTCAGAGTTTGGTGCGCAAATCTTGGCTTCCCTGCTTAACCTGCTTCCCCTGCAACCCAACCCCAGCTAAGCGAAAGAAGATTGATGGATAGATGAACTAAGGTGCATAAAAAAAAAAACAACCCTGGATAAATAGTGTGATATCTAAAGCGAACATGAGGTGGGTAGAATGTCAGTGAAGTGCATATGATTACCTGCGCTAAATGCAGGCAAAAAAAAAAAAATAAGTTGAGACTGAGAGCATATACCATCAGAGGCTGTAGAGATTAAAGGAGTGGCTGAGTTGACGTGCATGCTCAGTTATCGAACGCTCTGCGACATGTGCAGCGGCGTTAGCATCTCCTCAAAAATGGCTCCTTTCACATTGGATCCCCTCAGGTTAGCCTCTTGTAGATCACAGCCAGACAGGTCGCAGTTCTGCAGCAAAGAAGCACATAATAGTATTGGGATCAAAAATGATAGGAAACCTCGCTGTGATATGAAGAGTCCGCAAGCCAAGATTTAATTAAATCACTTCTTCCTAGCCTCGTGCGTCGTCCATCTAACTCAAGGCTGAAATTAGTATTGTCTGCAAAATCAACAAACAAATCTGATGTGATATTTGTGAGTGATACTGGTGCTGGGTAATCTAGTGCATTGGTTCTTAACCTAGGTTCAATCGGGTTCATGCATTTGTTGGTTTAGTACTTTGAACAAGGTGATGTTCATGCACGGCTCATTTTGTGCACCAGTAAAAAACATTGATGTCTTGCATTTGAAAAAAATTATTTTAGTTTTCACTAAAGAGGGTTTCAGAGAATGCGCATAAGAAACTGGTGGTGTTCGGTACCTCCAACAAGGAGTGGGCTCTAGTGGGATAATGCACATGATTTAAGCATAAAAAAGAAATGTTACATTAGCGATTTAATAAGTATTAATCGCTCTGATGGACTCATCTCACCTCAAGATCCGTCCCTGCTAAAGTGGCACCCCGCAAGTTGCAGTTTTTCAGCTTTGCGTTTTTCAGAGTGGCCACCCGCAGGTTAATGCCGGTCATTTGACTTCCTTCCATGTCGACTCCTTTCAGATTTGCACCTATTGGCAAAAATATTGACTGGTAACAAACCACATCACAACAAAAGACCACCACATCTGCCTTGCTTAAAGATTTGATGGGTTACCTTCCAGGTTGGCCTTCAGCCCAGAGGGATCTTCAAAGTTGCATCCTTTAAGAGAGGCACCTTCGGCATTGGAGCAGAGCATCTTCACACCTTGTAAGTTAGCACCCTTTGAGACACAGCGTGTTTTATTGAAAATGTCAAGATTATTTCTCACTTTGGATATCCATGTGTGCTTCTTATGTGCTTAATTGGGTTAGTGTGGGTGCATGTGTGGACAGAACTTCACATGACTGAGAGAGGGGGAGGTGTGAAGGGGCTCTATTGTTCAATGACGTAATCTCAACTATTCATCCATCTATCTATTTTCTGAACAGCTCGTCCTCAGTAGGGTCACGGGTAAACTATTTCGGCTGCCTTTGGGTGAGAAGCGATATATACTCTATAGATCTTATAAAGCTCTGGAGAGTGACGTACAGAGCTTTGTACTGGTCGCCAGCCGATCGCTGGGCGCTGGGAACGCAATCTACTGTACTCAAATGACACGCAGCAAATCTTTGAGAAGTTAGTGTAAAAACTGTAAAACAGACCAACTCACGTCCAGGTTGGCTCCGGACAGATCGGCCCGCTCCAGATTGGAACAGCACAGGTTGGCGTGTGTCAGATTGCAACGGCTGAGATTCGCCATCTTAAAATTGATGTAGCGCAAATCAAGCCGGGACAGATCCGCGCCACTGAAATTAAGACCCTAAAATAGTAAACAAGAGGATCATACACACGCAACATTTCTTGAGGTCATATCTTAATCATATCTTTGGACCAAAACCAAAATATAATTCAGTCTAATCGTCTGGCTTATGCACACAACTAAACAACACATGTATGTAATTATTTACATAAATCGTATTCAAATGAATATATCGTGTTGAAATGATTCTTCAGCATTTGACAATTACCTGTTACAATCTACAGCACACTAACCAGCTACAGCATTATACCCAGCCATGTGCTTCATATAATAGGAGCTAAATAAACGATTCTGACAAACTTATTTTGTAAAATACACGTCACTATTACATTAATTCCATTATTTTAGTGTCAACCATAACTGAAGATTAATATCTTTGTAAAGACAGAATATTCTATATCGATTTTGTAATGTGCAAGCGATCAAAGTACTGGCTTGTCTGCGCATTATGAAGTCTTACTATGGTCTGACTATACATATTTCATCTCCTTTCTTCAGTCTCCAGACTTTGTGAGTTTCCTTAACACATAAATCACAGGTCTTGGACTGACAAATAATCACATTTCATGAACAAATCTATGGGATGCATTTGATGCTCCTTTAGCCCGGAGCCATGTGATGCAGTCAGATCATTATATACCGTATTGATATTTTTAAACTTGTATTACCTGGCAACGGAGCTCAGACTTGGTGGGTGTAGCCAAAAGAAAACGCACAAACTCCTTGCGGGAAATGGGAGAATGGTCTTCGGGCGGCTGGGAGTTCTGGTGTGCATATATGACTGGTTAGTGCACACAGCTCAGCCAGAACGACACATCTTGAGAACGTCAAACTACATTACCCTGATGACCAATTCCAACTGATCGGCAAGTTGCTCAATTCCAAAAAAACGAGCCTCCTCAAGAACACCTGGAAGACATGTCATCACTGTTCTGTAATTGCAATACGGGTAAATGCAATATTTGCAATAATTGCAAGATTTAATATCTCCTCTCCCCATGGATTTTCTTAAGAAACGCTAGCAAGAAAATTAATGTGCATTACAATACACAATACCAGATTTATTTGACATATTTACATACACGTTTTGGCTTAGGTTAGGTAAATTAATCTTGAATAAAGTTAAAAGACTGCTCATTTGTCAACCTCAATAAGAGTTAACTTAAAACTATTTGATTACAACAGTTATGTAAACAAATCTGTGGCTTCATCACTTCAACATTTCATTCCCAACTGTATGTTACTACATTGCAATGTAAATTTCAATTTGATTACTTGTTCGTCCATGCCATTCATTTATATTACGTATGTTTAATCATTCTAAACTTATTCTTACCTCTGATATTTATGCCCTCATTGATAATAAGCTGACCATGCCTCAAGTAATTAAGAATGGGCTCAAAGTATTCAGGGCTGCGGTCGATGAGGTAGGCCCCATGCTCATCTTGCTTGTTTCCCCACACATCTGCAGCAAAGAGACAAAATAATTATCGCCAGAGAAATAACTTCGACAAAGGCTCAGATTGAATTTGAAACAAGAGTTGGGTAGCTTTAATGCTCCAGTGTACCTTTCTCTCGAAACATGTGAGCTAGCATACTCTCTGGCTCTTTGCTGACCAGGGTACTCCTAATATACAAAGGGATACAAACAATACAAATTTGAGTGACTACAATTTGCTGTAGCTGAAGACACAAGAGAGTGTGTGAGAAATACCTGGTAGTGGTGAAGAGACGACCACCAATATTCAGGGTTAACCAGTCAGTGTGAGCACCTTGTTGATCAGATCCAGCTTTGACTTCATTTGGAAATTCTTTGAGGAATTACAAGTGTTGTCTTCAGATTAACTCAGTGGAAGATAACAAGATACAGACATTATGCAACTCACCAATAAATGGATCGCCCTCTGAGACATACAGCACGTCGTCATCTCTGTTAAATCCGAGGTAATACCATTTAGAAACAGGGCAATAAGGTTTAATTGACGTATGTTTGTTGTGTCCTCTTACCTGATTAGGGCAATGTCATCGATGAGACCTCCTCTGCCATTATATAAACAGGATGCTTTAATTCCTAATTTATTGCTGGCTACAGATAGTAAGTCAGACAAAGCCCCATAGACTGCTACAACCTGAGCAGAGAAAATACATTTACTGTATTTACTTATGTTGCAGTCTACGACAAGATTGGAACGAAATGGCTCATCAGCCTTGATGCAGGGCTTTCTGAGCCGCGATTGGGTGTGAATGGGCAGAAGAGTAGAGGAAACAACCTTGAATTGGGGGATGAATGACAATTTATGCGACAAATACTGGTACGAAAACCAGCAAAACAGGCTAGTCAGATAGCAGGCCAAACGTACTCTCATAACAGCGAGTTGAGTTTTTACCTACCTTGCCATTTTTAGACGTCCCGTTAACGAATAACGTGACTCTTCTCATTTTTGCTCTTTGGTTATTGGTACTTTGTTGGAAATTTAAACACCACTTGCCTGCCTGCCAGCTAGCATGTATCTGAACCTTACTAGCTAGCAAGAAAACACTCAATAACACGAGACTGCCGGTGCGTTCATGATATTCTGGAATTAATGTAAACATTCAAATAATTGAAATAAGATCATTAATGACTGTTTTTGGAAACACTAATATTAATAATTTTTCAGTAGTTTTTCATATATTGAGTCATGATTAATATTAAACGTGACCACAAAGTATTGAGATTATCTGTATCTACGTTAATTTAAAATGAACAACCGTCATTGAAGCTATCCTCTGACTGCCGCACTGCAATTGGTTGAGCAGGAACTGGCGTCATAAGTTTGGGACGTCAATGGTGACGTTCCAAGTGGCGACATTGAATCGTATCGGTCTAGTATTTTGTTTACAAATAAGAGTTTGATCATTTATTGACTACATAAAACAACATATTTTCTTCAAATTAGTTCAAATGTATGTAAATTTACTATCAACGTTAATCGGTGAAGGCAGACCTGTTAATCCAATGGAACGCAAATTTTCAAAACAACTTGAAACTAAGAGGCAATTGTTTATTTAAACGCTTAAATGATGACGATAGAATTTTAGTCAGTGCACACAAACACAATGGCTTCTGATGGAGAACATTGTTGCTCGTGCTGCACCCTCCCTGTCTCTTCCAGTGTTTTCCAGACAGTGAATGAGATGGACTTTGAACGAGGTTTGTATCGTTTAGCTATGAGACATTAGAGTTTAAATTGTGTATAGAGGTACACATCTTATCGTTTGCAGGTATCTGGTCTGCCGCCATGGATGGAGACTTGAGGCGGGTTCAGTCACTGATCCAAAAGGGCACCCATCCAAACCTCAGGGACTCAGCTGGATATACAGCTCTAGTTAGTTCCCGAAGATGTCATCATTGTATTTATTGTTCCGGATCCATGTATTAAAAGTGTTTCATTTGTGCACATTCTGTTTCAGCACTATGCAAGTCGCAGTGGTCATCTCATTGTATGTAAGTTTCTTCTCGAAAATGGTGCTTGTGCATGTCCTCAGACACCAGGCGGTGCCACGCCTCTCCATCGGGCAGCATTCTGCGGTCACGTGGATGTCGTTAGATTGCTGCTAGTCCATAAAGCCGACCCAATGATCTCTGATGATGATGGTGCGTCTCCTCTACACAAAGTAAGATATACCTGCCAGGACATAGTAATGGGCCCAATGATATTAAGATCCCTATGTTATAACTGTTCTTGATGTTGTCTGTCAGGCTGCAGAACAAGGTCATGAAAAGGTGTGTCAGCTCCTTCTTGAGGCCTGTCCCACACTTTGCAGCCAGAAGAACAAAAGGCTCCAGCTACCCTTCCACATGGCCCCTCAAGAACATTTGCAGAAGATTCTAAAGCAATTCCAGTCGATTAATCCCACCCAAGACTAATTGAGCATTTGAAGGCTTGCTCAAAGAAGCAAGAACACGTAGTACCCTGGAAACGCGTCCAGAGGGGTCCTTACCTTCTCAGATCTTCATAATGCCTTGTTACCACAATCCAAGTGTTCATGTCTCTGTCTAAATTGTCAGAATGTTGGAATTGTAACTGGGATTTTATGTTCAATTCTAATGAGTGTTCTCTTTGTTCTTGTTCCTATTACTAAAACCATACATACTCTTATTTACATCGGCATATGTTGGGCTAGTCATTTACTCTCATCTATTCCGAGTAACATAACGTTTTTAATGCATGCCAGGTGCACCATCTGTTTCCTGCGAGCGATTGGTTTTCCAAATGAAGAGAGGTTTTAAGCAGAAGAGACCGTTTTAATTCAAAAAGAGTTGAACGTTCTTGTGTTTTCAATTTCATGTGAATGTTTACTGTGAATGTTTTTTTTACATGTGAGTTTAGTCTCTGCTGGCTGGTAGTATGAGGCCAGGCAGCAGGGGGAGCCATCAACTAAATGGACCTACTGCTTTGTCCAACCATGTGTGACCTCATCCATTCTTCCTGCTCGTGTTTAGAAAAGTAGCCCGTCAGTCTGAAAGACCATAAAAAGCCAGAGTGGCTGCCACAGTTAATTTGAACACATTGCCTTACATAGGTAACTAAACAGCAGTGGGTTGACTCCTATTTTCCATTTGAGTTTAAAAAAATAATTGGGTCTCTCATGGTAGGAAAACCTACATGCAATATTTATTTTGTCACTTGCCAGACATAATTTAAAAATTTTAACCTGTTTTTAAATGGTCTTGCATAAAAGGACTGCGTTACAGATGTCATTGGGGGGAAAAAACCACAGTTGAGACTTTGTTGCTCATTCTACCCTTTTTTTCATCTTTCTTGTCAGACGGAAAACAAATATCTTGGTTGCAAAATATGGAGAAGATATGCTGTATCACTTTGTTTTAAGTTCTGCACGCCTACAGTACCAAACAATATCATGCTTATTGTAGTCACAATAGAACCGATATGCAGAGAGGGAAAAACTGGGAACACATCGGCCTTTCTATTAATCTGAAAACAGATGGGGAAAATCTCATAATTGAATTCTACTTTGGTAGGAACCATATGTATTTGTTGGAGACAAATACTTCTCTCCTCTACAGTGCAGTGCACTAGACAAAAACTAACTGCTCCCTTAAATCTGAGCAAGTTTCATTGGGGCCGGCCGGTGGGTGGTGTTTCCAAACTACCTTCTAAACCACATCCAGTGCGGCGACTGGATGGGTGCCAGGCCACATCTGGAGCTCATTGCAGCTGACGCCACACAGCACAAGGAGATGGGGTGTTGGGGGGCAGATGGGGTGGTGTTGGGGGTGTTCTAGCTCAGAGGACTTTGCCAAGAGTGCTGTTTACACTCAGTGACGAATTCTTCCTCGCACACAGCCAAGAAGCACGATCGCCCAACTCGAATGAGTGAGCCTTTTTCCACCCAAATCAATGAATCATTCAGCATTCATTACGTTTTGAAGAAAAAGCTCATTTTGCTTTTTAAATTAGCTCTGGTCTTTACTGGCTCACCTGTTGGTGGATGTTAAGCCAGGTGATATTATCATATGGTGTACATACAAATGTGGCACGTGAAAACAGAAACAGAAATGTACTCTGTTTCTAACAGCTGGTTTTAACTCATCCTCATATGTTGACATGTCACTTTTTGGGATGTGGACAATGAAAAGGTATGATTCTTTATGCCTTTAGCTCTCAGAACTTTCAGGTCATGTGGAGACAGAGGGAGGACTCCACAAGATGAGGAATTTGGATTACAGCTCTGTTTAGTGAGATTTATTTGGAAAGCAATGAAACTTCCTGGCCCGGGAACCCACTTCCACCATAATGAGCCCAAGTTTAAGCAGGAATGGATGTTATTCTCATCCAAAATAGATGGCGGTCTGTTTGCAATTCTTGGGTGGATTTGGAACTTGTGTATAAAAGAAACAAAACAAAAAACAGAATGAGGTGGGAAATAACAGTCGTTCTACATTTTTACAGTTTGGAGATTAAATTTAATGCTGCTAGTTCATGTACCTACAATGCCTCAGTACTACTGTGCATGGCTGTAAACTTGTTTTCCATGATATAAGGATGGTCTGCACCTTTTTTAAATGATCTTTTCAGTAGCTCAAGCCTTCCAGCTGCCCTGGCAGAGCTGCCCTGGCAGAGCTGGACCCTCCTGTCCTCACTTGAAGTAATCCGGTAAAAAGCTGGCAGATGGCTACACATTAAGGATTCAGTATCAGAGACTGGCATGGAGGTCTGTCCTAAGCATGTGTCTCATCTGCATAAGAGAATTGAAGTGGGAGTCTGGGTGCCGGGTGAGGAGGTGTAGGGATATAATCAAATCTGTGGGAGCTGCTTTTCCGAGATTAAGCATAATCCAATTTGGACCCCCTTGCAGGTATCTTGTCATCCTCTGTTTGAAGTGTTGCTACATGTCTTTGACTTGCCAAGTAAGCAGGTGATAAGAACCAAAGGTCCAGTGACTGCTTCATGGATCATAGGCTTGCTGCATCCTCATGTGGTCCAAAATGGCAACAAGAAAAAAAACTACACTACAGAAACTTTCATTACAATCAGGTTTCCTCGTGAATAAAATTGCAATCAACTTGCCAGTGGTTTTGTCATTGGTATATTTGAGAAGGGAGTTTATTTTTCTTTTACATTGGGCTGATTGCTTGGGTGGATGGTTTGTTTTTATTGATTATGGAGATGTAATCTCCTCGAAAGCAAGGCCAGACAAGCAAGTCATAAACTATACCATATGAGTCAGAGGACAATAATGAGGCTTTTGAAATCATATATCTACAGCCTATCACAGCACATGGCCATTAGAAAATGCTTTTCAAACTTGGCAGAAGTACGCTCCTTACAATGGGATACTTTGTATTTTCATTCAAACATGGGGTTTGCACATTTTTCTTTTCCAAAGCCATCATACAGCTTTTATGTTTTGGGGTGCTCCATGTACTGTACACAGATGGGGAGATGTTAAGCCCATTTGAGGGCTCTCCGGAATAACATAAAGCAGAACCGTTTTCTTCCCCAGCCTGATCTATCAAACAGCTTTCATTAATGACTTGCAGCATACAGCTTCAAGGGGCCTTTCTTTGTGCAGAAAACACCAATTAGAACATACCATATACAGCATATCACATAAAAGGAAAACTTCACTTTTGATCCCAATTTCCTCTTTTTTTTATTTTTTATTATGGCATCATATGGCGTAGGGTGTTGGTGGAAATTGAGGAACGATTCATGCAGATGAATAATCTATAATTACAGCACACAGTGCTGCCAAAATCAGCAACAATTTTTCTCACACATTCATTATCATGTGCATTATAAGCCCGTGTTGTCAAAAACATCAGTGAACCAATCAGACTCCTACTGTATAAAATATCAGAAGTGATTTGTTGAGCAGGATACGGTGCAATGCAATACTGTTGTCAAAACAGAAGTTCAGCACATTCAATGGTTTGTCACATTCCATCTTATTTGGTATTTTACTTCCCAACACTGCAGTGTCACTGCAAATGTACATTTACATGTACATTGTAGTGTTCTATTGATAGTGAAGGCATTAATGTTCTAGTATTTGGCAGTAAGCGTAAACGCAATAGACTAACAAAAAGGTATGCATAGAAAGGTATACAGTTGACTCGTACAAAAACAAAACTTTCCTCCTATAGACTCACAAAGCAGACATGGTTTATCGTCAGCATTCCATGAGATGACACCAATGTTAAAACAATCTATCAAATCAAGCTTTAATGCAATATTGACTATGTACAGCATTTACAAACATTACAGAAAATTACATCATACCATCAAAATCTTAAAAATGGGAGTGTTTCAAAATTTGTGTTACAAATTGTGTTGTGAAATTACGGGAGTCAACCAACGTCACAACATCTGTCATTTTGGGGAACTGATTGTGTTAGACTTTTAGTGACTGACTAACAAAACCTTACCACATTTCTAGTATGGACGGAATCCATTACAGGTACATGACCTAAGACAACCTAATCAAAGCAAAAATAAATTAAGGAGTCAACCAATGTCACAACACATCTATCATGTCAGGGAACTGATTGTGTTAGACTTTTGGGGACTGACTAACAAAACCTTACAACGTTTCTAGTATGGATTAAAATGATACAATGGAGCTGGAAAAACAGCATAGCAGCAACTGAATACATTTACTTATAGGTACTGGATAAATGAATTTAGATACATGTTATTATTGTCTTAGGATAGGTTTTATGTTATTTTAATTTTAATTTTAAGAGATGCAACCTGATTTCGTTGCATAGTCACTATATTACGACATAGGCCCTTTTACTCTATTTAAGATGCTAACTAATGTATTGATTATTTGTTAATAGTCATCATATTATGACAAATGACTTTTTACGCTATTGAAAATGCTAAGATAAGTAATATATTGATTATTTGGAATGTCTTTCTATGGATTGGATCTTTTTAGCTCTAAAGACCACCAGGGTGGATCAAAAATGAAACAAACCAGATGTCTTCAAACTGCAGACTTTCAGCTTTAATTTGAGGGTATTTATATCCAAATCAGGAGAACAGTGTAAAAATGATAACATACTGAGGATGTGCGCTGAAAACAAAACTGAAGGAAAAATGCCCAAAGAACAAGCAGAAATTGAAGACCCGCGCAATACAAGCAGCACCAGGGATGAAATCTAGCGTCTGGTGATGTCTCTGCGTTCCAGACTTCAGGCTGTAACTGGCTTCAAAGTGATTGAAACCACGCATTAAAATGTCAAGTTTGACTTATGATTGTTAATATGTCCCATTACTTTTGGGCTCTCAATGGTGGGAGGCAAAATATATGCAAACTGTTGTAATTCCAATACACAATTATTGGAATGTACATAAACACCTTCAAATTAAAGCTGAAGGTCAGCAGTTAAAGTAAGTCTTATTTCAAATCCATCACAGTGGTGTTTAGAGGCCAAAAGTTGAGAATTGTGTCAACGTCTCATTATTTACGGACATCACTGTATGTCAGCAACAACAACAACAACATAACTACAAAGTCAGTACTTTGTTGTTTAGTGTGAATAATCAGGGAACGTTACACGTTATAATTGAACAAGTTGGTTACGCTGATGAAGAAGAAGAACTATACAGGCACGTCGTCCCTCTATCAGCAGGTGCCCGACACACACTGGTCCATTCATATGCGCATTCCTATCTCTCCACTCGCAGTTCAGCTGGTTCCTCCCGGCCACTCAGGACAGGGGCGGACGCACACAAAGGGTCTTCAATCTGCCTCAGACAACAGGCAGCATAAAGACCCGGAAAACCACAACAGCGTTGTGTCAAAGACCAAGCTGGGGGTGGCGAGCCTGAGGGGTGGGGGGCTGTGTAGGACAGGGCCACTGCTGATGGATGGATGAGGGTTGAGCTCAAGCAATAGATTGGAAGACGAGGGTGAAGGCTTTGTGCATAAAAGGAGAACATTTGTACTTGCCCATTAACAATGGAATGCAAACACAAGAACGGACAATGAAGCATCCTTTTGGGGTGATGCGGAAGCTGCTAGGAAAATGATGATGCAAAGTATCCTGAGGACACATATTGTTTACACTACCTGTTGCCCGATTCTCTGTGTACTTTGGTGGTGAGCTGTGGTCAAATTTGCCTTCCGTTTACTTTTGCATAAAATATTCTTGGCTTTTCACAGTGTCTGGCATATTTCACAAACCAAAAAAGGAGTGAGCAGTGACCAAGAAATGCCCCACCTCGCCCTAAACTAAATAGACTGTGTTAAAAGAGAATTGCTAAAGTAGAAGTTCAAATGACTTCGAATCAACCATACCACTGTAGCAGTGGATAAGAAAAAATACAAACGAAAAGTCAAATGATATCGCTTGTGTCTTGGAGCAAGTCAATTTGGGCTGTCTTTCCATTTCCAAAAGTATTCTGCAGAAGAAAAGCAGTGTGCTGCAACAAAACACATCAGCACTTGTATACTTGTCTTGGCCTTGTCTGCTTGTGTGACATGACTTTAGTGTTAGAGATTTTAGAGAATTTTTCAAATTTCAAATCAAATATAGGCCTATTGACGATCCCATGTGAAAATATCCTATTGGTTTATTGTTTAGAGAGGAAGTCAAGCCCAAAATTGTCCCTACATTGATATGGTGTATGGGCCCCCACTAGTCTAAACACAGCATTCCGATTATTATTGCATTTGAGGGATTCGAATCAGGCGGCACGGTGATGTACTGGTTAGCACGTCCGCCTCACAGTTCAGAGGGTGCCTGTTGGATTCCACCTCCGACCCTCCCCGTGAGGAGTTTGCATGTTCTCCCCGTGTCCGCGTGGATTTTCTCCGGGCACTCCGGTTTCCTCCCACATCCCAAAAACACGCTTGGTAGGCCTATTGAGCACTCCAAATTGTCAATAGGTGTGAGTGCGAGTGCGAATGGTTGTTTGTCTCTGTGTGCCCTGCGATTGGCTGCCAACCGGTTCAGGGTGTCCAGAGTGAATGTTGTGCACATGACGAAAAGCTGCCACGTGTTAAAGTCCACATCTGCTGCATTGTTATTTTAATTACGCTACCAAGATGGTGTTCATGTGCTTTACAGCAATCAATCAGTTATAATCTGTGACATGAAGTCAAAGGCTTTCAAAGGCACCAGTCAAAAGACTGTTTTGATCAGACTGTGCTGACTTGGTAGGTATTCCAAAATTACGAGTGTTTGAAATGATGCCAAAACATGAGATCTATCCACGAGCCTAAAAAAGCTTTTTGCATTGCTGCTTTGAGCAGGACGTTGAGGAAAGTGCTGTTTATTTGTGCAGGTGAAACATATTGCTCTGAAATATTTCCACCAATGCTCATCACATTCAGTGTAGATTTATTTTAGCATCTGCCTACACTTAGAGGCGATTCAAGTATCAGAGGTTTAGGGGTGCCAAGCCCCTGTAGGGGGCAAGTTAAATATCATTGCACAGAACTTAATGCAATCTAATTCCCACATTTATGAAAGGAAAAAGCACAATACTGTTTTGGAACGTTTGCGAAATTTGCTGAAGTTTATCTAAATATCGCACTGCAGCAAAAGAGGAGTGGATTGGATTTATAAAACAAATTTATGGTAACCCGATTAATTTAAAGGGGAAGAAATCGTTTTGATCACCTCTGCTAAAATTGGCTACATTCCTTTCTCATAGATATTAAATCATTCAGTTCTACCGCTGAGATGAGGTAATCATCAACCTCTGGGTAGGGAGACAACCACTCTTTCACTGAGCCATACCACCCAAATGCTTCAATTTTATTCATTGAAATCCTGACAGTGGATGGTATAGTAACGTGAAGTACGCGTGCACGGCCACTCCTCACTAAGGTCGTGTCACCCTGGCCACCCCACTGGAAAATTACCATTTTTATAATGTCATTACTTATGCTACTTATAAAGTTTATTTGAGAGTTATCATTTATTTCAATCGTCTTTTGGGGTAATGTATACTAGCAAATAGAAATGCAATGCAAAACAATATCCTATTACAAGCATGAGCGTTGGGGTCAATGCCTACAATGCAAAGTGTGAAGAGCCGCAGAGGTGCAAAGGATGGCAGGGAGAGCCAGGTTTCTTCCAACCCTCCAGCGGTGTCAAAATCTGAATAACAGCCCGAAGAGCCGGTAACCTGAATTTCAAAATAAAGCAATGTAAACGACCTTTTTTTTTTTTTTTTTTTTTTTTTCTTTTTTTTTTTTACAAAAAAGCCAGACTGCGGAGGGTTTTTACTTTCCGAACATGAATTCCCCAACTCTTGATAGCGTACAAAAACATTTACAAATTTCTCCCCAAATGCAGACTTTATCCTTGACCTATCGTCGTGTTTATTTAATATTTGTTTTATTTTTACAGCGCTGTTTTGGAGGGTTATTTTAGAAACTGTGGATTGCTTCATTAAAAATAGTCTAAACATTTGTTGTGAATACGTCAGTTGATTGCAACGTGGTGTAGCAGACGCTTCACGAGATAATTTTCATATTTTTTTCCCCCTTGGTTTTACGATTCGCTTTTATTTGCGAACTACAAACCGGAAATGACCACTGTTCCTTTTTTGGTTTGCTATCTAGGATATATGCGCATCCACTCGTCTGAAAATTAAGGGGGAGGTTTGGATTTGCACGGATTCCCGTTCTTGAACATTTTTTTCCCAGCAGGACTAGTCCCAATAACTTTTTAGAATCTACTGTCTTCTGTTTTCACGCGAGGAAATAACACAAACAACAATTAATTTGATAAACTTTGGTCTTTTTCCCCCTGGAGGTGAGAAGACTGCGATTTATCGCGAGTGAAGACGCTGAGATCAATGGACGACCGAATTACTAAAGTTTGCCAGCATTGTTTGTGTTAGCAGCGTTTTAAAGAATACCAGTGGAAATAAAATCCTGGCTGTATCCCACGATACATCTATCAGCTCAAATCCGTTTCATCCTCCGGAAGTTTTGTTCCGCTTTTCCCCCCTGGTCTTTAGTCTGGCACGCACGCGATTTTCCCTGGCCAAGTTTGGGAAAATATGCGCGAGCTTGTTAGCTAAACTTCCACAGTTGCGACCAAAGTGAGAGTTTCAGCTTCCACTCATTACGTGTGGATATTCTCCATTTTTGGAGGTACTTTTTCTCCCTCCAATCTGGGCTAAGGAGTGTTCTTATCAGATTTATCAGACGCTGGCTGGCCCGCCAGTAAGGTGAGCTCTCCTTTTCTTATTCTCCAAACACGTTTTTATTGTATGTTGACGTGCTGTGGGGTTAGCATTGTTCTCCCGCTGCAATTTGAGATCTTACAGATAAGGGAATTTTCTTCACAAGGAATGCACTAATGAATTATTTCCTTATAGCCTGGACACTTCTTTTTTTTAGCTCTTTCAATAATTTTATGCATTTATATACGTAAACACTTTAGTACTACAGATTTGTATAAGTTTCCTGACATACCTTGTGTCATTGTTAACACATTGCAAAGAAATGCTACAAAGTGACCATAATCAATACATTAGTTATCTGAAATAGAGTAAAAGGGCCTTTGTCATAATATAGTGACTGTGCAACGAAATCAGGGTGCATCTCTTAGTTTGTGTTGATCCCCAGAAAAAAGAAAAAAAAAAACTATCCCAAGACAATAGTAACATGTCTAAATAGCCACGAGACACAATGTTATTAGCATTTCTAAATTCATCTATCCAGTACCTATAAGTCAATAAATTCAGTTGCTGCTATGCTGTTTTTCCAGCTACATTGTATCATTTTAATGTGCTTCAGTTGTTTGTCTTCCTTGTTGTTTTTGTATTTATTTTTGCTTTGATTAGGTTGTCTTAGGTCACGTATCCGTAATGAATTCCGTCCATACTAAAAACATTGTAAGGTTTTGTTAGTCAGTCACCAAAATTGTTACACAATCAGTTCCCTGACGTGGTGACAGATGTGACAGATGTGTAGTGACGTTGGTTGACTCCTTTTATTTCACACCACATTTTCCCATAAAACTTTGTGACACATATAATCGAATCACTCCTATTTTTAAGATTTTGATGGTATGATGTAATTTTCTGTCATGTTTTTAAATGTTAGTGTACTTAGTCAATATTGCACTTGTGTGATTTGAATAGATGTTGCAGTATCTGTCTGAAAAATCGCTATTCAATTGTTCAACTTCAGCCTGACCACTTGTCCACTTTTTCACTGACTACCTATTGATAACGTTTTTATTTTTAACTTTCCATATAGAAATCCAAACATCTTATGCTCTAGGCTCACAGTGAAAGGAATTTGGGATGTAAATGTGAACCAAATGGCAATGTGTCAAGCAGCTTGACACTGATTGTTTTTACATTGAAGTGTCATCTCATGGAATGCTGACGATAAACCATATCTGCATTGCGAGTCTGTCGGGGAAGCTTTTGTTTTTGCACAAGTCAAGTGTATATCTTTGCTTTCGTAAAATGGTATGATACTCTGTCGCTCAACTTAAAGAGTAGAGATAACTCAGAAAAGGAATTAGGGAGTTGAATTTTTTTATGATTTATGGATGACAATGAACACCAATTATGGTGTAGGCCTTGTTGTTTATGTGACTTTTAGCTTTGTCAAATAAATCCTTTCTGTTGTTTTAATTTCATGATCTGTTAAAAAGAAACCTTTCTTTAGGACTTTGTAAAAAAGAAAAATCCAATCTTTTTGTGTGTGAAAACGTTTATTAGCAGTATATCTGTGGTCACTCGAAATTGTTTGGCTTTAGAGGCCAATATATTTTTTATTTTGTTTTTGCTATTGCAATTTAACAGATGTCAATCATTAGCAGGTTTTGGCTTTCAAGAAAAATAGATGTTTTGTTTTGTCAATGCAATTGAATTGGCGTCAATTATTCTCAGATTTTCTGTGTGGCCAGGCCCTGTCCTTATCTCTTATGAAATGTGGAGGTCCACTCTACTGTGCTGTACTTTATTGAAGTGATTTGAGGGGAAGTAAAATTTCAAAGTCAAAGTCTGCTTTATTTGAATTTTACTGAGGTTCATCTAATACAAACCTGTATCAGGTATCATGAAGATGAAAATTATTTCTACACTGGCTACATTTTTCATTTCACTTTTTTTGTGTCTTTTCCAGCCAGCTGATACTCAATTAACAAAATATACATAATTTGTTTAAGTGTATGAAAGTTAAAAAGCAAATTCCATGAACCAAAACTCTCTCACTGGGTACACATTGCTTTGGCAAGGGTTTGCTAATTTTGGACTTAAATTGGTTAATAATTCAGACGGGTGTTGGCAAAACCAAGTTGGAGAGTCTACGCTGAGTGTGTATGCATAGTAAAACACACTTTAGTTTGACTCCTGCTCTCATGGAGACTGAGAATGACAGAGCTTTGTGTCATCCTTTGGACAAGCGACTTCCTCCTTCTCACTGCTTGGTCGCTGTGGTGCCAAGGGAACAGGGACCATGCGGCCTTGCCGCAGAAGCACTTTTTTGGAACCATCCCAAAGAGTGAGTCACATCTTACGTAGCCGCAATGACCAAGCTTCTTCATCACCCTTGGTTCCCTATGGGCCAGCTCAGCTGCTGGAAGAGTGAAGTGTTCTCGGAAAGTGAAATGAATTGCTGTAGGGGGAAACAGAGTGCCTTTTTGGGAGATAAACATTCATTGGTGATTAACACTCAAAAGAAACCGCATCAGAACATTGCTCTGGGTAGACAAATAAAACCGATTAGGGTTTTGACTCACATGTGACATTATTTGTTGTTTTCCTGTTAGCTTACTGATATACTTACCGCTGGGGATGCTCCGATCGATCGGTGACTAATCATCGTCGGCCGCTGATCGTGATTTTGGATCACTACAAAAGTGCATTAGAAAATTGCAAATCACACATAATGTTGATCCTTTCAACTGTGAGACAATGTACACGTTAGTATTTTAGTCGTGCTGTGCTGACTGTGTGCACCAGAACACAGGCTGACGAACGTGTATTAGCCACAACACTGATAGGCCAGCGGACCCAGGCATTGACAATTCTGGTTCGCTAATACATCTATCAATGAAACGCCAAAGCGGCAAAAAAAATCTGTATAAAACCACACTGTCTTGCGATTCTATTTTTGCGGGATGTCAAACCTAAATGTCTATTAGATTTGGATTAATCGTGCAGCCTTAATAGAAATGTAACCTTTTTTTTATTCAGATTATTTAATTGGAAAAAGAACTCATACAGATGAATTGATGATTCAAGAAACACTTGGTAATTGGACCTCTAAATTTAAAGTTTACACAAAGCCACATGATCTGTATCGGCCATCCATTCATGGACGATGGTATCAGCGGTATAAAACCCTGCCCGGAACCTCCCTGCTCACAGCAAAATTATTTGAATATTTTTTTAAACAAAGAACTTTTGTTCCAGCTCTCTTGCTGTTGTTGGACATCCCCGCAAATTGTATCTGTGTGTTTGTTGTTGTTGTTTTTTTGCAAGTCAGTGTAGGGGAGCAAATTGTCATTGAGGCTCTTGGTGTTGGACCAAAACAAATGTTAGGTATAGATCTTGAAGTGTGGAAATGATGTCTCTCTACACCGGTGTCACATGACACGCTGTAGTTTTTGTTCTTTAACAGATTCCTCAAGGGGGTAGGGGCAAGTGTTAATCTTGAGGCCAGATGCTAGGGGTGATGCTGATGCAAGCAGATGTGCTGTGTAGGGGTTCAGTCACAGTGCTCCATTTTGCAGGACATAGTTGGTAAAATGTCTTGAGAAAACACGATGACAAACTTCATGAATTATATTCTGTGGTATCAAAGGTTTTGAAAATAAAACATTTAGCCATCAAACTGCCAAGATGTTTGGCCTGTGCACGACTGACTGACTGCATTTCTCATCAGTGTTTATGAAGAATAAGGCCGTAGAGTTTTAGTACATCCCTGAACTTTGTACCCATCCGAGTTTTTTTCTCTACGTTCCACGGTCTTATTTTTTGTCATACTGTCCTCTATTACTCTTTGCTCCCTGCTGAGTTGTAGTTTTTAAGACACTCGGAATGTTCACACATTTGTGCTCCTGTTTTTCCGCAGTTTAAATCTACAAATGACCTGCTGCTGATGCCCAAAGTTCTGACTGGAGTTCCTGTCGCAGAAAAGCCACCAATGTAGCTCCCCTCAACAGGATGCTGATGAGGCCAAGTGTACTTGTCTTTCTGGCTTTCTTTGCCCAGGTTTTAAGGACACAGTGCCGCCCCCCGCCATTCTGATGAAGTAGGTTTGTGGGATAACCCCACACACACGCATACATACACACACTTTGATGTTTGTATTTTTCGACCGTGATTGAAGTAAATCCCTACGATTTCTAATGTGATTGAAAGCATCATGAAGCTGAATTGACTCATTTTCACATTAAAATCGAACGTTCTTGAATCATACCACACCAAAAGTATCAAGTTTAAGCACCTACACCTTAACGTGGACTAGGGTTGACCGCATATGGTTTTTCTATAACTGATGCCGATATTTAGAGGTCAAGGTCAACCAATAATTGATATGAGCTGACGATATTTTTGACTAATTGTTAGGGCCGATATCTCAGAGTTTTGTGCTTTATATACTATTTATTATATTTTCAAAATGAAGTGTAAAAGATCCAATCATTCACTATGTGTTGTGTTGTTAACGGATTGCTACTCGTTAGCAAGAATCACTCAATCAATCAATCAAAGATCGATAAATAACTTTGTCATGTTTCTCAGCCTTGTATGCAAAAGTGATTTCTCATATTGACTGTGATGGTTAGACAGGTTTAATAAGGAAATTAACTGTGACATCATCGGTCAAACATACCACTTTATGACGCTAATTAAGTCCACTTTTCCTCACGATACACAATAGATTCTTGAGATGAATTTTCATTCATGCGTATTCGTATAATAACGTATTCCAAACGTTTTGGTTTGGGGTCTTTCACTAAGGAAGTCGGCAACAGCAGCACTGCACCATTTATATGCCGCTGCCTGACTTTAAGTTGGCGCTACTAAACACAAATATCGCCGATGCCGATGAATTAAAAATAGCAATATCGGCCCCGATATATTGGCTGACCGATACATCGGTCTGATATGGACTATTTTTACACATTATTTCTGACAATGTTTAGTCCTGCCAATTGTAATGTTACGACTTTCTACGACGGATTCATTATCAACTCGGTCACTTCCATAAGAAGGGGAGAGACATGGTGAAACGAAACCCTCTAAATGTACCTTTTGGATAGGCGGCATGACCATAATAGACATGGTAGAATACTTGGGTGTTGACAACTCAAAGTCGGAAGTGGGAATCCGCAGAGAGATATGATCGGTTCAGCATTGTAATCAGAATAATGAATACATTTCTGAAGGTTGCATTTAAGCCAACGGTGGGACATGGTGAAGTAAATGAGTCCCATCTGTGGCTCAAGGGCAGCCCTCCCACAATTTCAGCTCCTGTTGTTCATAGTAAAGAAAGAAAAATCACTGAACGGATGAATTCACTGAAATTATTCATCATTTCTAAGAGGAAAATGGAAGAACAATGCTGTGCTATAATTAGAAATTAGGTTTTGGGGGAATGATTTTCTTCCAGGTGAGCTATAGCATAACTTCTATTTACGTGGGGAAGTGTGAGACACTCCTCAGTTCTTATTCACCAAATGGCTAGGTATTATCTATGCGCCTCTGTGCTTTTCCTGCTGCCCCCCCACTGACTTAAGCTTGGGAATGCTTCACTTTTCTCCACTTCCCTACTGGGTGACGGATGGCTTCAGCTGTCGACAAACAATCACAGCAGAAGCATTTGGTTTCATTCCTTTGTCTTGAGAAGGGAAACAAAATAGTTGCATGGAAATTAGTATCTCCTACCATAAGCATGTTTTTTTTTTTTATGAGTCTTGGGGCTTTATGTTGCGATGCTCACATTAGAAAAGGCTTTTCCCAATTTCAATTAAATACACCGATTACCTCCAGAGGGCCCACTTGTATGTTCAATGATTACAGATGATAAAAATGTGCTTAGGTTGAACATTATTATTGGTTGCAGTTGCTCTTTTTCACTTTTTTGCTGCTGTATTTAAACCAATGTTTTTTTTAATTTGTGCTGTTCAATGGATG
Source organism: Syngnathus acus (assembly GCF_901709675.1). Classification (NCBI taxonomy): domain Eukaryota; kingdom Metazoa; phylum Chordata; class Actinopteri; order Syngnathiformes; family Syngnathidae; genus Syngnathus; species Syngnathus acus. Next base: position 12,245,763 of record NC_051094.1, on the reverse strand, counting down.
CTTTGCAAGGAATGCTTCTTGAATGTAAGGTTTTATTCTTAATGGAAGTGAATGCTCATATTCTGCATGTACAATGGAACCTTGGTTCAAGAACGGCCAGTTTATGAACAAATATTATCCAATATATTATGAAATATTATTCAAGTAGGATTTTTTTCAACGCTGTGTCAAAGACAGGATCAGTCTGTCAATGCTGAAGGACACAGAGAGCAAGGGTCCTCACACCAGGAGACACCATTATTGAACCCACCTGAACTGCAGCTGTGAAAGGTTACCACTGCATCATCCTCATGCCAGAGAAAATAAGCGTGGAGATGGTGGAAGTCCTGAGAGTAGTGGAGCCAAGATTGTCCGTACACCTACCAGCACTTGCGTTGACTCCCCAGAATTCCATGTATGGAGTTGTATGGCGCCTGAAGAAGGAAATCCCCAACTCCCACATCCTATACATATCAGTATCGCAATCCGAAGTCCCTGGTTCACTACACACCAGAGCTGGAAAAAAACATTGGAGAGAATTGGACTTGTATTACATAGAAATCTGTAAGGGTTCATGTGACTTACATTTCTCCTGAAGCCCACATATGGGGTACTTCCCTCTGCCGTTTATCCGAAAAGAGGTGCTTTAAGCCGACCTCTGAGGGTTGTCTCGCAGTTATCCATAATTGAGGTGCCTGTTACATACTTGTATTCTGTCGTTGACTTGGCAGCAATGGTGACCGCACGACACAAAAGTCGTCACTCAAGTTATATTTGAACATTTTCTATAGTGGAGAGTGAGTTTGCTAACATATTTACTCCAATGGCTGTTTTTTTTGGTGTCCTTTCCTACATAAACAATGAAATAATGCTAATCTGCGTTTTCAAGCGAGCGCACTAAATCTTTTTACCTCCATCTTAGACACGACCCCAAAATGATGCCACATTGTTTACAAACTCTAAAGATGTCATTAAGAAGCGTTACATCTTTTGTGGTTCCATGAAGGTTCTGAGGCTTAAAACGGTTTAATTCTATTGACATTATTTTTAATGTAAGAGACAGAACAAGTTAGTGCTTTATCCAAGGTTCCACTGTACCTTTAAGACTTTTATTGACCAGTGAAAAACAATTTGTCTTATTTTAACGTTTCGTTGGTCCACTACTCACCACTGTCATGAGTAAAAGCAAAGTCATAGCAGAGTCTCAACAAGAGCTGCCAGCTACCTTGATTGAAGGAGAATCCTTAGCAAAATAAAATGTTGAACCAGTTTATTCACAACTATTTTGACTCCCGTGACTGTTGATAGCTTTGAAATTAGTACCGTAATTTTCGGACTATAAATCGCGGTTTTTTTTCATAGTTTGGGTGGGGGGGCGACTTATACTCAGGAGCGATTTATATACATATATATGGTTTTTTTTTCACTTTTTTGGGCATTTTATGGCTGGTGCGACTTATACTCCGGTGCGACTTATAGTCCGAAAATTACGGTAGTAAGATACTACTTATAGTCAGAGCAATAAAATGTTTTGCTGAAGTGATCCATTTCATTTTTGAGCTGCCCATTTGACTTTGTGGTGGGAAGCTAAATGTTGTTCAGTTTGTTTTAAATGATAATAGAAAAGCTTAAAGTTTAACTTTGCCATGCACAGAAATCCTCGTCGCTCCCAATTGTTAATCCATGCTAATTGTCATCAGCTAATTTAGCAGTGAAAGGGTCGCTCCACTGGAGAGCTTTCATGAAAAAGTTTTTATTAGAATTTTGGGGGATTTGCTAATGGCCATTGTGCTGCTATTCTTGTGCTCCTGCTGTCCTGGCCTTTGCTCTAATCAGTCCCTTCTAACTCATTGCCCGCCTTTTCAATCTCTTGTGGTGCTTAACAGAGTACCACTACAGAGCCCTGACCAGCCAGCAGATTTTGCTGCATTTAGCCATCACTTCAGTGCGCAGGAGGGAAATCCCAGAAGTCATTCAGGCAGCATATTGCTTCCTATCGCATAGCCAGAAGTGTGTCCAACGACTGGCGCCAACTCTTCCTTTCACACCAGTGAACTTTTTTTGGACCTCTCATTGTAAGCTTGTCAGCATGCTTACATCTTCACATAAATTCCTTCAAGGATTTCAGTTATTAGGCTGATTTTAAACGGTGTCAATCATTGTCTCACCAAATAGTTAGAAGAACAGTCCAGATCTTTAATCTAGTGTAATCCAATCATAGCGGCGGCAGGAGGCTTCACAGAGATCAAACATGCTCATATCCAAAATAAATGTTCACTAAGCTTCATACTTGACTTAGGGCGAAGAGTTGAAAGCAAATTCCTGTTGCGTTTTGAGTTCATGAAATTTCCACGAGCCTTTTTTCTTTTTTTTTAGTTAGGTGCGTTTGTGTTACACTCAATGCTGTTGTCCCTCAAGCACAAGTGTTCTGGACTGTGGGCTACAATAAAACAACACCTTTTTTTTTTACAACTTTTCTGGGCGTTTTATGATGTCTGCTGCCAGATTAACAGATGGTATGTTGACACCGTTTTATCAGTGGCATCTCCGTTTAGAGGGCAGTAACAGAAACACATCGAATGGCCCTCACACAAAGCAGAAGAGTTTGCTTATGCTTTGGAAGGCATGCACGTTGGATCACAATAAATGTCTGCTTTGGACTCTTTGGTTGTGTTTCTGAGGAGAAAGTTGATCCTACCCCCTGGCCCCTTTTCCTGCTGGGATTAAGGGCCTGTCAGACATATGCGATCCAGGAAATACCTTTACTAGGCCCAAGCGCAGTCACCATAGCAACTGCTAGTAGAACCTGCCACTGCAGGCCTTCACTTGTGCGCACTCATGTGTACATGCTAACTCTTTTGGGTTTCCTGGCTACTATTGTGAGGAGGGCTTTGTTGGATGGTGGGAGGTGTTGTTGTTCTACTTTAATATGTGCTTGTTGTTGTGATGAGGTATGTTTTTAATTACTTTCTTACCTAGCTACTAGTCTTTTGTTGTTTTCTGACAAAGTACACGTTTGGTATCATGCAAAGGACTACAAGGTGCCTAAACAAACAACACCATTGTGACTGTGTGTCAACATAATTCGGTTACTCCCTCCCTCCTGGGCTATGTAGTAATTTAGAACAAGGGGGGCTCAGGTGTCCTGCTCTGTGACGCCTTCCCTGCTCTTCATTCCTGTAATTGAATTTCACCTTCCTTTCCCTAGTGGCTCCTCGCCTGTATGCCGATCGAGCCCCATTTAGGAGGCAATTTAATTTGGGGAAGAGGCACCGCGGGCCTGGTGCCAGAAGGAAATCGGGGAAGGTCTTTTCAAGTGTCTCTTGGTTATTGCTGTATGATTAAAGTACATTTTTCAAATGGACGACCTCATTTTTGCGTGGTGTCTGACTGATTCAGGAAGTCACCATCAATTGTATTGATTCTGTGGATTTGGAGGAGTTTTTTGCCTGATGCTGGATATTTCTTTCTTTTATTGTTTACTTTTGGAAATGATAACATAAGATGAACTGCTCAATCAAATACCATTTCCTGTCATTACATTTAGTTGCCTTGGAAACGCAAGCGGAGCTTTTCACCCTCTATCTTGGGGATCGTCTGGACTTAAGTTGCTTCACCAAGGACTCCCTCCATGCTGTCAACTGGACCAAAGACCATGTGGTCGTAGTGGATGGAGAACACACACACATACGCAACGGCCAGCTGGAGATTGAGACAGTGGAGCTGGCGGACTCTGGCATCTACGCATGCATGACCTTGGGCAACCACAGTGTCTTTTTCAACGTCACAGGTATAGCCATGAAACAGCCACCAGAAATAGTCATGCAGTCATTGTCAGTGCACTAAAATGCCCAAAACAAAATACTTCTATTCAAACAGTTGACACCCTGGCCTCGTCTGAGGATGATGATGAGGATGAAGAATCTTCTTCGGAGGAAGCAAAATTATTAGGCAGTCAAAAACTACTTCGTGAGTTGCCTGAATTCTGTTTACCTTACTAGTGCTGCTGTATTGGCTAATCATTTTTACACATAGGAATTCACACGTTGAAGAACTTTCTTGAGGGTTCAACGTTCAAAGATTGTGTGCGCTCGTTCGTGTGTGTTAGTGTAAGAAAGTCACTCTGACATGTACGTTTGAGACTCATTCAAAGCTTTATCTGTCATTTTAAGAATACAATTCAAAAATTTATCAGCTTTCAAAATGTTTGCGTATTGTGACCTTTGTTTTATTTTATTCAAAGTATTGATTACCCGTGTTTCTCTATTTCCTTGTTGTAGCAATGGCTCCACAGTGGGCTCACCCAGAAAAAATGGAGAAAAAGCTCCATGCTGTCCCTGCCAGCAAGACTGTCAGATTCCGCTGTCAGGCCAGTGGCAACCCAACACCTACACTAAAATGGTACAAGAATGGAAAGGAGTTCAAGAAAGACCATCGAATTGGAGGTTTTAAGGTCAGAATTGTTTTTCCAAGGCTATTGATCATCATCATCATCATCATTTGATCTTCTACAATTTATAAGTCTAACCTCCTTTGACATGTCGTTACATGTTCTGGAAGTTCAAACAGGGGTCCTCCTCACAGGACATCAGTAACTCAGTCGTATGTATTTTGATCGTTCTAATGTACATAGTAACTCAGTGACCCGGATCCCACTCCACACAGAGCAAACACAGAGCACATCCTTTATCCAAGCAAGCTGAATTCATAATTGTTTCACTGTTGGTCAAGTGGGAGTTTGCACTATTCAAGATAAGACAACTGTCTCCAATTTCCGATTGAAGCAACTGCCAGATATTTTCTGAATTTCTTTTGTGATAGCGCCATATTATCAGTATTTAGATCACAAAGGGTCAAGTAAATGTTGAACTCAACATTTAAAAGGTTTTTGAAATTAAGTCATTTACTTTTTCACACATGAAGTTTGTTTTTAAATGGCGCTTTAGTTATTGTCCCGTAATTACCTGGGCAGTATTCATGATCCAGTAGCATCTGCATATTTTTCCATTTACACATTTAGAGAAAAGGAATTACACTCGCCTCCTCTTCCTTCCCCTTAATGTCTGCTATTTCTAATAAAGAATGATATCGGCTGGTTTAGCCTATATCTAAGTCGAAGTCTTCTTCCTTCCCAGCTGGGACACATTTAGGAATTTCCTCTCAGCTGCCTGTTCCTTGCCTCTTTGCCCAGCCTACAACAACCAGGCAGCACAACTTGCCATCTGGCTGCTGCTTTTTCTTTCTTTTTTTTAATAATGCTGCAAAGTTCCACATTGGTGGTTCAGGATGTCTCTCATCTCATCTCACTCACGCTTGCTTTTATTGCCAGACTCCTATTGTTCATATTCTGTATGTTGTGTGCTTTGAGACGTGCTGGAAGAAGAAAATAATATGGACCACATGTATGAAGTCAAGCACGACACATCTGGCAGCAGGCAGCTGGATTCCCTCTTGTGTTGGCTAAATGAGGGAAAACGCATGGCTCAGTCTCTGTACGATGCATGTTTGATGTTGCCATTGCCTTGGAGGTCTGTTAGCTAATCACGCAGTCCTGGTCTTGGCAGATTTATGAAAGAAAAATGATTGCTCGAAATGAAGCAGGATCCAAAAAAACATTCTTGTTTCGTCTAATTGGCTTAGTTGTAAACAAATACACAGCCACAGGCAAAATGTATGATATAAGTAGCGGTATTTACGTGTTTTCCTTGTGATGCACCGAGACTCAAAACAATTCATGTAATCTTACAATCGTACATCTTGGGAAGTACTGTTTTTATAGTATTTCATGAACTTCCTGAAGATTTTCACTATTCTCTTGACTGGCTTTCCTATAATTTTTTTTATGGATTCTTGATAGAACTGGAAAGCCTAAAACATTAGTTGATTACATTGCTGTGGATGAAACTCTTTTCTCCAATGCCTAGGTTCGTGACCATGTTTGGACCATCATCATGGAATCTGTGGTGCCCTCAGACAAGGGAAACTATACCTGTGTGGTGGAAAACCAATATGGGAAGCATCAATCCACACCTACCAGCTGGATGTTGTCGGTAGGAGATGTTTCTAAAAATGATTTACAACAGAGTTTCTTCCTTTTTCAAGGGTGTAGATTTTTTTCAACTAGAACCTAACAATACATTGACAGGGCTAAATGTTGCACTGTTGCGCTCAAGCTTTATTCTTTGGTGGACTGGCACAAAAGTTAGTTGCACTATTTTCTACCACATCACATTGAATGTATCGATTCACGCGATTTGATAGATTCTGCTATCTTACTTTTTCGTTTTGTAGGTGTATAGTCTTAAGAATATTGAACATTCACATTGAAATGTTGAATAATACATTTTTAACTTGGCTCGTTTGAAAATTAAACAGTACAATAAACATGGGATTTATTAACAAAAAAATCATCAAGCAAATACACTGAACAAAAATATAAATGCAAAATGAGAGTACGTACATCTCCACATCTTTACATGGTTTTATGTTTTGGCTGTGTTGCAGAGCGCTCTCCACACAGGCCCATCCTGCAGGCTGGTCTGCCCGCTAACCGCACCGCAGTGGTGGGCAGTGATGTAGAGTTTGAGTGCAAGGTCTTTAGCGACCCTCAGCCTCACATCCAGTGGTTAAAGCACATCGAGGTCAACGGGAGTCGCGTCGGTGCAGACGGCTTACCGTATGTCCGTATCCTCAAGGTAGGAGCTCACTCTGATTGACTTTCCTTCGATCTCTCACACTACTGTTTTAATTTTGCTGCAGCAGGTAAATGTGTAAAAGGATCAAGCCTATTGAATTGTCCAAAAGTGATCTTGATGAAATACCTCCAAAACATGCGAGTTCTGTGTTTGAGCTGCACATGACATTGTTTTACTTCCAGCATTCTGGGGTCAATAGTTCGGATGCTCAGTTGCTGACCCTCTCCAATGTGACTGAGGAGGACAGTGGACAATATATATGTAAAGTGTCCAATTATATAGGAGAGGCCAATCAGTCGGCCTGGCTGACTGTCACCAGATTTGAGCCCACAGGTAAACATCACGCAGCTGTACAGGACTACACAGAGGAGACACTTCCAAGACCACCTGGATAAATTAGGGCCGTACAACAGGAGACACCCTCAGCTGTTTCTCTCCTCCCACCCTCCCTCCATTTCCTCACACCCGCTCTCCTGCCTCAGTGCTCCTGACTGTAAATGACGCTATGGAAAATTCCCAGCAGAACAGTTGAAAGTGTTTAGTCTCAGGTTTACATTGGACCTATTTTCAATACTCACTCCTTCCTCTGCCTCTACCTACAGCCCCTTTGCCATCTTTCACGAATTGTGCTCCCTTGCCCTTTGACATGCTCACACTCTCTTCACTCTCTGTGTGTGGACTCCCTTTGGTTTTTTTCCTCTTTCACAAACGTCTAGTTGCTTGTCTACTGTTCACTGTCCACAGACAGGAATGTGTGCCCCAGTGTGAGTGTGATCTGTTCTGCTGTGGAGTTTTCCATGTTGCCCATCTTGTGCATGGGGAGATGAAAGTGAGGTATTCAACATGGTGATGGGTTGGGTTTAGGCAACCAGATTCAACCTAACTAGCTATTCCACTAACAGATTCTTGTCTTGGAGGGGGGGTTCTCCCTGACAGGTCCTTGACTGTGGCTTTAAGTCATCCCTTTTTGGGCAAATGGTGTTTGATGTAGGAGGAGGAAACTCTCCTCTGTTACTTTTCTCTTTCAGAATTCTTTACTCATGGTCCTTCTTTCTATTGGGCCTCTTGTTGGGTCTACTTCCTTTATTTTCTAGACCGCTGGCCTTAACACCACGGACAAGGAAATGGAAGTCCTGCAACTGAGAAATGTGTCTTTTGATGACGCTGGGGAGTATACCTGCTTGGCGGGAAATTCTATCGGGTTCTCTCATCACTCTGCATGGTTGACGGTGTTTGAAGGTATCAGTGGTTCTGCCTCGCTCTCCCCAAGTTCCCCTCCTTTTCCTTGACGTCAGTCTGTCTGTCTTCACATTTGTCAGAATTTGAATCAAAGGAAATTCTGTCAAAATGTGAGGGGGGACAAATGTAGTGCTTCATTTCCTTTCCCTCAGCATGGCTCCTTCCTTAACGTGCACCTCGCTGTGCTTACATGAGAATGCCAAACTACCTCAAACCTTGTCTGGGGGAAAAAACATGGACTAAAGATGCAAAAATTAATAACCATTTAAAAATCAGGCAGTAAATAAATGAAGAATTCTTTTTGCCTTTAGCCAGATTTATTTTTAAACGGGTAGTTTGGCATCTCTGTTCAGATTTCACTTTGACCTGTCTGAATCTTTAATAGATGTTTGCTTTTCTTTGACAAGCGCTTTAAATGACATGTATGCCTCGTGTCATTTCCTGCTGCGAGTCCTCCGGCCGGCTCGGATAATTGGCTCTCTGTACTTTGTGTGTCTCATTCCTCCGTGTCGGAATGGGCATTTGTCCAATTATCAAGCTGCTTGTCAGTCAGCCTCTTAACACAAGTGCAGCTCACTTGTGCAATGCTGGTGTTGGTGATGGGTGTAGCAGCACACTTGGTTTGAGATGCAAAGCACATCAGTAGTGCTATGTTAGACAAGATTCTTCTACACGCACACATGATTCTTATACACGCACACATGATTCTTATACACACATACACTTATTTAAGAATTTAAACTATGCAATATAATGATACGCAGTGCAGTGCCATCCCAAGCTAATGTGTGCCTCATTGTGGGTTACTGGGTGTGAATACATCTTTGATGCTCCTTTTTATTGAATGGGAGGATAAAAACAAGATCTCATTAAGTTTCAGTTCTAAATTTATTTCCTTTTAATTCCATGCTTATATTGGCTCTTTCATAAAGAATACCAATACACAACATGTTTCGTGAAAATTACACACGTAATTAATTACATGTGAGCCTATGCCTTGTGGCACTAGAACATTTAAAGTATGCATGTCCCTGTGTGTGCGTGCGTGTATTTGTGTGAAGCGTGCATGCATAGCCTAAGCATTGTGTGTGACAACCATGTTCTTGGCCTGGTTTTGGCCTCTCCCTCTTTAAATGTTAATTGGGTTATAATTGTGCTAAAATTCAAATGTTCTAATACTAAAACCTAAAAATTGAATATGCCTGTACCAGTGATGATAAAGTCCCATTTTCAGTGTTTTAGAGGAGTGGTGTCAAAGCGTCTGTTTTTAGACACAATAGCTTGATTGGATGTTTGTGTTTGTGGTGATGTGTGAAAGTGCTAATGAGCATGTTTCAACAATTAGGTACAGGTCATATTTAACAGTTGATGTTACTACTCCCCATGTATAGCCATGCCACACTATCCTCCGGCCAACCACACGTATCTGGAGGTTGTCATCTACTGTGTGGGCTTCTTCTTCATCGCTGTCATGATTGCCATCGTAATTATTGTGAAGATTCGCACCTCCTCCAAGAAGAGTGACTTCAACAGTCAGCTGGCTGTGCACAAGCTGGCTAAAAGCATCCCTCTGCGTAGACAGGTAACAGAAAGTAGATAGGGGGTTTGGAACATTTTTACCCTTTCCACTCCTTTCTCTCACAATATCCCTTTTGCTCATACCTGTATGAGTGTGTGTCTATGCTTTAAATCTACTAAAAGCATGCTTCCATAGATATTGTCAAGAGTCCAAGTTGTGTATCAGGTAGGTATCGTGTTTTTCTTGAACTAGTGGTACAAGTTAGTCAACTAGGTCTAAACAGCAAAATATTTGTTTTGTTTCCCACTGCTCTTGTCTAAATTAGTTTAGGCAGTCATCTGTGTGTGTTTCCCTATGAGGGGATTAATGTCAGGCTTCTTCATCTCAGGTGTCAGTGGACTCAAGTTCCTCCATCCACTCTGGTGTGATGTTGGTTCGACCATCTCGACTTTCCTCCAGCGGCTCTCCAATGTTGTCAGGGGTGTCTGAGTATGAACTGCCGCAAGATCCCCGTTGGGAGCTTCCTCGAGATCGGTATGTACAGAAGATGTCTTTTTCAGACTTAAAGATGCCATGCCATCAAAATCCACATTTTACCACTCTTATTTGGCATAATATGGGTCAACGTGAGTCTGTGACATGGCTAAAGGGCATTCGCTCTGTCACGACTGCCACTTGGTGGCAATGATATACACACGACGTCCTGAAGTTAAAAAAAAGATAAGAAATACAAGTTCATTTTTGATAAATCCTGCTAGCAATACCAGCACTGTACCAAAAAAAGAGCTTCCACAACAAATATACATTTGAGCCAACTACATAACTTGACATGAGTCAGACATTTAAAAGACAAAAACGAGCTCAAATCTATTAAACATGATAAAATAACACTATTTAAACGGAAAATGTGCTTACCCATGGTAGAAGAGCCAAAGTCCCGGAAATAATGTCCAAGCGTATCAGTCTGAACAAAAGCATGGCGGCCATTGTTTACAAGTAGCTCTCTATACACATGGTTGTTATCGCGTGAACTGTGAACTCAACTCTTCAGCAACGCATCCATTCCGCAGTCAGTGTGAATTAGGCGTTACCCTACAAGAAAGAAAAAAAAAAAAGAATACACGGCATTACATTTACTGAAAGTGCTATTAGACTAAAAACACAAGGCACCGACCACATGAATCAGTGGTGTGAAAGAAAATCGTACTGTTTAAACCTATCAGTGTATGGATGTAACTGCATGTAGCCTTCTTTTAAAATGTCTTTCTTGCAGACTTGTTCTCGGAAAGCCCCTGGGCGAAGGCTGCTTCGGTCAGGTGGTGATGGGAGAGGCACTGGGTCTTGACAAAGAGAAGCCAAGTCGTGTGACAAAGGTTGCAGTGAAAATGTTGAAGTGTAAGTAAGCCCTCTTTTACCACTTCGTATTATCTGTAACTGTCATCGGTTGGAATATATATCTCGGATTAGTGCAGCAGCCGCAGACCTCTGTGCCTGTTAGATCACTAACAGTAAACAACAGTTCAATTGACCGTGACGGGGATTGAACAAAAGAAGCATTCATTGTCTTGAATCAAAGCACGAGATGTGTAAGAGCTATGCTGCTTGTTTCAAAGAATGTCTTATTGTTTTCAAGAATATGGTCTAATTCCCCTTAATATCATCTGTTTGTGATGCCCTCCAGCTGATGCCACAGAGAAAGATTTGTCAGACCTGATTTCAGAGATGGAAATGATGAAGATTATTGGCAAACACAAGAACATCATCAATCTGCTGGGAGCCTGCACACAGGATGGTAAGAGCCCCCCACCGCCTCTCACAAGGAGTCATTGCTGTGCTGTGCTGGCAATGGAATGTGCTTTGATTAATAGTTGGCTCGTATCTATATTTATTTGCCTGAATGTCACTGGTGAGAATGCACACATTATAGACGTGCTTATTGACAAAATAGTTCTAATTGATATAATGAATCAGAAAGTGGTTTAAATCAACAGATATGATGGATATAAAGACAACAAATATTTCCAGTCATCATTTTGCCCATTTATCTGCAGGTCCTTTGTACGTGATTGTGGAGTTTGCGTCCAAGGGCAATTTGAGGGAGTTTTTGCATGCTAGACGCCCTCCAGGCATGGAGTACTGTTACAACCCAGACCAAGTTCCTGTCGAGAACATGTCCATCAAAGACCTGGTGTCTTGTGCCTATCAAGTGGCCCGAGGCATGGCGTACCTGGCTTCCAAAAAGGTAATATAAGCCCAACTTGATCAGTCTAAAGAAACAGCATTTATTCAAACCTCTTCATTATGTATGATAACCCCCCATTGGCATCACTATAGTGCATCCACAGAGATCTTGCTGCTCGTAATGTTTTGGTAACGGAAGACAATGTGATGAAAATAGCTGATTTTGGCTTGGCAAGAGACATACACCACATTGATTACTACAAGAAGACCACCAATGTAAGTAGTTTCATCAGTTTGGAGAAACACATTTGAATTTGATGAGCAAAAATAACTCAGGCACGTTTTTTCCCCACAGGGTCGTTTACCGGTCAAATGGATGGCTCCTGAAGCACTGTTTGATCGAATATATACACACCAAAGTGATGTGTGGGTATCATGTCGCTGTATTTTCTTTATTCTGTCCCACTGCAATATGGTGAAAACTCTTGAGTTCCTGTGCTTGTCTGCAGCTGGTCATTTGGCGTTCTACTTTGGGAAATCTTTACTCTGGGAGGCTCTCCATACCCCGGCGTCCCTGTGGAAGAGCTGTTTAAGCTGCTGAAGGAAGGTCACCGCATGGACAAACCCTCCACTTGCACCCAGGAGCTGTAAGGAAATTATGACTTCATCTGGCATTTTACCCTGGAATGTTTGCAACAGATCCAAAAACTGGAAAAGATTTGGGACCTTCACTGGTTGCCTGAGGTTATGTGTTGGTCTCTGTTAGTTTGGTAGTTCTAGTTTGTTACAAAGTCACTTAATCAGCGTGTACAACCGTTTTAGCGTAACCTATTAACCATTGCATTTTAGGTGGAAGGTGCAGATTGAGGAATTTATTACTATTTGCCCTTTGAGACACTTCATAATAGTGCACCCCAGAATCAAAATCTTAAGTCATCCTCCATTAAGAATTGGTCTGCCACCCAGCAAACAAATGAACAAACAACTGCTATTTTTTGTTGTTCTCTAGTGAGGGTGAGGTGTTGCTTAACTGCTCTACACATGTGAAAAGCCTTATTTGTGAAAAAATAAGTATTGATTTTCTTTACCAAACATGGGTCACATTTTGTCTCTATCACATTCAGATGTTTTTAGATATATACATGGCCCCAAAAGATGATATTTCATAAAAACGCTGACACGGCCCCTCCCGTGAATTCACTGCCATTCAAAAGATACTTAAATTTCCTTTGAGCAGATGTTATTACGGCAACTATTTACATACATGAGATTAACAGGCCAAGATCTAAAAATGGACTATTTAGGTGAGTCTCTCAACTCTGACAGGTACATGATGATGAGAGATTGCTGGCATGCTGTGCCCTCCCAGAGGCCAACTTTCAAGCAGCTTGTAGAGGACCTGGATCGTTGTCTTGCCATGACGTCCAACCAGGTCAGTCCTTTCCTCATCAAGGGTGAGAGCAGCAGCCATATGTGTCGTGGAAACAAAGGTTTTCATAGTGAGTCTTTCCCGCATACAGGAGTATTTAGAGCTGTCCGTGCCATTGGATCAATACTCCCCCAACTACCTTGACACCCGCAGCTCCACTTGCTCTTCTGGCGAGGACTCTGTCTTCTCCCACGATGCTGGTGCTGAGGAACCCTGCCTCCCAAAGCTCCCTCCCCATTCCAACGGAGCGGCCATCAAAAAACGCTGATACCTCATCACCAGTCAGACAAACATTGACATTTCTTCCACTCCCTGCCTCATGCGGTTGTGGACTCTTCTTCCCTAAAATTCCCAAAGATAAAGCTAAGGACCGCCGCTGCTTGGTGAGACAGGAGCTGAGAGACACCTCAGAGAACTTGTTGGATCTCAAGGACCGCAAAGCGCAGCTATTTCCCGATCCTGGTGGAACGATGTTTACCGGGGCACTTTCTATTATCAAGAGTGGAAGTTTGTCACGGTGTTGAAAATGGGTTTCCCATTCCTATGCAGGACAGGGCCTTTTTTATTCATTCAGTTCATCGGGATAACATTTTTGCTTTAAAGACTAAATACCAAGGAACTAGGACCATGGTACATTGCGCCATTCACTATGTCTTCTTGTAAATACTGCCAGAAAAATATAAATATGAATATATATGTATGTATATACCGTGTGTGTATGTATATATATATATATGCATACATACATACATACTTAGACTATACTCTTATTTTTATCACTGTAATAGATTTTACTTTTGTAAAGTGATTGATTGACCCATTCTTGAGTATAGTCCACAGGGGAGATATCACATGACTATTTTTCCCCCCCAGAATTGATTGCCCTCATTTTATATTGTACCCATCAATACAAAATAGAGTATTTTTTTTATTTCTTTAACATGCTTTTCAATATTACATCATGCATATCAGTGTACCAGTGATATTTGCAGGTGCTCCATTCCACACCCAGATGAATATCAGTGTAACTGATTGTGTACGTGAGTAAACTGAATTTTATACATCTTGCCCAACTGTCAACATGTAGTTCCTGCTTACAAAAGCCACCCTACTTAGCTTCAGTAAATGTCATGCACTTCCTCTGTGCATGTATGTTGTGTAATTCATTTTACTGTATAAGCTTTAACCATGATGTTCATCTTCTGCCAAATAACTTCTGATGATGAGATGTGGAACACTCATCCTCATAAATGGATAACATGAAATAAAATGCTTTTTTTTTTTAAGAAAAAGAAATACAAAAGCTGTTCAAGAATGAGCTGAAGTGTGTGTGTGTGTGTGTGTGTGTGTGTGTGTGTGTGTGTGTGTGTGTGTGTGTGTGTGTGTGTGTGTGTGTGTGTGTGTGTGTGTGTGTGTGTGTGTGTGTGTGTGTGTGTGTGTGTGTGTGTGTGTGTGTGTGTGTGTGTGTGTGGTGTGTGTGTGTGTGTGTGTGTGTGTGTGGTGTGTGTGTGTGTGTGTGTGTGTGTGTGTGTGTGTGTGTGTGTGTGTGTGTGTGTGTGTGTGTGTGTGTGTGTGTGTGTGTGTGTGTGTGTGTGTGTGTGTGTGTGTGTGTGTGTGTGTATACAATCACGCACACAGAATAGTTTCAATTCCCCTCGAGTTGCTGATTAGATTTGATAATGTGCTGCTGACATCAGCAGATGTGTGGGATCCATGGCCATGGTACGCAGTAAACATGATTTATGGTCATGTGAATGGCTTGACAAGTGTTAGAGCTACACCTCCTTCCATCAACCACACCAACCTTGATGCTTGTATCACTGGTCTGGCTTCCTGCCATAGACTGATGCATTACCTGGCTTGCAATCTCCATGCAGCCAGTTGTAGCAAGCCACACCATGCGGGCAGCAATTAACCTTTTTTAAAAGCCAGCTCTTGAGAGTTGGGGTCAGTGCAGATGGCCCTTGATGTGTGATATGTTTTAGCAGATGAGGCTAACACTTGGATCTTGAAGACAATTATGTTACAGTACATGGTGGCTACCAGTGGATGCTATAGGAGTCAGACAAACACATGACCTCATTGTTTTGGGGGTGAAATGTTTTCCACGCCTGGAAACAGGGAGCAATAAAAGTCCCCTGTGCGTTTTGTGGTTGAGGTGATTCTGAAGGGCTCCATATAAGAATAGCAACAACAAGAGAAATCTTGCTTTATGAGCTGCTAATGGTGCACAGGGGCTATTTGGCAAAGGGTGTTATCACTTTGGACAGATGGCACAGGAAGAATTTTTATTGTCAAATATCATCCAGCACAGCAACAGTTAAACTGTCAAGTCAGTTGACGATCGTCATCCATGTACTTTGTATATTGATTTTTGGGGGGGAAACATTTTGGAAAGTGTGACTGTTTGAGGTCTCAGTGAAAGACTAAAAAGGCTATGATAGAGGCAAGATCTTGACTCATAATTTGCTTAGCAACCAAATTTAAATCTTATTTTTAGTGTGTACTACATCTTATGCCAGTTCAAGTTCATAATGTGATTTTAAACGAAGCATGAATCTCCTAGAATGGTCATCACTTACCATCCTTTTTTACCCCCTCAGGTTTGGGAATCGGCTCCTATCCATTGAGGCCTGAAGGCTTTGATTCATGCCAGGTTTGCCTTACGTGTTCATTTTAGAAGAAATTACCCGTCACTGGTGATGAATAACATTTCAACTCTCCGTCACCTCTACATAAGAAACACTTGATTAATCAGAATGTGTGTGTGCGTGCGTGGGGGTGAATCAGTGGAACAGAACTTACACACAAACAGGTAAAAATACAAGTCCCCATTTTGTCATGCTTCAAATCAAGCAAAATTAATGTCTCAAATGCAGTTTTTTTTTTAAATGCCAACCAAAGACAACTCTTGTTCGAGAGCTCAAGCCTATGCTCAGTTGCTGGCATGCTGAATGGAGCAGGAATTTTGATGCTTTGTTGACACACTTCAGTACTTAAGACTTCTCCACTGTGTGAAGGGCTAGTAGCCCCAGTCCCATGGGACTTTGCACTTTACCATAGAAATAATTTCAAATATTGAAAACATTAAGATTAAATATATCCATTTATAGAGGGGGTGATTAAACCATGGATGTCAAACTCAAGGCCTGGGGGCCCAGATACGGCCCGCCACATCTTTTTATGTGTTCCGCAAAGACAAATTGTGCATCAAATTTAAGTCAATGCTAAAATTACAATCACCTTTAAAAAAAATAGAGATATAGCAATTTTTATTACCATTCATATTTTTAAAACATTTGAACAGTTTTTATTAGTCTCTGTTTACATATCTATATGTATATAGTATATAATATGAGGCATTCATTCATTTATTTGGGTTGACAATTATAATGGCTATTCAAAGGAAACTGACTACGATACGGCCCGTGACAGAATGAGTTTGACACCGCTGGAGTAAACAAACATGCATTAGATGAACGTTTGAAGTCATGATATGGTAAAAGGCCTTTCTAATTAATCTCTTTTAGAGAGAGAGAGGGAGCCCTGAGTAAGGTGCAATGGTGACGTCAACCCATTGCGCACCTTCTTCTCCAAATGAAACCATTATTCTTGCGACAGAGGACAAATCGTTAAGCAAAAGGGATAGAGAGTAGAGTGGCAGCAGCATACAAATTGAACCCATGAATATCATCCTGGCAAACATCCATGTGCAAAGTGAAGTGTATATTTGTGTCTACATGTCTCCTTCCTTGGCTATGTTAAACTTTGGGTGTACGTAAATCCTGCAGTGTCACAATGATCTGCATTAATTGTTTAATTCATAAAAATAAACTATCTTCTATTTGTTTACCCTGACATATATAGTTGTATTTTTTTTTCCTCTTCTAATTGGCAGCCAAATTAGTAGCCACGTTTTGAGTGTGGCCTCTGCAACACATTCATTGATGAGTAAATATTTTAACCTGCCCAACAAGTGGCGGACGCCCAATGTGTTTTTATATCGATTGGGGATCGAGGAGAAAGGTTTCTACTATTTGTTGGGCAGGTTTACAGCCCAACAAGTGGTAGAAGACCAATGAGGGGCTCAAACCCACAACACTGAGATTAAATGGCTCATGCTCGACCAATTGAGCTGACTGGGCTCCTTTGGTTGCGACTTTTTCATTTTATAGGGTATGGCACATTAACACTCAAACTTGTCCAACAAGTGGCAGATGCCCAATGTGGGACTCGAACCCTTGACCCTGAGATTAAAAGTCTCATGTTCTACCGACTGAGCTAACCAGGCTCTTTCGTATGAGTTTTTGTTTCAATTCTTTTTTTTTTTTTTAAATAGGGTATGGCAGATTCAACATTAAAACTTGTCTAACAAGTGGCAGACGCCCAATGTGGGGCTCGAACCCACGACCCTGAGATTAAGAGTCTCATGCTCTACCGACTGAGCTAACCGGGCTCCTAGTTTTAAGGCTTTGTTTCTTTTTTTTTTTTATATAGGGTATGGCAGATTAAACGGTAAAACCTGTCCAACAAGTGGCAGATGCCCAATGTGGGGCTCACACCCACAACCCTGAGATTAAGAGTTTCATGCTCTACCGACCGAATAAAAAAAAAAAAATCAGCATCCGCATTCGTCCTCTGAAAGACATTAATTAACAAGTGTGTGAAGTGTGCAAGTTCTAACATGAGGTGGTGGGTGGATCATAATAATTTTAGTGTAATTACAAAGTAAGCAGTCTTCTTGCTAGCACATGCCTCTGTAAATAAGGCTGGCTCTTTTGGAGAAGCTTTTCACTGTTCAGACTTTGTCTCATACCATGCAAATCTGGTGTTATTTTTAAATAATTTTTTTATGGTGTTTGGTGACACGGGTGTGGCCAGTGAAATGTGATGGGTTTGTTTCTTTGTCAGTGAGGATGGGTTAGTCAGTGGGAGTGAATTCTCCCCTTGCAAGATGTGTTGACGCCCTCACACCCAGGGAAAAAAAAACTTTGCTTCCAGGTACGGCTCCGTCTCATTCTCACTAGATCGACTTTCTTCAGCACGAGCCTACCTGAGACCCAGACACCTCCTCCAGGCTCTGACATATAATCTGAGCCTGTCAGGGCCTTTATTAAACAGCATCAATGGGTGTGTTGGGCCTTTCTCCACAGTCCCTACAGGCAGCACGATACCTGCAAAACATTCCTCCGACACATCCCTGTACAAGAGGCATATCGCCTGTCTTTTATGGCAGCTTTGCTTGAGGGTGGAGGTTAGGGGGGAGGGTTCCTCCTTTACATGCCCTTTCATTTATGAAAGTTATCCTTACCTGGAATCGTAAAACGGCTTCGTATTTCATCTACTGAAATTAGTCACCAACGATAGTGCTATTCACCTTCAATATCCCTGCTTTGCACACTTATTTTAGCTCAAACCTTGAAGGCTTTGTGCAGCTGATGACCTAGTGAGAGGGACTGAATCAAAGCTGCAGTTTCACTGCGCACATGACTCTAATCATACCACTCCTTCGAAAGTAATGTCTGTACTCTCATGAATTGAACTGCTTATAAACTGAGATTGGCAGACATAGCATTCAGTGGCTGAGCTATCATAAACTAGAAAGGAGCTGAAAGCAATTTGAAATAGTCACTTAGCAAAAAAAAAAGGCCTACAGATCAATTTTGCACGCTACCTGGTCCCCATTACTAACAGGTTGACCAATGCTTAAACCTTCCATTATGAATTGTATTTCCATATTTGCAATGCTCTAATGGGGCATTAGATGTAGATAAATTAAACACAAAGCTTTTGCCAAGCTATGCTTTTCAAGAGTCAAGACAAACAATTAGCTAATTGAATTTCATGGTCGTGTGAATGCATCATTTGCGCTAAAAAGGACGTTTGCTATGGGCTCATCTTCAGCTGGTGGCCTCATGAAGATAATGATTTAATGCTTCTGAATCACATTCATTTGTGTCCTTGTGCTTTTCTCTTCTGCACTCTTGTTACCATGCTGCAGTCAAGTATCCGAAAGAATCTACTGTACACTATGTGTGTGTGCGTGCGTATACATGTCTGAGGTCTTAACACCTCTGTGACTCGTGTCTGAAATGCATTGCCTGGAGCAGCTAGGAAAAAAAATTGGTGAAACATATTTAGGGTTTTTCTTGTTTTGATTTTCCTGTTTCCTGTGCAGCCAGTAGGCCAACCCATGATTGGAAACAAACAAAGAGTTCTCTTCAGGCTCCTTGGCCCATAGTCAGAATGGGATGTGGGCTCAACTTTGAGGACCACAGGACTGGCATTTAAGTGGGAAATTCCATTTTAACATGATCCTTATAATTAAGAACAATTCTTCCTGAGCTGACTTTAGATTCTTAAAAGTAGAACAAGACTAAAACTAGCTGTAGTGGAGGATGTTGACCACAACGTCATTTAATCCTACTAGTTGAAGTGCAACGAGAAAAGTTGAGCTCTTGGAATGTGTGGTAATTTGGAGTGGTACTGAATAACATTCAAGGCCTGTCTCGGTCTTCAGAAATGGATTTGTGTGAAAGTTTTTGTGCATTTTGATTTGCTGTAATATGCGATTCATATTTTGAGTCCAGGATCCGACCGGCATTGACTTGTAAAATCTTTTGGAAGAACAGCCGCACACTATCAAGTTCTGCAGCCATAGCAAGTGCCAAATCCAGGTCCAGAAAGTTAAACCCTGCCACAGTTTGGGTTTAGCCACAGGTGCCGGAAGTCTCCGTGGAAGGGATTTTACTTTCTGGACCAAAGTGTTATTTATAGTTAGAGTGAAGTTTGGGGATGGATATTTTGCGACAGTTTAGATACCTCTGCCTTCTCATAGAAGTAATTTTGGGCCTGCTAGCTGCTCTTTCATGCGCGGTTTTTCTCTTCCGTGCATTTATGCTGGCTCCCGGCAGAGGTGGAATTGGGTGGTGCTCGGCAAAGAGGAAATTCAGACATTGACATTCCTCGCTACACAAGACTTACACCCACTTTACACTATATTTGTTAAAAGACAAAATCAAGGTCCTTGAACCAACCGACAAAGGAAAATAAACCATAGCAATGGTTGTTTTCCAGGAAATAGTTTTCCCTAACTGCATGAGGCACCACCCATAATTTTGTAACTGCCTGACATTTGAATTCTTTCTCAGTGTCAAAGAACTGCATTACTGAGGTATGTCAGGCGTGGGGATAATTTCTGAACTACTTTGCAATAAGCCTTCCAATTATCATTCAACGATAACAAAGCAAAACACTCCTTAAGCAGTTTACTAATTAACACTTTCTGCGCTCAATTTTTTGCACCCTAGAAGGATAATATATTGATCACAAAAAAAGAAGTGTCACATCATGTAGACAAGAAATCGCCATGACAAGAAAAAGTACAAAAAAGTGGTGCATATAATAACTGCATGGATAATCCAAATTTGCTATAACAATGTAGGATAATACGCTGGACTATCTCATTCTTTGTGCTTTGGAGACAAAGGACATTGTGATTAGTTTTTAACTGTTGACTGCCTGACTGATCTCGTGAGGACTCCTTGCTTGTGATTGTGTCAACAGAGTCCTTGTGAGGGGAGGTTGGTAATGCCTGGCACGGGCCATTAGCACCGTGCAAGTCTCCTGCTGCTTCAATGGACGATTTTATGGCCGTCAGCGCCCTCTTGTGTTTTCTTACTTTTTCTTCAGTATTGTACAGGGCAACGCTTTAATTCCATATATTTTCTATACTGCTTATAATCTTTAGCATCACTTGAAGATGGAGTCTAGATTGAGAGTGAGAGGCAGTGAAGCTCATGTCAATCACAGAAATGATACCAAAAAAAATCACTCAATAATATAATAATAATATTTAGAGGGAGTGAATCCACCACATTTCTGGACTGGAAACGTGGGGGAATTATTTTAAAATTCACCCCAGCTTGTTGTCTGGACTAAAGTTACATTCAGTGACGGCACCGCAGGGGCAAACCCCACAAATAATAGAGTTACTTTCCTTTCTAAAGTATTTTACATTTTTTATCAAAAGTATGTTTTTCCATTTTGATGTACAGCTTATGGGTACCAAAAACCTGACACGTAATAATTTTTTAATAAAAATTGCAAAATTTGATGAAATTCAGTTTAGCCAGGCAGCACTACAGTAAAGACATAATTGCCTCACAATTGGAGGTTGTAGGTTGAAATCTTGGCTTCAGCTTTTTTTCCCTTTAGTTCGTGGGTCATATGACCAAAATGTTCCTTTGGTTAAGAGAGTTAAGGCAGGGTTAAGACTCTAAATCGTCCTTAGTTGTTAATGTGAGTGTGGATGCTTATTTGTCTATCGTATGTGGCCACTGTGGTCCAGGGCACATACACTGCCTATTGTAAAATATAAAAGATTGAGTTTTTGTCTACCTTCAGCCTTTTGTGCACTCTTTGAGTGCTCATAAATAATTCAGTGGTTCTTCTGGTCCCATTGCAAGAAAGCATCATTTCTTGCTGCACAGTTTGTGTCGCAGCATAGAACATGAATCAAGGGAAAGTGCAGAGCAACCAGGAGACTCAAGAACCCTCTCGGTTCCCCTCCCCAACCCATCCCTCTCTCTCTCAAGTGGGCACTCAGCGTTAGTGCTGGGCTGTTAGGCACTGTGCTCATTGCCTGCCATCACAGCACCTGCTTTTCTGCTCACGTTGCTTCACCTTCTCCTTCTGCTCAAACATGATGGAGATTGGACCAAGATGTCTCCATTTGATTCACTTGCTGGTTTTGTGTCTGTCTTTCTGCCTGCCAGGAGACACAAACACAAAAAAGGCCATCAAGATACCCCGCTGTCCTGCGACCTGTTCGTGCACCAAAGATAGTGCTTTTTGTGTGGATACGAAGGCTATTCCAAAGAGCTTCCCACCTGGCATCATTTCTCTGTGAGTTGAAACTATTGTCTCCCTGCTCTTACTTGCTTGAAGTCATCAATGATGTCGTTATGTCCTGAGGATTAAAATGTGTGTTTGATCAGATGAGGAAAACAGAAACATGTTGTTTTATTATGCAATGCTGTCTGTGTTTGTATACATTTGCAAATTGCGGACATATGGTAAGCATTGGAACTCAGCAACATCTTGTTGCGCCTTGCAATAGATTAGCTGTCTGTCCTCCAAAGATTAGATGAAATAATACTGAACCCTTGCTGCAAGGGTAAGGGGCTGTTTGTTGAGAGCTTCTGTTCACGTGATGTGGACTCCAGTAGTGCATACGGATTTCAAGACAAGAAGGCAAAGTGACCTCATTTTGCAAAACAGAAGTAAGAAATGATGTTGTGTGTTCCGGTTTGGAAAAGATTCAAATGACAGATGTGACCTGAAAAAAGTCGGGTCAAGAGTTGGGAATGAAACCTCATAAAGCCACATGACATTACACTTGTGAATTCTGGCCCTGCCAGTAAAATCAGCTGTTATATTAAATGTCTGCACAGGACGATGGTGAACGCAGGATTTACGACGATTCCTGAGGGAGCTTTCTCGCACCTTCACCTACTCCAGTTTTTGTAAGTGTATGACAACAACAGCAGTGTTTTTCATCTGAAGTGTGTGCAACAGAATCACTTTCTCTCAATGCCCCCCCAAGCAATAATGTCAGATTTGCACACAGTTCATGCTGCGGTTTGTGATAAAATCTTTTAAAGCACTTTAGCAATGAAAGAACTCCAGCCACTTGAAATGAATGGCGTTTGAAAACAGTGGTGGCATAGCAAGAATACGAGTAGTGCTTCTGTCATCCCAGATAACTGAGTGCCTCAGTTGTGCCCTGACAAAGGCCTATTTGTCTGTCACATTCAATCATTTGTGTGTGTATTATTAATGTGTGCAAGCTTGCAGTTGTTTGCTCCATTTTTCAGTTTCAGTGATGACATTAAATGTAGTGTGATGACAGTCGACTGTGCATTTTACTTGACCGGCTCTATTTTCGTGGATAGGCACATCTTCACATTATTTATAATGTTTGTTCATATTTAATAAAATGTTGGTGAAAATATGCACATGTCCAAAAACTTGGGTGCATAATCACAGTAGTTGACTACTATTTTTCAAACTATTTTTGTTGTGTCCACAGACTCTTGAACTCCAACACATTCTCCACCATTTCGGATGATGCTTTTGCTGGGCTGTCTCACCTTCAGTACCTGTTAGTAAAATTTCAATTTCTTTACTTGAAGTTTCTTTTGACAATTGGATGTGTTTAGATGGTAAGTAAAAAGTTCGGTTTATCAGAGACTGACTTTTCATGGCTTACTGATGCTTCCTCTGCATTTTCACATTCTAATTTGTGGCTAATTAAAAGTCATTGCTAAATATGAATGCATACATCTGTAAATCTTTATTTTTTTTGTACTAGCTTCTAAAATGAGCTTTTTGTTCGTTTGCCTTGCATTGATAACACATAATCAATTGTGCCAAACAAGTAACTTGTTTTTCTATTTCAGGTTCATTGAGAATAACGAAGTCCAAACTCTCTCAAAATATACCTTCCGGGGACTAAAATCTCTGACTCATCTGTGAGTATGTCATCACTCCCGGCATGCCATTTTGCAGTATAAACTAGCTCATCTTTAGTATAGGGAGGGTCCTTGTTCTGAGCATTGTGAATGGAGGCGTGACGTAAGAATATGTTGTCGTGAGACACGAGAAGGCACACTCAGTTGCTCCTTCGTCCATTTGTTTTACATTTATGGTGAAGAGTTCATCGGCGTGGAGTGATGGAAAACAGTGTGTGTGGCTCACGACGCTGCCTGTATGACCAGAACTTTGGCATACAGTAAATTTAACAACAAAATAATTGTATAAATCATCAAGTGAACTTTTTCAGATCCCTCTCAAACAACAACCTCCAACAGCTGCCCAGAGATCTGTTTAAACATCTGGACATCCTCACAGATTTGTAAGTGTTAAGCATGTTGGAGTTGACCTGTTGGAGTGATCCTGTCATGCTACTCTGCACTCAACTACTAAACTGACTTGGTCAATCGTTGAGATAACACTTTGTATCCGTGTTGCATCATTGGTTTCAGGGACCTGCGAGGAAACTCCTTCCGCTGTGATTGCAAGATCAAGTGGCTGGTTGACTGGATAGAAAAGACCAACACTTCTGTTCCTCCCATATACTGTGCAAGCCCTTTTGAATTTCAGGGTCGCAGGATCCACGACCTTGCCCCAAGAGACTTTAATTGCATCAGTGCAGGTTAGAACGTTGTCATTTTCTGTTTGAAGAGCAAGTTTGCAGTTTATAATTTGCTCTCATTCTCTGTATTTTCTTTTTCTAGATTTTGCCATTTATGAAACGTTTCCTTTCCATTCTATGTCTGTGGAGTCTTATGAGTTTGGGGGAGATATGTTTGTTGTCTTCTCTCAGCCTGAATCCGGTTTCTGCACTCTTTATGTGTGGGATCATGTGGAAATGAAATTCAGGACATTTCAGAACATTACCTGTAAGTTATGGAGACAAACACGCCAGAAATTACAGTATTTTACTTTGTCTATTTTGTCTTTTATCTGTTGTGCCGTCCTTATATGTGTTTTTGCAGCTCGTTCAGCTTTGTACTGCAAACCAGTAGTAATAAACGACACGCTTTACATGGTTGTGGCTCAACTTTTTGGTGGATCTCACATCTACAAGTAAGCTTTGCAAACCTCTGTTGCTATGTAGAAATTCTCTACTGGTTTTATGATTCCAACCTTCAAATAATTAGTGTGGCATGACATACCTCTACAAACAAATACTCCATCCATCCGTCCGTCCGTCCATCCATCCATCCATCCGTCCGTCCGTCCGTCCGTCCGTCCGTCCGTCCATCCGTCCATCCGTCCATCCATTTTCGTCGCTGTATGGACACGAAAATACTTTAGATGCTGTAGCTTTGCACAGATGTGTTTGCATCAAGAATGGACTGTGAGGCTTTTTGTTCAAATTACAGGTGGGAAGAGGACCCTCTTCGCTTTGTGCAGATACAAGACATTGACACAACACGAGTGAAGAAGCCCAACTTTGTGGAGACATTCCAGCTCGATGGTGAATGCTATTTTGTAGTAGCAGACAGTTCGAAGGCCGGTTCAACCAGCATTTATCGATGGAACAGCAATGGCTTTTACTCCCACCAATCCCTCCATCCTTGGCACCGCGACACCCATGTGGAGTTCCTCAACGTCGGAGGAAAGCCTCACCTCATCCTCTCCAGCGCAACTCAACCACCAGTGGTTTACCAGTGGAACCGAAGCCAAAAGCAGTTTGATTTCTTCTCCCAAATCACAGAGCAAGCTGACGTGCAGATGGTCAAACACTTCTGGGTTCGGAAGGCGCTTTATCTTTGCCTCACACGCTTCATTGGTGACTCGAAAATTCTCCGCTGGGAAGGCCAGCGTTTCATCGAGATCCAGACTCTTCCCTCTCGCGGCTCAATGGTGGTGCATCCCTTCACCGTGGGCCTTCGGCAGTACCTTATCCTTGGGAGTGATTTCTCATTTTCCAGAGTGTACTTGTGGGATGATCTCACTCAGCGCTTTCAGCCGTTCCAAGAACTCAATATGAGAGCCCCAAGGGCCTTCAGCTTCATGTCCGTCGACAATAAGGACATAATGTTGGCTGCCAGCTTCAAGGGCAATTCTTTTGCCTACCAGCACCTTCTGGTTGATCTCAGTGCAAAATAGAAATGTGAGAGACAATGTGTTGTGCCAACAAAAAACAAAAACGTGCAGGAGTATTCAGGTGCATCTCAATAAATTAGGTTTGGAAAACTTTATTTATTCAGGTTAAATAATAATTTATTTAGGAAGAGAGGAAAAACCGAATAATGTATCACTGCTGCTTATAGATAATAGATCCACTATACACACGCACACACACCCACACACACACACACACACACACACACGATCAAATATTAATTTGAACAATTTTAATGATTATAGTTTACCGATAAATCATATACTGAAAATGAGTCTGGATGAGTTTCGCTTTTTGATTTGAACTACCAAAGTAAATTTAATTTTTCTACAATTGTAATTTATTGAGATGCACTTGCAGTGAGGTTTTGCTATTTCACAGGATGTTGTAAATGACTAACTTAAAAAAAGTTTAAAATATATTACTCATAATACCGCCTCAGTGCTATGCTGACTGAAATGCCAAATCACTGTTTCTACATGTATATTATTGTTGAAATGTATGTGCATTTATTGAATCAGCCACTAGAAAATTATGTTTCGTCTGATAACTGGTAAAAGTGATATACTGAATGTTATGCATGTAAACTTTTAAAAAGCTACAATTAGACTGGTCAACAACAGATTTGATAAAAGGTGGCTTTGTGTGTCCCTAAGCACATTTTGATTTTTAAAAAAATCTTTATTTTTTTTTCCAGCACATCAGTTTTGAAAAATCTTATTTATTTTTTTTGCTTTTAAATTTGACCTTTAAAAAGCTTGTGCATTGCCATCTACAGCTATGACAAACATTTGGTGTGCTAGAGAAAACTAGGGCAGATATGAAAATCAAGGAAAAGGTTTTCTTACAAATCTGATTAAAAAATGAAAAAAAATGTCAACCATTGTTACCAGTGCAGCAGGTCTGAGTTTGGATACTATATCCTTATGCTTTTTTGCAGTAATACACATTTGATTTAAGTGTCTTTAAATACAAGATGTTTGCAGGGGGCAAACAAATAATAGATTTTGTTTTCATTATATTTTTCAACCTTTATTTAACCAGCAAAAATCCCATTGAGATAAAAAATAAATATTTTGCAGGGCAGTCCTATTCAAGAGGGAGCACAGTTACACAATGAACATCTTACATTACACACATTGAACAAAACACCGCAAGCAGTTAGTCTGTACATTCCTATTAACATACAGACTTGATTAATTTGCAGAATTTCAGTATTGAGGTAGAGTTTGAGTTAATTCCACCTGAAACATGAATCATAAAGTAGAAGTGTTGCGATAATTCAGTAACAGAGATTTATTTGCTTTCGTTTAGTGACGCGTTCCAAAGATGTGACGTCATTTGTAGTTGCCGTCTCCATGAAACCGCATAGAATAATAGTCCGCCCTCGCTCCCCTGTTGTTTCCCCCCGTCTCCTGCATGAGCTTTCCGATGGGAAG
Organism: Syngnathus acus; assembly: GCF_901709675.1. Classification (NCBI taxonomy): domain Eukaryota; kingdom Metazoa; phylum Chordata; class Actinopteri; order Syngnathiformes; family Syngnathidae; genus Syngnathus; species Syngnathus acus. The sequence continues at coordinate 12,218,585 of NC_051094.1, read as the reverse complement.
CATGAAGATGCTACAAAATGAGAGAACGAGGAGTTTGCAAATAAATAATTAAAATTTGCGAAGAGATCACCCATTTCCGGAATCTCAAGCTGACACCGGAAGTGCTGCGAGAAACATCCGCTGTTATAAAATGCACTAGCATTTACTATTAGAATGCCAACAAACATGACGGGCGCCGTCAAAACGACATTTCCCTCCGAATGGGACGACGACGAACGGATGGATTTTCTATTCTCCGACTTCAAGGATAACCGCGACGTCAACACGATGGACTGGGACAGTAAAATGGACTTCTGGACGGCTCTGATCGTGCAAAGCTGCAGGGACCGCCGTGCCGTGTGTGCCAATCTGCAGGACCTCAACAAGACTTTCAGTAGGAAAGAAAAATCACCTCTGGGCTTGACGACTGTCATCCACTCCATGTCTAGGTAAATACTGTACTGTATGCTCCAATTTCAGAAATTTTTTTTGGGGGGGCGGGTAGTCTATAATATCTAGATATTATCTTCCTCCTAGGCTCATGTTGTTTTTCCAGGTTCGTGCTAAATAATAAACTTGCATGTTATATTATTTAAACTACATAAAGTACACCTACATGTGAATTGTTGTTGGGCTATATGTAACTATATGTTCCTTGGCCCATGTCAGTCTTTTACAGTTAAGTCAATATCTGTTACAAACAGATCTGTGTATCCAAACAATACATCTGCAAAGTATTCACAGCACTTCACCTTTTCTACATTTTGTTATGTTAACACCACAAGTAAGTAGTAATACATTCATATTTCTATTATGTTCCTTTTGAGGTGCATGCCTATGGTGATGCTTAGCTAACGTCCATGCTTTTCCATTCCCTTGTTTGGGACTGTCACTTTGGATAGTTGCCCCATCCAACATGGCCACCACGTCGGCACATCACTTACCCTGCTCTTGTCTTACTGTACATCCGTGAAAACAGCAGCGTAACCCTGAAATATGTGTACTAGTATGTGTCTGTTTATTGCGTCACAGTGCCAGTAAACAGCAACCAATTCCTGAGCTAACATACTTTGACAACTACTGCATCAAGGCAGTCACTTTTTCCTGTCCGTTGGTTCCGGAAATTGTGGTTCCACTATATTTCCTTTTCACCTCATCCAGATGTGGGAAGCTTCAGAGGGAGTCTGAGTTTGCTGCCAATGTTGATTGCGGCTGGCTGTCCTGGGGTGTTGGTCTCCTGTTGGTGAAGCCTCTGAAATGGACCTTCTCCTCTTTGCTGGGAGGAAGCAGACTACTTTCGGAGGAGTCTTTTGTTGTCATCGACCTGGTTAAGGTGTGTTGCTCATCTTCCGTTTATGTGCAGCAGAATCAGATTAGAAAGACACTGGCCATAAAATAATACAGATTGCAGATTGACAGAAGGTTGCACATTTTTGTAAGATTAAGTCTATGAGTGTGTTTTGACATCATTATTTTGTATTATTTTTATTTCTTTTTGTAGAGCCGGCAGTTCTCAATAAGGTACCCTAAGTGGCCATTGGCATAACACGCTACGCTCCATTTACATGCTTAAGACATTACAAATAAATGCACATCTGGAATATAAATTCCCCCACCATAAAATCAAAACCCTGCACGTGCTTACGTAATTAATCATCCAGTGTCAGTGAAAGCACGGTGTTCAACTTTTTTTTACTGTAGCAGAGCTCCTGTGTCAGTTGATCAATCACAAACAGATAAGGCTGCTATTGTCTACATCAATGCTTTTTTTTTTTTCTTTCCTGCTCACTCCAGTCTTTATTGTTCTTTCCAGGAGAAAGCAGCCGAAGTTCTCCGGATTTACCAAAGCAGTGAATTTGCAAATCGCTCCGTCATGTCATTTCAAGACCTGTGGACACTCTCCTCCAGCGTGTGTGCCGATGAAAGCACCCTATGCATGGCTCTTCTGCAGCTGCAGAGGGAGAAACAAGTCGCGGTCTCCTTGCATGAGGGGGAGAAGGTAAACTTCAGAACTCATCACTCAACAAACAACCGCTCATTCTTCTTTTTCTCCTAGCTGACATCTTATGTTTTGTTTATTTTGTATTTATTTACAGATTGTTAAATTTTGCCAAGCTGGGCAGAGTCGCGTCTCCAGTGTCAGTGATGTTGATATCGGAGTTTATCAGTTGCAGCGTAGTGAGAAACCGCTGGTGGATCGTCTGGACAAACTGGGCCTGGAGGCTGATAAGTACATCCACTACTAATAACAGTTGCTCAGGGTTCAAGTAATGCGATTAAACAATCTATTTTTTATGGTTGTTAAATTTAAATTTCACTTGGCTAGCAGTTTGTTTACAAATAATAAACAAAATCAAATGTCTATGCTATGTCCCATTGACCCCTTTAAAATCTGTAATGCGACGGTATTTCAGTGCACTGTTTCCCTACCATTATTGATCGAAGGCACATATTTGAAAAAGTAAAGATATTGAAGGAATGATGATTTCATCACAATCCGCTCACCGATGTATTTTATCAGTGTGAAATCTGGGTCTATTTAGTTTAATTCTGTGGATACGCCATTGATTAAACAGTCCGCCCTCTCGTGATGTAGTGCTCATGTCTTTGTTTGACTTACTGCTTGGTCACCACTCACTGAGCATTAACACACAATCTTTAAGGCAAATTTCTTATCAAGCTCTTTTCTATTTCTTGTGTTCAGGTGCAGAAAAGAAGCAAGAGCTTTACTTCGAGAAGGGAAGAAAACACAGGTGAAGGCTTAAGATGCTCCAAAACATGAGCGACCAAATGAAATTCAGTCCATTTCGTGCTCCTATTTATTGTCCCTTCAACAGGCACTGAGGTGTTTGAGAGGCTGTAAAAGGGCAGAAAAGAGAGCAGACAACTTGTTTGGGCAGCTAGAGTCTATTCGAGGCATACTGGATCGCATAGCCCAGTCGCACACCGATAAAATGGTAGACCGTTAGAAAACAAACAGGCTGAAAATCAACATTCACACCAAGGACTAAAAGTCTGTCTTGTTCTTGCAGGTTCTACAAGCTTACCAAGCGGGAATGACCAGCCTCAGACTGTCTCTCGAGGACGTGACGGTGGCAGGTGCAGATAGCCTTCTTGATCAAATCCAAGAGGCAAGTTCATTTGAAAACTTTGATTGCTTACTTTGGATTCAGTTGGACACATCTAAACAAAGCCTTTATCATTGACACAGTTATGTGACAAACAAGATGATGTGAACCAAGCCATATCTGGAGTATTCACCAGTGGAGGTACGTCAAATTGTCCTTTCTTCATAATCGGATCTACTGTACTGAGATTTTCAAATAATGGTCAGTTGTGCTTTCAATAAGGAGCGGTCTTATTTGCAGGATGTCTTAGAATCCTTAATTCGTATTTTTCCAAAAGGCTTTTATTCTGCTTACTTATCAGATTCCTAAACTTTGTTGTTTAAATGTCCTAAAAATGTCAACATTTATAAATAAGCATCACAACCCGCATTTGGTTGGCTATATTATACTGTCAAGTCAAACATTTTTAAAAAGAAAATTAGATTTAATATCCATGGATTTTTAATCACGTGTGACCAGTCATGTCTGTTAATCAGTGAAGTGCAGAATGACCAGTTCATAACCATCACAATGGAAGGGCGCCACTATTTGAGGAAGTGTTGTATTTGATCACTATTTGTTTTTGTAGATGATGACGAGTTGGAAGAAGAACTGAAATCGCTATTGGATGAATCCAACACGATTTCTGAGGTTCCAAGCGAGCCCCTGCCGAGCATCCCGGGTGACGACCTGTTGGATTTGCTACCCGCCGTCCCTGACACGGACATGAATGTCGGCACCAAGCAGCTGGAAGAAGAACTCAAGCAACTGACTCTCTAAAGATACAGATGGGCTGTCATTCTCCATCACTTTGCAAAGGAATTATAAGCGCAAATGTTAAAATGATTTTTTTTTCTACCCATGCGGGATTTCTGCAGCATAAGAAATGAAGCTTTTTGCATAGCTAAGGCAAACAAAGTGACCTGGAATTGTTACTATGTAAAGCCAGGAGCAGTTACCTAGAAGCGAGAGTAATACTAAAGTTGTTACAAAGTCAAGACAGGTAGAAAAGCACTTTCCTTCTTTCAGTCTAAATTCCTTTGCAGTGGGTGCATGCCAAAGAAGAAACAAACTACGCTCTCATCTGGATGTGAAGCCTGTGTTAATTCAAAATTGTAATTTGTCGCTGAAATATTGTATACTCTTTGATATGCTTTTAATTCATTTAGAGTGTCTTTGACAAAGAGAAGCAGTTTTTCCTTGAGTGTATGTATAGTTATAGTGAAGATTGTCATGTTTTTCCTGTCCAATTTTGTTTGCCAAATGTTTCATATCAAACCACACGCATCGCTCGTGTACTCGACCGAGAAGATAGTTTTACTCAAAAGATTTTTTCTGCCAATAAAATGTATTTTAATCACACTGATGGTTTTGGTCAGCTTTATGTCAACATAAGTGGTGGATGCCTCACTCTTTGCCCTCTTTAAAATACTCATTTTCAGGCTCTACATAGCTTTATAGTTTTAACCACCAGAGGTCACCGGTGTGCACTGCACCAAGTCAATCACTTGTTTTTTTTAACTTTGACTACTTTGAAATTAGACTTTTCACTCATTCGTGGTATTAAATAACGATAGATTAAAAATTAGAATAAAAATGCAGTCTTCATTGTTGTCTGTCGTTTTTTTTTTCAACCTTTTATTCAAACACAAACACATTCAATGTAATAACACCATCAACAAATACAAAATTAAAACATCAATGTCGGCATAATGTGTGTCGGCTGGCATGGTCTTCACGAATGTGTACCTAATGGAGTGTCCAAGTGACGTCACAGATCAAACAGCCAATCAGAAAGTGGGGGTGAGGGCGGGTGTGGCACTTTTCACTTTCATTTAAGCTTTGACCATGATTTTTCCCTAATGAATTGGCCTGTTATTAAGAACACCTGAAAATGTCGGTGTACCTAATGGAGTGTCCAAGTGACGTCACAGATCAAACAGCCAATCAGAAAGTGGGGGTGAGGGCGGGTGTGGCACTTTTCACTTAAACCAGGGTGTCGACCTCCAGTCCTCGAGGGGCCGCGTTCCAATATGTATTCCACGTTACCCTCGTTAAACACACCTGCGTGAAAAGTTTTAGCTCCTTTCACGTTCTGCTGGAGCTAAAACTTTTCACGCAGGTGCACTTAACGAGGGAATCTTGGAAAACATGTTGGAATGCGGCCCCGAGGACTAGAGCTTGACACCTGTGACCTTTGACCATGATATTTACCTAATAAAGTGGCCTGTTATTAGGTACACTTGAAAATGGCGGTGTACCTAATGGAGTGTCCAAGTGACGTCACCGATCAAACAGCCAATCAGAAAGTGGGGGTGAGGGCGGGTGTGGCACTTTTCACTTAAAACAGGGTGTCGACCTCCAGTCCTCGAGGGGCCGCGTTCCAATATGTATTCCAAGTTACCCTCGTTAAACACACCTGCGTGAAAAGTTTTAGCTCCTTTCACGTTCTGCTGGAGCTAAAACTTTTCACGCAGGTGCACTTAACGAGGGAATCTTGGAAAACATGTTGGAATGCGGCCCCGAGGACTAGAGCTTGACACCTGTGACCTTTGACCATGATATTTACCTAATAAAGTGGCCTGTTATTAGGTACACTTGAAAATGGCGGTGTACCTAATGGAGTGTCCAAGTGACGTCACCGATCAAACAGCCAATCAGAAAGTGGGGGTGAGGGCGGGTGTGGCACTTTTCACTTAAAACAGGGTGTCGACCTCCAGTCCTCGAGGGGCCGCGTTCCAATATGTTTTCCAAGTTACCCTCGTTAAACACACCTGCGTGAAAAGTTTTAGCTCCTTTCACGTTCTGCTGGAGCTAAAACTTTTCACGCAGGTGCACTTAACGAGGGAATCTTGGAAAACATGTTGGAATGCGGCCCCGAGGACTAGAGCTTGACACCTGTGACCTTTGACCATGATATTTACCTAATAAAGTGGCCTGTTATTAGGTACACTTGAAAATGGCGGTGTACCTAATGGAGTGTCCAAGTGACGTCACAGATCAAACAGCCAATCAGAAAGTGGGGGTGAGGGCGGGTGTGGCACTTTTCACTTAAACCAGGGTGTCGACCTCCAGTCCTTGAGGGGCCGCGTTCCAATATGTTTTCCAAGTTACCCTCGTTAAACACACCTGCGTGAAAAGTTTTAGCTCCTTTCACGTTCTGCTGGAGCTAAAACTTTTCACGCAGGTGCACTTAACGAGGGAATCTTGGAAAACATGTTGGAATGCGGCCCCGAGGACTAGAGCTTGACACCTGTGACCTTTGACCATGATATTTCCCTAATAAAGTGGCCTGTTATTAGGTACACTTGAAAATGGCGGTGTACCTAATGGAGTGTCCGTGTGATTCCCTCGTTAAGCGCACCTGCGTGAAAAGTTTTAGCTCCTGCAGAACGTGAAAGGAGCTAAAACTTTTCACGCAGGTGCGCTTAACGAGGGAATCTTGGAAAACATGTTGGAACGCGGCCCCGAGGACTAGAGCTTGACACCTGTGACCTTTGACCGTGATATTTCCCTAATAAAGTGGCCTGTTATTAGGTACACTTGAAAATGGCGGTGTACCTAATGGAGTGTCCGTGTGATTCCCTCGTTAAGCGCACCTGCGTGAAAAGTTTTAGCTCCTGCAGAACGTGAAAGGAGCTAAAACTTTTCACGCAGGTGCGCTTAACGAGGGAATCTTGGAAAACATGTTGGAACGCGGCCCCGAGGACTAGAGCTTGACACCTGTGACCTTTGACCGTGATATTTCCCTAATAAAGTGGCCTGTTATTAGGCACACTTGAAAATGGCGGTGTACCTAATGGAGTGTCCGTGTGATTCCCTCGTTAAGCGCACCTGCGTGAAAAGTTTTAGCTCCTTTCACGTTCTGCAGGAGCTAAAACTTTTCACGCAGGTGCGCTTAACGAGGGTCACTTCGAAAACATGTTGGAATGCGGCCCCGAGGACTCGAGCTTGACACGTGACCTTTGACCATGATATTTCCCTAATAAAGTGGCCTGTTATTAGGTACACTTGAAAATGGCGGTGTACCTAATGGAGTGTCCAAGTGACGTCACAGATCAAACAGCCAATCAGGAGGTGGGGGTGAGGGCGGGTGTGGCACCTTTCACTTTCACTTTTCCCTATTGAAGTGGCCTGTGATTAGGTGCACCTCATGGACACTACAATAGGTACACTGCACGAGGTAAAAAAAAAAAAGAATACATAAATAAGAAAGTGTAGCGAACGATTCGATGAACGATTCTTTTGAACAAATATTTTGAGTGAACCGATTCTAAAGATTCAGTTCACTTAAAAACTGGAATGCACATCACTAGTACAAAAGATTGCAGACGACAACGAGATACCTTGTCGAAATAGCCGACTGGTTAATGATACGGACTCTTGCTCGGTAAGAGGGTGGTTCGATCCCAGGTGTGAGAATATGCCTAAATGTGCTTTTATTGTGCAATTAACCCTTAATTTATTCTTTTTTTTTTTTTTACCTTGTGTAGTGTACCTATTGAAGTGTCCATGAGGTGTACCTACACATATTGTCATATAAAGCAGTTAACCAAATGTCTGATTTTTATGTTTTAATTGGCGAACATAAAAACAAGGAATAAAACACCAGACAAGTTTTAACAAAAATGTTTATTAAAAATGATAATAATAATATTAAAAGTGAATTTCAAACCAGCAATCCAATGTGAAATTGCAGTAGATATATTGGATAACAATATTTAGGCGTATATATGCATACACGTTATTTAAAAACTACTATAAGTGTTATAAAATCAAGATTACCCAAAGAAAAGCATAATCTCCCCGAGACGAGGAGGGAGACGCAACACGTTCACTGACTGATCCGTTGATGCACGGGAAGGCAGTTCACCCATTGAATCGTTCCCTCACTGATCCGTTCTCGCGATGAACTGGAAATGCAAATCACTCACTCAGTGATTCGTTCACTCACAGATCCATTCAGCTGGTGAACGGGAAATGCAATTCACGACTCGTTCGTGAATGGGAAGTTACGTCATTTTCTTCTTCGTTTTGTTTTACGGCGAGCTGGCACCAGCTTCAATGTGCATTACCGACACCTACTGGTTGAAGTCATATGAACTGAAAAAAGAATCACTTTAGGAAAGTATTCGTTCACTCTCGTTTACTGAAAAGATTCGTTCTTTTGCACGAATCGTTCACTCACGTGCCAACACTAAGAAGGGCACTTTTTTCTTCTGATAGACAAAAGGGCAGGGAATCATCCTTTTTATGTATAATATGTGCACGTGCTTGCTGTATCTCCCGTGAATGATAAGTAGCATCTGATATTGCCCGATGAAACCTAAGGACATGAAACATGCATGCAAGAAGCAAGTAGGCAATCGGCAAAAAAAGCTTTATTGTGTGGATTTATATTATTATTCAAGGATAAGTGTTATGTGAAAAGCAGGATATAAAGTGACATTACCATTTGAGGTGTTGTTGTATTCTCTAATAAACACAGAATTTAAAAAAAACAGGAATTGCTTACAAATGTACAGCCTTTACAAAGTATAATTATATCACAAAATCCTATTACAGCAGTACTTTTCCAAATGCCCTTGTATCACAAATAACACAGATAATGCAGATGTTTCCATCTTTTTCCCCAAAAGACACGACTTTTAGCTCGCATGGAATTGAAGCATATATGCATGTGCCATTACCGCTTCACCTTGAGTATGCAACCTACAGTAATGGAATTATACTGACATTGCAAGCGTGTGAAAGTCATTCGGAGAGCATTAGCTAAATCATTGCTGTTGTCCTTAGCGGCTGTAGACAGTTTGTCGTGACATCCGGAGACAATTGGTCGCCATAACTACACTATGCAGTGTGCGAGTTGTTTGCACCAAGCAGGCACTGATGCAGATATTTGGCTGAGGATGTGTTGATTGCACCATAGAACAGAATGATGCGTTGTCATTCAACACTCGTTGGGTTGTAAAGAAGAAACATTTGGCATGCTTTGCGGTACAGTTGTCCTTTTCAATTGTGCATGAAGAAACGCCCGTTGATCCATGGCGTCATTTTCATTTTACGTTACAGTGTTTTGCGTATAAAGCAGGCTACACAGTGCTTGGGCTCCTCGCTCCCTCTTGTGTATCTTTACACGGCGATACACTGCTCACAAAATTTTGGCATATCGGGCTTTTGGGTAAAACTTCAGGATGAACCTAAAATGGACTGTCACATTTAGTGAAGTTTTGAATACACAATCAACAATGTGTCAGTACTTTTCAGCACAACTTGCTGTTCTCTGACAAGGACGTAAATAGCAAAATTGATACCATCGAGCAGCTTCCTGTTTTGAGAGAATCTGCATTTAAACAGGCCCAAGATCCAGATGACATCGACCATTGCTTGCTATTGTCAGACTTCAAACAGATGTCCTCAGAGGGAAGTGGCCACTGAGCTTAGAGTGTCAGTTCCATCAACAGGCTGCAGCTGAGATAAAGAGAGACTGGAAGAGTCACCGAGAGGCATAAAAGTGGACGTTGTTGAAGAAGAAAAAAATAGCTCTTGTGATTTTTGCTTGTGTCAGAGAGCAGCAAGTTATGAAAAAAGAAACATTCCATAAGTGGGACATCCAAAATTTTAAAGGTCAAATTCAGTATACAGTGACACCATCCTAGGGGTTTGCAATTTCCTAAAATTGCCAACAAGAAGGCTGCAAATTATTGTGCCCTTACTAAATTAAAGTTCTTCCGCTCAATTCAAAATAGTTGATTGGGATACCACGGGATGGCATCAAAGCAGTACTTTCATAAAAGATGTGACTTTGGACTGATCCTCAAAACAGTGAATTAGAAAGTTTCAGCAAATGCAAGGAGGTGTTTTTGGTGAACGCCGTCCCGTAAATTTGAGCTGGTTCACTGTAGTCCATTTCAGGAACGATAAAGCCGATTGCCTGCAACATTTTGTGAGTCGTGTAAGTGTGTGAGCATGTGCATTGGTGTGCGTGTGTGACGACGGCTTTAAACTGTCCTGTCAGCCCCAGTACGCTTCCGCACAACCCTTTCTTCTTTCACCTGATCCACTGCCAGAGTCTCCAACTCTGCCTGGGGCGGGGCCAAGGGAGGGGTCTCATGGGGGATGCGGTGAGCCACCCCCACGTGAGCCCTGTACTGGCGGTCTCGAGCCGGGCTGTGACGGGGACTGGCCGTGGCCCCCGAGGCAGTGACGGGCGGGCGTTCCGAGGCAATAGGCGGTATGACGGCGGGTCGTTCTCGAACCACCTGCAGATCCGTAGACTCTCTCCCCGCCTGCAGGAAGGGCGTCGGGTCGGGCATTGCGTCCACCGTATCACGCAGGAGCAACCGCTTGCCGTCCGCGCCGAGCCGGTACACCTCGGTCAGCTCGGGGTGAAGCGGCTGGGAGAGGCTCTTCCTCATACGGCGGCGTGGGGTTTCAGGTTGTCTGTCTTTGGGCGGCGGAGGTGTGGGCTTGAAGGTGACGGGGCTGACGTTGGGGCTAGCCTCCGAGGAGCTGCCCGCCAGAAGTTTCTTCTTGGTGGCGTGAAGCTGTGACGTGAGGTAAGCGATGGTGCTGGCTCGCTGCTCCAACTCTCCGGACAGAACGGCCAGCTTGTGGCTCTTCATCTTCAGCTCATCCAGGTACTTCTTCTCCCGCTCCTTGATGGTGTTTTCCAGCACGAAGATCATGGCGTTCTTCTGCTCCAAGTCCCTCAGCAGCTCTGTGTTCTCCTCCTCCTTCTTCTTCAGCTCTGCCTCCAGCTCCTCGCACCTCCTTTGCAGCTCTCGGCATCGCACCTCACCGCTGTCTGCACGAGCCGTAGCAATCGGTTAGGACAAGTTGGTAAGCAACTGTGACACTCTGGTCTGTTTTAATCAAACACTAAATTACATATGGCTAGCGCTGAGTGGAATCCACGTTCCTCATGTATCAGGAGACTCTAAAACAGCATGTGTTCAAACATCAACATTGTATTGTCAAAGAGCGCAAGCCATTTTCAACGCTTAAGATTGCTCAATAATAACACCAATGTGTAGATAGATAGATGAAGAGTTGTGAAAACTAGTAAACTTGCCAAATTGTGACAGGTTTGAGCTGATATACGCTGAATTAGGTGTTTGTGGGCTGTATAACACCACTATGATCTCATTTAGCCCAATGAGCATTTACACTGACAACAGCCAAATATGATTTTAATTGTTAGTTCAAATGTAAATGTATTTATAAACTATTTTTCCATGGATTAATCTCACTTCATTATTTATATCAAATAAATAAATAAATAAATAAATAAATAAACAAACAAACTTCACCAACTTTTGTTTGAGACCAATAAAAGAAGGCCTCCTCATTTGGTTTGTTAGAAATGTTTAACCACGTAAAGAAAACAAACCAGGGGCATTTCTAAGGCGACAAGCACATCATTATGCAAGTGGACAGTTGCATGGAGACTAGTGCTGTGTGCACTCCTGTCTCACATTACACCAAGGACCTTGTTCTCTGATGACCTTTGTTGCTTTTAGACATGGTTACACTCAAGACGCAGTAGAATGTATCAAGTACTGCTTTTATGTGTCGTATTAAAATAATAAAGTGAGAAAGAATCATGAGTATTGTGTTTGTTCTGGATTTTTAAGACGAGAACTGTATATTGAGGTGAAATGATGACATGTGCCGCATGTGTTTTTAGTTGCAGTATGTTATCAGGCGCCGTGATGCTGAGCGACCGTGCATTAGGGCTGTGACTCTTAATCCCATTTCCTGCACTTCAATCTGGCCCACATTGACATGATAGTGCCTCTCATGAGTGAGCCTCTTATGATACTCTAAAAAATTGGACTGGCCCATCTTGTAAAGCCAACGACACCGCGTGTATAGGCTGTACAGGTAGTTTAAAAAAAAAAACTCGAGCTGCATTAGGCCTGCCTGGAGCTTCCCTGGCTGTTAAACAACTGTCCTGTTAGCCAGTATCAATGCTCAAGTCACATGGTGTCACGGCCATGGCAACGTGGGGGTTGGGCACTTGGCAATGAGCAGACAGATCTAATCAACAATGAGGAAAGCAATGACCCACAAAGCAATGATTCAAAGCTCGCCGCCTACATTCTTTTAAGCTACACTTTCACAATTTTACAATTTTTATAAAAAAAAAAAAAAAGGATCCGAATCAAAGAACCTTTGAAATAATGAGGGTCCAATACGAGCAATGGATGTAGCAATGGAAGACCACTCTTGGTAACAGGAGCTTACCTGAAGGATCGGAGCTTCGCACAGTGAGCTCATATGTCAGGTCTGAAAATACAAGAAGGTGATCGATCATCAGCAAGCCCACAGTCACAATTCAATCAGCAGCACAGGCACTGTTTCTTCACAAACAGTTTAAACAAGTAGCAAAAGGTGACTTGCTTGCTTTTTATGCCATTTTACTACCAGATGCACCACACACCCTCTTGAGTGTCCCCTCTGTGACAGAGCAAGAGAGTCACCTGTGCATTGCTGCTGTAATCGTCGGACCTCCGCGTGCAGCCCCTTCAAAGTGTTGGCGTGGTCCTGCTGGAGGAACAACAGGTTCTTCTGGGCGCTATGCAGCTGATTCTCCAGCGTAACGTTGGCCGATGCCATGGCTGATAACATCACAAAAAAAGAAGAAAACTAAGTTATAATGTAAACAAGGGTCATTTGAAGTGCACGAACATGATATTTCACAGCCATCTGCCTTCACTGATATCTTAAAATCCATCGAGAACAGAGGCAAAAATAGAAATGAGACAACCTAGCAACTGAAATTATCCAGGGAAGTATGGACTCATCTTCAATGCCCGTCACCGGGGATAAACAATTAATTTAAAAGGGGTTTGAATGTTCTGAGTAAATTTTGCTGCCTGGAAGAGTTGCCAAAATGTGAATGAAACTCAACTTGACAAAATGCTACTCTTCTTCAGTTGTTTAGTTCAGTGCACTCTTGTGCTGAATGATGACATTATGACATCACTGCATGGTCACCAAATGAATGATTGCCTTACCACATCTCAGGTCCCGTCAACTCCCATTAACATTCCCTAAAGTCAGTCGCAGTTGGATCATGACTGTGACATAAACTTCTGACAATTTTATAACCCCAAAGGTTGGTATACATTACAAGGTCATACAGGGTTTTTGGAACATGGCCATTGTGTATATTTCATAATCGGCTGTTGTGACTACTTTTCTAATTCTTTGCCTGTCCAGGTACTGCAGCCAAACAAATGTACACTGAGCCTCTTTTAAAGAAAACAAAATGACGCCAACTTTAAATGGGCGCTGAACCTGGAGCACAATGGTTAAATTGTAATGGGCATCCTGAGAGTGACACAAGCGTATATGTGATACGTACTTCCCACAGCCTTGCACCCTCTGACTTCACTATACAATAAATAATACAGATCATCAATGCCTGGACACATGCCTCGGACTGCATTGCTTTAAGAGGAAAACATTGGAAAAATATATTAAAAAATAAATGCATTTGCATTGGTGAGGCAGAAAGGCTAAAGAGATGATCCATTATTGATGAGTAATGTTGAGTCCTTCCAGTAAAGCATTGCTCTCATCCCAGCCCTTTCCTAGAATAGCTCGGATTGCTTTCCGTGTTTTTTCTAAGGCATGACCTCACTTGGCACTAACACGAGACATGCCTTCACATCAAGGTGACTCGAAAGAGAGAATCGTGTAGGGCAGGACAGTGAAGCTCCATGCACGGCTGCATGTGCATAATGTGGCTCTTTCAGTGCTACTAATTGCAACATATACAGCGGAGTACGGGTTTGCCAGCCCCTTCGGTGATTCTAATCAGTATAATAAAACAGAAATAGCACGCATCCAAGTAAAAGCTATGAGAGTTGCTCTGTTGCAACACCCACTTCTGTTGAATGTTCCAGATACAGCATTAATAATCAATGAACTGCAGCAGCAGGAAACATTAGCCACGAGCTAACATCCTCAGCACGGCACTCCCTCACAGTCGTAGCTGACGCTCAGGCAGGACACAACGTTAGGTACCCCGAACAGAAGCTCATGAGACACGTGCTTTGATTTGATTTGCACCATCTGAGGCATTTGGAAAAGCTCCATGTGATGCAGTGCACTCCATGCCATTGCAAACGACAACCACCAGTATCTTTGTATAGGCAGCAGAGTCATTTCAGTAAAAATAAACAAGTACAGACTCTGGAATAAATTTACAAATAACAGTAGATTGATTGCTTGATTATGGACAAACTCATAATCACGATTATTTTGTTCAATATTGAAATCCCAATTATTTACACGATTATGTTTTTGAAATTGGAACAGCATTAATGGAACATGTTTGGAACGGTATTTATTGAACATGTTTTTAAACACACTCTCCTGTTAAATATATAAAAATATCTTATAATGTACGTAGTAGTAAAAAGTAAACAGTTGTACTGGACTCAATCTTTTGAAAACAATAAATAAATAAAAAACAATAAGAAATAGATACTTTAGTGCAAAATAAATACTTCGATAAACAGGTAACATGGGCGTAGTGGTTGACTTGGGCATGCGCGTCTCAGAACGGAAAAAACCAATAATCATTTTTCCTGAATTATATGAACTTTTAGATCGTCTGGAGCCAAACTTGTAATCATGATTAAAATTCAATTAATTGAGCAGCCCTAGTAGATACTGTGACTTATATAAAACGGCCATTTAACTACTTGGGTGAGGTAAAAAAAAAAAAAAAGTTATATTTACTTGTTTCTTCTCGAAATGACAAGGGAGGGTCGGGGGGCTGGGCGGAAGCATAAGCTAAAACCTAGTTCACAACTCGCAATCACACAATTAAATTTAATCTTTTTGGTGCATTTTTAAACTTTTGAAATACACATTTTTAAATGTCAAAAGGTCGTCAAAAAATCAGATAACGTAAAAGTATGTATCTGAAAAATCAACTTGTTACTTCCCTCCAATGACAGGTGGGACATTCATTCATTTGGATCAATTCGTGACCGTGCAAGCTTACTTGATGAATGTGTCTGTACGTGTGCGTGTGCGGCGATGGTGCATACTTCGCAGCGCACTTCCACTTTCAGCACCTGCATTGCGGACAGCACCCATAGGCGCGAACAAAGTGACGTTGCAGCCTGGCGGCATCACATCAACCGGGCCACGCCGTAAAGTCTTGCCATAATAAGCGACCACACAAGCATCTTGATCGGTACCAAGCTAAAAATGCTCTTGTCGCAATAGTGGTAAACAAAGGGCCGTGCCGAGTGGCACGGCTTAACCTACATTTGCATCAGATCGCTTCCTGTTGTGTTTATCAGGACATGCACCAGCGCCGCAGCTTTTCAACATTGTCTCCTTTCAGAAGGTACGTCCTTGTCATGTCTACGACGACTTGGCTATTACTAAAAAGTAAACAGGTGCAAGATGCTTTGTGCATTGTGGACGATGTGGCGATGATGCAAACAGGAAGGCACCCACGAGCATTTTGGACACAATATATCGCTATGGTTTATTCACTGATGAAGGGCATTTCCAAGACATAAAAGCCTTTCACAGTGAACATAATCTGGCAACCTGCTTGAAAGCATGCGTAACTGACAAATGTACGTTCGCATGCGCATGCTTCATTTAAACACAAGACGAAGGCGATCACGAGAGTCTTTGAATGAAAGAAGGCAAGCTTAGCCGACGAGCTAACGATATAATAAAACACACCCCTCGCCTCCGTTTCATATGACGTCGTGTGCTTTCTTACCTTGCGGCGAAAACGAACCCCGGCCGTGGACAATTGGACCAAAGATACAAACTAGACAAGCCACAGCGGCTTAAGGACGTTGCGCCTAGGCGAGCATGTCGCTGATGCTGCCCAAAGGCGAGAGTGGGGAGGGAGGGGGGTCGGCTGTGTCCGTCTGGATCAGGTTCCTATCATCTCCCTATGCGACCGCACCAAATAAAGCGATGCATCATGGGAAGCCACAAGTCAACATCTCAGCTGTAGGTATTCCGACAAAGTTTGTTATCTTATCTATCGCCACCACAGCCAACAACGACACTTTCAGCAAATAACCCATAGAAATGTTTCTTGAGGAAATGACAATTGCATTTAAGCTGATGTTGTTAGGCGTTTACGGTTTGCACTTGCCAGCGTCATTGCCATAACAACAGACTGGCACATGTTCACAAGTGATGATATGGCTCCATCTGGTGGCAGAATCGGATTTTGGAGCTACAGCAAGTGGGACGGGTTCTTCTGACGTTTACTTCATTACGTAAGGCGTGTTTTAATGTCAAGATTACGTTTCTTTATTTGCCAATTATGCGATCGTCCATACATAGCACATTATATAGAAATCAACATATTTCAAAATACTTTTTGAAATCATATTACACGGTAGCAATTTGAACTTCATCCGTCCTGTGGCGTTTGCAAGAAGGTAACCCGAGATCCCCATTCATTACGACTAAATCAGGGTTAGGGTCAAACTCAAAGTAATTGGAGGCCGTATTCCACAAAACAGCGGTTCAAGTGGCAAAAATGTACAACCAACCCAATTTATTCCCATCTTTATTCCAGTTTTTCTCAGTTACTATGTTAAATTCTTCAGATCCGACACAATAATAATAATAATAATTTTACTTCCAAAGGCACAGTATTGGTCCTAGTCTTTGATTAATACATTTATATACATACTTTATTTATTTATTTATTTATTACATTATATGTCATACTTTGTGTGTATATTTAGACCATTTTCGCATAGGTCAAGTGTACAATTAGCAGCCAATTTGTTCACTTACATTTGTCATTGTCTGAAGTAAATGTCACATTTTTATGTCTTGCACCAATGTAACAAGGAAGGAAATGGTTGCTTTAATTAAGAGTCCGATTTCTTTTTAGCGTTTTGATTGCTTTTCAAGAGGTCACAAGCTATTTGTCAACAGGATGTGGGATTGTTGTGGTTTCACAATAAAAAAAATGACTGCTGAGGGGGCTTCAAAGTGGGATTGGTGCCCCCCCTTGTCCACCACTAGAACCGGCAGTGGTAGGAATCCATCCCAGGGGCCACTTGAAGATTAAATGCTGCAAATAAACAAAGTCTGTTGTTTTTTACGTCCGCACATCAGATTTTTAGTGCCTCTGAGATCTCCATTGGTCTCGGGGCTCCGTCTGGTCTGACTGCGCTACTCATCCTTTAGTTCATGGCTCCAAATAAAACAGAAGATGCCTGCCAAACAAAACCAAAAGCAGAATTATTTTCTACTGCATGTGTCCAGACTAAATACAAGGACAAAATTTTAACCCTGAAGTTTTCCCTGGTTGTGGAAATCCCCATCAACACATTGTCAAGATTCATCATAATTTTGTAGGGGTCAGTGTGAAGCTCAGCTCCCAGCAGGACAGCTCCTTCGCAGCTTCGTACAGCACACCCTGTCTGAGCTGAGAACATTTTATTTTCACCACCTTGTCTTTCTTCAACACCTCATTGGCCTTGACACATCTTGTGTTTCCACATTTGCTCAAGATCACAGGTGCTGTGTCCACAACAGGGATGTGGACACTGAGGTGGTTGAGTCCGTAGGGATCCATGCTTGACTATCCGCTTTCAAAAGAACTTCTGATGATGACCACAAAACAACACCCTGGCCCAGCTGCTTGAATGGAAACGCAACACCAGCTGTGCTCCATGAGATCCTCACACCTCACAGGAAAGCCATGGATTACTACCTCTTCTTCCTCAGCCATCTTCAGTGAAGCCGCTGACATCCTTGACACCACACTTGAAGGATCTGCATTGTCTAAGACACAAATACACTTCAAATGCAAACTGTCCCAACTACTTCATCTATTTTAATAATAATACTTCCAAGCCCAATGCTGTATGCTGATGATTCCTGCAGTGCATATTGTGCTGTTTGTGGCCAATGGGATTGAGTTTCTTTTCAGGAAATTCCTTCCATGCTGTATTTTCATTGAGGCAAGGGCACTGCTTTGGCTTGAAATTCTATTACAAGTCCCCCTGGGTCTGCAATGAAAAGATCCTTTATCTGCCACTCACTCCAACAAATTACCATGACTGACACCTTGCCAGAACTACTTAAAGCTTCAATTAATCAAAAACAAGCAGCATTTTCACACATTTCCTGTATGCTTTAAATAATCTATGCTGTGCATGTGTGCCTCGTGCAGTGCTCTGACTAATGCAACGTGAGAATTGAACCTGGGCAATAATGGTGCATAAAAATGCTGCAGCTGTCACGAAAACAAGACCTACCCCATAGCACGTGGCAAACTGCACAGTCCATCAAGTTGGACTCCACAAAGGTATGATTCTGTGTGCACCATCCAGCCTGTGGTGTGCACTGTGACTCATTTACACAAACTTGACAGAGGAATTGAAGGTTGTGTAAACACAGTTGCTGTCTGCTTGTTGAGCCCGCCTCAATTGCTGAGAGGGCTGCTGGTGACCTGACAGGGTGAAGTGAAAAGGGCCAGAAACAACAGCCACAAACCATCACCTGCCCACCAAATAACTGGGAGTTGACCAGCAATAATTGTGTGGTCCTGCAAGATTGCATGGACAAAAGTACTGGGACACCTGTTCATAAGAGAATGTGTCCAAACAGGGATGGTCAGTCACTAATGTTGGATGGGATGTTTTGGATCACAATTTTTGAGTTTTGATGGCATTGAGGTCATGGCTTTCAAGTTCCTCTACAACAAAACTGGCTTTCAAGTTCCTCCACAACCAAAAATGACCCAAGCATCAGATCTTACTTTGTACACTGGAACAGGATGAGCTGTGTCTTAAGCACATTTGTTTTACCAAACAAACAAGCAAACAAACAAAAGGTGGGATTTGTGTGTGTGTGCAAAAGGTAGAGCTGTTTTCCACCCACTGTAGACGTGCTCTTGAGCTTAGCAGCAACCCACTATGCACCTCCTGCGGTTTGGTTCTATACGTGGTGTGCAAAGCAAAATAGAGTGTAAATGGACTTTCTCATTGAGGGATTGTTGTTGGCATAATACAATAGATTTGGATTAAAAATAGAATTTCTAAACTGCCAGAGTGGTAAAAGACTGCAGATTTTCTTGGAATAATTGTTTCTGTTGCAATATGGAAATATGTTTTGGCATTAGATTAGGGATCTGTTTAGCTTAACCAAATACCCAACTTGTATATCGTTTGCGGTGGAAGGTTGATTCTGCTGGCAAATTTTATTTGAAAAGTGCAAATCCATACACATCAAGAGAGGCGCAGTTGCAATGCAGCAAGAGCAACTGTGTGTTTGTGCACATTCCTCCAAGCCACATCTTCTCCTGGCAGCTCGTGCCCGATAGTTCTCCCGGCACCACGGGCTCATGTCTTGGGTTTCTCCAAATATTTTCTAATGCCACTGAAGAATGTTCTAATGTTGTTGGAGTAGCAGAGCTCTTGTTTTTCCTTTCACAGGATACTTTATGAAGAGGCTTCAGGACTGGCCTCAACGTTCTCCTCTTAAACCGGTATGCAGTATTTCCCTCTGAGGATTCACCATTCACTCAACACACACACACGCCCCCCCCCCCCCACACACACACGTACATACCGGTACATACATGCGCGAGTTAAACGCAATACGTGCAGGATTGTATAGCAAGCATTAAAGTAATAAATGTCATGATTTATTTAGCTCACTGACAGAATTATATGCTACTGTATGAGCTTGAATGAGTACATTTGGCTAAAAATAAAGCTGAGGTGTCAGGGAGAGTTTCTTTGGCCCAGTTGGTTTTCTTGCCATTGGACAGAGTAGGTCTGCAGGGCCTCTGTCTGCTGTCTGTAGTCCAGCCAGGATATATTCCAGTATTTTTCATACATAAATAAACATAGTAAGTCATTTAGTCTGGCCTCACCCGCGCCCCACATTAACGGTAGTACAGTACACTATGTGGTACGTTGCTCTGGTTCTTGTTTCTTACTACATTAGAACATTACACTAAAATGACAAAGACAGTACATTTGGTGTTATGAAGTCAAGTCAAAGTCAAAGTCAGCTTTATTGTCAATCCCTTCATATGTCAAGACACACAACGAGACATACAAGTAGGCGACACAAAACAAAAACAAGAAGGCACAAACCATAAATAATAAATAATAATAATAAATAAAATGAGCGATGAATAAATAATAAACCAATAACCCAATAAATAAGAGGGGCAAAACCGAGCCAGTGTGCATACAGCAGACAGCAAGAACAGGACGCTACGCTGTCTTATGAAGACAATTCAAGATAACATACAGTTTGTGTGTGCAAAGTAAGACCATTCAAATGTTGTGCCATTAAAATGTTAGGTCACAAGTTGATTAGGGTTAGGGTTATTATGAACAACAGAAAAATTGTAAAGTTGTTCACAAAATCAGATAAGTTTTAGTATCTCAAAATATATCATACAAACCTTCCAATGAAGTAAAAAGGTCATTAATATTTTATGGCCATCCATCTGTCAACATCTTGATGTTTTTGCTTTCAACCCATTGTGATGATGCCAAATGCCTAAACCAAAAGAGAAGAGAAAATAAAATCCTGCACATATTGTACACAAGGAATGGGATAAACTGGGATTATGCAAAATCTGCAAGACCAAAACATTTTCAAAATAACTTAATTCAGAGTCAAAATCAGGTGAATTTCTTTCATTGTTAGTCCTTTTCACACAGCACACTACTGAATGCAGAAATATTCATAAATTTAAGTCCTAAATTACCTCACATGATGTGAAGTCTGTGTACAAACCAAAATGCATATTTTCCTTTTTCTTTTTTTTTAACTTTTGATACACTGAACCATTATACTGTAGGTTTGAGAAATGAAAACAATGAAACACATTTCCCTTTGGATGCTTTCCAATGGCCTTTTGGCTATGTAGGGATCTTGTTGAAAGCACATCACCAGGAAGGTTTTCCATGTTCCCACAGTAAAAAGCAACCAGGGGCGGAGAGTATACATCTGCAGCCGCCATGCCGACACATAGCTGATAATTACCGCACGTGAACTCGGTTATTACTGCTATGGAAATGAAGGGCTGTGTATACCAACACAGATGACAATGTATCAACATGTGTATGTTATACTTCTGATCAACATGCATCTTGAAGATCTGTAGGAATATGCAATATGTGTCCTTTCACCTTATTGTGATCTGACCTGTTTGAGTTCCTGCTGCAATGAAGTGCAAAACTGACGCGTGCTCTGGGCTGGGCTGTTTCAGGTGCAGCCTATAGCCTGAAGAGGTATATTTACCTTTCTTCCTCAAAAGTAGGGATGGCGAAACTAAAATTACAACACAAATGGCTGTTTGTTCAGCAGCTGTTTGGTCAGGTGAACAAGCCTTCTTTATAGGTGTTTTTTTTTCACTGCTTATTCAGGATTTTGAATGTCAGTGCTCAAAAATTACCGGCATAAGGAGAAACTGTCAAATCAGAAATAAAATCACCATCACCATGTTGTTTTACTCTGGTCTCATTCTCCATCTTATGCAGTTCATACAAAATAATGAGATGTGTTTTTAAATAAAAGGCTGCCTAATGTACTTCGGGTTATAAACACTTTTAATTAACCACTTTATAAGACGTTTTTTACCCGCAATGACGGGTTGGCAAGTTCGACCCAAGGGTCTAGCCTTTGGAAAAATTCAACAGAAAAAAAAAAGATGTTTATGAGCGCACGTACGTTCATAACAAGCTACAATTATGGCACATTTTCCACACTAAATGTGAGCCAAAGAGGAAATTGCAAATGCGAAACAAAGCTGTTAAATTTTACAATTCTAAGTAATTTCTTTACATTAAAAAAGAGCAACAAATATTGTGGGGCTTCTACTTTCACCTTGAAATTGACAATTTGAATAATCTTGTATAGATGTTGACATACAGAGAAAAACTTATTGCCTTTTCTATAAACTAGAAAGAGTAACTTAATATTTCCTCCCCTTTTACCCTTTGGACACATGGTGCCTTGCACATTTTTGCATGTCCATTTTCTTAGATGGATTGATCGATATAAATAGAAAGGTAGAGAATAAAGTCAGCCTAGGAAAATAAAGGTTAAACAAGGTTAAGCAATCGGTGTGAAACACAAGCAGTTCCCTCCCAGCTATATCGGGATCAATTTAGAACGACATTGTTGAAAGACTCCAGCGACATGAATGTGACCGTCCCCCAATTTGACCCTAACCAGAATCTCCAGACTCAAAGGTGGCACTTGCATGGTCTTCATCATTTATGCTTAGTCTTGCATTTATTTATTTATGTTTTCGCAATGAATTAGGGTTAAGGTTAGAGTTGACATCTGGGATGCATGACTTAAGTGTTCTTTTTACTTTTCCATGATCATTATTAGTTCACTCATTCAGTTTTGTTTTTAAATTTGATTTGTTTATTTTAGCAAGTACATAGACAGTACAATTTTGCAGCTTCATTTCACCTTATATTTTACATGACTTGTCGAATAGGGAAACGGGTTGAAGCAATTTTGCTTATTTGGTCCCGTCCCGGCTTAAAAGGTGCAAATGATGCTCCAGGTTTCGCTCTTATTTTTTATCTAGAATAAAATAGTAATGTATTGTACTATATGCCTTCCCTCTCCAATACAGTAAGCTGTAAAAGAAATGTTTGGCTCTGAAAAGTGTTCTGCAGCCGTCAATGAGGAGACCTTTGACATAAAATAACACTCTGGTCCTTCTCGACACGCCTAAACATACAAACACTCGTACCATAGCGCTTTGGCGTCAGTCACACAGGTTTTTTTTTTGGTGAGGTGAGTCACAGGAACCATATAGGCTGTCAAGCATAAAATAAAACGAAAACCTGAGCATGCAAATAAGGTTATAAAATAAATTGCTGTGGTCTTGGCAGTTGTAATAGAAAGAAGTTCATCTGAGTCAGACAGTAGTTTCCTGAGACTGGACTACATCCCTCAATCGACAGATTTGACAATGTGCTCTTTTTTTGTACACATAGAGCAGCCACTATAGATTTTATTCTGACTCATCACCACAACTAATGCACCAATCAGATGGAAAAATAAGATACAGAGAATTATTTTGGGCAAAACACGGCTTACTCAAAGGGGGAGATGCCTCTGATGCCCCTCCTTCTGAATGTTTGCACAGTTGCACTTATGATGTCGTACTGTGTGATTGAGCACCGATCCACTTTGAGCACCGTTTGGCATTCAGGCACTGCGGCCACTTTCTTGAGACTATAAGCCAGAGCAGCAAATGGCCCCTTGTCACCTTTCTCTGTGCTCTTTGATTCATTGCACATTCCAGATATTAATATGCTTCGGTTTGCAGTTGAAACGTACCCTTTTTTTTTTTTTTGGTCTACCTTTATGATGGATACACATGTATTCCAAATGGGGTCCTGCCAGGAGTCAATGATGCATTATGTTACTGTCTTACAAAGTAAAAAAAAAAAAAAAAAAAGGGGTTTGTTTTCTTAAAAAAAAGAAATCCAGGTTAATGTTCCCTGCAATTGGCCGGGAAACAGTCAAGGCTGCCTATTACCGAAAGTTAGCTGGAATAGGCTCCAGTTCACCCGCAACCTTATAGTGAGGGCATAGTACGTAGAAATGTTGATATAATAATAATAATAATAATAATAATAATAATAATATATGCCAAGTTTAACATGTTGGGAAAATATGCCTCGATCATTTGAAATTCTGGGGAACTATAGTAAAATCGTTTTGTTAAAGTTGATGATTTTTGGTGGAAAATATTTTTGGAGTTGTATGTGGTGACAAGATTCCCTCATGTCCCTGCAATCGCCACGGAACTTAAACAGAACCAATGGCTTGAAAATTATGGTGCTTAACATATTTTTAAATCTCATATTATTAAGCTTTCTTTGAGTTGTACTTTAGATTGTCTGGCTAAATAAAAAAACTAATAAAAGGATGCAAATTCAAATACTGGGGAGAGGTAGCCTGATGGGAGGGGCAGTTTACTGAATTGTTTTGAAAGGAAATACTTTACTGTGGGAAATTATTGAGAATCACAGCGATAGACGACTCTCCACCACAGATGAAGTTAACCACCTTTGTTGTGAAATAAGGTTTTTTTTCTACCACCCTGTCCTTTTTTGAAAGACGTTCTGTTTTTATTGGCAGGACATAACATTTATGGCAAGTGAAGAGGAGAATTTGTCTTTTGAAGTTCAGTTATGATGAACATAATTTCAGCCCTTCATAAAACAAACCATATGATCTGCATACCTAAAAGACTTTACATATAACACTGGCCTCCAAAAACAACACACATGTCCAAATCCTACTTTATTAGTCACCCAGCTGTTCCAGTCATATTTTTCCCTGGGGCATGCAGTGACAAGTGCCAAGAAGAGGATCACTGGATCCACGCACCCATCCCCGCTTGCTCAGCGTGTTCTCCGACACGTCGGCACCGCAACCCCAGCTTGGCAAGCAAACTGTTTGCAACACTTTGCTCTCTTTCCTGTAATCCCCTCAGGTGTTTAACGTTCTTTGCCAATTCCCATCAACTTTCTGGAAAAACTCTTTCTTGGCATCATTTCAGTTTGATCAGACAGTTACAGTATTGAATAACTTCCAATTGTTCTTTCTCATAAAAGAGCAGGTAATAAGGACGCATTCTTTGTGTTGCTCCAACTGCACAGGTAGAAGAGATTTACTGATTGAAGGCTTTTCCGACAGGTACCCATTAAATTTCGGGAGCCTTGCAGCGCTTAGCTCCAGGCCTGTTGAAACTGTTGGTTCTGGAGTGGCAGAATTTTTTAATCCCAGAGTCATATTTGACTAACAACTCCTTTTCATGAGTACCAGGTAGCTCTACTTAATCACAAGCAGACCACCGCCACAAGGGGGCTCTTGTCACTTCTCTACTGTACACGCACTGAGTGAGCCCTGAGCTGTGGTTCTTCACCGTCAACATAATGCAGCAGATATTACTGCTCAGGACTTTAGCTCCGTAATTGCTCCAGTTTTAATTTCTTCCCTTATGAACCTTGGGCATCTGGTTACAGTGCTGCAGAACCAAAACTGCTTACTATATTACTGCTTGCTACCTTGATAGTCTAAATTATAGCTGTATATTTGGCAGAGACAAGGTCCCAAAGTTGAGTGCTTACTGGGCAGCAAATCTGATGTGTGCTGCCAGAGGTGGGACTCCTGCTGCTGAATACAGAGCAAGTTTTGGCCACAGCTGTGGAACTATTAGAGAGCACAACAGTCACTGTCACTCTTACTCTCTGAATGGGAGCCAAGCATTTTGGATGTGTGCCTGTTTTCATTACACTGAAAAGCAATAGTCTGGCAAAGTGGCATGCCTGCATGTCCAAAAACAAGCGACAGTTGGGCAAAAAACAGGGTTTGGCATGAGTTGAGCTCTCAAGTTTGCTCCTTTTAACCTCATGCTGCAGACGGATGGGAACACAGAGCCCAGTGTAGGGCGTAGTAAGAGGATATAGTAGCTTGGGTTGATGGTAGTGAAGAATGAGCATGGTGGGTGCATATCAAATTTGCTAGTAAAATCTAAATGCAAAACCCCATTAAAAATAGTATCTTGTTACATCTTTGAAACTATCCAGCTCATCATTGCAATCATGAAAGCTGAGTCAAACAAATATTACTGTATATTAGTGTCGCCTAGTGTCTAGAAATAACAAGTGACTCTATAATGCTATTCTCATATGTTGTGCCTTGGGGAAAAATGATCTCCAAATTCATAACTGCTTATGATCATGGCCATCAAAAGCAGCTTTCCATATGAAGAAGAAGGGGTGACCTGTATTCAATGGTGACAGCTGTTAAGATCCTTGCTGATTTAAGGTGCACCAGTACAAGTCTTCTTGATATTGATAATTAACAAGCTTCAAGAATGTCTATTTTTACTTAATAAATGTCCTTACTGTACATCAAAGTGTCAAACTAATCACATCCGTGGCTCTTTCTATAGGTCATAGGTGTCAAACACAAGGCCCGGGGGTCAGATACAGCCCGCCACATCATTTTATGTGGCACGCAAAGACAAATTGTGCATCAACTTCATGTGTCAATACTAAAATTACAAATAGTCTTTTCTCCAATTTTTATTACCATTCATCTTTTTAAAATATTTGAACAGTTTTTACTCGTCTCTGATTCCAAAACTAGTTATTCATCAGTTTGTTGTGTAGCCCATACTGTATAAGGAAGACGCTGACAGTCACAATGGCCCTCCGAAAAAAAACAATGACTATGATGCGGCCCGCGATAAAAATGAGTTTGACAGCCCTGCTGTAGATCTTTCCTACATCAAGAAGTTAATGTACAATGCTTCTAGGACATTTGGGTTCAGTACTTTACCCAGTCCATTTTTATTATTGTTGCTTACATGTAGTACGTATAATGTTTTCTTGCAAAAAATCATTAAGAGTAAACTCCCCCTTTAAAATTAATGTGACATGCCAGATCTGCCCTCCAGGACTTGCATTTGTTACCTGTACTGTAAGTCACCCATGGAACTGCGTAGAATGCACGCCTTCTTGTCTCTTACAGGATGTGGGACATCCTGTCTAGCTGCTGCAAAGAAAGGCCGCCGGCTTCAAAGGCAGGAAAACTGCGTAGGAAGTGGAGAATTAGGCACAACCCGGGCCGAGAATCAGCCCAATGGCCTTCTGAGCTCTCTCCTTTTCATTTACTTGACGCAAAATAATAGTGATTTAAACATTGCCAGTAGTGCTCCAGCACTTTTGACTTTTTTTTTTTTTTTATCACCATCATCTTACAAACAAGGATAACTGATGAGCCTTTGCAAATCTTGACTTTGAAAATATGTGCAGTTGGCAAGGAGTGACGCACCCTGCTCCAGTGGCGTCTGAGTCATGTTCCAGCCAGTGCTCAGTGTGCCAAGAACAAGTGGGCTGCGCACACACACACACATGCACACACACACAGACACACACGATGTGGAGGAAAACTGTCAATAATAAGGATGAGATAAATGAAGTTCGGTGCGATTCTCTTTATTCCCAAGAAATAAAACACACACGTAGTTGTGGCTTTGAAAGTGTTCCAACGTTTTACACTTGTCGTGCAGGCTCACTCACATGTAAGGCACATGTTGCGAGAAGCAGAGGCGCATTTAAATGATTATCACTTAAAAGACGAGCTGTCTTCACTGTAAAGCTCACGGCGCATGTGTTTAGCATTAGCAGTCCTGTGCCCCACATTCGAATAGACATCCTATCCTATGATCATTAAAAAATCCTGAAAGGGAGCCTCGGGCATACGAAAGTCTATTTATGATAGCAGAAAAGAGCACAAGATAATTGGCACATTGCATGTTAGGACAAAAGGTGTAGTGAAAGCAGTCAGGCAGATTCAATTTGGAACTTTTTTCCTGCCTAAACCAGCGACTGTCACAAAGGACACAAATCCCTCTGTTACAGATGGGCAATTTGGAAAAATTGTTTTCTATCCTTTTGGATTTGTTATGAACTGCTTGATCTTTTTAAGCAAAAATAAAAGGCAGAAAAGTTGAAGGAATACATTTTTGTCTTGTAGTTATTCAGCGATACCTGGAAAAAACGATTTGTTTTCTGCTTATCATTTTGTGCACTTTATTTAAGAAAAAAGATCCAGACATTGACATGGCGTGAGGAAAAGGTAGAATTTTATATGATCCAACAATCTGGTTATGTCATAGCAGTTCAATAATTAAAAGGAAAATGTCACAAAAAGGGTAATTGGCAAATCTATGCAGCTACCTTTATAATTCTAAAGTATCCGTGCCAGTATCGATATCAGCGACACTAAGTTGGTTCTGTATTTGGGTAGTCATGTACTTTGAGTCTCTTTTCTGGAAGCATTTTTATTTACACCCCGTTATTAACATATCTGCATAATAAGTGCATTCCAATGCGGCACACCCCAATGATAATCCTAAAATGTCTTGCATTTAACAGTTGCATTTGATTAGGTGGAATTGATGTTCTCATTTGTATGACAGCTTTGGGCTAATTTTGTCTGTCTGAAGAGAATTTTATGACTTAATATGAAATGAAGAGTTTTGATTCAGAGAAATAATCACACAAGTTGAGAGCCCCCAATGTTGCCTGTGGTGCCACAGACAAACTTGTCTGATTCTTTGTTTGCTCTGTGGCTGTGAGCGATGGACTATTTGTTGGAATAACCAAATGCTCCCCTCGCCAGAAAGTCCTCATAGATCCTGCCTGTCGGGGTGTCAACAAGCCCCGCAAGAATGTGCTGAGCTGCACCCTGGCCAAGTGTCTGTGTGCGCATGACTTGTGTCTACGTTTATTTGTGAGAGTGTGTAGATGTGTGAGGGGCGCTTAGGGTGAGTCAGCGGGAACAGCATGTTTATGTGAAGAGAAGTAGGCGATGTGAGACGAGGCTCTCATGTTGTGGACGTTGTTTGCTGCTGAAGGCAGTCCGCTGCCCATTAACAGTCTAACTAGTGCACTTACTTGAAAAAGGACTACCTCTACATTGTAGACCAAGCATGGAAATTGGGAGCTGAGGTTGGAGAAATTCGAGTTTGTTTTTGAGCAAGACCTCAACCTCTTAACATGCCTTGGGCAAGACTGACTGCACTGCACTTCCTCTTCTTTATTGTGTGCTCGTCCAATTTCTCGATCAATTGTGCACATGACTTCAGGGCGACAGCAGGGCATGACATTAACACCCACCAACACCCACGCAGTGCAGATACATTTTAGCTGTGAAAGGTCACACCTCAACTTTAGCCACTTTGGCGGGTGCAACAGATCAACCTTTATCCACCATCTGTATGGATTACTCTCTATAAATGTGGTCCATTGATTGGTTGGTGAAATTAAGTAGTACCACCACTATTAATTATCCCAAAAATTCTGGCTCGTGAAAATACAGGGTGTCTGGAGTAAAATTAGCCACAGTGGCTGGTGAGCAAAGAAAAAAGTTAATGCCAAGCCTAAATTGATGGCATCAATAGATTTTTAAAAAAATGAAATCAATTTCGCTGCAAAAAGTACACTCGAGCACTATAATGCAGTCTCTGTGCTACACTATATGTGAATTATGCTATTATCACAAGGGATGTTGGATATCACTGTTTTTCAGACTTATACCAGTATACGAGTAATCACTCTGTGTTCTCATTGATACAGAGTACCAATAACCCTCTACCTTTCACGTATAAAATTTAATTAACTGCAATGACTAGAACATAGCGAACAAAGCCCTTTTGTTCTAATGCCGATGATGACTCACCCACCGATGTGTCAATCTGCCGCAGTATAGCAGCACCAACTACTGCCGAGGAGTACTTTATGTAATTTTATTTTTAAATCACCTTACGTATCGGTGACTGGTATTGGCCGCATCCATGAGTACTAGATACCTTTAAAAAAAAGGCCAACATTTCCTGATATACCGAGCATCAGTACTTGCCCATTCTTAATCATTACTATAACTTATTATCTAAAACTACACCTACTTTCTCTGTACTATTCTCAACTTCTCTCAAACTTGAGAAGAGGACTTGATCCTTACCAGTCATTTCAATGTTTATACATTGTCTGTGATGGGAGCGTCAACCTCCCCAAAGATTGCCAGCATGTCGGTTAAAGATGTTTATTTGTTATTTGCTTTGACCCGTTTCAGGACAAATCCACTCGCAAGGCTATCATAATTCTTGGGGATCAGCGACCCATTATGTTATCATGGTGCCGAAGAAAGATTTTTTATTTTGGATGCTTTAAGAAAAAGACAACAAAAAACTGTGGTGGTATTAAACACAGAATCAACATGATCATAAGATATTTTTTCTCATTTTACAATGTACACATCTCACTCATGATTTTCTGGAGTGGAAGTGGAATTCCTCATCTCCAGCTTTTCTGGGCAGCTGTTGCAGAGCAGCAGTGGTTCATGTCTGTTGGGGAAGCCTCAACAGGCTGGATGGGCCCACACACAGAGGGAATGAGAAGTGTCATGGCCAGCTTACAATACAATCACCCAACGGCCCACAGGGATCATTCACTGTCCAAGTTGGTAGGGGATCAGAGCCCTGTGTGTGCCTTTGCACGTGTGTGCATACATGCATGCGTGCCCTTTGTGTGTTGTGTGTGTGCTCGTGTGTGCACGCACATGTGTGCATATGTGAGGAGTCCCAACCTGTTTTCTTATAAAAGCTTTGTTAGCGTACATATGGACTCATAAAGGGCTCAAAATGCTTTCATTCAGGCAGGTTTGTAATAGGAGGAAATACACTAACTGCTGTAAAAGATGCAACTCCACACAAAGACTGATTCACAGGCCTGGAAACATGTGTGCAACACATGCTGAAGCTTGAACACAGCAAGAGCCTAAGACTGGATAGCCTGTTCAGACCAGGCTGCAAACAACTGCAAACACACACACACACACACACACACACACACACGAAACTCCATTTCCTCTACCACAGGAAGTTAATACATATCAATATTGCTTGCTGTTCAAGGTAAAACCTTTTGTCGTGTGCTATCCTGTAGAGTGCTAGTGTGTGGAAGTATCTTGGAACACCCACAGTGCTCAGTGAGCTGATTAGAGCTAATAGCCTATGAAGAGCCCAACAGCTGGAACTGACTTGCTGCCATTCAAACGCACACACGCTCACGTGCACACATGCACACGCATGCGCAATGGTTTCTACGATACTGAAATGAGCTCTCTCCACACCAGGCCTGTCATTCGCCTGGACCTCATCTCTTGGCAGGAACCGAAGAGCTGATATGAGCTTGCCTGACCTCAGACTGCTGACTGCTTTATTTCGGTGCTGGGGTTTCCCTGCTTTGCTGGCTTAGCCAAGGAATCTTATGGATGCGTACAGCCAAATTTCTGCGACGAAAGGGAGGCAACATACAGTCCAGCATAGACATAGCATCGTAAATCCTGAAAAGCATGTGCTGTGATCACAGTGATCCTTATCCGTCTATAAATAAACGTATCGTAAAAGAATGCAGAGATGTCAGGTAGGTGAATTTGTGAGGACATCTTCAACATCCGTCATGCTTGAATGACAAAAAACAGTATTTAAGTTTTTTGCAAGTAGACTACAGACTGCTATAGACACCTCCCCATGGTTAAATATGTTAGGCCATATAAAGTACACTCTAAACACTGAATAACTGTTTATATAATAGCGCAACAGCTTATCTTTTACATTGCATCACATCATATACCACACTGTTGTGAAATATGACCAGGCATCAACACAAAATATGCTCAATAGCACTGCATTGTAACTAGTGTGAATTTTGTATTGTCTGGAGTGTCCAGTAGTGTGTGGTGGACTCGAGATGACAGCACAGCACACATCGTCATTCAAGATGTCTCCAATGAGAATTTTGAGTCTACTATGACAGTTGTCTGCCACAATACCAAAACAGCCATGTGAGGACACAGCATGGTGCCTCAGGCCTTCCAGACGGCTAAAAAGAAGAGTAGGAGAGGAAATATAAATAGTAGAAGACAGGCTAATTGTTAGCTAATGTGGTAACTATATTTTGTGACCCCAAGACTTTTTTAAGCAGATCAGGGAAGAAAAAAAAAAAAAAACTCATCACACTCCCCGACCCCAGGATAATCACCAAGAGACATCTGATAATCAGGCCTTTGCCTTTTGATGCCTTTTATCTCAGTTTTCATAATTTACATTCCTTCTGTCTCCTCTACTTAAGTTTTCAGTCACCTTTCCTGTCTGGTCATTCTTTACAATGCCTCATTCTGACAGGAAGCACAACCTCCTCAATGTCTGGGCCCATCCATGAGGTGTTTATTGTGCTCGCTACAGGGTTTAAGCACCAAAGACAATGACAAGGACATCAGAGTCAGTGAAGGTTCACACGGGGAGGGATAGGAAACAAAGCAGGAACAGACTAGTCTAGATATTTTTTCAGTGTGAGGCTGCCGACATTCAATGTGAGCATTGCACAGAAAGGAAGAGTTGGGGGATTGGGCTTTCCTTTGACTTGTTCCTCTGATTGTGCTCTGTGCAGCTAGTGCAAATTGGATGTACCGTGGTAGCTGCCTAAATTATGCTGACATAACAGCGTTTAATAAATCTGTCTTGATATAGTGTGAAATTCCATGTTATCTCCGCTTGCCCATTGCTCTCTATTTCAGAAATGTTCAGATAAACACTGATTGTGATCCTGTAAGCACATTCAGTTGTAATTTGGATTGGCCCCTGTGCCACACAAACTAACAATATTGTAAGAGACTTTCAGAAAGCTATCATTTGTATCTAAACTGCAGTGGAGAAAATTGGCGCCCTCCTCGACAGTGGAGATAAACCGCAGGCAGGAGAAACCGGAGAAGGAATTTGTAATTTGTGGCATCCTAGCTAGAAAACTGCATGCTGTGTTGGAATTGGGCCAAGTAATTAAAACTAAGTAACCTGCAACTTCTCCACTGATACAGACGATGTTGCGGGGGGACTCAGGCCAAACCAAAGCGGAGGCACCGTTTTAGCGATTCCCCAAAACAGTGCAACTGAGCTCTACATAGTTCTCTATCTTTGTTCTTTGTACCAGTTCTATGCAGTGATCTTCAATCGGGTATAATCTTTTTGGAAGCAAAATTCTAAATCCACCACAAAGACTTTTTTAGCATGCCTGGTGGTGGTGAGCTCAAATACTGAAGTTTACTTTAGGGACCTAGCTGCCCTGGTTGTTAATACTCACCTTTATTTCAATAGCATGATAGTGGACAATATTCATAGCGTCACAAGGTGAATGAAGTCATCATTATGATAACAACCACTACCAACAAAACACCAGCAAAGCTACAAACAGAGAAGGTGAGAGAATTAATATAAATCTTAAATTTGTGTCAAACACACAGTTTGAACTTCAATTAACCTTAATCAAGAACATATGGAAGGTTGTAAATTGAATCACACTGCACCAAAAAGTACGAAAAAGGAGAACTGTCCGTAATAGTTTGCAAACCAAATCAAATGGTACTGGCTCAATCATTTAAAGTTAATTCCCATGGTTTGTGGTATTTTCAAATACCAAAAGCTGGGCCCCAAAGGTGGCCTATACGAAAGTGTAACCACATTCAGCCTGTGCCAAGAAATTATCTTATTAGGAAAAGAAAAGAGCTTCATTCGTGGTATGGGTAACCAAGTGCAGTAAAGAGTGGAGCGTGCAGACCACCGCCAAGTTTGAACTGTCAAACAAAAGCAGCAGACATTTCAACAGCTTTCCGCAGGGCTTGCCATTAACGTTTTTACATTATTGACTCATATATTCACTAAAAAGACAAATAAATTCCCCTAATATAAAGAGAAATTTTTGGGGAGTCCCATTTTATTTTATTTTTTTAGCTCCAGTTTGTTAGAAGGCTGCTTCCTTGTTCATGATGATGAGAGTCTACCATTCTTAATAATAAGTTCCTCGATGGTTTTCTTTTTCTTGTGTTTGATAATCATCTAGCTTTGTTAATGGAGAATGACCTAATCCAGTAAAAATTCGACATAATCAAGACTATCATTTGCATTATTACGTCTGCGATGTGCTTGACAGGTAAGCATAACATCGGTAAAATCAAAGCGCAAGTGCAGTCGCAGAATAAAAGGCAGTGGAGTTGTTTACGAGTCGAGTCGTGAACATAATATCGCTAGTCTTTGAGGAGCTGCATTTGTATTGCTCCTTGTCGGTGCCAAAAGAGTGCAAGCCATGCGTGACAAATCCTGTATGTGTACAGTATATGATGGAAGACCACAAGGGTTGAGCTGCACAGGGGATGAAGGGGAAGAAAATGTCAGGCATGTCATCCAGCAGGCTCTGTGACACTAATCAGGCAAATTTCCTTGAAGTGCAGAACTTGAGATGGAACCCCAGAATGTCTGGAAGGAGTTGACAGCAGGCGAACGAGTAAGGTGAGACAGTATCACATCTGAAAAAGTTTGGAGAAACTATTTTAGATAAAGACACTGAATATTGTCAAACGATTAGCCCGTGTGAGTGGGACACCACATTCTGTGCCTGGGAAAAAAAAGAAGACAAAAGGACGGCGAGCTGCTGTTTGTGAACGTGCGTCCACAAGGCAGAGCCCAGCTGTCCTGCCACTCTTCAAGCCCTGTCAGTTTTGGCCCAGGGGTAGAGGAATGCTTTCTTGTTTCTGCTCGAGAACCCCAATGGAGACACTAAAGCATGCCTCAAATCTGTTAGGTCATATGGTTCCTATAAGCGTGCGCTAATTAATGGCCATGAGGAAATGAGAGGCTTGAAACAAAAAAGGAAAATGCAGGAAGAGAGGATGTGACGCTCCTCTGACTATTATTTTGGTTTTCATGTCGATTTACAACAATAACAAAAATCCTTTGTTCCGTATAAAAATATCATTTGCAATTTCACCATGATTTCATCACGGACAGGTTGCTGTATTTGTTTTTTGACTGGAAAAGCAAACGAGGGTGAGTTCCCCCTGTGTTTACTTTAACATGAGGACAAAATATTTCTGTGTACCACTTATGACAGTAATTTTCTCAATCCTCGGAACATGCGTGGGAATGATTAAAGGAAAAACGTTCACCGTGGTGGTCACAGTTAATCTGGCAATCAGTACAAGGAAAATGCCCCAATTCTTTCTGACTGCATGGATATTTGATTGCACCTGGGCTCATCCTATTCACTTTAAAAATATGCTGTAGAATGTAACCTTTGCTTGTAAGGTCGATCATCTTCTTGAGGAATTAAAATACCCAACAAGGGACAATCTGAGATTCTCCCAATTCCTATATTAAATTAGCTTTGGTACTCTGAGAGACTATTGAATCAGGCTAGTGAGCATCAAGTAGCAAAGATAAAGTCTCCTTCTGTGGCTCTCATCGCTCATGCACAATCGAGCCTTCAACATCTGTTTCAAACCTGCTGGAATCGATGTTTGCACAGCTGCCTGTTTTTTCAATCGCTCTCCAGTTCTCAGACACCCACTAGAGGGGAATAACATCACAGAAGATTCCAGGTAGCCCAGCTTCTTCTTCTTAGTGCAAGTCGAGTAATCGAGCCCCTCCATGACCACCGCCTGACTCGTCCAGCGGACGTCCGTTCTCATGGTTGAACCGGACAAACCTTGTTGACAGAGGAAGGCGAGGGTGTTCTCACCGGGAGCTCAGTCAATGTTTTTTAAATATAAAAGCGTCTCATATTCATAGAAAAGAAATGACATGACTACTTAAATCTGCAGGAGGGAATATTAGGCGCCGATGTTAACACTAAAACGCGTGGAAATGGGATTACGTGACGTGAGTGGGAATATTCCTTTTGCCTGCATAATCTAATAAAATCTAAAACAAGGGCTGAGTCAAAATTTCTGTGTAATGTTACTCGCCACCCCCAGAGAGTGCATAATAATGTACTATACCATGGGACGTTTTACATTACTCAGTCATTATACTAGATGAACTCCTAATTTTAATCAGAATGGCTTTATGCATCCCAAAACATATTTTTAACACTAAGTAAAAAAAAAAAATTTTTTTTAGCAGGTCAAGTTTCTATTATTATTATTATTATTATTAAATGAGAAAATGAGTTTAGATTCAGAATAAACGCAACAAAATATCCATACCACTTGTCCCCACAGGGATCGTTGGAGCCTATCCCAACAGTCATCGGGCAGTAGACGGGGAACATCCTGAACCAGTTGCCAGGGCATACAGACGCAAACAACCACACTCGCACTCACACCTACGGGCAATTTGGAGTGCTCAATCGGCCTACCATACATGTTTTTGGAATGTGGGAGGAAACAGGAGTGGCCGGAGATAACCCACGCAGGCACGGGGAGAACATGCAAACTTCAGGAGTTCGAATCGGACCTGCAGACGTGCTAACCAGTGCCCCACCGTGTCGCCCCCGCAATAAAATAATAATCCAGAAATGTTTAAATTGTATGCTGTTTCGAGCTTTCCTAAAATTATCATAGCGAATAGCAATAGATTTTTCAATAATTCAGTGATACGTTTCCGAGCTACTTGCACTAAAACTTCCAAATTCCATTGCTGAGCTACATTCTTGCTCGTAAATGTTCAATTGTGGAAAAAACCCACAAAAACGTGAAGCACAATACCCTCTTGTCTCCACCACTTTTACACCTGCTGTTGTCGCAATCTGTTAGAGTGAGTGAACACGCAGTTGTGCCAAATGTTTGGGATCTTAGTAAATCCACCCCAATGTCTAAATTAATTCTTTAACTTTGGGGTATTTGAACAAAAGTGTGCCACACTCATCCTGTTATTAAGACATCTGAGAATCATTTTAAATTGTTGAGGGTTTTTGACATCTAGCTATTGAGCATCAAAGTATTTTAACAAGAGATTTAAAGAAAATATAGTCAGAGGACTTTTTTTCAATCATTTGGTCTTTTACCAAGTGAACATCATCATTCATGTCACTGATGCAGTTCGTGCATAATAAGTGTCACCAACAAAGCAACAATGGCCGAAGACAGTGCTGTAATAGCATTTGTGCACCTCTTGGAAAGATTTACTGCAGCGCTTCTGCAGCCAGTGAAGGCACATTACTTACCAAAGTCTTCATTGAAATGTCACACATATCACAGGGTGAGGACATGCAGCTGGCGCGCATGTGTGTAGTATTTCTTTACGAGTACAGTACTGGCATATGCACGCTAAAGCGTTTTCAGGTCAGTGTGAAAGATGAAGGCTCGTCATCTGTACATATGTTGAACTTTTTCCAGTTGTCACGGTTACTGTGAAGGTTAAGTATGAAGGCCACACGAGCAGTATATTTGAGACTGCCAAAGTACAATGTAGGAGTGATGGAAGTGTACGGTTTGGAATTGAAAATACAGATGAAATACCGAGCATACTAGAAACTCCCAGAAGGCGATAGGGGACAATTGGGCTAACAAATTTTATATTGCTTCATCCATTTTAAAAACCTCCAAACATCCATCATTCTACAGTTACTCAACTACTGAACAGTTGAATGTTAGTGTACGAGCCAAGATATATGTTGGCACATTTGGATGAATTTCTCTCTATCTCCTGATAACAACTCTGGGATGTGTAAACACACTGTCTTCTAGAGCTTTTTTTTTTCCAGCAAAAAAATTATTGAAGTATAAATGTTTCCAGTATACCTGTTGAAAAGTGAAAGAATCATGGCTCTTTTTTTTTTTCGTAAGAGGTAGGTTGCAATGTTTTTTTATTCACTTCTGAGAAAACTGCTCACCTTGTTTGCATGGCTCACAAGAAACCACATGCCCTCTCTCCATATTCACACCCTCACCATCACCCAGCCAGAGTTTGCAATCCCATTCAATAACAATACAGTATATTTTTGGATGGTCCCACTGGTCTCCTAGTTGGTGCAGATCCAATGTATTTATAGACGGCCTCTATTTAGAATTCACTCTTACATTTGACATGGCATGTTCTTCTCTTTGGCTCTGTACGTGTCAAGACTCCCCATTAGCCAGCAACAGCAAGTTGGCAGCTGCTTCTTTGCTTTGGCTGCGAGCACAGAAGCGCATGTGTTTGGGAAGAAGGCGGCGGCGGCAATGACAAGGAAGGGTGTGGTAATGAACGTCCAAAATTCAGGCTGGGCCCAGAGTTAAGTTTAGCCCAGCTGAGCCGGCAACTCCTGGGGAAAAGTGGAGGCCGTGCAACAAAGGTGGCAGAGTGTTGTCAACCAATCTGTCACCAGCAACGATATATCACACTACCATATCGCTGTCTGATTTTTCTTTGCTGTTTATAAATGGACAATGTGACGAATATGCACTCCACTAGCCTGTCTAGACACACTGGAAAAGAGTGAACTCTTTCTGCTGTGTGACTACAGATGCCACAGATCATCACGTCCACGAAGCAACCGGTATTTGAAAGACAAATGTGAAATACATAGATTAGAACTAAGAATGCATTCATGTATTATTCATTTAATGCCAAAACACATTGAGGCCATCTATTCTTGCATCCTGAAACATGCAGTATATCTAAGGGGAAGGTTTACCTCCTGTTTGGGATGGATAATTGAGTATCATGGGAACAACTTTTTTATGGTTGTAACTTGTCATAACTGCTTCTAATGTTGCATTATTTAAATCATAGGCTGTAGGGAAAGTATAATATTGCACATACGGCATTACACCATCACTGAGTGGAAACTGAAAGGGAAAGTTCAGCAATTAATTCCCAATAAAGGGTTTAAAAGAAAGAAAAATGACAATTGTGATGTTTCTAGCGTTTAATCTGTGTGCCTGATCCTTGATCTCTTCCCACTGGGGCATTCAGTTCATGCATTTGAGACTCACTTGAATCATTACAGCCAAATACTGTATGACTTTATTCTGCTACATGCTAACAAAAGCTAACAGAGTCACATTATAGAAATGATGGAAAAACAGGAAAAGGTTACTGTGCAACTTAAATGCTCCTTTCCATGTATATTTTTTGTAGAATCCTTTGTTGCATGCAAATAAAAAATTGGATAAAGTCAAGTGTGTAATAAAATCAATTAAAATCTTGCAGCACTACAGTACACTGGCGGGTAGTTGCGAGTATTTACTGTAAGTATGTTGCAAACTACAACCTGCTAGTCAAAAAAGGGGGAATGTCTGTTTTTTTTATGGGCTGTTACTGGTGACGACGACTAGGTTATCTGATGAAAGACATTAATTTTCAGCATGAATAGTAACAGCAGGGGGGTTTATAAAGTGTGAGCTTCTTTCTTTCTCTGTTTTCTTTTCAAGCCCTTTCCATCACCCTCTTATCTCTCTCACTGGTCTGACAGCTTCAGCGCATGGCTTCTCTCTTTGTAGGTTGAGTTAGAAATCCAACACTGGCACCAGGAGTCACCTTCCAAGCATGGCTCCAAATGCCCATCACCATCTCAATGGCCTGCCATCACAAGATTGTCACACCTGCAGGCAGAACTACTGCACTGGGTCAGGCCCAACGTGTGGTCCTTACACAATGTAGCGAGTTCTTGGAGGGCAACAAACGGAGCAGCAGTGGCAGCACATGATCAAAACACACATGTGTCTGTTTGTGCTGGAGCCAGACTCTTAAGGTGGGCCCACCGTGACCTACCATAAACCTCTCCCCGGTCTTCTTCTGAGGATTCTGTTTCAGTAAAGTCATGCTACGGATTCCCAATATACACCCACAGTGGCACATGAGAAGTGCGTGATGAAGAGAAAAGGCATGAGTGGAATGAGTGATTCTGGAAAAGGAGATGCAAAACGACACAAATAGAGAGATGAGGTGGCTGTGAAGACAGCACGAGTTGGTTTGGCCATTCGCGGTTGTTGTTGTTGTTGCTGTCAGACAGGTGATTGATGGTCAACGGTGGGGGCTGTTTCTGCAGCAATGTTAGCTCGTGGGTTGAAAGGGTGTGCTGACGTAGTGGGTCAACATGAATGATACAGAACCTGAGTCCTGCTCAGACCACCAACAGCGGCCTGTCAAAATGGGGACCAACAATGGATCTTTGCCAGTAACCATCCACCTTATCTCCACGAATAAGAACCGCAGATTCATTTGGTTGTCTGCTACAGGATTTAACAACTGTCAAATCGTAATGTAACCTAACAAATACGGTAAATAAAGACTTGCATTGTCTAAAGTCTCTTTGGCATTTTCTTCTTTGAGGTAGGAATTAATGAGAGACATCCCGTATATTGCTGTATCTTATTGTATCTTTCCATCTTTATACTCTTCCATTCATTCACAATAGTTAAAAGCTGCAGTTACATTATATTTGCATGCTTGCTGCCCAATTTGGTGGAAATGAGTGTGATAACTGAACGTTTGTTGAAACTGACTGGTTAACAGCGCAGTGTTAAACTCTGTTTATCATACACAGTTAACAGATGACAGTGGCAATTGTGTTTCATACTATGCTGTTGTTCACAATCCAAACTTTAAACATGCATTGATTTGGCAACAGCTTTTTCATCAGTTCAGAGCACTGAAAATGGCATTAATGGAACATGGTATTTTTATTTCTCATCTTTTTTTACAAGCCATGTGAGTGGGAATTGCGACAGCATATATCACCCCTTGGCCTCTAAATGACTTGACATGCTTGTTTTCAACTAAAACTGTCATCACTTTAATGAAAATTCCATTTGATTACAACTGAGCCTTTCAGCCATAAATTAAATTGCGTGTTATTGTACATAGCGGAATAACTGCTCAGGTGGGAACTTGCCTCGCTACAGGGCACAACCTGGCAAGCAGGCCAGAAGGCATAAAATACAGCAACTT
Source organism: Syngnathus acus (assembly GCF_901709675.1). NCBI lineage: Eukaryota > Metazoa > Chordata > Actinopteri > Syngnathiformes > Syngnathidae > Syngnathus > Syngnathus acus. The sequence goes on along the minus strand of NC_051094.1, from coordinate 12,178,193 downwards.
ATTCTTTTAACCTGCTGTATATATATTTAACACTTAACAAGTATATATATATATATATATGGTCCCTTAATGCATTCTTAGTCACTTGCTGCACGTGATACTAACCACACAACTTTTAAAGAGAGGTGGACAAGGGAATTGTTTGTAGGCTACAGTACTCCCCTTTCAAAGGTTTTAAACTATTGAGGCCTTTGTATTTGCTCTAGACCAAACGAATATACGTTTGCTATCAAAATATGAAAATGAGAAGAGATCAGCATTTCCATATGTTGTTTCCAGGTACTTAATGACACACGAGATAAGTCCTGCTGTCTGAGACAATGTGAACAAAAGTATTGGAACGTGTGACTCGCAAGTGTTTTGTTGCCCAAATGTATCTCACTACATAAACTAAATATTAAAACAGCACTGTATTACCTCCATAAATTAAGATGGAGGTCCTGTCAAGATTTGGGATAATAATGTTTCATTCAGAAAAGTACCTAAACAATAATAAGAATAAATGTCAATGACTTTTACCTTTAATTATACTTTTAATAGAATTGGATCATCTAATCTTGCAAACTCCTGTATAAAGTGCTCATTTGTATTGGGCAGAACAATGCTTCCTGGGGGAGTTATGATCAACCTCCCCTATGATGTCAAGTTGGTGGTCTTTAGACAGCAAAGGTCATTTCAGACCAGAGGTGAACTCCCAAAGCTTGTTTACCTGCCGATTGAGTAGAAGCACCTGTGGTTAAAGCCAAACTGTGGCAGGGTTTTGACTTTCTGAACCTGAATTTGACACCACTGTTTAACAGCAACACAATTCCATTAGAATATGGTGCGCAACTGAAGGGACAGTCCACATTGTTGCAAAAATATGATTGCCAATGGAAGCAAGATTCTACTAATGCATCGTCAATCAGTGTGAAATTGTCATCAGTATGTCAACGTTATGTCTACATGTCATTTGCTTTAAGTGACCCAAAAAAATCAACGTATGCACTTTGGGGGAGCGAGACCAGGCACTCCACAACTGTTGAAATGTAATGCTTTTAAAATCTCTACTCCTCAATCACCTGACACTTAGCCCGCATGCAAGCCACCCCGAATCAAGCAAAGGGCATTTATAGACAGTGATGCAGCAGCATCTACAACTTCTTTTACACATGATCTCCGACGCTGCAACCTGTCTGGCCCTGACGGTGCCACTGTCACAACAAGGGCTGAACTCACACCACTTACTGCCTGATGTAAACTCACACACATCCCATTCATTTTGGTATTAGACCTCTGTGCAGGAGCCAGCTTCCTCGAACCAGCATGGAGTTATAAAAAGAGCAAAGTGCATGTAAAAGGGCACCCCCTGTCTCTTTCTTGGAGTCTGAGCCTGTGCTGGCTGCCTTCAGCTCTCACTTGCATTCACACTTCCCCTATAATTCTACCTCAAGTTAATCACATTGGCTATTGTTGTTTTTTGCTCTTAGCAGGACATAGGAAGATTTGATTGCATTTGGATTTGGAAGACAGCAAACGGGACAGTGGTGCTTCTAGGAAATTATATCTGGGTGGCCAAGGGGAACTTCAGTTTCGGAGGTTAGAACCCTTGACCTTTCTTCACAATTTAAGTCAAAGGTGTACATACACTAACGCCTACCCACCTTTGCCTCCACACCACCACAAAAACCCTTCATTGAACCAACCAAACACTGCATAAAACTACTTGGAAGTCAAGTGTAACAACCTGACCACAGACAAAAACAAACCAAGCCGAGTTCCAAATGTGTTCATTTCGGTAGCGGTACAGAAGTCAAAGCGTGACAGAGCGACTGGGTCGGGTGTTGAGGTGTTGAAACTGCCCACTGAGTCAAAATGTCAGCTGTACACAGAAAATACTGTAGCAGCGGTCTGTCCATGCCTTCAACTACTGCTCACTGTGGACAAATCAAAATCAAGCTAATGTGTGTTTCCTCTTCAGCACCCTGTGCACCATGTTGACACATTTAGTCCATTTCCATTGTAAAGCAATGAAAGGAAGCCGTCTGAATGAAATGCCACATCTCATGGGAAGATCTCACAAGGCCGACATTGTTCCTTCAGCCTGCTAAATATGCACATGGAGACTTTGGGAGGGGATACCGTAGCTCTGTCGGACTACTGATAGATAACATCTTGGGAAAACAACGTCACCCTTTCGTACATTCAGTCTAATCTAAATCAGCGTTCTATAATCCACAGTTACTGTTTTTATGGTGCACTAATTAGTACTGTTAGTGTTTTTTTTACATTATCCTTAGACAAGAAGGGTGCGACAACACAAAGCAGAGGTTGTTTAGCATCTTAATTCTTAGGCACCACTCAGCACTAAATAAGAAACACAACGAGCCAGTGGAAAGAAACCAGGGGTGACGGTTTGTTGAGCATCAACTCCACAAGAATTTGTCACACCGTATTTGCGCTACAGTGTGCTTTTCATGTTTAGACCGAAGTACAAAGCAGTCATGTACGTATTTGTTAATGACTGATTGATTTTAACGACATGTATGCAACACTGATAAATATTGTCCAAAATCCCTCTGCTTCTTGATCTGACCTGTAACAATAACTTCAGACAATTGAAGCACAAATCCAGTGAGTCACTCTGCAGTCATCAATCTAGAGCGCTTAGGTGTCCGCAATGCACTGCAGCATTTCAGGCCGTCGTGTGGAAACCTGCACTACAGGGCTAATGAGCAGAGAACCAACACTGCATTTTCTACGGTCTGCTGGTGATGGAGCTCCCACAAAAATCTCACAAATTAAAAGCAGCCTCTGAGAGTCAAAATAGCCTCCAGCTCTCACTGCTTGATGAAGTCTTTTGGAGTTGGCAGTCTTTAATCTGACACTTGGAGTTAAAGCAAAACCCACCGGATAATGTGGCATGAGAAGATTGCACTTAAATGTTGCAGGTAGAAAGTGATTATTTTGCAGACATGGCTCAAGTGCTGTATGGTTTGGATTTTTTTTCCCCAGATACTAATGCAGCCAGTGATTTTGCAGTCGAGATCATGATCACCGACAGTGAAAAAAAAATTCTAAGCATTATGAAAAAGGAAAAACAGCATTCACACCGAGCATTTTGATCACTTACACTATACATATTCAATAGTGTTTGGACTATCATGGTATATTGTCATATATTATATATGATTTCCAACCTCTTTATGTTTCGGCACCCCTATAAAAGTTTTATCAATGTTGATTTCCATTCAAATTGAAGATGTTTTATTTAACTGATACTATACACTGTGCTGTCAAATATACGTTTTAATTGTGTATAATACAAAATTCAAACTTCTATCAGTAATGTGGTCAGAATGTCTGCCTCACAGTGAAAAGGTTTGATTGCTGCATATGTTCCCCATAGGCTTTTTATAGGGCACTTTGGTTTCTTACCACATTCCAAGAACATGCATGTTCATTTTAAAACCCCAATTTCAATAAAAGTGTGTAAACCGTAAATTAAAACAGAATATAATGATTTGCAAATCATTTCACCCTATATTCAACTGTTCAAACTGAGACTGAAATTTTTTTTTGTCTTTTTTATATATTCACTAATTTGGGAATCGAGGCCTGCAACACATTCCAAACACCCAGAACAGGGCCATGTGTGCATCACACTCACTAAGACTCAAACTAAGGACACCAGTTTTTGAAGCTTTGTAGGAGTAATTCTTTTCCATCTTTGCTTGATATAAAACTTCAGTTGCTTGACAGAATAAAGTGATATCGGTTTCACACAATGTTAATTTTCAATGCCGTGCCGCCTCATGGATCAAAGGTCACGGGCATTCGTTGTTGGTTTTCGACCTTAGCGCTGTTATGCAAAGATTTCTCCAGATTCTTAGGGAACCTTTGATCATTTTAAGGAGCATAGAATATGAAATCCCTAAATTCCTTGCAATTATATGTTGAGAAACATTGTTCTCTAACTGTGGTGCTGTTCACTCACACAGTTTTTCATGAGGTTGTCCCATGCTCCTTTGTGAAGAGCTGAGCCTGAATGGGGATGCTCACATGTTTCCAATTAACCTGTTCACCTGTGGAATGTTTTAGCATTTCTCAACCTTCCAAGAGTTTGTAACACAGTGAACTCAAGTCACTGTACCCTGTGAAGACAGTAAAGCTTTGTACTGCAAGTATTATGATATGAGAATGTTTTTCATCCCGTAGTTATGTTTATCACATACCAGACACAATGGAACAGTTTGGATCCATTAGAATACTTGAGATATCTAAGGTCATGTTGCCTTTTGTTGAAGAGGAAGTGAGAGGAGACACACACACACAGGAAACCAAAAACAAACAGACATCTGCTGGCCCCCACATGGAATTCACAAGAGAGGCAGAAGAAGACCAAAGACATATTGTCCTGTGTCACCTCGACAGAAACATTCCTGGAACCATATATAGAGGTGATTAGAAACGATAGTTGTTTTACCACTAAATATTAGTTTAGTGATTTATAAAGTAAAAACGGAGATGGCTTGTAAAGATATGGAGACATATTTGAATTTTGAATGTCGCATTCAGTTTTGAGAAAACAAATTGTGTTCACTTATTAAACACACTGTTATCTTACTGTTATCTCATATGTACAAATGAAGCTAGCCAGACCAAACTCCATAGTCAATGACCAGATAAATTCCCTGATCTTTCCTTATAGAATAGAGTGCTTACCATGCCCTTAGGCCAGTCGGAGGTACCGAACCCCACCAGTTTCATATGCACATTCACCGAACCCCTCTTTAGTGAAAAATTAAATACCGCACTATAAGGCGCACCTAAAAACCTCCAATTTTCTCAAAAGCCGACAGTACGCCTTATAATCAGGTGTGCCTTACATATGGACCAATATTGAGCCACTACAGCAGGCGTGTCCAAAGTCCGGCCCGCGAGCCAAATGTATGTATCCTATATACACTACCGTTCAAAAGTTTGGGGTCACAAAATTGTTTGGGTGACCCCAAACTTTTGAACGGTAGTGTAAATATTATTATAATAAAATATTATGAATTAAATGTTATAAATTATATCTTATATTTGTATAAGATTATAAAAATCTATGAATATAAGTATACATATATATTATAAGATTTTTTACACAGAAGATTATATATATAATCTATAAATAATTATCTAAATAAATATATACACTACCGTTCAAAGGTTTGGGGTCACCCAAACAATTTTGTGACCCCAAACTTTTGAACGGGAGTGTATGTACAAAGTTTTAAAATGGGCCATTTATTGAAGGTGCGCCTGATAATCCGGTGCACTTTATATCTGGACAAAGTTTTAAAATGGGCATTCATTGAAGGTGCACCTTATAATCCGATGCACCTTATAGTGCGGAATATACGGTAAGTTTTTTTCAAGCCATAGATATGTTGTTTTTACTGGTGCACAAAATGAAGCGTGCATGAACGTCACCTTGTTCAAAGAACAAAACCAACACAATGCATGAACTCACAACAAATTACATACATGCAAATCAGTGTGACTTCTGCTGTTGCTTTTGAGAGATGACTTCTGACATGCGTCATCACAAATTTACAAGATAAGTCATGTGTGTCCGGACCTCCGTGGGGAAGGCTCTGCCGAACCCCTGAGACCGACTCACCGAACCCCGAGGGTTCGATCGAACCCAGGTTAAGAACCACTACCCTAGGCAATCCAGGTCACCAGAGTTTGCCCCCATCCAGAGGATGATGGAGCAAACACAGAAACCACATCAAAGCGGCCCAGTCAGGCCGCAGCGTCTCTCTGTTCCAGTTTGTTATTCTCCTGCAAAGGTTAATTACAGTTTTCCTTCAAAGAACTGCCTGGGCCATCTGCTAGAAGTTTGAGACTTGAACTTGGGAGATTCCTGTCAGGCCAAAGTAAAACATAAACAGACCAATCAATCATTGCAGTGCTAAATTACACATCCCCCGCTGTGGTTTGTGGGGGGTAATTGCAAGTTAATGTCTCACTATGAAAATGGCACCTGACTGTGAAACAGAGACTCCACAATGCACTCTGTTGCGTGATTCGTGTGATGAGGTGACGTGGGGGCATGCCACCATGCAGTCGCCACTCTCCTCAAACTATATATACTAAGGCGGAGGGAATATGCAAAGACGATGAGAATACACAAATTCAAAGGTCTGTGTGGCGCAGGAAAAACTCTCAAGGGGTACTGGTGTCTCTGGAAACTGATTTGTGCTATCAATAGTCAGCTATTTGTGTTTGTGCAACTCAATCCCAAACTCTCTTTATGACTGTTTACCAATGAAGCAGTCTTGTTAATGCCCCCCTTGAGCTACTACATGTAAAAAATGAAAAATATCCACTGCACAGAGCTGGCTCAGATAGCACTTGATTCAAAATTCATTTCTGAGAAATATGGCCTTTGAAATCTGGTCTAAGAATATACGATATATGTTGAATCAAAAGGAAAACCTTGGTTTATTCTTTCCCACACTGTGATCAATGAGAAAATGCAAAACACAAAGCGCTTCCTTCCTGGTGTGGCCTGGAGTTGCAATGTGTACAACTGCATTGCATCACATCGGTTTTGAATTTAGGTGGGTTACAAATGCCAAAAATGAGCAGCATCACTCATTGTAATGCAATGCTATTTTGAGTGGCACTCCTCGACCGGTATATATGTTGGTGAGAAAGTCGCGCTGCATAATGCCTAGAGGTGTTTGGTTACCATATCTAGCAAAACGAGAGGGACAGAATTTACAGTACATTTTTGGCTACCCATTCCAGTGCCAAGTACAACCACAACAAGAATAGAACTGAGTAGAGTTCTTACAGATGAGTGTAGCAAATACCTCCACCTAAGCCAAAAATCATAAATGGGTCGTGGATTAAAAAGATCCTTGACTGTGGTGTAATTTTGATAAACTCCAAATTTTCACCTTAGCGAATTGTTGCTGAGTGTTTGCTTCTGCATTCATTGTTATGAATGAAATCTGATGAGATGCATCACACAATCTGTCTACCTGCCCCTCAATCGGATCCACCAAAATGCCGCTGCTCTGCCTGCACCAAAATTTAGACCTACTTTCATGTAATCTGTATGTAGTCTACTTTTGGTCATCAAATACACCAGGGTCATGCAGTTGAATTAAGGCAAATTAAGGCGTGGCACGGTCTACCAACTTCTTAAATGCTAAACTAGTTTTGCCTTGGCACAAAAGTGAAAATGTGCTAGTTTTTAGACCAAACAAAACTTTAGCAGTAACTCTTAGCAAAACACTGAAGAAATGTGTCACACAGGTTGCCATGATCATTCATTTTCACACTCTTATATGCATTACAAACTTTGCATCCATCCATTCTATATTCATTATATATTCTACGACTTGCCCTGTTCAAAGTTTCAGGAAGATGCAATGTATCTTATCCAAAACCCTGAACAGATAGATCAACATATGGACAAAATATGCAACCATGTGCATTTGCATTTGCACTGTAACTGAATGGGGACTAAAGTGCGTGTGTGTGTGTGCGTGCGTGTGTGTGGAAACAACAAAAACGCTGTGTTGTCAGGCTAACAGACGGCAGAGGGAATGTGCTGTTATCATAAACATCTCATGTCAAATCCCATGAAGCAATGCAAACCCTCCCCATCTGTCAATTAGCTGCCCAGAGCTACTTTTTGGTTGCAACCCACACGCAATATTTCACTATCAGACAGACAGATTTGGTATTGTAACCACAAGGAGAGGAAATATCAATAGAGCTTGTGTTACTTTCCCTTTTTATCGGTCATAGCCAAAGGTCATCTTTCACACCAAAACCTACTTTCATTCATTCCCCAATGGTGCAAGGGCAGCATATTAATAATAAGACTCAAACAGTCTTTGAACCTTGCGTGGATCATTTTCTTTGTGGTATTTTGGCTTAGTGGTGGATAAAAGCCGTCTGTGTAACTAACTGGATGAGGGAAAATGATCCACACTGTGCAGCCAAACGCAGCACATCAATTCCAAAATCCCACCGTGCCAAAAGCAACAAGGTCCAGTAGTCGAAAGGTAAAGGTGAGGCTCTTTATAAGCAACATATGGCCTAATTGTTGGATGTGACTTGTTCTCAGACTGAATGCTGCAGCCAGCTATGACAGTGCTGCCGTTGGTGGCTTGTTATTGCGGGTCACTCGGGGTCAGCGTGGTTGGTTTGGACAGGGGTTTTGGACTTGAGAGCAGTCCAGTACCACGCAGCTGAACAGACAAAGCTGGCAAAAGCAGATTGAAGCAATGATAGTCACTCCCAGCCTGCGTCAAAATGGACCACAAAAGCGTTGACACTTTATGAATACAATACGTAATCACAGTCTGTCTTGAGTCTAGACAGAGCAACAAAGGATCAAGTTCTAACCTAACATTTCCACAATATCAGACTTTTTTTTTTTTACTTCTAGCACCAGATGGTTTTGTGCTGCTCAAGTAATGTCACGTATTTGAAATACTATCCATTAATTTAGCCTGCTTCACTCAAAACTGTTTATGCAATGCTCCTGAGGAAGCTTCGCCCATCTCTGACTGATCTTAGCACCAGTTCAAAAGCATGGTGTGAATATGTTGCTTCCACAGTGGGTCTCAGTGGGCACGGTTGTCAGCAGCTGTGGGACGCACTGACTGACCCGCTTTCAGGAAAGAACTCTCAAGCCAAAGGCAAACATATATTTTACCGGATGACTGCATTTGCTTTCAGGGCAGCTTCTCTGGCTAAGAGTGTGAAATAACACAACATGATGAGAGGAACCTTCATCGTTATATACTAATACGACACAAACTTATAGCCATCCATCCGTTTTCACGTGGGTGAACTGGAATCTATGCCAGCTGACATTTTTTGCTGTTCCCAAAGCATTTGAGATTGCAGACAAACTGATAAACTGTTTATTTTTAGTTCTCCTTTTCGGACAACGATGACCAAATTCACATTCCCCTGGTATATTTTTTTAACATGATATATGTGTCATAATAAAGCTGTTTCCATGCAACAATATTGATAAAAGCATTCACTTGAAGGCTGCGAGTTGTTTTCCCAAGGTGAATGAGTGAATGAATAGTGGGTGTCAAGTGTAGGCTGGGACTGTTACTGTTACATACATGAACGTGCTGCATGATCATATTTTACTTTGATATCTCTCAGCAGGTTTCTGGAGCAGTCAATGGCACAATGCTTGCGATTTACAAGCCATGTCCACCTTTGCAGGACTGCGATTTGCAGTGGATTAAAACATGATATTCAATCTTGAGCATTCTTCCTACTCTTCTGGGACAGAAGTTAGGAGAGGGGTTCATAAAGTGAATGAAAAGGTGTATTGTACATTTCTTTCTTCTTTTTCTTTGGCATATGTGTGAGATTGTATGTTCACTCTGTAGAACACGTCGTGGCAAGTGTGTGGTGTGGCACCCTAAGACACATTTCCGCCTTTTATGTGTTTGTTTTCTTTTGCGTGTCTGTGTGTGTGTGTGCAGGTCAAGACTGGTATCCAAACAGCGCGTTTACCTGCAGAAAGCATTCAGAGGTGTGTGTGTGTGTGTGTGTGTGTGTGTGTGTGTGTGTGTGTGAGAGAGTCAGTTGGGGAGGCCCGAGGCCAGACAGTGGTACAAGAAATTAAGCGCTGCTGTCAGCAAGACTTTGACAAATAAGTACAAAACACAGTTTTATTAATGATTTTTTAAATACATGAGCAAAACAGAATGCTTTGACACAATAAGTAATCGCAATGACTTGAGCAGACAGTGAAAAAGAAAATATGGTGGGAATTTCTTTACTTTTCATGTTCTCACTTGGCAGTCTTGGCTTTTTCAGACAGTCCAAGATGTAAAGCAGGGCTTCAGTTTCTTGCCAAACTAGTGCGTCCTCACCACACGCAAACATGGGGTTCCAAACAAGAGCTTTGAGGCTCCCCCAGTGCCAAAATAGACAGATGGACAAACGGATGTCTCCTAATAAGCATCCTCCTTCCCCACCACACACACACAATAGAGAAAGAGCGTGTGAGGGAGCATCATCTGGTGGAAAAGTGGTCCGTCTCAGTGAGGTGAAAGGTCAACACTTCACTGAAGAGTTAATGCTTCACTGAAATGGAAAATTGGGTGTGTGGAGAGGAGCAAAAACAAGCCTCACCTTGATGATTTGATGAAACGACTTGATTCCCAAATGTTATTCTGACTAGTCGTAAATAACGGAAACCGTTCAACTCGAAATGTTTCCAAATTTCCAAAAACATTCTTATTGAATCTTTTCCTGGATCCCACCCTAAGGCAACCTTATCTGGGACGAGTTCCTACTGAGTCTCTCATTCACAATCATCTTGTGATTGACAGATAATCAGTTCATGTTGGAGGCTGCCTCTTGCCCCAAGTCAGATGGGATGGGCTCCAGCTAAGATAAGTGGTGGACAGATGATTATTTAGTTTAGATAGGTATGCATTGTTGGGCCACATCACCTGCATGAGAAGCTTCTGGGCTGGGCTCTGGATTTCCTTTTTTTCCTTCCCTCTATGGAGATTGTAAGTTTCCCATGCTCTTAGCTCTTGGTTCTGCACCAAGTTCCTTCCAGACCATGATCCTTGCTAACCTTTCAAAATAAAGGAAAAAGTCTCTTTTTTTTTCTTCTTGTGTTTTACACTCAAAGAGAAGCAAGGGGAATTCCTTTAATAATATGCAGAGCAAAACAGACGCGGGTGGTCCTTGCTTGCCATTATGATATGCCTGCAGGCGAGAAAGAAACCAAAGCACCACGGGAAACCTTCCCTAATGGCAGAATGCTTCGAGGTGCTGTCAGACTGGCAAGAGTCAAGTCATGAACTGGTGAACTTGTAATGACTTTCAATGAAAATGGGAGGTAAATGCAGTGTGGTGCAAATGTTTGGCTTCACATCAAACCGACTGAAAAGTGCTATGTATGTTTTATTTTGATATTTTAAATAAGAGGTTATACTGTAATGTTATAGCGTGTTGTAATTTTCCGCAAAAAACAAAACACAACATGAAAACAGCTTTTTTTCTAAGCGGTTCAGAAAATGGATGGATGGATGGTTCGTCTCGGCTTATAGTTGCAACGTTTGTGCTCCTACAACCTCTTCGACAAAATCTGTGTAATCCCATTGAGACTGCATAGCTTCAACAAAGTTACATTACGTAAATAAAAGTACATGATATTTGAAACTTGCATATAAAGGATCTTTGATGGGGCTCTGGAGGACAAGCAGTTGGTGAATACACTATACGGAGTGTTTGATATCAGCACTATTAACCTGGGATGCTTTCTTCAATCTTGTTTTTTATTCCATCGTTTTTGCATCTCATTTTGACACACTTAAACATTGTCATCTGCTGTATAAGTGGAAAAAAAAAATCCTGTTGCTGCTGCGACAAGGGTAGCAGGCATGCTGGAGCCTGCGGGGTACACGCTGAACTGCTCGCCAGCCAATCGCAGTACTGCTCTTACATTAAAAGTAATTCATAGACCAAGCTGCAGTTAGAGCGATATTTGTTTACCGTCAAAAAACACAGAGAATGAGACAAAGTGCCCTTTTCTCTCTAATGTCAATACAAACGTCTTTGAAGTGAGATGAATGGGACAAGAAACATAAACAATTCTTATCTCTCTGTCCAATACCCCCACTGTGACCTCTTCCTGCATTCAGCTGCTCGCTCCTCTACTCGGCCCCGCCCACTGTCCACATTGTTCCTTCAATAAATACCAAGAATCGATCCACTAACTCAAAGCACAGATTGTATCTATAGCCACAGGTTCTTTGCGTCACAACTGTTGAAACCGCTGAACCCTGTTACTCAAAATAGCCACACCGTTCTCAGGAGAATTGAGTAGAATTTCATTTTAAAAGTACATTGTTCCTAATGGAATACTGAACTGACATATATGGTCATTACAGCATATGATATATCTTTCCTTTGCATGCCATAAACAAACATTTCATAATGTTTAAAGCAATAGGTGCCTGGTTGCAGAAAAATGATCTTGCATAAAACCAGCAAAAACTCACATGCTGAAACATGCTCAAAATGGGTAAAGAGGTAAAAACAATTGACTGGAAAATGCTACTTGCTTCGTGATGTACCTTTGTTTTGATGGAGATAACATCCTCATCTCTATGTGTGCCCTGTAACTGGACACTGGACTAACAGGATAAGCGGTGGTGAAAATGGACGGATGGAGGGATTATTATTTCCATGACAAAATGTAATTCATCTGACACATTGTAGCCATCTGACAAATAGGTGGTGGGTGTGAGTCAATAATTTTTTTTTTTGCTCCCGCACAAATCGATAGACTGTGCAATGACTGACAGTGCAGCCAAGCACGTCAGTAAATATAATCTGTCAAATGTTTCGTTTTTGCACGTTAAAAAAAAAATTAAAATCAATTTTTATGTTTTAATGATTGACTGTTCACAGAAGCTATGAGGAAGTGAAATATCATGCTAAGTGTTGTGGAGTAGCTGTTAGCAACATGCACAGACACCAGCTGGGAGCACACCCGAGTTTATATGAGCTTCAATGCTTTGTGGAAATCAGATGTCTTAAATATGGCAATAAAGCCGATAAAAGTTCATGCAATTAAGAGTAATTGTCTTCTAGTTACACCCATGCTAAGGCCAAATAATTAACAGTGGTAAAATATATTTATTTATGTGCATGTGACAGTGCGCATGTGCACAAGTGGTTTATCGGCGTTCCACAATCCATTTTATCACTCTTTAGTCTGCACAGACCTCCGTTCATAAACGTGGAGAAGAAAAACTTTCCTGGATCTTTTCCTCTTCAGCGATCAGCCCCAAGGTTTATTAGTTCCTTCCATGCTCCATACTCCAGCCCTCAACAAAGTTTGTGGTGACTATCTTTTGTGTAATCCTGCTGACACAGGAGTAGTTGAGCCAAAGTGGAAACATTTTATCGATCAATATGACATATTTGCAGCTTCTGTCTGTACAACCGGTTCACAAAAAGGGAAACCATACAACAGCCAGTTACAAAATTATGACCACTTGTGCAATATCATATCCAATACAAGAGCCGTACCAAATATTCTGCCTTTACAAAGGTAACTTTTTTAAAATTATTTTGTCATCCGTCAAAAACATTCTCATAATCCTGAACCAAGTTGTAGAGTGCATGGTCCAGTGTTGGATGCGTATATTGCGTGAAAAGCAAAGTGGAGAATGATCACCTCTCTGCGAGATGTTTAGAGCGATTTCCTGGGAGTCTGACGAAAAAGCTTGTGTGTGGAAACCACAGCTGACGTCCCTGCCGACTCCAAACAACCTTCCTTCCTGCCAGCCCCAGCCTCTCTGCGGTTTGTTTACATTGAGAGTCAGTCCAGACAGCACATGCACAGCTCAAGAAAGCACTTTGACCCCCACTCAAAAAAAGTCTTCCTCTCGCTTATTTATCCTTGCAAATACTCCCAACTCATGCTTGTGCATTTCTAATAACTTCTTTTTGCATGTGTCTGCTATGGTGAGCATGACAGTCTAATATAAAGCACTAAAAATGAATCATCAGCAGACAACTCCTCCTCAGTGTCTTTCTCTGAAAGTCTTGCGGGACCTCAGAGTGCTCGAGAACACAATCCTGATTGCAGAACTCTTCAATCAACTCCTACATAATGGAGGCAGCCTCTTGGCCAAATGGAAAGTGTTTGTTCCACAATCTATCACGTCCACAATCCATTACGGAAAAGGTTAAAGGTTTCAGTAACAGTGCATTAACTGAGGAAACAAGCATGGTGAAAACAGGGGGCCATTTGAAAGTAATGATAATACTCCTCAGTGGTGTGTTTTAATCAGAAAAGACTGTGCTATTTTACTCAATGTAGATCAAACTGGATTATTAGTGTAAAAGTCAATACATATATCTATGCAATTATTCAGTGGCACAATTCCTGCAAAGAAATGGTTTTATTTTTCATTTGATTGTATGGACATTGTTATTTTTGTCTTTTGCTGTTCATAATAGATTAAAAAGTAGAATCAGTTTCATGGTGAATATAATTGACGTGCAAGTAAGAACCTGCAACTCAGTGAGGATACTGTGATTTTTTTTCTATGCAAGTCTTTACGGCCATCGTTCTTTTTCATTAAAACTGCAATTGGGACACCCACAGACACACCCACTGAACCCACAATGCGCAACATGTGTATTCCAGTCTCTTCTAGGTAATCTGGAGCAGATCTGAGCTTTAATTCCCCAAACGCCTGAGGATTAACATGCTTGTGCCTTTCGGACACGTGATGGCCCCAAAACACTTCTCACACTCGTTCTGCCACTTCTTGACGTGAATCCCAAACAATAACCCTCCCTTACATTAGGGGGGCTCGGTAAAAGGTTTGGTACCATATCTTGCACACGTGTAACGAGAAGTGAACAAACATCACGCATGATTTCCTGGCAATTGTGTGTTCATCACCATGGAGAGCTGCTGGACCATCAAACAGCAAGCACACAGCCAAGGCTCTTATTTTCCTTCTGATTTCCTTTTTGGCAAAGCTGCTGTTTGTAGGAGCACCAACAGAGAGGCCAAGCATGATTTGGAGGAAAGAGGCAACAGGCATTCAATTCTTTCTCGGTTCGTGCGTCAAACATTTGCTCATTCAGCAAGCTGTGGATGCACAGCGTTCCCACCCACCTCCACCCATTCCTGAAATACACTAGCGGGCTGCTTACACACGCGCACACACGCTCATGCGTGCCCACGCACCAATTATATTTGTATGGGTTTTTTCTTCTCACAGGGCAATCTTAATAGCGACCCCAAAATGCCATCATTAACCCTACAATGTCAAATTCGTTGCATCAAACGAACTGTACGCAGTGCTTTACTGCAAAGACACGAATGCATGCTATTATTCCCGTTGCTTTTATCGGCAGCTAAATCTGACAAATGTAATGCATACAAAAGCGAAAATGTTATATCAAGTGCATCAATAAAATGTTTCGACGTGACTCTTTTAATCATGTTTCATAATGTATGTTTTACAGAAAAGAAGCCTTTTTTTAAATATAGCAGAGTGAAAGGCTCTATAAACGGCCGTATGATTGACGGGTGTATGTTTTTCTTGGCAAACTGTCGTCGGGTCAGAGTGCCTGGCCACACATCAAATAAAAAAATAAAGTCAATGTTCAGTTAGCTTCCTAGTTCTGCAATTGCATCTGTAAGCCTCTTCTGATGAGCCAAGACACATCACCAAACCAGAAGGTTACAAGAAGTGCATAATAAGTTAAATGCCATCTAGCGAGAAAGCATATATGGACGAAGCCGTATTATTTAACAATTCAATCGGTTTTGGGCCAATTACGTAACGTCCCACGGAATAGTTGGAAACCTCTGGTGTAGTGTATGCACTACTGCTTCCACGAATAAAAATACTTTCATTGCCTGTTCAGGCGCTCAATTATTTCCTTACTATGTGGCCAAACATGCAGCAAATATGGCAGTGAGGAAAGGATGAAAACGGTGACGTTGCAGATTACTTGAACAGAGAAAGGACCATCTGCGCACCTCCTGCTGGCCCTGTAGAGAAGTGATTTTCATCATAGTGGACACACGCCCGCGCGCGCACGCGGTGACGCGCACGCCTCAAGTTGAGCGTGAGCGGTGACGAGCCCCACAGAGGAGCTTTCCTCCAGACCTGCGTCAGACGCACGTCTACTTTATGTTTTTGTGTCGGATATGTGTGGCATTTGCCTTAGTATCAATGTAATATTTGCACGGTTGAGGCTTGGAAGCCAAGTTTGAGCGTTTAGTAGACGGCTCGCTTGGCTACTTAACGACACAGGTAAGAGTTCATCTTCTTAACTTTTATTTGTGCGAAAAGTAAGTAGACGCCTCCTGTAACTTCTCATCTTCTTGCAGAAGTCCCTGGAAGAAATTGACGCGGATTGATACAATTCGACGCAGGGGCTCGGAGAGGAGGGTGGGGGAACCTTTTTCTCAAGTGCGACTTTGCGTCCTTTCTCGCCTGCAATCGTCCCCAGAAATGGTGGGGCACCTTCACTTGCAAGCGATGGAGGAAAGTCTCAAAGGAAAGAACCGGGAAGGGCTGCTCGACAGCCCGGACTCGGGGCTGCCTCCCAGCCCAAGTCCGCCCTTCTGCTCCCTTTCTCCCGCTCTCATCGAGCCGCGCTCCGGCAGTTGCGCGACCCCCGTGGAGAGCCAGCAGCAATCGGCCTGGAAGAAGGACGTGACTCGGGAGGGGAAACTGGTAAGATGCAGCCATCATCATCATCATCTGTTTATATGAGCGGTGAGCCGTCACGGCAAGCAAGGCTTCCTCTGACCTACATTTACCATCTAAATTCTAATATGTTCCATGAAATGATATCCATTTTATTCCAAACTGTCCTTTTTTTCTCGGCTGCACTGTTTCCAGTAGCTAAAATGCACAATAGGGCCTTCAGAATCAGTAGTGCTGGCCAATCCAATTTAAATTATACCGTAAGCAACGAGACCAATCAGATTTCCATTTCGAGCGTGCGGGGCCTTTGTTTACATCAGCATTTCCCCATCGTCCTATTGGTCAGTCCGAGCGAAACTTTTAAATTGCTCCAAATCAATCTCTATTCTGAACTCCACTAAGTTATGTTAAGTTTGTGCTGTTCAATTGCACTTTTGTACAAGATTGATGCCTTCTACCATTACATGGATGGGATTGTGTGATACTTTTATGAGTTGAATGCACTGGATTAACTCATCATCCAATAAATCATCATCCATCATATGACTGACCATCTTTGATTGTCCAGTCAGAAACATAGCTTCCATCTGGAAGCTCTCTCTCTCTCTCTCTCTCTCTCTCTCTCTCTATCTGACACCTCCCCCTTCTCATGTTGAGGATGCCACTGGCTCAGGAATTCTTAGAAGTTAAACGCCTGCATGACTTACTGCATCTGACTTAACCGGTTTTATGGGAGATCCAAAGTGAGACCCAGTGACCCCCCCGCAGTTTCATAACACGGTGTATCACTTGCAGAAAGCGTTGCCGTTGTTAACTCCTGTCTTTTGGTGCTGCCGATTGGTCAGGTCTGTCTTCATTAGAGTTTGGCTCGCAACCTGGACTCAGTTCGCACTCAGTAACAGTGTGAATAGAATATGATTTACATACTATGTGCCTTGTGAATCACTGGTGACCAGCTCCAGCAGTTGAGCAACAGCAAACGGATGATCAGCAAACTTGGACACGAGGGTCATATTCCCATAGAAACTGCACCTGTGCCGTGGTGCAAATGCTGCCGTATACTGATTTTTGTACCAGCACAAGGCATTTGCCTTTATGGCAGACTGTCCCTTGCCAAGCTGGGCATGCGTCCTTGGAGATGCACCCAGCAGAGTGACAATTTGGTGGCAGAAAGCCCGTCTAAACGTACACCTGCTCGGACTACATCTATTAAATACTTGTGCAGTTGGTCAAACATAATTCTTGTGAATTTGAGCCAGTCACAGGAAGACAGATACTAAACTTTATGGTTGAAGTCAGCTGTAACCACTCCCACAGCACCGCAATTCTCCCTCTGCCAGCCCCTGGCCTTTGCTTCTCCCAGAAATGACCAATATCGAGTCTAATCCGCTTCTGTTGCTGGTCGTGAAAATTGAGCCCAAAATATTTTGTCTAGGGCAGCACTATGTTCTGTTTATTACTTTGCTCGTTTGTCATACAGCTATGGTATGGGTTCAAGGGTTTCTTTGGATTTCGATTTCTTCCAGGTACTCTGGCTTCTTAATTACACTCATGTCTCGGCTGACATTGGGCAAGAGGCACTGTTCACCCCACACTTGGTCACCAGCCAATCACAGTACACGCAAACAAAGTCAATCACACCTATGGACAATCTTGAGTCTTCTTAATTTACTAGCCTGCATACTTTTGTAGATGTGGAAGGATGAAATCCCATGCAAGCACTGGAGATTAAGCAAACTCCCCACATGAAGTTTGGATTTGAACCCCAAACCTCTGATTTAGACGTGCTAACCACTAATCCAACGTGCTGCCAAAAGTATGAATGTGCTCCTTCAAAAAAAGACTCTTGAAATATAAACAACTCTGAAGTTACACAATCTTATTGAATTTCCTGCAATAGTTGGATAGATCTTATAACATGATAATAGGGCTGGGGAAAAAACAGCTAACTTAGCTATGTCAACAACAAAAATTGGCCAACACAATAACTTTTGCTTCAGAACTATAATAATTTAAACATTTGTGCAGCCTGGAACTATGTGTGGCAACTCTCCACGTGTACGCATGGACAGTTGCTGCAGGCGCACGCAGTCAAAAGCATAGCGCTGCCAGAGCGAGAGAGAAAAGATGCCTTTGTGTTGCTGTAAACTAATAAAAGGACAAAAATAACATTTTATGTAATTACGTTAAAGCATTGCTGGGATAGCTTGTAGAAAAAAACTTTGTCATGCAGGGGCCACCAAGGAAGTGCCAAGGAACACAAGTAGTCTGTTCTAAAAATATTCCAACAGTGATGGGACATTGTGATTTTCTAGGAATGTTGTCAAAGTGATCATATGAAACTGTGAACACTGCCTGGGATTTATCCATCCATCCATCCATGCATCCATTCATTGGGATTGATGTCAATTGTGAGTGAGAAAGAATCAATCACAATTTTAAAAGTAATTTGAGCGATTGTGTTATTTCAGAAGTGAATATAAAACTGGTAGCCATTCACATTAATCAGTAGCCAAGAAGTAGCTCAGTGTCAAAGAGGTCAGTGACCCTTTCAACTGATGCTACCCTTTGACAACTGCAGCCTCAACTTTACTGGAGCCAAGCATCTTCAATGAAATCGACGTGCCAGGTTAAACTCGTCTGATCGCAAGTTGACGCTTGTGCAGCTAACTTAGCTTAGCATAGCTTGCTGCCTGCATTTCTTGGTGACACATCGCTAGAGAGTGATGGAGTGTTACTGTAAAGTGACGTCATTGTTGCGGGAAATGTGTACGGAAACTAAATTCAACTAAGGGATGTGCATGGAATACATGATAGGATGATCAAGTCTAAGATTAGTTAGTGACAGGCAGCTCTTGATAACTTGATACCACCAATAATTTGATTGCACACTGTTTTTGCAGAAGACAGATACCAAACATTGTACCCCCTGTGCAAAATGCATGAAGACATACTAAGTGATCAAAAATTATTTCCAAGTCACTCCCAGTATCCAAAGTCTGTCTGGAGTACATGTCTGTACAGGTTCATGTGCTTTTAGAAAGTCTAATGGAGGCTTCAGAAATGCTGTTGTGCATCCTGGGAGTGTTGTGACATTCGCCTGAGAGACACCCACACATACAGAGACATCCACTAATCCTTTGGCGCTTCAAACTTGTTGGATCGTTTCTGCTTTGTGGTTTCATTTTTAAGATCATTCCTGATTCTTGTTAGTCTCCGGCTTAAAAGTTTGGAATGTTTTCCACTCAAAAATATTCCCTTCTACCAGGGCCTGAGTTCATTTGTCGTAGCGCAATGAGGGGATAGTCTTGTGTACTCAAGCGCTCATGTTTACCCACCTTTCCAAATCTATTTTTGAGTTGTTTTTGTATGCCACCTAAGAACAATCGACGAGCTCTATTTTGAGGTGCAGGAGCTTGTTAGAGCCTGTTGCATAAAGCGTTTGATGACCCCTCATTTCTAAATGCAACATGGGCAAAATGCTCAGACAGCCTGCCTGTCCGTCTGTCTGCCTGTCTGTCTGTCCACCACTTGACAGGGATGCGACAAGCACCACTGTTATCGTCGTGTCCCCGCTTGTTCGCATAAATGTCTTGAGGCGGCAGGTGGGAAATGTTTAAGTTGGCTTGTCGACTCTCGGCGGCTCTGCGTTGTTCTTTGGACACTGTGCGGCTTTGTCAGCAGCGCACTGTTTTCCTGGGCATGAATGTGCTTCTTTCAGGATGGGTTGAGTCTTTGTGTGCATACTGGGGCTTCTTCAAGGAGGCCTCCTAACATCCAGTCAGGTGTTTACTTTGCAGATAATGGCGAGTGCACACATTACAGAAGTACAGTGAACCGCCATTTATCGCAAGGGATATGTTCCAGACCCACCCACCATAGGGGAAATTCTGCCATATAGACCCCATATAAAAATAACTAGTAGTTTTATCCCTCCCCCATACTTTAAACAAGTCCAAAATTCACTCGTTCAAGTATTCTTTTGCGCCTGTTCTCACTCACAAACTGTCAAGAAATAGGATTCTATTACAGGACATCACTTTTAAGTGCCAAAGGACATCACAAAGTTATCCAAATAGAAGGCAATATGTAGCTACCGAATCAGTGCAATGCGATAATACGCAAAAGCAACGGCAAAGAAAATGTCAGTCCATTGGATTAAGCTGAGCAAAGTAGCTTTTTACTTAGACAAGGCACACGTACTGTTGCCCCTAAATAAGTTCTTGCAACTCCCCAGCAGTAGACTGCAATTCTACCTGGCACCGTGGTACAACTCCTATAAATAAAACAAACAAACGTGATAGTTGCTCCTCTGTCTGAGATGATGCTTCAATCTTGAGTGTGCACATGACCAATGAACACAGCTGCTTGTTGCAAACGTAAGGTAAGGTAAGGTAAGGTAAGACAAGCGTGAGGCACTGATCTGCCATGCCCTTGGCCTCTTCTCGCCGTCCTGGCATGTGCGCTTAAGTACGTCCAAGCCGCAGCATGTGACCACCTCCCACTGTAATGTGAGAGGACGAGAGCCGAGGGCCGGCCAACCGCGCGCTTCACATGGCCCTACCAGAGCCGCACGCAAACACGGCCGTCCGTCACAAGTCTGGCTGCATAATCTGTGACGCCGCAGTTTCAAAGTGAGTTCAATCGGTACATGTTTGTACTCGGCCATTCCCTGACAACTGCCTGCACAAAGCGAGAAGCCACGTGTCAGTACAGTCACTATGCTATGATGACAGTTTTTGAACGCTACTTACAGTAACACATTTATTTAACCTTGCAAATAGTCAAAGGTCATCTTTGGGAAATATGCTCACTGACTCAATCCTGTCAGGCTTGAAAGTGACTTATTTTTGCGCAAGTTAATTATAGCAAACTATGGCTCTAACCTTTGTTATTTATATGAAAAAGCTTTTGAAATATGTTAATCACTTATTGAAAGAAATTCTGTAAAAAATGACAACTACAAAATGTATATGCCAGGATCTCTTCACAGCAGCTCGTCATTGAAAATTCAATGACAGCCTATGATAAAGATAAACGATTTTCTCAATTTCTCCTACATTTTCTCACGTCCTCTCACAACCATGTGGCCTCCTGTTTTCTCTCATACTCCAACCTCATTTTGAAGTCATTATCTGACAAGCTTCAACTTTGTCCAAGATCGAGCATCGTTAAATATTTCTGTAAAATAATAATAGTAATAGTTGTCCAATTAATCAATTGAGATCAAAAGAGAAATCACGATAATCATTTTGATTTTAAAAACACAAAAACAAAACAAGACCAAAAAAATGTCAAACCATAAGCTGGTGAACATGTAGTTCATTTCCACACATTACCAGAGACAATAATTAACAAAATATCAAACTATATGAGATTAAATCACATCCAGCACCATCTATTAATTTTGAATGTAACATAAAACATAAACTGACCGATCGAAAACAGATGGTAGAGTTGTAATACCAGTTTAAGGGAGCTTTTCATCTTGAGTTTTTTTTATAGTCATGAAAAAGGACGGGTTACATGAGATCAAACATTGCAAGGGTGTAATGTGTGCAGGAATCTTTCATAATGTCTTGAGGAATTTCATGTCTGGTCTGGAGCTTGCGGCCATGTGGGCACAAAGCATTATAAACATACTGTAGCCACAGCTGCTGAGATGCAACTCCAAACCTCCTCCCATATGTATTTCCCGCTTCACATGAGCACCATCTCCACTCCAGCTGCTCTTAGATGATATTGTGTGGAGTTGACTCAACATCTGTAACACATACTGCCATATAGATGTGGGCCAACTCTCTCTGGCTCAGCTGTATTGACAACTAAAAGGGAAAAGGAAGCCTTCTAGAATGAATGGGATGAGAATACAATAAAATCAAAGGTTGGCTCTTAATAGGGAACTTAAATATGGTTGAGAATATATATGTTATTTTTTTAGTATTTCAACACCAAAATTCCTCAGTTTGGTTTCCCCATGGGAATTTAGTGGAAATGTTCCACCCCTTTTTCCATCTATATTGAAAAGTTAACATGGTGAGAACAGCAGTGGTTTTAATTGAGGTTGTTCGCTCTCCTCGAGCCCCCCAAGCGTGCTGAGCTCTTTTACTGGAATTCTATTTGTTAGCAGCTCTTAGATCTGCTCAAATGTCTTTCTGGTTGTGATTTGTAATACTTCCTTTTCCCAGCTGCCTTACCTACTGCTCAACAACACAGGAACGGACACCAGGCCCCGCATGTATCCTGTCTTCTATGGGGAGAGCATCGAAGTTGACCCAAAGCCAGAGCAAGAAGTCAAGTAAGCAACGTACAAATAAAAAGATGACATGACATGTGTCGTCATCATCCTGAACTCAAGTGTAACTTCTCCTGTAGGTGCACATCAGCGGTCCGTTACGACTCGGACAAGTATTACCAAAACCGGGTTTACTGTGTCCCCGTTCCCACGGTGACTGCATATAGCGAGACGGTAGTGGCGGTGCCCAACTGCACCTGGAGGAGCTACAAATCCCAAGTGTACCTGGAGCCGCGGCAGAAGCCCGTCAGCTACCAGACCACCACCATCGTGTACCCAAAACACGCCAAGAACATTTACCGCACCACGCTCATCTATAAGGCCACGGCTGCACGTCGTTGGTTCGTCTCCAGCGTGCAGCTGGAGTCCTGCGAAGATTCAAGTCCTTGTATCATTTACACGGAGGACCTGTAGGCCCGCACCCAACGTGTTTTTTTTTTTTTTTCCCCAAGGACTTGAGTACAACATATTAAAAGAGCAAGATAACTGGAGGCATAACCTTTTTTTTATTTTTCTCATCTCAACCCAAAGGAAATCTTTCAACTTTGTACTGGTGTGGTTTTTGAAAACCTCATTGGCTAATAATGTCTTACTATTTAAGGAGAACGAGAGCTGACATAACCCCTTTGCTCCTGCGGAATTGACTTTTGTGAGAAGAGTCACGCAAGAGATTACAGAGAGAAAATATCATGACGAAGAGCTGAGGATTTAATTACATGAGCTGGTGCAGCTTTTCTAAGTTGCACTTGTTTCCATATATGAAAAGCATCTCGATGTGTGTGGGTGTGTTTGAACGATTGGACCAAAGTAAGTTAGCAGCCACACAAGCTGCACATGGCTTCATCACACCATTTTCTCACCATATTTATAGCTATACCTGATTGTAACATGGCATCCTATTTATGCATTATATATAATTATACACTGGAGTATGAGTGCCACACTGAAAAAAGGAGGGAAAAAACAGCCCACTAGAATAAAGTAAAAAAAAAAAATTCAGAGCACCATTATGTGCAGTTAAATATATCTGAGAGAATTAACCTGACCGCAAACTCTTATTTGAATAGTTTAATAGTTCGTAAGTGTTTTCAACAAATATTTGTTTTATCCTATGAATGCATGGGCAGTCTATTAAGAGAAACTGGTTGCTGATTGTGGGACTTTATTGCCATATAACAGTGTGGTCTAATACTCCCTTGCATAATTACGAATCATTAAGAATAGATTCAAGAAGTGGCAAATTTGGAAAGACCTGAAAAGGTGTTATTAATCACTTTTGCTGTAATGCTGAAGGTAAATGGAAAGTGAGAGGATCTGATATGACCAGGTGATTAAGAAAATAGATCAGGTCGACAAGTTCTTTTCATTGCCTAATGCAAAAACTCAGTCAATACCGGTATGAATAGATCGCTTCATTTTTATTTTCTTAAGGTTTTTACATGCAAAATTTGGTGCAGACTTGACTGGTCGTAAACAAATGTGGAAGCTGTTCTAACAATGCACACCTTCCATTGCATCTGCCAAACGATCAGTGAACACAGAATGGCAGGTGCAAACCTGTGCGTGCAGAATTGCTAGCGCAAAACAGCAGGTTTTTGAAATGCCAGAAACCATTGTCTGGTGAGGAAAGCCAATCTGAAGCTTGTATATATGGTTTAAATCAGTGGTCCCCAACCTTTTTTTGCGCCACGGACCGGTTACGTGTCAGAAATATTTTCGCGGACCGGCCTTTATATAAATAATACATTTATATAAATAAATAAATACATTTATAATAAATATATAAATGCGATGAAATAAAATGATACGACAGGCATAAAAACAAGAATAAAAGACATAAAAATAAAACTCACCATTATGTTGAATTAGTGGGAGCACAGAGCTTGTTTCTCAGAAACGAGCCGGTCCCATCTAGGCGTGATCGGAGACAATGACAGCCGAAGTGGTCGTTTAATGCAGGATGCTTGGTCCCCATGCGCCGAAGCAGTTTTGAAGGCTTCATTGCCTCGTTAGGTAGCCTGTGGCCACTTATGCAGAGTGGGCTTGGCGCGTCAATCACCTGTGCCGATAAATCCATATTTTAAGTAGGACTCCAGAAATATTCTTTTAAATGCAGCTTTCTTTTTCTTAGAAGTCGTAGCCTCTTCTTCCGTCTCCTCATTGGGCTTTTTTTTCCCTTTCCGAAGAAGCCTTCCAAACATTTTTGCTTGCTTCGCGTGCTCGACTGACGTGACTGAGACAAGCGTCTTGACCTGAACCGACGGATGTAATTGGGAGAGAAACGCCTCTTTTTTTTTTTTTTTGACATATTTCAAAATAAATTCTTACTAATTTCTGCTAGCTTTGCGGGCTCGACTGGGGAAACGTGTCACGAGACCGGGACGAGCGTCTTGACCTGAATTAATTGATAGCCGATAAAAAAAAAAAGAATAATAATCCTGTGCGGCTTGGTGGCCCGGTGCCAAGTGACCCACGGACCGCTACCGGTCCGCGGCCCGGTGGTTGGGGACCACTGGTTTAAATAACTGAAAGGTGTCATGCCACATCATCTAAGACAAAACTGCATAAACGCCTCATTGTTTTTGGGTAAGAGTTATTTCAGCACTCTGACAGCGAATGCTGGCCTCTACCATGTTTTCAAGTGCGCTTTCCCAAATTTAAATTTGGTGTTACGTAGGATGTGCAGATAGATCCAACCCACATCACATGCAGTTAAGAGTAAATGAACATGCAATTTTGGACCTGCTGTTTGTGATCTTGCTAAATCAAGCAAAGCCAAACATTTAGTCAAACTTCTATTTGACATCTAGTTTGTTTGCAATCAATGTGGCATGAAGTGAATAAAATTTCCTAATGTTATTTTTCATTTCTATACAAATGTGTACACACTTGATGTTTAGACTCTGTCAGTTCTGTCGCTTGAAAAAAAAAAAAAAAAAAAAAAAAGCCTCAAAGTGTGTATGAAAGCCGCACGAGTGGTGCATGCTAGGATTAACCGAGGAAACAGTACGTTGTGATTAAAGAGATGGTAGTTTAGAAGTCTGAATTCAGATTCATATCAGATTGAGCTGTGGAAATGAGAGCGAAGATTTTGCAGGGAACAGCCAGGTGTCGATGGTGACTGAAATGTTATAAGAACGATGTGAAAAGCTGGTTGGATGTGAACTTGTTAGTATTTTGCTGGTTTCATGTCAGTTCAAGTGTGTGCTTCCTAACACTTGATTTTGTTATTGTAAAATAGTTTTCTGATGTATATGTGGACTTGAGGCACTTCATAATTGTCTTTTTATTTTTGTACGTCAGCTGTTCCTATTTTGATTTAATTTAAAGATGTATATTGTAACTGAATTTGAAAAAAATAATCTATATCTTGGACTAGAGGTCATTTGTGATTTTGGAAAAATAAACATAAAGCAGGTAACATAAGGTGTTTCCTTCAGGAATGCTCTACAGTTCATGTTTTAATTGTAAATACAAATTGAAAGCATGACTGCGTGTTATTCAACACTACATATACTGAAACCTGATCATTTTTTTATCTCTTCTGTAGCATGCCCTCAGCAGCTTCACAGGTCAACCGTCCAAGCTGACTGCTCACCTGAAACATGTTTTCCCAGACCAGTCCAAGAATCTGTTCTCGTTTCAGAGACAAGGAAAAATACACACGCATTCATGATGCCACCTAGTGGTAGAAGACCTTTAATGCAGACCTACTGTCCACTTGACACCACGTAATGACGACACCAAGACTATGAATGGCAATAAGCTTTTTATTTAAACATTAAGGCAGTGTCTTCTTATTCGTTTCCGTGTGTACACTGCTATCCACAAAGCTTGCTGGTGGGCATGTAGAATTTAACCCGGTGTTTTTTTTTCTTTTCTAATACCAACCTAGAAGCAAGCCACATAAATATTTACATCTATTAAGTTTTATATACAATCCTTGCTATTATACAGTGGGTTATAATTATATAAAAAACATTATGAACAAAATGCTTGAACAATGTTATAATTTCCCCACAGCCCTGCCCTCCCTCCAAGGACTACATCAGATATTTTGAGACGTAAAGAAACGGTGGTTGGACAAAACTGTGAACAAAGGCAAAATAAAACCATGTTAAACTTCAATTTAGTATCAATGGAAAATCAATGGATTAGTCTGTCATCCGTTGAAGCAACATCTAGATATGGCTTAGTCTGTTTACGGTCACACCCTTAAACTTCATTATGACCAAAATGTGGAGACTGATATATTGTTTAACATGTGGCAAAATTACATGACCTCCATTTGTCTTCACATGGGGAAAAAAACACCCCACTCCCACCTTAAAGATGGCCGAGATGAGCATTGTGCAGGCGTGACATGCTTCACCATCAACAGGCAGGATGGAGGAGGGAGAGGAGGTAGTCCTAGACTAGTCAACACAGATATCGCTGTGCTCAAATAAACCACAAGATGGAGGAAACTCCACACTAGCAGATAATGGCATCCAACCTTGGACACTTAACACATGCCACTTCTTTTGTAATCCTTTCCCTCTGGAATCCCACTAAATGCAGGCGCAGTGAAGTTGACCGTCACAGTTGTTACCATGGAGAAAACATCGACTGCAGGACTGATTGCTTCTATGTGTGGTTTCGAAGCTTGGCGAGTGTAATGTGTGACTGACAGATGCACTAAGACATTTCATTTGCTTCTCTGCTAATACAATTCCCAGTATGGACAGTAGAATCCCTGGCAAGGGAGGGGCCAAAAAAAATAAAATTGTGCGTCACTTGGTAACTTCGGTACTGTGCGTGTAAAATAAATGGCACTTAACACTAAGAATATATTATAATGTACAAAAGCCGCACAGAGGAGAAGCTAAATTGTCTTCCCCTATGCAGTACAAGGTCAATGGTCAAACTGTCACAAAAGCTCAACGATGAGATCCTGGCAGGCCAGCTGAAGACGATGCAAAGGACTGAGGTACACCTTGTCAATGTGAAGGAATAGCTCGACTTCTCCTTCACTCACGTGATTGTCGCTTGTGTTATTTGAAATCACTGGCGGTGAGGACAAAGTTAAACAGGTGAAGCACGGGGACACCTTCCACCACAGGATGCCATTGCTGTTCTCGGGTCCATTTGTCAGCGGATTCTCCACTGCGCCATTGTGAACAGGCCATCAACTAAGTGCTTAATATCCAAAAAACATTTCAACAAACACAGATTCGGTTAATATAAAAACAGCGAGAAAGTGTCACTAGTCTGAGTGCCATCATGCGGCTGAACGTCTCATGGGACACCTGACATCAGCAGGCCTCGGCCGTTCCTCTGGACTTTCGCAAATGTATGACGACATCAGCAACGAACAGCATGTTTACCCTGTAAACCAATGATATGACCCTCCTGTGCTCAAATCCCTCCCCGCCCGAAAAGCATCCCTCATTGCAGATCGAGGACCACACATACAGTATAATCATAGAACGTTCACCATCAAAACGCTGCAATCGTTTTCCAAACAAAAGGCTGGACTCAGTTTAAAGAAGAAAAATAACCAGGAACAAAGAAAAAAAATACTTTTGTGCCATCTCTAGCAGTGTAGACACTAAAGAAATGTTAAGAGGGGCTCTTCCAAGTTGGGCTGCTGCGCTTTAAGGCAGGAGCGGCAGCCATCACATTTGGGAACCAACTGAAGTAACCAAGAATCCCATCCATCAACGAGAGTGTAAGCACTTGAGTGCGGCGAAGGTTAATGCGCCCGAGTTGCTAAGGCCAATGAAGAGATGCAACATGCTTTGAAGAGTCGTTCTTCCGAGAATCCTGGAGTGGGCATGTGGACTGCAGAGTGGAATGGTGTGGGATGATTTTGCCTAGGTGCATCTGCGCGTATGCTGGCATTGCGGGTCACTCGCTGTCAGACAGGGACTCGTACTGAGACATGAGCAGCGGCTTGGGCTCCTCCTCCCAGGTGCGGCCCTGTCCCTGAGTGGGCACGTGGCCGACCGGCTGCCCGGATGAAGGGGAGGGAACTGAAACCGTCCCGCCGGGGAAACGCATAATCAATGGGTTGCACGGGAAGGGAGTTGGCGTTGAACCTGAAAAGAAGCACATGGGTGTTGTTGACTTGCTGGGGGACTAGTTGGGCACTCATCGTGCGATTTACATATTCACTGTTTGATATTTGTGAATTCACCTAGCTTTATTTTTTATAACAGATCCTCCATTACCCACCCATTGGCTGTTTTGTGTTCAGCCTAAAACATTTAAAAAGTATTACCATCTTGTAGTGCTTTGGCACCAAGAAACTCGAGTAGAAGAGCTTCAATTAGACAGAAGCAGTGATTTGCTCTCCTACTGCCAAGAAACTGCATTGAAAGGAATTGAAGACTTTGCCTGAGACAAAAAATGAGTGCTTTGTCACCATGAATTACCTGTGGAGGAGGGTCGGTCTTCCCAGACTCGGTTGGTCAGTGGCGTTCTTCTGTTACAGTCTCCTTCTGAGTGGACTGAGGACACGGAGGACGGCCTTTCACCCCCTGACAGACCGGGTCCTGGAGACTTGGCCTTGCGCCCATTAGAGCGCCCACCACTCTTTGAGAGCTTCCCACCACCTACAAAGAGTAATTAAGGATCTTGAATCTGTTCCAGCATTTCAAGCCATACCAGATGTCTCTAATCCTGTTAACAAAACTATGAAATTAAACTAACTATGATTAGCATTTTCTGTGTTTAATACAGCTTTTGTATTGTGTATTTGCTGAGTCAGTGATGTTCCAAAAAAGATTGTAGACTGCAGCAATACATTTGCTATTAAACCAATCCAAGACTATTTATGCTATGTGCTCCTGCAACAACCTTCTGATTATGTTTGTCTTGTTCTGTAAACTTATTTGGTTGAATCCGATTTGTTTATTTGCCTCTTGGAGTAGACCAAAATCAATTACCAGTAGAAATGGACTGCACCAAGTGGAAAAACAAGCTAGTCTAATGACGCACCCTTAGACCACTGGCCACATTAGCAGTTTATGACATTTGGAGAAACTCGTCACCTTGTGAGAAAGCCTCCTCAGGTCGTCCATCATTTCCACTCATTGCAACCGACGTGAATGGGTTAGCAGCATTGGCTTGGGAGCGTTCCTCGGGCTGGTCATCGTATTTTCCCATTAGGGCCTTTCTTATAATGGCCTCCAGACCTATGGAGCTACCAGGTGTCTCTGGAGCTGGGTGGCTGCGGACACTCACGGATCCTATTAAAGAGCAGGTAAGGGACAAATTTATCCTGTGTTTAGATTAAAACTAATCCACTGAAACTGTTAAACAGTGGATGAGAGCAGTTGCTGACTCACAATTGTAACACTGCTCAGTAACACTGGACTTGCTCAGTTCAAGAGTTTATGATACAATTAGTTTTTGTCATTATGAATTAAAAGTTGTCAGGACTGAAAATGTGGTATTTTCTTCAAAAATCAAGCTCCCAAAGACAAATTGATATGTATGTATATATCAGTATATTTTAAATGTATTTAAAAATAAATCATATATATTATATAAATGTATATTATATAAATGTTTAAAAATCAATTTAGTTCAATTCAATGCACTCACATCTTTTAAGTCAACCCAATTTACAGATTCATTTTTTGCTACACCCCGAATGGCATAAAAGAAAAATATCGACACTTGTGTAGTGATGACAAAGAGGGGGAAAAAAGTAACCTGCTGTTGTGGATGCTGGCATATTGAAGATTTCAGTTCCAGGCTGACCTGCATCTGAAAGTGTAATAAGTATGCACAATTAGAAATTGTTATCAGGGTGCAAAGGTGGCAACGCTTAGGTAATACTCACTAAAATCATTGTCATTTCCTATGACAGTCATCTTCTTGATCATCTCCTGCTTCTTTGATTTCACAATCGCGGAGGTGTTCTCAGTCAGCTTACTGAAGAAAGCTGGAGGCTGAGAGGTGTTAGGTGGTGAACGGGAGGCCATTCTGTGGGAGGGAAAAGAACTCGGTCAACAGCACACACACCTGAATCAGCAGGAGAACTATGAGTACTAAACACACTTCATAAAATGGAGGAAACCCATACATGAAGTCTGGGATTTATCAGACACTCAAAAGCAATGCCAACTCAAAATGATTTGTTTTAATGCAATATTTGTGAAGAGATCCAAAGAAACATTAGGTCTTACGCTTGCTCTCCTTGTTCATTAGGATAGGACACTCCTCCCTGGATTTCCGGCTCAGAGTTACCCCCAGCAGGAGATACCGGTTCAATACAGTCATTAGAAACACTGATTGGAGAAGACTTGGACTGAAGAGGAGACCTGCAGAGCACACACAAATAAGTGACCTTTTTCTAGACACGTCTCCCTTACATAGCCTCATGTGTCTATGAAACATGATCCGTGTAGCCTATTAATACATTTATTAGAGGTCAGAAATAAAATCGTGAGGAGTCATGCCGGCTCTCTTTGCACAACCACAAACAGTCGATCATGTTAACTGCTGGTGATCCTACTTCGTAATGACTCTTACCGGTCTCTGTTACAATCCACCCCAAGGCCTTCGGGATAGCGGGTCACTTGGGGAGACTCCTGGGAAGTGGGCGGGGGCTGCGAGGCACTGGGAGGACGGGTCAAGTCCAGGATGGGCGAGCCATGGTAACCTTGTTGATGCTGCTGCTGACTCTGCCTGTAATCTTTTGTTATCACCTCCTGTTGCCGTAAAAAAAGTATTGACATGAAGTTGTACCACGCTAAAGTCAACACAGCACAACAGTTACGATTTTTTTTTTTTTTTGTGTGGACTTACACTGATGTGCTGAGCCAGGGTGACGACCCTTTGGCTACCTTTGACACAAGGAGAAGGTGGCTTCTGACCTGGGGACAGCCTCTCCTCAGATGGAGGACGGTACAGAACATGTGACTCCATCTTCTGTTGAGCTGGGAGTTAAAAACAAATACATTGAGGTAAAAAAATTCCAAACCTATGGAATGTGCTTGGTACGTCCAAAGAAAGATAAGAAAAGGTACGAAGAAAACATGCAGGATTAAAAACAATCTTTGTCACATGCCATAAAATGTCTGATCAGGAAAGAGGCCAGGTAATTATTTATCCTTTAAACAAAAAAAACACAGTGTTAAAAAAGCAACAATCAGGCAAGTAGATGTTTTTTCCCTTTTGATAAGAACTGATATTTTGAAATGAATTTTCAACTTATGGAATCAAAATTGTACTCATGAAATATGTCCTGCATGGCTGCTGTATATTATGTCCAATCAAGAGCTTGCTTTTCCAGCAGGGCCATTGCAAAGAAATTATTTATAAAGGTTGCCATAAAATACATCTCCCCGACAGTATGATGCAGGGGATAGCAATGATTGCATGTAATCCCTCAGAGGAGAAATTCTTCCAAGGGGACAGTTGTTTTGGCTTCTGTTTGCTCGTAATGAATGACAAGAATTTGTGTAAACAACATCTTAAAATAGCCCACCTTTCTCCCTTGAGACTTTTCTACTTGCTTGTGAAAACCAATTAACAGCATCAGCAACACCTATGAGACTGATGTTGATTTATTTTCAGCATTCTTCAAAATAATAGTAATTGCACTTTTAATATTAATAGGGCAGTAAAAGTACTGAAATGTAGCAATAACTCAACAGCCCATTTTTAGGATTAAATAACAATAGCAATTCTAAAATGGCAAACGTATTTCAAGAATATCAATTGATTGAGCATTTGGTGTGCGTTTGTGGAGGTTGGGGGTAGCTCAGGAGTAAATTATGACAAGCCGCATGCAATGATTTAGTGGGCAGGAATCAGTAGTACCCCGTCTCCCTCTCTCTGACAGGCCTAAAGCTGCCTGAGAAACACTGTGTAGCGCGTAGCGACTGTTTGGTTGGCACAGCTTTTAGCATTTCCGGGCCTACAGGATTAATGAGGCAAAGAATCTCAATCGTGCCAAAATTTCAACTTGATTTTAATCGTGCCCACTACCACTTTTCAACTTTTATGCTTTAAGTGCGTTGCTAAAAGGGAGGGAGGGAGGGAGGAGGGGTGCCTACATGTGAATTGTCCGACAAGTCTCGGATATAAAGGCAATAAAAATAAGAAATGAAGTGATTTTCTACTTGATGTCTGTTTAGCGATCACTATTTGAAGCTGACCCCTTAAAGGACACCTGGGATTTGGCTTTTTCTCAGTCACTGTAAAATGCCTAAACTTTAGATTGCGTCAGTTCTCAGTCAGACTCCTCGTTTCATGTTAGCCAGTGAAATGGAATATGGGGTATGCAAGAGTTTTGTTTCCCAGAATGCACCCTTGTGGTCTTTTAAGTTTGGAAAGAAATTTGGAAAGAATTGATATAGTGTAACAATTAAAGAAATAAAATGCAAATGAATAGACTGATTCGATAACGCCAACCACCACAGCGTGCAAAAGGCCACAGACTAACGGGGGCGTGTCTGGGTGATAACAGGACCCCAGGATCCACAGCTTCTTACCATCAGTGGCGCTGCTGGCAACAAGCGAGCCCGTCTCTGGCATCCCCGTTTCACAAGAAATTTGACGCATAATAATCGCGTTTATGAAGTTGGCCGCAGTCATGGTGGTCTTACCGAGTGCTCTGAGTTCTTGTTCCTGAATGGACATCGGTTTGTTTTGAGACTTTTCCCTACTAGGTGTACCACTTTCCCCACGGCCGGTAGGGTTATCCAATTGCAGGTGTGGTGGTCGTCCCGAAATCGAGGAATAAGGACCTGGGTATATTCCTCCCTGACTAGGGCTGGAAAGCTTGGGGTCTGACTTGCTAGCGGGCCCGTGGTGGTCTTGGACTTGCTTTAGTAGTCCCCTGCTTTTGCCATCACGACTCTGTTCTTTGGCGATGCTCGAGTCTAGTGTGGGTGCGTAGGCCTCAGGGGGCAAGCCAGTCCTTTGAAGATGACCATGGTAACCTTGGTATCGGGAGGGTCCCGAGGGTATGGATCTGACGAGGAGAAAAAAAATGCTGTGAGTGCCTGTGTGCATTTAGCTAACTCTTAAAAACGTTTTGTTTGAGACACTTATCAGTAATTTACCGTAACACGGAGGAACTGGAGTGTTCGGCAGAAAGATTCTTGCTTCCAGTGTTGTGCAAGACACTTGGCCTTTGCTGCACATTCTCTTGGGTGCGAGGGGACACTGGGGAATGCTGGTGACTGTATGGCTGGGAAGAAGGTCTCACAATGCTACTACTTGCTAAGCTGTGCTCTGTACCTGAGGCACAAACAGGTAGACATGCATTCACAAAATAGAGCATTTCTTATATAAAATACATATGTTGCATGTAACGAAAAAAATAAAAGTCACAATCTGCTCCACACCTGGTCGCCAAATGGGGGCATGCTCCACATTTGCTCCACCCTTCTCTCTGTCCCGATCTCTATCTCTGTCACGATCCCTTTCGCGATCTCTCTCTCGTTCTCGCTCCCGTTCTCGTTCACGCTCGCGCTCTCTCTCCCGATCCCTGTCACGATCACGTTCTCTTTCGCGCTCGCGTTCTGATGAGGAGGTGCCTTGCATCTTGTTCATGTGCGATGAGCCGACTATGCAGAAAAACAGAGAAGCAATCATTCTCTCAACAACAATTAGTGGTCCAACCGGTAACAATTACTGGTGTGACTCATCATACCGGGTGAGATTGGGGGAGTGGTGTAAGGCCTGCCAGGGAAGGCGGTGCTTCCTCCAGGGATGTAGGTAATACGATCCATTGGGGAGCTGGCTGTCCCTGCAGAGGGAGGGACCAGGACAGGTAAGTGCGGCACCTGAGAAAGATCAATGATTCCTATAATAGAGGGGGAAAGAAGAGCAAAGCAAAAAATGTTTGAATGGTAAATTTCCATGTGATGGTTTAAAGTAGGGGCTTCAAAATCATTTTAATCTTGGGCCACGTCGGCATCACGAGTGCCCTCAGAAGACAACGAAGCGAAGAAGATGTCGACAACATGATCAATGTGTCGTCATTAATCTGAATAAAAATGTCATTTTAAAATCAAGATAAACATTCCCTTGCAACACCTAGCATACGTTTTGCCCAAGTTAAGGCGGTGTCAGAACGACAATAAAAAAATAATACCTTGTTGTAAGATAACACACTCAAATCAATTATTTGTTTTGCTAATATTTGTCAACTGTGAAATTAACAAGCTAATGAGCATTAGATAGAACATGTTTTGAACTCCTCAAATATTGGTGCAAGGTACAGTAGAGGCTTAAACTCAAACAAAGCAGTAACATGAAGCGAACCTTCGTAAAGGTGAACCCAGAAATACCAAACTATACCGCCCAACAGTCTCACGCTCTCGCTCTAATGATGAAAGAATCTCTCATTAGGTCACTATATGCTTTTGTTCAAGCCCAACCTTGGTTTTAGGTATATTTTGACTCATTGATGTACAAATTGGTGGAGTGTCGTTAACCCTTTAGTCAATAAACACCAACAAAGTGGTCTTACCACGAGGGGCAGCAGAGTAAGGCAGGGAAAGGGGCTGATCTCGTGGTGTAAGGCCCCTTAGCATGTCTGAGCGCTGGGCAGCCATAGCAGCTGCTGCAGGCCACTGGTGCATTTGCTGGGAAGTAATGTAGTCATTGAGCAACGTCTGACGGTTCTCGAGGGCCGCTGTGTCTGGAAAGCCCCGGATGAGGTAGGGATAGGGATGAGGGTATGCCGGGTTGGGGGCCAGATGGCGAGGCAAGTAGTAGGCTGTGAAAGGGAAAGAGAAATATGCTGAGGGTTAAGAATCATCAAATGAATGCTGGATAAAATGCGCCAAAAGTTTTTTCATGCCCCGAGTTGAGTCAATCATCATTGCAGGGGCAGTTACTGTACCTGGGTCAATGGGGATGCCACGAGGCAGAGCTGCTGGATCAAAGGCTAAAGGAATTTGTCTGTAAACATCAGCTCCAAGGCCTTGCAACAGACGCTCATAGGTCTGTTGGTCAGGAACCCCTGGGAGAGGGGATTTGGTAGAACTCATCTCCCTTGGGGTCGGTGTGGCTTTACGCTCCTGAGGTTCTTTCTTATTGCAGCCTGGAAAGAACACAACAGATGTAC
Source organism: Syngnathus acus (assembly GCF_901709675.1). Lineage (NCBI taxonomy): Eukaryota > Metazoa > Chordata > Actinopteri > Syngnathiformes > Syngnathidae > Syngnathus > Syngnathus acus. The sequence continues at coordinate 12,142,582 of NC_051094.1, read as the reverse complement.
AATTCGGATGAACTATTGAACATGACGTACATTTGGAACATTTGGAGAAAATCACACTATTCATTCTAAATTTTACAAAAATCATTTGTGAGTAATCCCTGCAGAGGTAGTGGAAAAACCTAAAAGCCCTCACCATCATGTTGCCTTTGACTTGTCTCTCTTGAAAGAGGTGAGCTACGATGTGATGGTCCAGGGTAAGGGTTTCTTAAGGTGCCTTTGTCCTCGTAGCCCACTGGGCTATGGTGGGATTTACCTCCCTGCTCCGAAGTTAGTGTGAGGGGAGAAGAGCGTGCTATTGAGCTAGCGGTGCTGACCACTGCACTAGGGCGTCCCTTTGGTGCCTCTTCATAGCGTCCCCTTTCTGTCCGCATCTCCAGGTGAGGGGGCGTGTTATGGTAGGAACGTGGTGAACTGGCTATGATGGAGCGAACATCATGTCGTTTACCTGAGCCAGCAGATTCCTGCTTCATGGGTGCTCCCTAAAGAGAATTATTAACGACATTCGGGAACTTCCAATCAGCTTTTCGAAGATAAAGTCATGATATTTACGTGGATGCATTTGGAGGAAATGTGTAGCTTACCTGTGTTATAATGCCTTCCTTGGCTGACTGCCTGAGCTCCTCCCTAGGAATGAGGTGGATGGAGCGTCCGGCCTCCTTCACTGTGGGCACCATAGCCTCCCTGCCCTTCATTGGGTCCGACAGTAGACTGGCCCCACGTGGTGGAGAGTTTTCTCTTTTCATTTGCTTGGCCTCCCTTCTCAAGTAGCTATCCTGAAGGTCCAGATGACGTGGTATACCTAACACCATGAGAATATATGATTTAAAGAGAGAATATGTGGGAATGGGTGGGACAATCTTCATACTAGTTCTCTTCTTGAGAACACTCAGCAAATACTTGGTGAATCCATAGTTATTTTACCTTGTGAGATGGAACCGCGGATGTGGTGAGCATCTTTATAGGGTGCGTGGTGTGGACTATCCCTGTCATGAGGCATGGCTCGACCAATAAGACCTGAGTTTGGACAAGTGGCAACATTTGCTTAATACGAAGGCTGATGAAAGCTGAAAAATCCAAACAAGATCAAATCTAGCAGCTACCGTCACAGTTGGACGCCGAGAGTGAATCCCTCATAGGTAGACCCCGTGAGATGCCTCCCTCCATGATATCATAAGGACGCTTGACTCCAAGAATTTCGCCAGGTTGGCCTGACCCTCTACCCTCGTCTTTAGAGGTTTGAGAAACTGGACCTACACATTTGAAAGAGAAAGATATTATCATTTTGTGTTACATTCACATACACTGGATAGACTTATAAATGCAAAACTCTCGTTTATGCTCCTATTTTTCATTTGCTGACTCAAAAACATTTCTCTTCATAGAGAATTGGAAATTTATATCATAAATTTGGATAAATCCGTTTTAATGAACACTTTTAATTTGCCGAGATAATCCAACAACCTCAAAGGCGTGGCATATTAAGATGTTGACTGGACAGCATTTTCACGATACAAGACAGTTGTCAGACAGCATGGATGGCGGCGTCATGGGTGTAGGTGTAGCTCATGGATGGGTACATTTTAATGACGGCATTTTGAATGTACTGCAATATCGTAACAAAATCCCAAGGCCCATTGTTGTGCTATGCATCCACAGCAATCACCTCATGTTGCAGCACGGTAATGCACGTCCCTATGTCGCGAGGATCTGCACACAATTCCTGGAAGCTGAAAACAACCCAGTTCTTGCATGGCCAGCATATTTACCGGACATGTAACCCATTGAGCATATTTGGGATGCTTGGGAAACAATGTGTTCCTGCCAATATCCAGCAACTTTGGACATCCATTGATAAAATGGACCAACATTTCACAGGCCAATATCAACAACCTATTTATACAGTATGCCACAGATTAGAGGTGAATGGATTATCTTGGCAAAGGAGAAGTGGTCAATAACATCAATTTAGACCGATTTGTGAAAAATATTTGAATGGAATAGGCTTTTTATGTAGTTCAAGTTCAGGATTATGAAAGATGGGAGCAAAAACTTAAATGTCACATTTGCCTTTTTGTTCAGTGCACATACTATGTTCTGTATTTAGGGATATGGTTAGCACAGACATTGGGTTGGAGCAAAATACTCACGGTCATATGTGAGGATGTGACCACTTATTCCCTCATAGACCACATGACCTTTTGACAGTGCGTCATCCCGCTCCCTGTCAGCACGGCTCGCACTGTCCTCTGTGATCAGACGGGTTATAGTTCCCTTATACAGTACATCAGCCGGTGTCCCCTGTGGACACAGTGACAACTCAGACCCATACTCACCATTTCACTATAAAGCAGATGGTTGAATTGAGGAAGTGGAAACTTCTAATAATTTGGTTAAAACGGCAAAACATAATCTTGACTTTCAGATATGGATAAGCAATTAAAAGAAATCTAATCGTGCCCCCCCCAATAGTGTGATTGTGTTTTTTTGTTTTTTCAATATCCAATTGTTTTTTTTTCCCCCAACTTCCTCTTTCCATTAGGTAATTGTTTTGGAAGGACCCTTATCATGCTACCAAAATCAACCTTTGGGAGATTTTAGCCATGTTTAAATGTTAACTTATTGGGACATGAATTAATAAACAAACATATACACTGTGTGCGTGGGTGTGTGTGTGTGTGTGTTTGCGTGCGCGTATGAAAAAATTAAAGCTCACCAACCGACTGAAATGAGGCAGTGTTTTTTTCCACCAAAATTGCAGCTTTGCCATTTGAAAATTTTACAACAACACTGTGATGATTTTAATTGGATTAATTAGTCAGCCCCATTCTCAACCATTACTAACCTTGCAACATCAAGTTTTGTTCATACCATGCACTTATACCCGAGTAGGGTTAATTTAATTTTTACAAAATGAGTGGACACATCCAGATATGGCTGGGTGTACAGAGATTTTAGGTTATTTAGGGGTTTCAAGAAGTGTCGTCTAGCTCTTGCGGTAGTGGGTGACTGATGGGGTTCTGTGTGCTAAGCTTGTGTATCTGCGTTTTCGTCCAAAAATTAATCTATAAATGATAGCAAATAAATGACCTGCCACAAGACAACAGCTTATACACTGCTCATTTTTTCTTGACTAATCTGCCTTCACAGACCGAATGAGCCAATTGGATATTAGATTACAGTGGCTTGGTTAGAATTAATAGATTCGGACACAGCACACCGAGTACTTGTTGCTAGGGTAACTAGGCCTCGTCACAGCAATGGTTATGTCACAGATGCAGTCGCTGCTCCACTTGGTCTGCTTCATGACCTCTCTCCAATGCTCTGCCCCGTGCTCCATATGAGTCCATGATTAACAGTGAACGAAAACTATGGCTGCAAGTTACATGGCTTCAGATGGAGTTGAATTGGGGGATAGCCAAACAACTGTAATAACGGGATAAGAAATTAATATTACAGTATGTGAAGTCTTTTCTTCTTGTGGCGCTTCCCAGGTGACCTAGCAGTTGTACCATTTCATCAGCTCAACACTAATAAAAGCCTACAGGCTCCTCACACTCTTTCTCTGGCCTGACAGCACACCACCTCAATTTGACTATTTTCTTTTGCTTGTTTTGGTTACAGTAAACAGATGGATTTTCACTTTATGGAGAAAACCCACGCAGATACTCCACTTTCCTCCCACATTCCAAAAACATACACGCTAGGTGAATTGAGCATTATGAATTGACCCTGGGTGTGATTGAGAGTGTGAATGGTTGTCTATTTGTGACAACTAATTCGGGGTGTACCCCACCTACTGCCCAGAGATGGCTGGGATAGGGATGCCGTCGTAGTTGCAAGACAAGTTAATGACATAAATACCTATAAATACAGTATAAAAATCATGTAGGTTTAAAACACTATGATAATCATAATGGAAAAAAACCTAATTAATATCTGATATAGCAATATATAGATAGTTATCTTTTTTGAAGGAGCAAAGTCTAACAACAAGTTCAACTCACCTGAGTGATGGAGCCGCCTCTGTAGGAGATGGAGGAATCTGGATGCATTCTGGTCCCCGGGATACCTTTTGTGATACTACCTCCCTGGACAGCTAGAATTGAATTGAATTTAAAAAGGTAAGACTGATGTTTCTGACACAAGAAGCAGTAGACGCAGCGTATATGACTTTCAATGATATTAACAACTTAACTTGTACGTACATGCTTGGAGATTTCCATATCAATTCACAACATTAGCATTCCACAGAAATCCATTATCTCGGTTGGTTTTTCTTAATTTCTGAGTTATGCGCATTTTGAGTTGGGTACCCTTTGAATTTGTATGATTGAGATTACGTGATTCAATTCCGGTTCCTAATGTTTGCTGATTGCGATTGTTTTTTTTTGGGGGGGGGGGGGGGGGAGAAAAAAGTAATTAGAGAGCTAACCCTCATTTCCTCATTCAAACTAATTATATGTCATGCATTTGTTGCCATGATTATGGTGGCAAATAATTTGAAGACATTACTGCCACCTTCTTTAGCACGCGATAAAGAAGGTGGACGCTGCCAGTTTTGTGCATGTCTTTGTCTTCTTTTTAGGGCGTTGTTTTTTGCACCTGAGAATAAGTCGTGGGACCAGCCAAAATACAGAAGTTATTATTATTATTATTATTATTATTGTACAACAGATTTAATCCAAACCATACCTCTACCACCGTCATGAGGCGTGCCTTGGATAGATGGGTTGTCAGCTTGCAAGGAAGAGCTGCGAGGTGACAACTGTTCTTGCTTGACGACAGGAAATGGACCACCTATAAAATACAGAGCGGTTTAGTAAAAGCACAAAAAGAAAAGAGAAATTATTATTGCCCGAAACATGCACTTTACTATCCATTTAGTTAGAGACAGGAACTTCGAATAAAACCAAATAAATTCACGTACCAACTTTCCTCTGATCAATCCAAGATAAGCTCATCTGAGTAGAAGGCATCTTTCCATGTTCGAACCCATGAGCTGGGCTGTGCAACTGTACAGGAGTCCCCTGGAAAAGCATTCACTTGATTAATAGTATCCGCAATACTTGAGCATATGTTTGCCGTTACCTAATTTGAAGCTTTCCTACTGTTCAGAGCAACCCACTGTGTTGAAATCTACCTGTGTGATAGAGCCTCCAGGTTTGGTTGAGGAAATAAGAGGTGGTGGCTCTGGTATAATGAGGGGTCTCACTGCTGCTTGCCTGGCACTATCCTGTTGCAAACCAGGAAGTACTGGGTGGCCCACTTGCTGGAATGCTGACAGGGAGAAGAAATGATGAACAAATGAGAAAAGAAATGCATTGGAAAAAAAAAGAAAATGGGCTCAAGGAGAATAAAGATGAGACTTTACAGTTGAATTGGAGCAGGTGCTGGTCGTGACTGATCTTGGTCATGTCTCGTGGGGACATGGGGAACGGGGACAAAACTGGTCGACCCAAATTAGTGGACCTTAAGTCATCCGGGCCCAGTGCGGGCCTCTTGATTTCACCATGTGATGAGAAAGCCTGCAACTTTTCTGCAAAAGCAACACATATTCTTCATAATCTTGCATTTCTTCTTTTTTTAAATTCTTTTTTTAGTCTCTTTCTTGCAGGAATGTATAAGAGTTTTTCCACAGTGGTCTTTTAAAGACATGACTGATCTGATTTTCACATCCAACAAGCTCACAGTGATCAAGTGCACTACATAAGCCTCTAGGTCCGTTCTGGGTCAGTAGGGTTACAATCATTTATCAAGTGCCTCTCAGCCAGTGTCCCAGAAACACACGAGTACACAAGAGAAAAAAATAGAGAAAGGAGATCAGCAGACAACTATGGAAAAAAAACTAGTTCAAACACTACTAAATGTGTTAAATAAACTGCCAAGCATCATGCATGAGTCTTGGCGCACCTCAGTTTTTCCTTTTTTTGACAACATCGGCCAAATTAGAACAACTCCAGCATGTCAACAAAAACAGTACAGCCGTAAATCAATTAGCCCATAAAGTGTTGCTCTGACGTGTCTGCTTACGATCAATTTGTTTGCCAAAAATCGTATGCCGCTTGTCACTATAATAAAGTCAACATTAAATATCCAGTAGGGAATAAAAGAGGCGTACCATCCTTGTCACCAATGGAAGGGCTGCGTGGGCGGATGCGAGGGCTGCTGCTATGAGGAGCCTCCCTGTCTCTTTCTGTTTGTTGGGGATAAGGCTGCTGTTTGCTTGGCTGCCCTGAAAGCTGCTGCTGTTGTTTGACCTCCTGAGACGACTCCCCATGAGCCATGGTGATCTGCTGCTGGTACAGTGCCAAAGCATGGGGGGGCAAAAGAGCCTTGGTACCCCCACTCCGCTGATTGCCTTGGATTGATGCTTCTGGGATCTAGAAGGAGATCAATGGTTCATATTATGAATTTGCACATTATACTTAAATCCTCCTTCGTGTAATTCACATAATTAGGAACTTTATGCAGTGTTCGATGATGACTGTTCTACTAAAACTTGAAAAAATAACTTTAATCTCTCCAAACAAAGCATGAAATTACATCAGGTCATGGTTCATGCAACGTTTTAAAAATCAAAGACAAATTCAAGTCTTTTTAAGGTACATTTTCAAGCAATTGTCAAATTGATCGTTTTTCTTTGCCTGGCATGATACTACAACAAACTGTGAATTTTGTGAATGCAGATAGTGAAGAAATCATAGGAATAGCTAGGTAAGTTTTATGCACAGGTTTATGCAAACATTTCATTTGTGCATTGTTATTAAAAGTCCTATGATTTGGTCTGATAAGTACAGTATGTGAAATATTCAGTTTATATTTAGTTTCATATACAAACACTGCTTTGATGGAAGGGCTCAAGCACAAAAGCGGAGGTTGGAAAACAAGTGACTCACAATGGGTGGTATGGCAGCAGCCCGCTGTTTGAGCTGTTTAAGGTCTATAGGCTTCTGCAGAGCGGAGGATATGACCCCATCATGAGTGTAGTTTAGAAGGCTTGGACGGGGAGAAGTCATTCTGCAGATATATAAAATAATATAAAAACATTGACGGATGCATCCACTTCCAACATTTATAACAGTATATAACTATGATAAAAACTACAGCAGCACAACTTATGTATACTCGATATAAAATAGCAGAAAGACACAATGGAACAAATGAGAGAAAACACACACACACACGTTTCTTTGTTTGCTTTGGCAGAGGGCAGCATTTTTCTCAGCTCTGCCAGTGTGTTCAATTGGCTCTCATGGAAAAAAGAAACGAACAAATACAGCGCAAACAAGACTAATCATTCCTCCCACGCACTTTGACACCCATTTCTTGTGGCCTCATTCACAGGCACGCACATTTACAAATTACACTTAAACATGCACATTATAAGCCATAAGTGCCACTGAAACAATTTCGCTGACAGATAGGGCCAAGTATGCAAGACCGAGTACACATAGCCAGTGGCGGTTGGGGCACTATTAAAGAAGAAAAAAAAATTTGATGCAGTGATCCCACATTTATCACAGGGGTTCCATCCCAAAAATTATCCGCAATAGCAGAATTGCTGATTATAAGGTGCATTCATTAATTATTGTGATCGGAGCGCGCTGTGCACCCCGGCAACACACGAGGGTGAGCTGCCACAGCACCCAACTATTATTTTGCTGAAAACTAATGACACTGAGTTACCGCATGATAGAATTCTATTTTATCTGGAATTGTTCAATGGATAGAAAAATGATTGGCAAATGTAAAAGATGCATATAAAACCTATTGTGCATTCCACCTGATCTTTTCTGTGTTGTCTGTCTCTTCCACTTCATCAGCACTGCAAGTGGCACTGGAATCGCTGTCCCCATGGGAGCCTACTTTAGCCCCATGCTCCTTCTTTGAGCTCTTCTTGATATCCTCAGCCTCTGTTGTTGAAGGTTTTTTGTCTGTGGCATCGTTGCTTGGTGATGGTTGGGTCAGCTCCTTGTTTGTCTCCCCTGTTTCAGTCTTTATTTCCTGCTTGATGGAGACCTCTCCATCTTCTTTTAGAGGAGGTTTCACATCTCCAGCCTGCTCCGTGCCAGTTCCAGCTATCTCTTTATCCCCAGTATTACAGCTAGCCTTGGACTTATTAGAAGTCTCTTCCTTGGCCTTGGTATCATCAGCTGAATGTGGTGATGGCAAACTCTCCGTGTCCGAGCTGTTGTTGGCACCACCTACCAGAAGGCAAAGCAAGGGACTTGTGAGAGAGTTGGTATGATACCAAATTAGAAATATGCGGCCTCAGATATAATTTGTCATATACTTGAATAAATAAATGCCAACGTTCAAATAGAGGCCTCATTTTCTTACTTGGGAAAAAAACAATATGCATTCAAATCAATTACCGAGTAAGTAGGTAAGTTTTAATTAGGGTGTTATCCCACAGTAGACATGGTATGAAAAAACTGCAGTTGTTGTCTGCCAGAGCAACACGAGGCAAAAGCTGCTAAATGTTTTAACAATGACAAAAACAAACCGGGTATCGGGAAAACAGTTTTATCCTCCTCAGACAAGAGTAGTATATGCAACTCATTGGAGAACAAAGAGGGAGAAATACTCAAACTCTATAAGGAGTTGAACAGAAGAATTTTAGTGGAAATATTTCATGTGGATAAAAAAATAAGTCGCAACCAGAAAATTAAGAATGATGCCGCTGTACTCGTCATTGAGGGACCGAGGTCATAATGCAATCTAGAAAGTGCCTTGAACAAGCACTCATACCCCTTGAACCTTTTCACATTTTACCATCTTACAACCACAAATAAATGTTATTCCTTGAGATTTTATGTGGTCAACCATCACAAAATGGCACATAACCATAAAGTGGAACAGAGGTGATATGTAATCTTCCATTTTTTTTTAGCAAATAAAAATGGAAAATATATGATGTTTGAAAACCGTTTCCTTCTACTTCACGATTATGTAATGCTTATACATAAAATAACATAAAATCTCAACAAAATAAATTCAAGTTTGTGACTGCTGGGAGTCATAAAACGTGGAAATGTTTCATGGGGTATAAACACATTTTCCAGGCACTGTAGTATATTATTAGGGTTATTAATAGATGAATCAATGACTAAAAATTGATTGATCGTATGAAAATACATTGTTGACGAGTCACATCTTGCAATGAAGCAATGAAACTAAATGAAACTAAAATTGAATGTGCTAGAATACTTTGCTGCAGCCAGCATAGGTGCTGTTGATTCTGTCACAACTATTTTGCTGGGAACAAGACTTTAATGTAAAACAGGGAAAGTTGAATTCAATGCGGGGCTCTCAAATGGCACAACAATATTTGTCCATCCATCCATTTTCTATACCACTTGTCCTAATGAAGGTCACAGGTGAACTGGAGCCTATCTGACTTTGGATGAGACAAAGGTGGGGGGAGGAGGGTCGCCAGCCAATCACACGGAATTAAATTCAATATAGTTTATCAGCACTATATACAAATTGATATTTAAAAAACAATATCCACTATTACCAAACAAAGAAAATGTATCTGATTGCCAATTCATAATTTATTACTAATCTAGCATTCGGAACATAAGAAATGGCAGCCATTTTTTTGGAATAAAAAAAAAATAAAAAAAAAGACAAGTATTTGAGCTCCCCAAATACCTTTAAAATCCTCCATATAAAACAAATTCACAAACAAATTACAACTGAAGTACCTGACCTATTCCACTGCCCACACTGCTCTTCTCACTTGAAAGTTTCAGTTTGTACTTCTTGCGTTGAGTTAGCTTTGAAACATTACAATAATATTGACCTGGACCTGCTGACATTTTAGAGTGTTGTACGAGCAATTGGTGGTTCTTTTTAACTGAAACTTATTAGCTAATCGGAAAACGGGGTTCCCCGAGTAGAAGACGAGACAGAGGTGGGTCCAAGAGAATGTTGAGAAATAATCAAGTTGGTGTTTTTTGGCTAGATATTCTATATCACACAAAATAATTTTTTCTCAACACAAAAAAAACCCTCAATTTTTCTGTTACCCATCATCCGCTATTCAAAATTCTCTGAAAATTCTGGTTGAAGTGGCCACTCCACCAGACTCTGTGTTTTGACAAACCATAATTTGGGGGGAATTGTTTCATGGTGCAAATGTTATCTTTCTCAATTCAGTGTACCTTCTCCATCTTCAGGTGCTTCTTCTTCATTACCACTAGCCCCTGAGCCTTCCAACTCTTCTTCCTCTGCAGTGAACTGGGCAGTGGCCTCTTCATTTTGAGGGGTTTTGCCCTTGCGGCGAGCCTTTCGTTCCTTCTCCTAAGTTAAGATCCAATACACAAAAATTAATTTAAATAACACCAAATAGGTCACAACTTTGAGAAGCTGTGAGAAAACATGTCCCTCTCTCTTTTTCTTGCTTACCGATTTCATTTTATGTTGCTGCAAAATCTCATCCAGTTTTTGTCTCTTCTTGTAGTTGAAATAAAAGTTTTTACATTGTGACACAGTTTTTGATCCCACCATCTTGGCAATGGCAGACCAGTTCCTACCATACTGAAGAAGACCTGCAACAAAAAAGACCAAATTCCACAGTGTAACAGACAGAGTGGATAAGAGGAACATTGGCAAACTGCCATTGTATTCCGAAATGCACAAAACCATAGAAATCTTAAGGGGAGTGGTAATATAGCAGCTTATGTCAATGACATCACTAACTCTCCCTCACTGAGGTCACACTGTGTTATATTCTGACTAACTTTGATGTGACCCAGTTCCGAGAAACCCTAGTCCTTACCTCAGTCACCACATGATTGTGCCTTTAACAAGAGTCTCCATGAGCCCACCAGACCAAAGGAGGATAGAAAAAGCCGGCATGAAATTCACATGTCACATGTGCTCAAAGAGGCGGTCAGCATGTTTGTGCAATAGAGGCCAAAGACAGATAGTGTAGAATTTACTGTGGTGGTTCCTTCCCCTTCAGCGTGTGCTGTTAGCTAAAAGCAACCCATTTGCCGTGTGCACTGTAAGCGGCTTAACCTACAACACCCACTTATTTCCTGTGCAGGTCCTGGCAGGGCACGCTCTACGAGGGTTGTGGGGGTTAAGAACAAGCGTGGAACCGACACCTAGCCGTGTAACCTTATACAAGCATTCAGAGGTCACTTGCATCTTGTTAGTCAATAGAGAATGGAAGACAACAAACAGCAGACACTCTTTGACATTAATCTTGAAACATAACAACTCAGTTTATGCCAGCTCTCTCAAATACAATGCATCTTTGATATAAATAGCTGTCACTGACTGATTCCAAAGAGATGGCGACTAGAAACTAATCCGACACATGCAAAGCAGTGCATCATCTTGCAAGTGTGAGATCACTAGTATTCCTTTAATAAAAATACATTAATGACAACACTAAACAAGCTGCAGGAACATTTGAAGCGTCTTGAAAACTGCACGACAACTTGTCCAGCTTTAAGTAGTAAGACTATGGCTGAAGACATTGCAACTAAAAGCTATAGAAAAAGGCAGACTCGTATGTTGTAACTAATTCCATAAGACAGGTAGACAACTAGCAAGGCTTATATTCGAGAGGGTGGTGCCTCATGTAAGCCAATTGCCATTTCAAACAACCTAGAAAAAGCATTCAATAAATTCGAAGTTTTAAGAAATCAATTATTCCAATGAATAAAAAGTAATGACAAATATCAATACCTAGTTTAATCCTTGTATGCAACTGTACAAAGCGCATTCCCAAGCAGTTGACTCAAAGCCTTAGAGGCAAGGGAGACACGTGGATCAAACATCCAATCAGTCAAGATATTCCGAAGCAGGTGGTTGCCTCACACCCTATCAGGACCCTGAAGGGCCTTAAGCACCACCCAGAGACGTCCAATCAATAGCTGGTGTAGCCAGAACGTGATTGTCACTGTGTCACATGCCTGTTACTTCACCCGCCGTCTTGTGGCCCTTCCGGATCACACGATCAGACTGTCTGATCTCTGGAGGGAGAGCCTGGAATGCTCTTCAACACGGGGCCTTCCCATCCGGCGCAAAGACGAAAACAGCTCAATCCCTCCGCTCTTACTTCCAGCTGGCTTGTTACTTGATACGGGGTCAGGTTGACAAGCTCCAAAACACCACATGGTCCTGGTCTCTCCCCATCGCTCTGCTATTCCATAGAGCTTCAGTAATTGCAGCTCTGTTTTTGTGCTGCGTCTCTCTTCAATGGCGGCCGCCTAGTAAGACTTCCACAGGAAAGTGGGACTATGAGGCTGTGCTCACTCACCCTCTCTTTCTCTCTCTCCTCATCTGATCTTTCCTCTATCTCTCTCTCTTTCCCCTCCCTCTCTGTCAGCCTATCCCTCCCCCTACCTCACTCTGCCAGCAGGCACCACCGACCAGTGCACACACAAATGCATGAGTACACACGAACTCGAGCCCTCTCGCTCGCTCGCTCTCTCTCTCTCTCTCTCTCTCTCTCTCTCCTGTTAATACTTTAACACACAGACACAAACACACACTCAGGCAGTCCAAGTGTAAACAGAGGGTGTAGCGAGGTGGGGGAGGGAAGTAGGGAGGGAGAGAGAGACAGAGAGAGACAGAGAGAGAGGGGGGTGGAGAGAGAAGCGGGGATAAAGAAGTGGAAAGTAAGCAAAGGGAGAAGATGGGAGGACAAGGAAGGCAACAGAGTTGATGTTGATACCATGAGAAAGCATAAAGGCTTTCACATTTTTCCTGACTGACCTGCTTTTCATCTTGAATGTGACCTCGCCAGTCTATAATAAAACAAGAGTAAGGAGAGAGGGCAAATGGGGGGAGTGGGGGGTCCCCTCACTTGCCAAATCTTCCACAGCTCTTGCCAACTTGGACTGGTGCCATCTCCCAAACCAAAAAGTGGACAGGGAGAGAAAAAATAACCGAGCAACAGTGGAAAAGAAAGATGGTATGTGCTTTTCTACCTGCAGCTCCTATATGTGGGTTCTTCCAGCAAGTGGAGCGGGGGCCTTGAATTTGAACTTACATGAATTCTAGCCAAGAAGTGTGCACATACAAACACACAACTTGGATCAAGATCCAAGAGATACAACCTTTACTAACACACAGGCCCGCACAAAGAGATTGTGCTTGTGCATCTAAAAGCAGCCTTAGAACAGCTCTTGTCTGTTGGGCAGCAATGAAGATGGCTTATTGTTGCAATACTATCCTGAAAGGTAGGGAAATATTCAAATGACCTGTGACATAATTGTCTTTTTTTTTTTTTTAGATCTTAAAGGAGAAGACTACATCAAGACAATTGCAGACAATTAAGGCTATTTAACACATCCATGTGAAGAAACTGAAAGAGGGAGAGCAGTGAGCACCTTGATGAACTGGGGGGGTTAAATACATTGGGGATATACTCTTGTCTATTAAGGAGAGGAGGGTGTGTGTGTGTGCGTGCGTGTGGTGGTGGTGGTGGTGGGTATCTGTTTGAAAAATGGCAAGACTTTGTCCTTCTTCAGCTCTGGCTGCTGTCGCTGGAGTTCAGTGATTACATAAGCACTCCATAGAAGCCCTGCATCTACCCAACTGCCGGGCTAATCCTCTGGGATGGAGCACCCCACTAATCCCACTGCAGGAGAATGGAACTGAAGACATTAACCGGGATTACTACACAGCCCTGTGTTCAAACCAAGCAGTGCCAGATATAGACAAAAAATAACCCCTTAACAAACAAACACTCTACAAATAAACATCCACATTGCTGGGACCAATGCACGTGTAGCCAAAGAGCAGCAGGGGTCACAGTCGGCACTAGAGCAACAGTACTATGACTAAATGGAAGGATAGATTTAATTATTCAGGCGCAAAAAGGCACACAAAGCCACAGAGCAGACCCAAATCAGCAATTTGCAGACCGCAGGTCTCCCTTATTAATAACATTCTTCGAAAATGCTCAACAACATTTTAATACATGCAACACAGATTACCCATTTTGAAAATCCACAAATAATTAAGTTTAGATTAAAATGTAATGTCAGCAATCTTGTCAAAGTGATGATACAGTCCTTTGAGGAATCCCGATCTAACTGAGGAATTATAAACCACTGAGAGTGACACGCCTAATGAGTATCATGTACTTCGCACAACATACAATCGCACAGTACAAGTGTGTCGACACCGGGCACAGTATCAGAGACCTCTGGGTAAATCTTCTGTCAAGATAATAAACAGGCAGGTTAATGACTGATAAGGGACAGACTTTACAGCCACCACGATAAGAAGACAGGCTGCCTTGACCCAGAGAAAGGAAATGGCTAGCAAGAGCAGCAGCCACAGTCCACTTGATACACACAGACACAGTTTCGAAGCACGTGGCAATCGCTGCCTCACTAACAGGAAGGCACAAGATCATCATTTGTCTGGTGTGCTTTCAAGCCATATGAGGCATCTCTACAATGAACAATAATGTTACAAACAAAGTCATAGAGGAGGGAAGGGTTTGTTGTGTGTTACCTTTTTTGGCAGTTTCCATCTCTTCTTCAGTCCAGCGAGAACTCTCATTCATTTCTAGATTGGCTGTCTCAGACACACACACATACAGAGACACCCACACACACAGAGACAGAAAAAAAAATAAGTAAGAAGGAGGAGGAGGGGGGAGTGGGCAGTTGCAAGTGACAAATTCAGTTAGGGAGTGACTGACAAGAGGAAAGCAAAGAGCAAATTAGAGAAGAAAAAAAAAAGACAATATGTGGGGGAAGGGTATTTTAGCTACTTGCTAAAAAGGCACTGTTGCCTAGGTCACTGGGGACTGTTTGTTTTAGATGGAGGAAGCAGGAAATCGAAGTGGAGAAGTCAGTTAATGATTATAGACAACAACTGGCTTTTCCCTCGCTGCACAACTTATTAGCTGGAGTGACCCTGGCCCTGCCCAACACGTAGAGAAGTTGGCTCTTGTACGTTCTCTACATGGACCTATGAAGGACAAAGCAGCCAGCCAAGCACTGCTCTGAATATTGAGACAACGAAAGTGGGAGTCTATTCAAACTCCCTGCAACTTCAATCACTGGGGAGTTCCGTGTGATAAAAAAGGGAACGAAAATCAACATGCAGAATATATTGTACTGTGTACACACAAAGGATGATCTATTAAATATGTGTAACCAATAGAATAATTGATATTGAGTACAGCTAATCGACAACGTGTGAGGACTCGTTAGGGGAACAGGGTTGGCACTTAAATAACAGAGTGGGAAGAGGACAGAAGGGCCAACAGTGCACTCTGGTGGTATGGGACAGGAGCATTATTTGGAGCAATAGTGAGTGTCTGAAAATAGTGGGCTAAGTGGTCACATCCCAAACATCTGTCTGATCTAATAATAGTTTGGGAAGATGATAATTGCCAGAACATTGAATTTAAAAGAAAGAGCTGAATGGAATATTGGACTGCCCCTTCAGTGGAAAATTTTAAACGAAATCTTCATTTAAACCACTATTGATCAAAAGATGTGTTTCTTTCTGCATTTACAAAAACGTATATAATCCAATTCATCTTCTCAGTGGCTCACTATGTTGACATACAGTTAAATACTATATCTTACATGCACAATGAACATAATTACTGTCTATTCCAAATAAATGTTAATGATGTAATGGATAAATATGACACTTTTTATTTTGTTTTCATAATACAGTTGTCAGGAAACAGACTAGCATCTCTCAATGACGAGTTGATTTTTAATTTTGGTCCACAGGGGGACACTTAAACTATGAGACTCTGCTTTGACATCCAAAGAACGTACAGATGAGCTCGCATAACCCCCACAACCTGCTTAAGTGAAGTAAACCACCAAGACTGACCGAGCTCATTGTTGGCAGGCGGTGTGGTGGTCTCCTCCACCTCACTGGTCATCGAGCGGGTGATTCGGCCCTTACGGCGCCCCTGGCTGTTGGCTGTGCGTCGACCCTTGACAGCCACTGCAGGCTCTTTGTCCTCTGCGTCTTCCCCAGAAGTTTCATCTCTGCAATTCAGAAATGGAAAATTTACAAACAACATTTAAACTCAACTACAAGTCACGTTTCCAAGTTCAGCTCATCTTGCCAATGTACAGTATGGAAAAGTATTTGCCACCTTCTAAAACCCTCACATTTTTTACAGTGTCCCTACTTTACTATATAAGATCATCAAACAAATGTAAAGATCAGACAAAGATAACTCAAGGAAATGGTAATAGTAATTTGATTTATTAAGTAAAAAAACTATTCAAAGCTGCCTGACCCTTTGTGGAAAAAAATACTTGCTCCTCTTCTTAAATCGTTAATTTACTGCGGCTAATTTACATTTTCAGTTCCTTTTCACTGACCACACCTAAATTCTCCAGATTATCTCCAGACCTGTTCAATCACACCGATGTGAAAAGGCTGCAACAGAATGCCATGATCCAAAGATATATAATATAAATACAGAAACTGACATCTATCAGTTCATAATTGGTTTCAAAGTCATTCATGAACCTTTAGGACTCCAGCTAATCACATAGTGAGAACTATTATCCACAAACTGAGAAAGAATGGAACAGTGGTGAACCTTCCCAGGAGTAGCAAGCCTCCCAAAATTACAGACACAACTCATCCAGAAGGTCATGAAAGAATCTCGGACAACATTTCAAGAACTGCTGGTCTCCCTCACCTCAGTTAAGGTCAATGACTGCGCAAAAAATGAGAGTTCCAAGGTGAAAACCATGCTGACAACAACAAATATAGAGGCTCATCTTACCTTTGCAAAACACATCTGAATGATTTCCAAGACTTTTAGCAGACCACTCTATAAACGTATGTATCGGTATGCACGTATGTGTCTCCAAAATATCTCCGAAGAGATGTGAAAGACTCATCATCAGTTATTGGAACCACTCAGGTGTTACTACTGATGGTTTAGGGGCCAATTGCTTTTTCACACAGGGCCTAGTTCATAACTGACAAAAAATAAATACATTTTTAAAATAGTAACTGCACACACTGAGTTCCATTAATATTAACGTGAGGTACAGGTGTTTCTGCGAATATAGGAGAGTACGAAAGCAGAAGACTGTTCACAATGTCTCACTACAGGCAGAAAGGAGATAATGCCTCATCAGCATGACACAACTGCTCAAGAATGTACATTACCTCTACAGTACAAAGTACAAGCTCAGATTAGATAATAGAGTGCCTGCCTACACAGATTGCGTGCATTCATCTATTGATTTCCAAGGAGAACAGAAAGAGTGCTATTCCATCTGCTGCTTTGGTATCTGTCGCTATTTGACAATATTGCACAAAGCTATCCACCCACACACAAACAGATATCATCTGTTTACATTGTCAACAGCAAAACCACAAAACAGAAGAACCCTCTAAATGTGTTTCCAGAGGAAAACAGCTGTTTTAATAAGGTGAATAAATCGACTTCCAACCTGTTGCTGGTGGAAAGTCTGGCTAGAGATGCGACTTTAAAGAGCAATAGGACTTCAGGATGAACTTTCTCTCTAAAACATAAGCAAGGCATGAAAGTAAAGCGCCCTGAATGAATACAAAATTGTGGGCTACATAGAAGTGCTTCTTTTTTATAGCGTGATTTCAAAAGGACTTTATACATTGTGATAAAGATGATACGACTGTGGACTAAATGCTCTCTCTGTTGAATAGATACATTGGCTTACTTCATTCCATCCTCCTTGTCTTCAGCTTCTGTTTTGTCCTCCTCCTTCTCTCCTTCCTTGTCTTTCTCCTCCTTTTCTTTGTCTTCCTGACTGTTTCGGTTGACTTGCTGCTGCTGCTGTTGCTGTTGCTGCTGCTGCTGCCCGCCATGCTAGAGATTATGGGAGAGGAACAAGAGGGCATACTGTGAACCCACATGATCTACTTATGGTGAATCAACATCAGAGTTTTCACTTAATGAGACTCAACATCAGCGTTGTCATTTAAGCCTCAATGTATAAGTTTGTATTCGGTGAAATGACAAATGGCTCAATCCTTTCTAGCAAAAGAATTCGACAAGTCGCTCCTCATTTATAAATTTCAAAATCATTTCAATTAACATATTTTCTCTGGTGATGCCTTTTTAACACGTTTTGTGTCAAAATACTCTAACTGAGCTGCTATAAGAAAACATATAAAGATACTTTAACAGAAATCACCAAACAGATCAATTTGGTAACACTGTTGTATCTTGTTTATATAACATTCATCCATCTGTACCATTCATCCTCACGAGGGTCGCAGGCGCGCTGGAGCCCATCCCAGCAGACTTCAGGCAGTAGGCGGGGACAACCTGAACTGGTTGCCAGCCAATCGCAGGGCACACAGAGCCGGACTACCATTCGCACTCACAATCACACCTACGGACAATTTGGCATGCTCAATCGGCCTACCAAGCACGTGTAACCGGAGTTCCAGGAGAAAACCACCGCAGGCACGGGGAGAACATGCAAAGTCAACACAAAAAGGCCAAACCCACAACCTCTGCGCTGTGAGGCGGACGTGCTAACCATTGCGCCACAAAGCAATCTGATTTCACAGAATGTCATGTAACTAAAAAGAATGCCAACAAAGGCAAAACAGGATGTGAAAGTTCAGAAACCACAGAATAACTGTTCAGCTGTATGACTTTTGGTTTTGAAGAAAACACTATCACTTCCTCACCATGCCTGTCTGGGTTTTAGGGTGAGAGTTCAGATGAGCACTGACATTCAGGCTGATAACTATTCTTGCACTATTGACATCATTGCTATTTGTGATGTATTTGACATTGCTGCCGTAGGCCAAAGCAACACCTTCATTTTATGATGATGATCTCAATGCAGAATCTTTAACGTGTGAGACAGACTGACAAAAAGAGTGAGAGGCAAGTTATAAAGATTAAGAGCAGGGCTGAGGGATGACTATTTATTAATTAATATGAATAAACAAACTTTCACTATTATTATTATTATTATTATCCACTTCAAGTGGAGTGCAACCACTTTTCTAAATACCTTATGTGTAGCTGGCTCCCTAAATAATTTTTTCAAGTCAATGACGATAATGTCTTGCCATATCTTGGCTATTTGCCCCATTTGTCTAGTGAGACCAGATAAATCAATATCGCTGTGCCAGTGTTATACCGGTGGTCATTATGGGACACTTTGTACCATCCCCAAATTAAGCATTTCGTGTTCTGTTCTGTTCTTAAATTTTATGTTTGAAAAGGAAACACTGCAATTGCAATATACAAAGTAGAGGAAAGGTTAGCATAGGTTATTCCTGTCTGACTTGTTTCACCAAGAGGTTCTGGCATTTTGCCCAGTGTATGACAACTACAACCTCAGGAAAGATAATCACTTTAAAAGTAATATTGTCCTTCGTTGAGATAGCATGTGTCCTTTGAGACATAAGATGACATGATTAGAAGTTTTATAGATTGAAAGCTGACAATACCTGGCTTCTTCCTCGCCGTCTGTAGTTTCTTCGCACGATGTTCTTATAGTTCTCATTCTTTTTGGTCAGATAATAAAAGAGCACACATTCTGCCACCGTCTGAAAAATGAAAGAAATGTGATTTGCCTGGGAAACGTGATTTCCTGAGAAGATCAGATTTCTCAAGTGAACACAAAACGCATACCTTTCTTTCGAGAAAAGATGCGATGAGACCAAAGTTTTTAGGGTGTTGGATGAATCTGTGGAAGATGAAAATAAAAAATATACGCCCTGAAGAATCGATATTTTAAACATCACTTGCACAAAGCACTGAGCTCTAAAACCTCTTATTTTAATATTAGAAAAGAAGAGGGATTTGTTTCAGTAATAGAGTACATTGTGTATTCAATAGTTAATTGGTGTATTGTTTAGTTGATGCTGTCAGTAATAATCACATTTATTGTACAGCTTTATGAAGATAAATTCAACCTGCATGTTAGAACATTTTCAAGTTTGTATCACAAAAATCTAAAAATTACTCTTCTTTTGTTAGGATAAGAAGACATAGAAATCGTAACATTTTGTGTGACATGTTTTGAACTGGACATTCAGTCAGCGCTCCTGTGTGGCTGTGCTTCAAATGTCATCCCTCATTTGTAAAAGAAAAAAAAAAATGGGGAAGATTCACTTCCTTTCCTACAACTTCCTGATCCCTTTAACGTCCACATTTAGTATAATCTTATTCACTTAACATTGAACTAATGCTGGATACCAATATATCATAACAATGTGTAAATGCTAATGTGGGCCTCAGGTCTTACAGTGGTCATATCTGGAAGTTTTTGGTTTGAACCCATGTGCCCTCAGGAACAATGTTCTATGTCATTGAGCAAGATACTCCAATCAATTTTTGCCCCTGATGTGATGTTTGGCAGTTTGCATGGCAACCTCTACCATCAGTCAATGAACGTGTGAATGAGCCACAATGCAATAATGTCAAGCATTTCACATAAACACACCCCGTTTAGCACCCTTACTATACTGAAGAGTTGACCTTACTTCTCTCTGAAAGTGTCCTTCTCTTGCTCACTCCACATGTTCATGACCTGCCGGTCCTTGTACACCTTCATGGGGTCATCCATCAATCCATTCATGTTGATGAACTTGATGCGTTGCTGCTCAGCGTCAAACAGCATCGGAGGGATGACTGCCAGCTGTCGCATTTGCTTTTCAGTGTTCTAATGTTCGCAGGTGCCACACAAAAGACACACACGCACACACACATTAATCAACATCCATGAATGAGACAGACTATTTTCAAAAAGGAAGGGACCTAAGACGGTGCTCATTGTTGTCATGAACCGGAAGTAACATTACAGCGGTTTTTAAGCACTAGAGGTCAGGCGGCAGGGGAGGAAGTTAAGCTTCCTCAGCAATTTTAACTACTGGTGACATTTTCCACATGAAATGTGAACTTTACACACATTTCCCTCTGACTCTTATCTCAGGGAATGAAAATGCTCCAAATGGTTCTGCACTGGAGGGACAGTGACTAAAGTTCCATCTAGATGGTAGGTAGTGCCTGAACATCTATCTTACTGGTAGAGAACAGAATAGAAAAACTTTGTACAGTACATACGTATGTAGTGAAATTGGGGTGCAATGCTAGGTTTGTTTTTCAAGTAGGAAAAAATGTGGTATAGAAAAATAATATAAATACAAATCAATATTAAATTGTGCTTTGCAGTATGCAATAGCACCGGGGTAGGGGATGTTCAACGGTACTATATTTGCAGTGCAAATGGCAATAAGGTACTTGTGTAAAGTAGCAGCGGAGCAAAGATTTCTGATTGTACAAGTAGGAGCAATATGGGAATTAGTCGATATTGGTGTTATGAGATCAGTGTGATGATGCCTTGTGGGGAAAGAAAACGGTCTCTATGTCAGTTCATTAAGGTCCTGATGTACAAAGTGCCTGTCAGGTGAAGACAGTGGGGCAAAATATCATGGGTCTTATCTTTGATCAAGTAAATCCTAATCTAGGGATTGTTGAAGGCATTCAAAGAATTCTGATTGAAAATCCTTTCTTCAGGAGGAAATTATAGTCTACAAAATACTTACTTTCACAATTAATTCCCAACTATGAAACCTTACTCTTCATTTCCCACCAGCCTTCATTGTAGGTATTAATGATATACAAATTACTTTTATTTTCCCATTCAAAATGGCTTCAATGGAAGATCATGTTTCATTTAGTTATGATGGTATTATTATTATTATAACTATTGTCTTTCATCACTGTACTGCACTTTTTTCATCTACGGTTGTTGCGGAGTTTAGTTTTAACTCAATTATAAATTTGAATTAGGAAACTTATTAAATGTTTTCAAAAGCTCAAATAAACAAAAGTTTTTTCCGGCTAAGGTTTAAAGTCACGTCAAGAAAATCATCATTACCGTTCACTGATAACGCGACAGGAGCTAGTCACTCTGCCGTAATCACTGTACAAAATACCCAGTCAAGAGCTAGTCACTCTGCCATAATCACTGTACAAAATACCCAGTCAATGCAAGTCTTAAGACAGCTGGTAAGGGTGACAAATAGTCTTCATTGTGGCATGTCTGTCATTTTGCTGTGAAACCTATGATTAACTTCATAACTCCACCTTACTTTCTATTATCGATGTTGCTCGAGCTCCGCATTCTCCTCTCGAAACACATTTACAAGACTTCACTGAGCTGTCTATGACGACAAAACTAGATACACCTATTTGTTGAACTCGGGTATCCTAATTCGTGCTATGTTGTGTGAATATATGTGTGACAATAAAATTCCTTGAATCATTGAGGAGACTGACTGAGCACCATACAATATGGGATGAAGAATGTTCCCCTCACACTTTTAACAAGACTCTGTTGGCAATGTTCTGTGCGGCCAAATCGTTATAATATTTCATTCTTTATTCATATTTTTCTGTCTTTTAAGGCAATTCAACTGTGTGGGAGTGTGGTGTCCTAGCACCCACTATTGACGGAACGTGAATGATTCCTTGATTATTACAAAGTGAACAAATTGTAAGACAAGGGACAGAGAATCTTTGACAGAAAAGATTACCTCATGTTCTGATATTCCGTCAATGATCTCGGAGACCTCATGCTCACTGCGAGCTGCAGAAGAGCTCAATCCGCCGCCTCGCTGCCCAACGCGGCTACAAAAACAAAATATGGTAGAACAAACCATATTTCACTATTTGAGTTCTTACAGTATCTATTGCACATGACATCAAGTCAGTTGGAGTCACTGGGATTGAAACCGTGTAGCTCACCTCTGAATTCGTTCCTGCATCTCCCTCTGTTTCCGAATCTCGGGGAACTGTTTCTCGTAGTATTCCCGTACCTTGCTCTCCTTGGCTCGGCGCCGAGGATTGTTTTCAATGCGCTCCACCTTTTTCTCCCAGGCTTCCATCAGTTGATCATAGCGCTGGCAGAATTTCTGCTCCTTTTTTCACACAAAAAGGCAGGCATTTTAATTTACTATGCTGATTCTAATGTAACTTGGACTTTGCTGTGTATATTTTGTGATGCACACCAGACACATATTGGCAAACTAGACACAAGCAGGAAGCAAGGAAAGATATTAGCGTGAAAAGAACCATAACCCTTTGGATCGAAAGTCCGAACCGATCAGCCACTGACGCTCTAATGATGAATCAGGGTCAAAAATATTGAATTTTCTACACTTACCCATTGCTTACGAGCATGATTTCTTCTCTTGAAGTATAAGATGAGTTTTTTTCTCATTGCTTGGTTTCTAAGAAGGTTGAAAGAAAATAAAGTGGTATTAGGAAAATAGTGGTAAAGCAAACAAATGATGCTTTTTTTTTTATACATTTGTCACTTGATTTCCCACGACATTTATATATTCTAGATTGCCATATGCAGCATAAAAATCATCCACAAACAACTGATGCTTTAGAATGGGCAGGACAGCATGGGGGACAAACAAATACACTTGTCTTGCGGCTCCTCAAACAAAGGTCAGGGCCAGTAATCTCCTTAGGCAGGCGCTCAGTTTGTCTCTTTCCTTGCTGCAAGACAGCATTTTATTCTTGACACTTAATCTGTCAGTTGTAAGGTCACACTCCCCGCTGATTGATGTAATCTTATTCTACATTAGTCAATTTAACCGAGCAACGGTATTACAGGCTAGGAAAGAAGACTACAAAGTGGGTTACTATATACACACACCACAGAGAATGGACACAGAATAGAGCTGAGGAAAATAATGTTTTTTCTTTTAATCAAATATGTACTTTTCAAGATGTTAACCTCCCATCGCCGATGTACATTCATTTCCTAATGGTGGCGACTATGTGCAACCAGTGGCGTTTTAGTGGCGTTTACTCTTGATCCTAGCTCACATCAAGGGTCTGTGATCTCTTTTTGAAACCCTAAAACCTGCTTTGCTGTACATAAAGTTATATTTTTCTTGCTTTTAGACCATTTTAATTTAAGCAAATAAAATATAGAATTTAGAGACCATCACATTTTTCAAACAATGTTGTCTTTTTAAAACAATTTATAAGATACATTTGTAGTAAACTAAATAGTGATGAATGACTTCAAGATTCAAGAGTTTTTTATGATGTGGCAATAGCCATCATTTTTACATTGGGCTCTTCTTATCTTGTTTCAGAAAAGAGATTCATTCCAGACCAGAGTAGCCCATCGGGCGCACCATGATAATTCCTGTTGGGCTTCCAGGGACCACTACTGAGTTGCGAGGATTAAATATTCTTAAAACGCATTGATATACTAATTTTTTTACAGTACAGTGTCTAAATTCTATTGTCTAAAGACAAAATTTAGAATTGATTCGAATGCAAATTTGAAACGAAGTTGTCGTTAAAAAGTGAATTGGATTCTTACGGTCATTATCAATCAAAATAATTACTTTCACACCGTAGCAAACAACCAACATGAAGTCATTATTTCTCATACCACCCGCAGTTAGCTTTTATGAAATGAAATCCAGACATACTGAGAACCTTTTTATGACACATTCATAATAAAAGCAGGAGCAAAGTTTTAAGCGTGTATGCATATATCATGATTTGCATGACAAGAGATCACGTATGCAACATTTAAAAAAAATCTGATTATGATATTGTTAGTATAACTTATATTTATTATCATTTTGGCATAACAAGTTGTGCAGGCTGACTTACATTTTGATGTTGTCATGGTACTGCTTGGTATCAGATGGCTGATTGTACAGTGGCTGAAAGAAAAACAACAGCTTCACAATATGCTCAGTTCAAGCATCAGCATTGAAGCAGCAGATTACACCAAGATCGATCTGTTGCGTCATCACATAGATCATCATAGATGTGTGACTTAATCATTTGCTAACTTTTCTTTAAATAGCAAGAAGGGACACTGCTCTAATTAATGGAAGTAACCTAGTTATGCTATTTCTTCCCAGAGAGAAAAATTCATCAACTGTGCAAGACAGGTGAAGATGGATGATGTTTTGACAGTGCAATATGTAGGAATAATGGATTCTGGTAGAAATAAAGTACAATACTTAAATAGGATATTCTATTTTTGAAATATGCGTAGAAAAGATCAGATTTCCATTGCTTAATGAAGCTTGTGTAGTGCACTTGGAGAGCTCCTTCACAACCATTCAACCGCTTGCGCCCTGATTGGTAGGAATCATGCAATTCAAATACATTTTCCCATGTCACTTATTTAAAAATAAAAAAAATATATACATATAATAATATGGAAACAATATGACAGATATAACTCACCAGTTCAACCCTAGGTCCAAGTCCCTCCAATATTCTGTGTGCCTCTTCTGCCTTTTTCTGGTAAGAGAACACAAACAGAAGTACTAGATTAGCCGGCAGCCTGCACCTCAGTCATAACCATGACAACACAGTGAGCACGCTCACTTGAACACCTCGACTCCACTGGAGCCGGCCGGCTGGGTGGCTGGATGCAACGATGGAGCGATGGATGAAGTACATTGACTATTAGAGCTTTTAGCGCAAGCTGGGCCATAGTTCCTCCTTACCCTATCACTACTCTTGACATAGAAGAAAAAAGTCTTACTTTCCCTGAGAGGAAAGGGAGGTAGCAAGGGGCAGAAGAGATCGTGGGAGTCGAAAGAGTCAAGCAAAAGCAGCAGGCGGAGTGAGAGGGTCTGTTTTAAAAGGGCTTTGTTGTTGTCATGGAGACCTCTGATAAATGATAGAAATAAAAAGATATGTCCGAAACCAGATGTGCATGCACATTAGCTCCTCATGGACACCACGAAAGGTTAATTGGCAATGCCGGGGAAAAGGCGAAAAGGTTAACGCTCACTTCTCCTGCTCTGTTGTGTGGAAAAACAACTGGTTCTGCAGTATTAATTACATACATCACACTAAGGCATCAAATTATCTGACTGGCATACTAGGTACCTGAGTATTGAAAACAGGATCTTAATTACTCCAATTGTTTGATACTACATATTGTATACAACCGTGGTTAGAAGTCTCATACATGGTCATGTATTTATTTAAAAAAGAATTTTGTGGCTTCAATTTATTTTTTTGACCTGTTTAATTTCCGAGGTCCAATCATTTAACATCAATGACCTTTGACAAAAATTGGGTGCACATGTTTTAATTGATTCAGAATTATCTGTAATTATGAAAGTAAAAATAATAGGGATCCTTGTGTCCACGGAAGGCTTGACTAGTTTTTGAAAAAAAAAAAAAACATTGAATATAAAAGCTGTATACTGTTTTCACCCTTGAAAAAATACTGTTAAAAGCCCCAAATTCATCTGAAATTCATGGCCACATTGACTGCAACACTGACTTGCATCCCTTTTTATAAATGCACTGACTGGCGGCAATTTCATAACTGCCTGCAAATGGAAAAAGGCCTTTTAAAAAATGTCACCTTAAAACAATGTTAGTTTTGATTGACACTGAAATAAAAAAAATGCTCAACATAAATTGTGATAACACACAACTAAATAATTAAAAAAATGCTCAAAATAAATTCTGATGACACACAACAAAATATACAGAAATGTACTTGGAAAACAAAACTTCTTTTCAGACATTCCTAATGTACTACCACCTACTGCAATTGAGGCATTGTCACGAATCCATGTATGAATCGTCATTATTATGTTTTCATATACTGTAGCAATCTAAAGCCATTTTCACTACCCCTTGCAAGTTTTTTCAATGTAGGTATACTGTTCTTATTTATCTGTCATAATCTGAAAAAACTCATCAAAAGGCTTATGTGTGTGACCATCTCTTGCGGTGCGTTTCCAATTTCGACACGGACGAAGTGTTGAAGCAACATCATCATTCGAGGTGCTTTTGCAATGTAGGAGAATATTTATGAAAGATTTTAAAGGTCACTTAAAATATAATAAAAATGTTGTAAAGTCACATTCAATGCCGGGGGCATAACAGTGGCCAACATTATGTTGAAGCAAAGACGATTCTGTTCTTGGGGTTCCAAAAGTTACACTTATAGTTTTAACTTCTTGGGTAAAGATGTTTTAAATTAGTATTCGACATCATAGTCGACGATATATTTTAAACCATAACCTAACAAAACATTATCCCAGGCTCTGTATAGAACAAGATTTAGAGAAAATTAACCTTTTTATGTGCACGTCAAATATATAGATTAGAGGTAAGGTGCAGCCACTAGGTGGACTTGTGAGCACAGAGAATCACATGAAACCGCTGCATATGATTATTTCATATTCTTGCTGCCAACTGAGTTAAATGGAGAGACTGACTTAATAGCATGTAACAAGACATTGGATTTTGTATGCACACCCACATGCTTGTGCATGCATACAAACAAATGCATATACACATACTCTCTCACTTTTGGGGTTAAATAATGCGGGTGTTTTATTCCACTGACCCTGTTCTCATCGTAGATGATCTGTACCAAGCTGCGGTGCTTGGCCTCACTGGGTGGAGGGGAAATAGGCCGCTCAGGCTCGAGAGGTTTGGCAGCCTCCTCCTCCAGCTGTTGCTGTAACAAAAAAAAAAAAAAAAGTATAACACTTAACAAGGAAAACTTGACAAAAACATAAAACCTGTAATCTTTCAGATGATTCAAAATTCACTTGTGTCTGTTACATCAACATCACTAACTGACCTAATAACGCCTGAGAATGATGTCTCCAGGGTACTTTTCATCAAATACCATCATTTCTTGAAAGTAACACATTACAATATTATCTACTCCCCCACCTCAAAAAGATGGTATCCTTATATAGAGTCATAGTTGTCAACGTGTTTCATGTGTGAGGACGACCAAGAAAACCAAAAGGCTAAAGATGCCAGTGAATTGTGACAAGGCTTTTAGGACAATGTTATATATTAATAAAAGATATTATGAAATAGGATGACTTAAAATTCACTTATCCACACCTCTTAAGACTTGACTAATAACCTATTAAAATGGAAAGTTAACCACGATTGAGTATAAAATCAAATCGCACATGATCACAAAGGTGGGCACAATGAGCGAAAAAAGATATAAAATAGGATCTAATGCACAAATACAGGGGTGTCAAACTCTTTTTTTTCACGGGCCGCATTGTAGTCATAGCTTCTTTCGGAGGGCCATCATGACTGTCAACCCAAATAAATGTGAGCCCCTCTTATTATATACAGTAAAAGCTCGAAAACAAACTGACAAATAACTCGTTTTCAAATCAGAAGCGTAAAAACTGGTCAAATGTTTAAAAAAAAAGATTAAAAGTGAAGATAATTTGCAATTCTAGTAATGACACACGAATTTGATGCACAATTTGCAGGCTGTATCTGGCCCCCGGGCCTTGCGTTTGACACCGGTGCACTAATACGTTGGCATGCCTAAGCCGATCATACTGTTTCTCTACTAAACATGGCAGGCAGCCAAAAGGAAGAAGTAATGGAAGGGATGTGAGTGCTTTAGCAGTCCCAAAACCGCTACCATAATCCAGCTCCTCCCCTGGGGAAAATGTTATTTATAGCTCTCTATGTATTTTTAACCTACTCCTCTCCTAAATAAAAAGTGAAGTCGAAAGCCGAAAGGAATGCAGCTGCCTGGAGGACTGTGTGGCACCATCTGCATGAACTCGCAACAGAACTTGACAACAGAAATAACACCTGTACAGTACTACCATGCCAAATAAAAGTTCACACCGCAGCTCAATTAAGATTTTTCTTTGACATCATGCTTTGTGCATACGCAAGTGTGTCACGTCATGGACACATTTCATTTGCATAACAAAGAATCCAAATTGAGCATCACACCCTGCTGTGTGAGCGTAGTCAAATTCCCAAGTTTGTCAAACTGTGGTGATTTGAAGACAGGGATCATACATGCTTCATATGTTCATAAATAATTTTAGAGTTGTTAAGATCAATTTTCAGCACTGTCGTGCTGTATATTTTTGTGCATTCCATTTTACAACAGAACAATTTATCACATCACATGCGAGCATGCAAACAAGGAAAGTGAGTGAGACTGATGACTCAGCGCAAAGGTGTTGTGCCCCTAAGCAAATTAAGGGTTCATTAAACTCCTCATGACTCAGAAAAGCAATATTTATGCAGTTATAAATAATTTATAGACTTCTCTTTTGCAACCAGTCTTGAATTATGCTTTTAGCACGATGCAGGTAGAAGAACGCTATTAAAGCAAAAGTCTATTTCCATAAATGTGCAAACCTGTTTTTTACGAAGCTTGCAGATCTGCTGTTCTACCATAGTGATCTCCCTGTCGACCCGGTCCATGTTCTGGATCAGTTCTTCCTTGGAAAAACGGGCTGGCACCAGATCCAAATCAGGGTCCATGTGTACAGGGCTCACGGGGGAGATTGGCTCAAGCTTCCCCATGGCATTTCCACGATCCTATAAAAAGGAATAAGGTTACTTGTGAATAGGTATGAAGAAGAAGAAAAAAGTAGTGTTTTCGTACATGGGGGCTACAGTCCAGGATGATGGTACTACTTACCGTCAAATGAGCATTATTTTCTCCTTTGCTTATTTCCCTGCAGGGCAATCGCTATAAAATATTTTATAATCGATTATTATATCAATCTGTCAATTGATGATCATAATTGAAGGTGTACGTATTGCAAAACCATTTGCACGAAGGATTTTTGTTTAGCAAGACTTTATTATGATTGGTATTGTCAATGAAGTGATATTAAATAATATTTCCCATGACGGATGTTTCATCAACCTTTTTAAACTGATTGAGGTTCAGTCACTGTTTTCCAGAGTTAAAGCACACATTTGCTTATTTTGGTTAAACACAAACGATAATCACTTTGCTTTCGTGAATAACAATAGAAATCAAAGAATAATTATTTGTACAAATAGGATTTGTACAATTTGAGGTTACACCATAGCTCTAAACGATTACTTGGCAATTAAATTCATAATTGATTACTTGCCAATTCATCAATTAATTTTGACATCTACATTTCCCTGCATGACAAATTATGTCTTATGATGCATGAAAAAATTTCACAGAACCTTTAGTCTTCATGCGCATTGCCCTTCCTCCCCTTTTTTTGCTTTACACTTGTGCTGCTGCACTTCCCCCTCTTGTCCACCATCCTTTGGTGCACTTCAAGAAGTGATTGTATTTGACAGGTCTTACATAATGACTTTAACACCGTGCAGTGTTCCGAGAGCAATTACTGGCAACCCTAAATAATACAGAAAACACTTTGGCCATACTTGCTGGTACGTGTGATTCAAGTTCAGGGTCTCTGGGTAACTGAAACTGGTGTCAGAAAGACAACAATATTAGCAGTTGTAAAGTGCAGTGGCACAAAATGTAGATCACTACCAAAATAGTCTTCTGAATATGTGAAGAAGCCACTTCAAGACCAAATTTGGCTGAATAACTTACTAGACACAGGATGTTTTTGTAATAAAAAAAAACAAATAAAATCAATACAAATAAAAAATAAATAGTTGACCGTTCCTGGGGGCAACATAGCAATGTATTTTAACTGCCAGTGTTGTAAAGATGGTTGACTGATTAAATTTGATTTAATTGATTTCAACGGTTGATAGCACCACCATGGCTGCACAAAGAGAATGAACAAAAATATTTTTTTATTGAGTTAATTAAACAGCATACTGCAATTTGACCTTGATATTTGTTGCCTGGAGAACAACGCTGCGCTGAGGGACCCCGTTTTTTTCCCTTAACGTTTGTTTACGATGCTCTCTTACACCTGCAAAGAGTGACTCCACGACAAAAAACAGTGCCAGCCGGTAATTAAAAACAAGCCTTTTGGAATTGTTGAAAAGAAGAAGAAACACGAAAAGAAAATGCGACTAGCTCACTGAAACGAGGGAAAAGAGCAGCTAGGGATTCCGCCTCCTCCTACTTTCAAAAATTACATTTATCGTAATGGCGAGTTATACAGTTTGGTGCGTTACATATTTTTTGCGGAACAAAAAATGTTGAGAGCCATTCAAATCTACATTACAATAGATACAGATCTGTTTTGGTGA
The DNA here is from genome assembly GCF_901709675.1 of Syngnathus acus. NCBI lineage: Eukaryota > Metazoa > Chordata > Actinopteri > Syngnathiformes > Syngnathidae > Syngnathus > Syngnathus acus. The sequence goes on along the minus strand of NC_051094.1, from coordinate 12,111,606 downwards.
TGGCATGCACTCAGTCATAAGCACAGTATTTGGGTTATATTCCTTGCAATGAATTTATTTCATACAGAATAAGACTCAAACTAAGTGGAATCGGAGGGGTCATCGTCGGAACCACACGCATTTTGAATGTGCTTTATATCTTTTTTACGGATTTCAATGACAATATCCGGAAAAACGAAATGTTCCATGATTTACAGGCAGCCTGTGCTGTGAATGAAGCATGGCTCTTTGGTCAGACGTCTCATTAGGAGAATAACCTTGTGCATTAAGTCCAGGCCCTTACAAAAGGAATTACACACAAAGACGGAATACGGTCCTTGTTAAATATTTTGTAGCCACTGATTCTTGTAACAAATTGAGAAATAATCAAGTTAATTTGATAGTTTAGTTTACAAAGTGTCAAAATTGTTATTGTAATTTGCAGCTGCTACTGACCTTAGCAAAATCCTCAGGTCCTCCGACAGGCAACTGAGGACGATGGGATGAGGGTCTTATCAGAGAATCTGGTCCCATCTCCAAACGAGGCCGTTTGATCTCTCCGAACTCCATCTCTGAATGGCTGCTCGGCTCCGGTAAGTAGATGTGCTCATAACGGATATGCTGCTCTTGTCCTCTGCAACACCAAAATTGTGTAAAATAAAAATGAAAATCTCTGTAAGCATAAAGTAAACCCAGCTATTCCAGCGAAACAGTGAAAGTCCCAACGTAATTGATGGACCAGCTTAAATCATTTGCTTTTTTGTTTCCCAAGTCCATCTCCATGGTGACACCCAATGACCTCGTGGACAGCCAGCAAACAATCTGAGGTGTTCTGGCCAGTGTGTATCCACCATCCAGAGCTGGTTCTTGGTTGTACACTGAGTTGTTGTTGTTGTTGTTTTAAATACACTTCCATGGGAAAACTACGAGGACCTCACAACCATTTTTGGGCTTTCTAAATAAATTTGACTTGATCTTTTTTTACTTGACTAGTCAAGTAAAATGTATTCAGTAAACTCAGAATCTCTAAGGAAAGTATAGACTGGCAAATTGACAGGACATAAAAACAACAATAAAAAACTGCCATAAACCAACCAAATCTGTCTTGGAATGCATGAAAATTTCAGTGTTAGTGGTTACTCCAAAAGAGAGCAACACATCAGGCGCTAAGTACACGTCAAGGATATATACTAGACTTCAATTCTTAAAGAAAAGATTATTGCAAATCTGCCCCGCAGTCAGATGCCAAAATGTCAGCAACTTTGCTGCCAGTGTCAAAATGGAAGTGGCTTTTGAAGAGCAGAGGGGGAATACACAACCATAATTGATGCTTTGGGCCCACAATGGCCTAGTGTGTGGTTTGTGTACATACCAAAAAAACTATCTAGTTGGGTCGTAGTGGGGTGGTGTAAAACTACAAAATGCTACTGGTAATGTATAAATTATGCAATTTGTGTGACGTGCTTTGCACAAATTGAGAAAGAACAATTAAGGATGTTGTTTAACAGAGCCTATCTTATCTAACCACTGCTAAAAAAAAAATCAGGCGAAAATTCAGTCACATGGCCAGATGGATAAACTCCCCAAAGCTCCCCTCACTCCCATTCTTTTTCATCTTCATAGATGGCTGGCACTTACATAATCACATCACGCTCAAGCACAACTACCCCCCCTCACCCCATCTCTCTGTCCCTATTTTCTCTCCTCCTCTCGTGAGCGTGCAGAATAATCTGATCCCCGGGGAGGATTTGTCTGGAGGATGAGAGAACGAGATGCGAGCAGGGGTGGGGGAGGAGAGCGGCCAAAACAACACAAACACCAACACCTAACAACCAGCTCCATTAGATTTTCATTGCCTTGGCTCTGATTATGACAAGAACAGAGATTACGTGTGCTGATAGCAGCCTGATACTGTGAAAGCACGGCAATGTTTGTGCGCCTGCCAAACTATCTACTCCAAAGGGGTACACATGAACAAGTGCTAACTAAAAGGCTGCACTGAGGATGAATGAAATAGAGCAGAGAGAGCAGCAATAACCAAATAAATAAATAAATAAACAAGCAAACAAACAGATCCAGATCATAAAATCTTTCGGTTTATATTAAGATTATGTATGTGCCAACAGTGGCTTGTTTCCAAGAGTAGCATATTTCATCTTGATTCTCACGTTTGCACTGAATCCGTTGCGGAATTCCTGATCATTTTTACATAAGCCTTTTTGACAATGAAATGTTGGACACATTGCAAGACAAAATGGTGACATTTACAGCAGTGAGTAAATCCTTGTTCTGTAATAACAGATAATGGAAATTTGTTGTTCGTTTTTACTGACGGCAGACATCAAAATAAATCAACATCACGATTAAACAGTTAAGAAAAATTGTTTTTACATTTAAAATTTTAGGTTATTTAAAATGTTCAGCAAATAACTTCATCCTGTAACTAAGTGGACTGATTTTCTTTGCAACCAAGATACGACCTCATTCGTGCTCTGCAAAGAAGCCCAATTAGGTTGGTTTTCATTTGTAACGCTCAGACGCTGGGAAGACAGAGTGACAAAGTAAGATAACAGCAATCAGTGGTTAACAAACGATTACATGGTTGTGAATGTGTATTTACAGTGAATTTGGAGCATAAATACAACAACGTAATTTTACCTTGCTTTAAGTTTATTCCAAGACAAACTGCTCAACGGCAACAAAGATCCAGTACACTGAGTACGGCCATCGAATAAAGTTCCAGGACTGATGTGATCAAAGATATATCCAAACTAACAAACTACATGCTTTCCCCTTCAAAGCACTGGTAATTTTCAAAGTCAAAGTCAAAGTCTGCTTTATTGTCAATGTCTTCACAGGCCAAGACACACAAAGAAATCGAAATTACGTTCCCACTATCCCACGGTGACAAGACATAGTACACAATATACATACAAGTAAACAACACAAAAAATAAAACCAAATCCCCCTTAAATTGAATGTACTTTCCCAGTCCGATTTGCTCTGTCTTTATACTCTCCTGGAAGTATTGTTCTGATGTTCACATCTTCAAAATGGGTCACACTGGGGCCCCTTGAGTTTGAGAAAGGAAAAAATGACCTGGCGCCAGGTCGGGTAAGTAGGAAAGTTGCCCCAGCACGGTAATGCTCCTCAGCCAAGAACTCTCTGCTGCTTGGGGCTTTATGTGCAGGTGCGTTGTCATGGAGAAGAAGCCACAAGTCGTTCGGCCACATCTCTTGCTTTTTCTCGCGTGCTGCACAAAGCAAAAGCTGCAGGAATTTGCAGATGTGCTATCTGATTGTATGGCCTGCATTGAAGGGAAAAACTGGACATGATTCACATTCACTGGCTAAAGAAGCTAACTGCCCTCTGTGAACGCCCGGCAGCACAAATAACCTTCTGCTAAGGCTAAATCAAGATTAGACACTTCTCATCATGCAGAACCCCAAAATGAAACAACTCTATAAAACTGCCGGTCTATAACCTGGCCTCGGGACAAATAGAAAGGTTCTATCAGGCATCATAGCAGCCAAAATGAGTCAGCGTATGCATCAACACAGTTAGTCCTCAACTTACGAACGTCCGACTTACAAACATTTGTCGATACAAAGAAATGCTGACAGATGTCCGTAAATTTTATAAAACACCAGATGGTAGGGTACAAGTTCATTCAGTTCCGTGTGCGTCAATGCAGCTCAGTCAGTCAGCGTAATTGCCGTCAGATCATGCAGCCTCAATCTTTCTTGAAGTCAGCTGCCAGAACGATTGTTTCCGAGGGCCATCTTCCAAATAAAAGCAAAGTAAGGCCTTGACACCCATGTATAGTTCCTATTTGTTGCACTTTTATTTGGAAATTGCCTAGCGTATGAACACCAGCTGTTGTGGCGGCTGGCTTGACTAGGCTTGTTCCAGCGCTAACGACTACAGTCATTGGCCGTAATAGACGGTGGCCAAACGCGCCGGAGCAGAGCTGCGAGCGAGACGATTATCTCTGTCACTCCGACAGCTCGTCAAAACATGTCCTTGCCGTCTGTGATGCAAAAAAAAAAAAAGTCTGGCCTCTGGACCCACTGCCCTAGTAGAGAAGTGTGCTAATATGGAGGGAGGGTTGTTTACTACGATGGAAAAGTATTCCGAGTCACTCGACAAGAAGGCTTTTTTTCGTGAGAGGGAGATAATCGCTGATGGGGTGGGGGGTCAAGATACGTACCAGATCGACACAAGTCTGAGGCGAGTAAAGATCATGATATCTGTAGCAGTTTCATACCCAGTACGTTGTTAAAGTGCAAATATCTAACTTGCATGGCAGGTTTTTAGTGGACTTTGACAGCGTTTGAGTGGAGATTTGGAATGCTCACAGACAAGTACTGCCCGGTGTGATTTTTATCGATCTTGTCAATTATCATAAATGTGTATATGTACAAGACTGTGCACAATAGTCTTACGGTAGTTGTCATCCGAAGTCAGTTTTACACTGAGACTTCTCCGTTGGACGCAAATGAACTTCATGTGTTCTCATTGTTACCTTTAAGACTACGTGTTATGGTAGGGCACTTGACAACCACTTGTACAAGTAAGAGGCAACACATTCTTATTAAGTTATTTGTCACTCCAAGCTGTTTTACTATGCAAAACTGGCATCAATTGATTAAACAACAAACATCCGTTAGCTAAATGGTATCAAACAGTAAAAGGGTGGCATGCTAATCAAAATCAGCACCAATGTTGCAGTATATTAAAAACCTTCAAACATCATGCAGGGACCAAGCCAGAGCATTGTATGCTTATCTTCTTGTATCATAACTAATAACAAAGGCACTGGAACAACAGGATCGTTGGTTTGAAGTATGTTTGTCTTTTTGCTCTAAATTATGTTTATCTATTGTGCACTCTTACTCAATTCTAAGAATTAATAATTGGGCGTTAATTTTTTTTATAACCAACTCACAATATCTAAATTACCACCGATTCGTGCAGAGCACAAATAGGGAATGTAATCATGCGATACATTATTATATAGTGACACGGTAAGTGACTGGTAATATTTGAGCAGGATGACCTTACCTCTCATTTCCAGGTTGGAACTCGGAAAGTAAGGAGGGCCGACGGCGATGAGGCTGAGCCAAGTGTGAGCTGTAGTCTCTGGCATGATGAGAGTGGTAGTCCACCATTCCAACTTCCTAGAGAAGGAAAAGCGGCAAATGTTGAATTAGATTTATTCACGAAGCGAATGACGAAGACAACACATTTTTTCAAAAATATGAAGACTTTAGGATTAACTACAGGTGCATCCTTGTGGGAGGGAGTGTTACCTTACCCCAATATGAAAGTACAAATGGAGAAATACTAAGGGTTCATTGAACCCCATCTGATATTTAAGAAAAAATCTTGGTAATTACGGCGTGTCGCTGGGAAGTATCCTCCCGACAATGACAGCATGAACTTCAAACAACTAATGAGGAGACTGAGCTGTGTGCACAACATTGTGAAGGGGAATGTTTCTAAAGAAAACCACAGTAAGAGCCGTTGGGGTCGTGCCTTCTTCCCCAACGGGCCCGAGTAATGACTATTACAAATTGTCAATCAAGCAGACAGTGTCATAAGCACAAAAATCAAAAGCCCTTTCATTTAATTTAGCTTGGAAAGTTAAATAGGAAGGAGGAGGTGGCATCAAATGTAATGCGTGCCAGCTCTCTTACTGTGTGTGCCCGCTGGAGCTGCAACGGTAGGGTGGCAGGGTTTGGCAGGTGCCGTGTGTCCATCGTCCTCCGGCCCGGTGGCACAGACTGGGGATGAGAAGACATCGTGGCACAGCCTCTTCCTCTAGAGACAGGAAGTCGGTGTGGTTGCCAAGTCGATGGCTTTTATGTGCATTATGGGTTGTTTCTTTAAGCCAGCACACTGTAGAGGAAGAAAAAAGAAATTAAATACATTTCAAATACAGTAACGGAAAAAAAAAATGCATCAGTCAGAACAAATGGAAATTGTTCAAGCACGAGCTGGCGACTGATTATAACCAAGAATGCGTTCTGAAATAATTAGAGGGGAGGGCGCTCTGCCTCTCTAAATGTGCCCATTGTACTGCATTTGAGTTAGATACCTCCTGCTGCAATGATTGGCTGGCTGACGCTTCCTCACATAACACATGCAGGTGCGTGTATGCGGTGTACCACTATGACAACAAGCGTTTCGTTATTTAGAAGAATGCAGTGGACTTTCGTTGTTTCACAAATCAAGAGATCAGAGGAGAATGCTAATTGTGAAGGAGGTGCCAAGTCAGACCATACAGACGATAAAAAAAAAAAGGAAATGTGGTACCTGGTAGCAGGTGAAAGGTTAAAAAGAACTGCTTTTAACCACAAACTGATTCTAAACAGAAAACAGAATTATGTCTGATGTTGTCCGATTCTTTAGTTCCATGTTAAATATGGCAATGTCGATATTGCTGTAATTAACATGCATATAACACGTCGCTTGTTTTTTTGTCAATATCATGCAGCCCTAATGTAAACGTAGTCTGTGTGAAGTAATGTGAACCTCAATGAAGAATGGCATCATTTGTCATTTTTACCCATAAGCGCCAACACATACTTGTCAATGGTTGTGGAGATCAGTGCCTCTGTGGTGCATACAGCTGGCATATACCAAAACACCCTAAGCATCAAGTCAATTTCCCCTAACAATCAATCAATATTTCTATAATAGTGATATCAATAAAGTAAGGCTACATTCTGAGCAGCTTGTAGAAGTCAGACGTCCCCTTTAAGTGATATATTTGAGAGAAATTTAGTCCATGGTCAATAAAATTGTGTGTCTATGTTTTTGAACAGTATATGATTGTACGTACTAAAAGTATTGCTATATTTGAATTAAAATGCATAGTCAATGAATATTTGCATTTTGAGCAATGTTTGGTTGTTTGCATAAAAGTATTGCATTTGAGTGACATTTTTCCCATGCTTAAAATTACGTAAAAGGATTAGGGCCAGTGAAGAAAAAAAAGGGGGGGTGACAGGATTCTGACTATAAAGTGAGAATTCCCACCGTATAAAATAAGTGGTTTTAAACTAAAACACATTTTCAACAATATGGGTTCATCCAGTAATGGTGCTCAATATTAACAAGTGTAGGAACTTGCACCTATGTGCTCCCTGAAAAACAAAATGTGTGCCTCCCTAGAATGGATATTCCAAATTCCTGGAATTACCCAGCTGTTGCTGAAATACAAGGTATTACCGTATTTTCCGCACTATAAGGCACACCGGATGATAAGGCGCACCTTCAATGAATGGCCCATTTTAAAACTTTGTGCATATATTTGGACACGCCTGCCGTAGTGGCTCAAAATTGGTCCATATATAAGGCGCACCGAATTATAAGGCGCACTTTTGAGAAAATTTGAGATTTTTAGGTGCGCCTTATAGTGCGGAAAATACGGTAATAGAGCTTGCCCAAACATTAAAGGATCCAGCTTGATACGAACCAAGCGGCATTCGATGTGTGTCAATTCCACAGATATTCCCCGGGGAAGTACAAAAACAAGTACGGCAGTCACAAGTGCTGCAGAGCACAACAAACCTGACTCAAGAAATGGGACCAGCACAATGAAAGAGCTTTGACAGAAACTCTGAGGCGAATGGGGCCTTCCAGACGAGAGGCTAAACACATGCACTGGCGCTGCTACAAACGCCCACAGGCAAGCCGCTGGCTCAGAGCCAACAATGAGGATGAACTCAGTCACCTCACTCCCTTACGCTAGCACGCTTTACTCAGCCACTCTTCGGAGCTCTCCACAGAGTGGAGTGGGTTTTGGCCTTCAGTGGCCAATACCGCATCACAACCACCCCCACCTTCCCAATGAATTGTCAAATGGCTGAAGAAATACTAGTGGGGAGTACAGCAGGAACAGGAGCTAAAGCTTTCTTTTTACCATTTTCAAATAAGAACGGTGAGCTTTTGGCCTGTTTCTCGCAATTCAATAACGTTTCCTTCGGGTCTGTGTAAATGCAAGGAAGGCAAAGTTGAAACAAAACTACATTCAAATCATGAAAGGTGGAATGCGAGAGGACTGGTTTAACAATAAAGGCTTAAACAGTATTACTACTTATATATTATATTTATATATCTTATTGTTGTGTGTGTTTTTGCACAACTTGTTGTCCAACAATGCGCTGAATAGCATGTTTGATCTAAAACAAAACATTTCTAAGGACGTCTACTTGTATGTAGTCCTTTCTGCGACTTACTATGCTTCTGTATTTATTGCAACCTGTGGATGACAAAAAAGAACTTGAATGTGGTCACCATTTGAAGAATGAAAATCAGTACAATCGATCCTCAAAATTAGCAGTGATGAAGATCAAAATAAAAGTAAAATCCAAAACACATTATTCATGAGGTTTTCAATTATTCACAAGTTTGGGAGTATTATACTCATTCCATAAGTAATGGTTTACGGTGCTGTTTTTCATTTATTTGGGACTCACAAAAATGATCAGATCGATAATTATCCGACCAACGTTGATTTAAAAAAATGACGTTAAACATTGTATCTTGGAGTATAAAAATGGACTCATACAGTACGCTATTTTTCTGAGAGAATATATACAATTTGAGGACAACTAAATGAGCATGAACGGTGAGGGGAAATATGTGAGACAATATATTCTTCAGGAAAACATCTGTATCTGTAATCAAGGATTGCTCCACTATTCAGTATGTTGAATTATGTGGTATAAAAGTCAAACTATGGTCTTATTTAGAATCGATGATCATACCACAGTCATGTTTCCAATGTGAACATCGCCAATGACTGGCGGGCCTGTGACCAGATTTGCTTGTTCCAACTGTACAATACACTGTATGCTGGACTGCAGAACAGCTATTGCATTTCCTAAATTACATAAGTGTCAACCCTCCCCCTCTCTATGAGCCTCAAACGACAACTCCTTGGAGCCACGGAGGCACTAGATGAAAAAAAATTACAATGATGACAGTTTAACACACGTTTTACCTCTTTACTTTTATCCAAACTAATCAAGGGCCACAAATTCAAAAGCAGCAGCAGAAACCTCAGGGTACAGTTGTTGTTGTTCACCTGAATTAAGATCAGTTCGGCACAGGCATCCAATAGATGTGTGACTACTAAAATAATACAAAAGTGGAAAAGGGAGAAGAAAAATCTGCAAACCCCGCTGCTGCTGCTTATCGTGTAGCCACATGAATAAATAAATCACATAATGCAGACGATAAAAATGTTGGATTGGCCAAAGCATAAAAAAACATCAATTGTCAATGATAAATTAATCATGCGATCACTACAGGAGACAAAATCCAAGTGTATGAAAGTTTTTAATAAAACATTTGGATCATTTTCTATATTTAACAACACGGGGGCTAACACGATGAGTCAATTAGTCACAAGACAATAAACAAGCATTGAAAAGGAAGCACGTTGTGACTGATGCCTGATTTCATTTCTGACACAAGGACAAGTCAATTACTTCACTGGTTCTTCTATATCAAACAAATTTCTTAGGTTCATTTACCTGACATGTTTCGCCGAAACATGTCAGGTAAATGAACCTAAGAAATTTGTTTGTATAGAAGAACCAGTGAAGTAATTGAAAAGGAAAAAACAAGATGAACCTAGTACAACTACAACAACAACTAAGGACAAGTCAAATTTGAAAGCTAACATTAGCACGCAGGCTACCACGTTTTATGTAAGGTGACAGTCCTGTTGCACACTAACATGTTGTAGTGTCTATGGATTATGGAGGCATTAGTCTGTGATGCTCAATCATCTGAAAGGGAAGCATGTCTGATTTCATTTCTGACTCCGTACTCTGATGATGGTTATATAAGAGCACCTGCTTACTGGTATTGTATGTATGGTACTGTGATATTCTGTGATTTACGTGATCCAATTAGCCAACTAATCGTAACTGCAGTTAATTTAGTAGGCAAGCAAAATAATCGTTAGTGACAAACCCAAACTACAGAATGTACTAAATATATAATTTCACCACTATAATCAATCAATACGATTCAGATTTAATATCTGCTCCATATGGCTATTTGTGAAATGGTGATGCACAAAATAGCAGGCCTACATCTGAGCCCCTCATGACATGGTGTGAAAACACGCTGACGCTTGAGGTCTCAAATCATGAGAGCTTCTCATGCGTATGGGCAGTGTTATGAAAGCCCACCTGCAATTCAAGCTTCTCATGTCAAGTAGCAGGAAATAAAATGTGAGGGCTGCACTTGTCTTCTGGGCTGACCTAGTTCCTCTTCATGCTACTTAATTATTCAGGAGTTTTGAAATGTTCTTCTGTGTGGAATCATGCAATCCTAGTGGCTCTGTCTGCTCCTCCCGACGGCAGCCTCACGATTATTCTATTTAAGCATAAGAGGCTTCTAGTGTGTGCAATGTGTTTGAAGGGCTGGATTTACACTGCAGGTCCAAAGTGCCCAATTCAAATTTACTAGATTCTGAATTATTTTTCTATTAATTTCTTTTTATATGTACATTCGTTGTAGAATGGAACCTCAATTTCATGGACTAATTGCAGGGAGCGGGTGTCCGTGACAACAGAGTGTCCATTAAATTAAAGTACTTTTATTGAGGCCTAAAAATACCCAACATAGTACAAAATTATTGTTTTGTACTTTTTGTGGCCTAAAAATGCCCACTAAGTACAGATTTATTGTAAATAAATGTGTAAAAAAAAAAAGCTTCAAACTGTTTGGCAAATTTTACAGATTAGCCAAAGTCAAGGCACGATATCTGTGCGTTTTCTTTTTTTTACCTCTATTGAGGTTGGATTTCATAGATAAGGGCTTGACCCAAAAAAATAAAAAAACAACTGTATACTGTATCGAAAATAGCATGTTCAGGAGACATGCACATACTACATGACGAGAAGCCGCTCCAATAAACACCAGCCATAGATATGAATAGCTTGATACAGTAGGACGCTCTTCTTTTGAGCTGCGTGTTGAAACTTTGCATTCCATTACCTTTGAAGGGACAGTTGGCCCAGCTAACATTGCCGCCTTGTGGGCACGTCTGTGTGTCTGCTCTCCCCTCCTGGTGCCAAAAGCAGCACAACCCGGAATTACATGTACCATTCTGTATGCTGATTGAGCTAGTAAATAACAATGGCCAATTGTGGAACTAACAGACCACTATTTTCTGTCTGTTAAATCCGGCGTCAGTTGGTTGCAAGTGCGCTTAGTCGAGGTTCCACTGTATTTAGATTCTGACAAACATCTGCACTATATAAAGACCTGTATGCCTTGAATCTTGAAACAACTAATTCTACATTTTTGACTCGCATTAGTCACTCACTACAACTTACTGACACAAAACCATACAAAATATTGTGGCGATCCTTCTAATACTTTTACAGGTTGGCTAATATCTGTTACTAATATTGTGTCTATTGTGTATAAAACAATACTTAATATTCTTGGGGCACTTGGCACCCGCTGATTCTTCTCCACAGTGCAAGCACTTTCTAGTACAAAGTACAATGTGTGTGTTGGGCTGCTATGCTCTTTGTCAACAAAATGAAAAGGAGCACCGGTAAAACATTGAGGTAGTGGTCTTTTCAAATAATGATTCCAAGACCAAAAACATTTCTCTGATCCTCATTCCAAGAAAAGTATAAATAGCATTCATCACAGTAACATTCCTTCTCGACTGTGGTGCCAGTTGAAAACATTGCCCTTGTCGTCACAAATTCCCTTCCTCCTGCTTCTTAGTACAACCGCCATCAGCGCAACGAGTTTCCACGCCATGAAAGACTTTTTTCAATGCAATGGTAGCTCATGATCGCTTAGTAAAGGGAATAGAAATAATGTTCAACTGTACTGTAACAGATGTACTGTAACAAATAGCAAAATTCTTACCGTGAGTCTCTTTTCATAAGTCACGCATATATAGTTCTGCCATGAGAGCCCTCAGGAATATGCAATATAAATGTTGGTCCATTTCAAAGAGCCCTCGATGACGCATATTTGAATAGTGCCACTTATAAGCAGAGAAAAAAAATCTGATGTGTCATTCGAAACAATTCACCTATTCACCCATATCTTGATTTGATATGCAAGGTTAGTTAAGTCACGGAATCCCCCTAAAACAAAGCCTTACCGTGTAAAGCCAGGACTAACCCCGTTCAGCACAAGCATCGTAACTGGCAATTACAAGGTACTTCACTCTCGTGCCTTTAACCGTTTGTTACATGTCACTAATGTTTGCAAGGTCATCACCCCGTCGGTGTATGTCCTGGACTGCCCTTAAACACAAGCCTTGCAGAGTATGACAAACAAACCGTACTGTAACGTGCATTCCCAGCAGAAAAGTCTGGCTAATCAAATGAGATAAATATATCTCAACTGCGGCCTGGACACAAATGAGAATAATATCCTATAACATGCTGTCATCTGTGTTGTGCAACAGAGTCAAGTGAATCACTTACCACAGAGCCATTTCTAATCCCTGCTAATGCGCTGCCTGCCTCTCCTAAAAAGGGGTGACTGGTTTTAACTGCAACTGAAATTCACAGGCAAGAAGGTCACAATTGAAAGCTTTGTGTGAAAGATAAACAAAACAGCACTGTAATCTGGGACTCATGTAACAGTTTAATCGTAGGGAAATCTTCTAAATCCCTTTGCTTTGACTATTTTTAGTTTACTGTTTACAATGAAGATTTAAGACTTGCCTATTGAATTGTATTGTATACGTTTCAACTATTCCACCACCACATGGTACCCGCAATCACCAGGTAGCCTGTGGGACTATTTTAGAATTAGCCAGTCAAAGACCGGGTCTCTCAGCCAGTGGAAAAAGAGTGGCTCAAGAATGATCAATTAATCACTTGAAAACTTCAACTTCTTTGGTAGAATAGACTGACAAGACAATAGTGAGAAAACTATTCAAAAACGTGTCATTTTCTTTGCACTGCTTTGAAGCAAAATAGATGTTAGAAATGTCTGAACGAGTTAATGACATCATAAGGCGGCTCGAGTGACCATCACCATACTACCTTTGACGCAAATCCTCCCTCTCAGTCCAATAATACTTGATCCATGTCAGAAAACGGCTCTGACGACAGCCACCACGATACCTTTGAGACTAAACCTCTTCAATCCAGTGGCAAAATAACCTTTCCCGACAGAATGTCAAATAATGTCCACTAACACCTTTGATTGTATTCCGGTTTTTGGGATGTAGGAGGAAACCGGAGTGCCCAGAGAAAACCCACGCAGCACGGAGAGAACATGGAAACTCCACACAGGGAGGGCCGGAGGTGGAATCGAACCCACACCTTCCAAACTGTGAGGTGGATATTCTAACCAGTACTCCACCGTGCCGCCCAGTTTATTTCTAGAATATATATTAATTGTAATACAAAATTTCTGTTCATAGCTCCTGGCGCTCTTCCATAACATGGTTCTAATAAGAGAGGTCTACTATATAACAAAGTTTAATTAAAAATCGGTCATCAGTATCGGTTGAATTCTTTTTTATCATGCATCACTACTTCTGACAAGTTTTGTCCTCATGACAAGATGATGAGGAAGCCTTGCTAATTGTAAAGCTAACCTAATCTTGACATAACTACTCATCAAATGTGGCACGTGAATTAAGTCCTTGGGTAATTGAGCACCTTTTTCACTGAAGTCTGGCTTGAACCATGTTGAAGCATCAGGTCCTTGGGAATAACCTGCATATAATATTATGCCTCAAAAAGAGAAAGTTGTTCCTCAAATAAAGTCGCGTATTACCAAAGAAGTCATTGCGAGCCTTGTCTGGTGACAGCAAGATCGTTACGCATCATCGATAATCAGCTAGCTCTGATGCTGGGTTGACTTTTACACAGAAGTCATTTTGACACTGCATTAAATTGGCGTATCAGAGGCATAACAGTGGAACTGTGAATTGTTTGTCTGCCCTTTTCAAAAAGAACAAGAAACTGGTGTGTGTGTGCTTTGGCGCCACTGAAGTCTCACAAGATTTGGTGACGTCTCATCAACAGTTAATTAACATTTGAGACATACAGGTATTTTTCCAGAGACATCACAATAAAACAACTCCAATGCGAGTACGGGGTTTGCCGTCCCCGTATTTCACAGATACATAAAAAGATGGAGGACTATGACTATGTTAATACATAATTGTATTATGATGCTCGTAAAGGCAGAACACTTTTGATGTTGATGTTGAAATGACATGTTTGCCAATTTTTTCAAGAGTTAATACTGTATTACAGTAGTGTATTATGGCAGCTTTAAAATCATTGTCATCTTTGTTGGTGTGAGTTCACATTTAGGTTGTGCACGAATGTGGTGACTCGAATTGAGATGAAGGGAGAGAACAAGCGAGAGAGTGAGAGGCGGGGGTGTTCGAGATGAACGCTAAATCTGACTTTTCAGATTCGAGTCAAATGGGTCATAGCTTATTTTACTCTGTACCGTCACAGAAGTATCTTTCTGTGACAATACTCACTCAATACTTCCATCATTGAGGTTTCACATGAATTATTATAAATGATGTACAATACAGTACATATTGTACACCGACATTCCATTGTATATATACTGTCAGATGAATAGTAAATATTTTGCAAATCAGATCTTAAGCGTAAATGCAGTCATGAAACCTTCTATATTGTGTCTAATCACATCAGTATTAATTGCTACCTTAGATCAAGCATCACGGATTTTATCATCATCCATACATCCATTTTCCGAATTTATCCTCACGAGGGTTGTGGGCATGCATCAATTCTCAGTTAATCTCTTTTACCCTCCCCTGAATTTCCAAATAGTTTGAAAGACAATCCAAATAATAGTAGCCATTCATTTGGTGTTGAACAGTTTGCCACGCCTGAGGGTAATAATGATTCTGAAAAGATAAATATGAGCTTGGCCTTTAATATGTTGTGTTTAGGATTATATGAGGACAATTCATTGGAAGCTTCCAATAAGAATACATCTTTATTATGCCAATCATGAGATAGCAGTGGCTAATCACATTGTGTTAACCTTAAATGTGTGACAGCATCATGTTCAAAACATATGTTGCAGGCCTGGCATCGACTGAACAACAATATTTACGTCAGACAAGATGAAAACCAAACAAATTCCGAGTACGTCCAAATGTTACGTAAATACTATTGCTACGACACTATGACATCCAATCTCAAACAAACCGTATGTTAGTTTATTTCTAAGTGAAATCAGTAAAAGGCATGTTGTCACAAATATACCTAACACACACTGTGTTGTGCGAAGCACTGTTTACACGCGCAAACCGGGCGCTTTGTGTGCATACAGTAGTTATAAGCAGGCTAGCAAAGTTAGACTGACAACACATCTAAACAGACATCAAATCAAGTAGACAGTTTCAAAATGTCTGTCACTGAACTATGCTGTGGGACGCCGTGATTTCAAATCGGACATATGCTTGTAGAATGTATTTGGTGTCATAAAATTGACGTAAGCGAGCCACTCCGCAGCTATGACAGCTAGCTTGGTCCGCTAGCACCTTTAGCCTCTAGCAAGCTTAGCCTAGCCATGTAGCACGTGTTTGTGAATTATAAAATAATCAACTTGATCTGACAATGGCTGGCGAACCAAGTAAATGCTGCGATGACGTTAGAAAGCAGATCGACGCGACGCCCCCTCGCCCTTGATCGTTTGTTAAAACGAGTAGCTGCGATGTTTACGTAGCGTGGAAAAGGTCAATACTGCTAGTATGTGGGTTTCTCCTCCAAAGAATGGCTGGACCCTGAGACAGACCACCCTCAAAACCACGGACGGAGAGCAATGGAAGCTAACCAACCTTAGCGGCGGAGCAAACGGGGGACCATTCAAAGGCGTTGTTGTACAGTCAGCGAACGTGGTCCGCTGTGGCTATTAGAGCGCTTCTCGCTTCGATGGCGTACGTCCCCCGTGAATTACTCCACACCAAAGAGTTTTCCTTGTCATTTGTTCCGCTGAAGGTTGAGCTATGTCGTGCCCGGTCCTGCACAATGCGCTGATCTGCTGCTCCCTGCGGCCGACACCACAGCGGGACTGAACCGCCTCCCTCTCCCCCTTTCTCCCCCCTCTCGCTCTCTCCCTTTCTCTGGCTCGCTCTCTCAATAAAGCCGCATGCTCGCTCTCTCTCTCTCTCTTCCTCCTGAGCACATCCGATAAACCTGATAGCGAGTGATGATGTCCTTATGTCACGACTCGTCATCAGAGGTCCGCTTATTTGGATGGACCCATTTGTACAGGAGATTCAGACAGTCACATATTGACGCTTTGACTAACACAAACAAGCTAATCATGAGTCTTAAACTTATCTTCAGCCTTCAAACAATGGCTCATTTTGTTTCTAGTGTGCTGTCACTTTGACTCATTTGCAGTGTACAGTGCAATTGTCGCACTTGCAGTGAAAAATCATCAGTATGCAAATTCACTTAAAGGAGGACCAGACCACTTTTCCACCTTCATAAATGTTTTCAACTCTTCAGATGAAACAATGACTTATTTGATTGGTACCGTTGTCATGGCCTGACGGCGTCTGTGTCGCTTTTACTGGCACAAAAAACCCTGTCACACACAAAATAATTGATTAAAGTGGGCGGACATTAGGACCATGCTTCTCACCCAGTAGGTATGTTTTTGTTACGCAATATTGTCTTTGTTGTTTCTTTATTTACTTGTGCCTTTATTCGCTTGTTGGCAAGCTGTGATTAAAAAAAAAAAGTGTGCGTCCTGCCACACTGACATGCTTTATAGTCTACGTCACTTCCCTCTTTTGTTGCAAAGACGAAAGTCGATGGACTCGCCTACGCGCAATTACTGCTGGCGTAAGCTCCACAATATTGAAGCGGTTCCTTTACGGCACTGGTGTCAAACTCAAGGCCCGGGGGCCAAGACAAGTTGTGCATCCAAATTCATGTTATTACTAAAATTGCAAATTGTCTTCACTTTTACAAATCATCTTTTTTAAATATTTGACCAGTTTTTACTAGTCTGATTTGAAAAATAGTTATTTGTCAGTTTGCGTTGTAGTTTATACTTTATATAATATGAGGCATTCAGACATTTGGGGTGACAGTCATAATGGCCCTCCGAAGGAAACTGACTACAATGCGGCCCACGACAAAAATTAGTTTGACACCGCTGCTACAGCGACCGCTCTCGCCACTATATACCAAGAGGCAGCAGACTCAATTTAAAATAAAATACAGTAGAAAACCAAATAAACTTTTATTCTCAACATGATATTGTTTGGACACAATCCTTCACACAGCCACTGGAAACCGAAATGTAATTTAGTTCAACTGCCGGCGAGAGAGAGCTCAGGATTTCACAACACTGGCATTTGTGGGAAAAGTGGTCGATTTGGCACCACTATAATCAGTGAAAACTGAACGTTCCCGACGGTGCCTTTAATTTCCCTTTGAAAAATAGTTATTAATTACAAATATATCTCTGCATCTGATGTAAGCCAGTGATGTAAGATCGTCTATTGCTTTTCTATTTGATGGCAGAAGACTGTTTTGGGGTGGTGTGCCGTGATATTTTTCATCTGTAAAGTGGGTGCTTTGCTTCAATAAAGTTTTTTTAATCCTTTTATTTATTCGGCTAAGGCAACTGATTTATTGCACACACTGTTCATGACTTCAAAATGTCATAAAACAGTCAAAGTTTGTATGATCGCATGTGTTTTATATTCGAGCCCCTGAATATAGTGTAAACAATCAAACGCAAAACCAGAAAGTCTGGCCTTAACTGAGCATGCCAACAAATTTATACTGGCACTGACACTTCAAACCTTCTATGATAGTTGGCAAACTCCTATAGAATTATTCTTTTTTCTCAAATCACACAGCCAAACGCTCCAATATGTTTTCAAAATTAATTGATTCCAAGAGAACACATACATATTATGACAAATGTTCATTTGAAAACACGCACACACATATTTGCATAGAAAAATGTGTTTCTCTGGGATGATCAATCAAATAGTTTTCCATCATTTACTCTGACAATCAGTGACCCAATCTGTGGTCCCACCCACCCTCCCTCTCCCGTGTATTTACTCTCACAACAGAGCAAACGTGAGGTTCCAAAAGGGGTTGAAAACGAGCTCTTATAGGCCAGGGGGCATACATCTGTGCTGCTTGATGCCCACTGAGAAGTACAAGCTGTGACTACAGCGACTTAACGTTGAAGGATGTATTTTGGAGATCAGAGCACCACACGCTGTGTTCGTAGTTGATGAGCGTGCTCAAACCGATCTCCGACTAAATGGTGTGAAACCTCTCTGTCACACCAAAACAACAACACCACACAGACTGCAGGTATTACCCGCCCCCACCCGCCCCCCCCCAAAAAAACGATTAAATTAGTGGGGCTGAATGAAGACTGCATTTGCTGTTTTGTGTTTGTGTCAATGACGTCGGCCAGCTGTCTTTGCAATGTAACTATGACACACTTCCGACAGGCCCTCTATCTTGACCTAAATTTCGGTGGAGCAGACTTGACTGATGTCAGGGATTGTTTTTCATCCCTGTATTTTTCTTTCTGCTCTGCGGTTTGGGAGATCCTCTCGAACAACTCTCTCTTCATCCAGCCGTCGCAAAGCAGCAAAAACAGCAGCTCAATCCCAGTCAGTCAGAATAATCTATCTCACATTGCTGCAATGGCCAATTTGTCTACTTGCTGATAAGACACAAATGTTTCTCACTTCATGATTCACTGCAATCTTGTGTTGATTTTTTTTTTTTACGGCAACATCTAAGCTGTCAACAGAGATTTCAAAAGCAGCCGGTTGATATGTGCATTGCACACACTCATTATATCACCGACATCAGGAAAAAAAATCATGCTGAACAGAGAGATGGCTAGAGGGAACAGCCTTATCAAAACAGGAATCTTAAAAGGGTGTCACAGATTAATGGAATCTTTATGAGTGATTGGCTTTGGTTACAAATGAAATAGCATTCCATAGCATCTTTGCCATGTCCACACACTACATACATGTGGCTGATGATGAGCACCAATTTGTACATTAAACTCTGCTGCAGCGGTGCAAATGTAGTGAATTGAATTTTCAGTCAAATCTAACCTAACACTCAACAAATTCTACATTCATAATTGATCCCATATATGAGCTGGGTGTTTATATGAAAGTCACAGAGGCTAACTGGCACATGATGTAATTTATAATACCGGTTTAATTACATGCCAAATTCTTTCTCTGACCCTGCCGGATATTTTAGCTGCTATATAATTCACTCTACCGACACTGGCATTTATTACTGTCAAAAGCAGAATTGAGTCGAGCGATCCAGGAAGGTTAGTTTACATATCAGAGTGGGAGTGATGCAAGTAATATCCTTCGAGTCAAGGTTTCCTGTGCGAAGTCAGGGCCACGATGTATTTGCAAGCACTGGATTTTATCGAACCGTCAACTTAGCGTAACAATGACAGCTCTGAGAGCAGTGAATGCAGCATCTCACTGAAAAGTCTAACAACTGCCTGCATTGTTGGAATTCCGCCTTCACTTCCTGAGTCTGTCTGCACCTGGCTAACAGCCAGCGTGTGCTTTTCCGCCATTTTCCCCTTCCTTGTATTAGGATCATATGCAGACTATATTTTGCTGCAGAGATGCTACAAAATTATACAGATGAGAATTATGGTTTTAATCATGTACTAATCCAGTATTTATTCATCAGCGATGACTTTAATGTGTATGTAATGTGATGGCGTAAATAATTTCAATGAAATTTCACTGAATATTTAGCATCATCTCTGATCACATAAGTGCAAGAATTTAGAGGGACATGGATTCAAGCTAATGTATGTAATTTTATGTCAAAAATATTTAGAACTCTCCTTTTTCCTCATTCTTCCATTTGTGTATATCACATTTGACAGGACCATTGCTCTGTTGAACTCACAAAAGAACAGTAGTTTGAACAGTTTCAGGCACAGATGATGACATTATACAATTTATTTTGGACATGTAAATATTTGTAGTACATTTATAAAAAAATAAAGAAATGACTCTTATCATTTTTGTCAAACTGTCAATATGACCAGGCAGTATGCATGAATAAAATGATATGAATAAAATTCAGCCATCTTTTCTACATTAAATTGTTTTTTGTAAGAAACCACCACGCCTAAGGAAAAACAACCAATCAAACACACAGCCTCGTGCTGTTACACTGTTATCTTTTACATAGGACTTGAGGAGCTTTGATAAAACTACCTCCACCTCGAGTTAGCAACAAAATTTAAAAAAGAAAGTACGAGACAGATTCCGAAACAAAACAAGGGTAAACGTACTGTAGGAGCTGCCTTTCAGTTCGAGGGGCCAGAGGCAACTAAGGAGATTTCAAAGTGACATTTAATTAGCGGCCTTACTGATCGACAGCATAGCTTTTTTTTTTTTTTGGGGCTAAATTGACTGTACTTTCCCAAAAATCCAACTTTAATACTGTGGCCCCAATATAGCACAAATATTTTGGCTCAGCTATAGCCTTTCTCAACACTTACATGCATATTCCATGAAAAGTATGACCATTAGAAAATATAGATATAAAATACATTCAATACATAGCACAGTGATTCAGTAACACGTAAAATTCTCAATGTTTTCTCGCCACCATGTTTTTCTCAAATCATTCCCAGATTTTCTGTCAGTGACTCCCTTAGGCATGACTGACACATTCACAACATCCAAGTGAGCCCCTGTGATGGAACTGGCGGATCAAAGCCTCACTCGTGCGCAGTCGACCATCTGTTGGCTTGCATGGTCCATGGACCTTGTTTGGACGTGTTTCAACGAGATTGTCATGACATTCGTGTTCGTCACTGGGTGAACACGCACTCGAAAAGAACACATTGCTGTCTTTTTTTTTTGGAATGGAGAAAACATGCCTGAGAGAGTATGATTCAATGCTTTTTGGCTCTGTGCCCTGAAAAACTAAGATGCAGGCACCTGATAAGGCATATGTCAACACAACTCGTGGAAGTGAGGCGTCTCGCAATAATACATATGTTTACAATCCTGGGTGTTATTTGACGGTATGTTTTTCTCTCACGCCAGAGACCAGAGACACTGACAGGAGTGACATTTGATCTGATCCACAATTGTTCACATAATCTTCCTTTCAAAGAGAGAAAAATTCCTTTCTCTTTCCACCAAGGACAAAAATGGTTTTGGCTCCAATTGCAGACCCACTGCCTGGGCCAAGAGGTGACTTGCCTTTGCTCACCCAGCACAAATACGAGCAAGAAATGCTGTGCTTGGTGAACCTGCAGTGCTGCACATAAGCACCAAGGGCTCTATTTTCATAGACAGGCCAACGTGCTCTTGGCGTAAAAAACATTTTCACTTTCGTGCCGGGGCTCACAAACTCGCACAGTTCAAGGCAGTTTCCAACTGCTCACTTTACATCATTTGCAAATAGAGATCTCTTGCTGTTCCTTGTAAAAAAATGTACTTTGAGCGTGCCGATCTCCTGGGCCGACTTCAGCAAGTCTGTTATGTTTGTACCACGTAGACCACACCCCTCACCTGCACTGAATTGAATGTGAATGAGGGAAGCCGCTTCAATTGACTGTGTCCGGTCCCACAACGACGCAAACGCCCATTTCTAACTGTGTCTGTCTACAAAGATGCCAAAACTCATCCCGCACACTTCGACTTCTCAACATATACGTATTCTAATAATAGTGAGTCACCCCTTCAGAGATCATCAGTCTAGGCGAGGTTTTCGTCCACATCTCAGAACCTCCTAAACACTGGGAATTCTGGGAATGGGGAAGGACGTGATAACACCATACATGGGAGTAAACAGAAGAATAGTGACATTTTGAGGGGGAGGTTGCAAGAGGTGGGGTTCATAAGAGTGCAAACCCCCCATAAATAAAGCTAATGAAATGGCATTTGAGTTTGGAGAGAGGTGGGATGGCTGGTTGAGTCTCACCCACTCTGATTTATCCTCAGTGTCCCTGGGAGCACAGCGGGTACATCCATTACCTCACTTCATCAATAACATCCTATGGACAGGGCCAAAGGCCCGCTTTCTACACCGACACCCACCCAAGGGACCTGCTCAGAAGACTCTCTCAGCAAGGGGGAGGGGAAGTTGGTGTAATGTAGTCCCACACAGAAAGTGCAGAGCAAAAATGTCTCGGCTGGGGGATGGGTTACTTTACATGAACCTCCACACCTAGACCAGAACAGTCTCATAACACGCATACATATGTTACAAGCCATAGAAATGGATGCATATGTTTGTCCTCAATTGCATCCTCCCTGTGCATGATTAAGCAAGCCTACAGTACATTCTTCAAGTGAGACGTCAAGCCAGTTTTGCAACGCAGAGAACACGATACATGTGACACAGATAATGCACGCTTGAAGTCTCTTGCACTCGAAATGAGGTGAAACGTCACAAGAGCTTTATGGTGTGTGGTTAACAGAGCAGAGATAAGAATAGAGTGCAACAGCGGATACTGTAATTCAAGTAATCTGTGTCACACACCTCCCTCTCTATGTGTGTGCATTAAAATGTGATCTTTCATCTTTCTTGCAGGGAGATCACACGGTAGTGTCAGTGTTTGTGTCAGGGCTGATTAAGCCTTTCCCAGTGGACGGGATTTTCAGCTGGGTAGCTAAAAGCAGGACGCTCACGGCTCAATTGCTCCAAAAAGACCCACAATTGCGTTCTTGTCAATAACACATTTTTTTTCCATGTGTTACTCAGCTATCAACAAATGATACGTTCGATTTTGATCATGTTGAGGGTATCACTGAGTGAGTCAGAATGAGAATGCCGATTTGTTTGTGAAGATGTGCTTCAATATCGCCTCGAGGTGTCTAAAACAAGTGAATCAGTATGCTAGCTTTCTTTAAAAAAATATGTGCGGTAGATAGAACATAGAATCTCCCCAAAGGGTGAACTGCGAACAAATGTAAAGTACTGTATTGTTGTTTGTCTGATGTTCTGACATGAATGAGGCTATTGATGGTTATGAATGATCTTTTTTTTAAAATCCCAATACCAAAGAAAAACTGTTTGCCACAGAAATATATAATACAAATATTAAATGATTTTGGTAGAGGTGCTACTTACTCTGAAAACCAGCTATGTGGTTTCAGGGCATCTGATATTTAGTTGAGGTCCTTATCAGTTTAAACCTTCTGTAGAGAGATAACGTGTTAAAGCTCAGTGTGGACACGCAGGTTTTAGTCCAAAATTGGACTTATACACTTCAACAAAACTATTCACCAGCTGTTTGTGAAGCACACATATTTGATGGTCACATCTCCAGCTGTCGGGAAGCTTCTCTCAACAGAATTCTCATTTTTAAACAATCAAGACAATCTGCTGTCCCTGACGCAACAGACACTCAACTCTTACTGCGCTCTCATTCCTAACGAAAACAAATCGTATCAGGCAAAATCTCTCCTCTTTGGTGATTGGCCCATGAGTCATTTCATTAGGGAGGCGGTTGGTGGGGGGGGGAATAAGATGTACTATACGCACTGACAAATCTTCTAAAGCTGTTTCGGTGAAATTGCCTTGTGAAACATTTGCAGTCTTTGTCATCAGTCAGTCGACATACCTTGCATATTTTCAATTTGTGTTTCCCAAAATAATGGAACGTCTCCACTTGTAAGAACAAGGAGAGTGAATGTAAAATTGCTGAACACAACAGTTCTAGGTTTCTCTGAAGTTCTCACAAAGGCCCTAGGCACGGGTGGGGGAATTACTCAATCTGTAGTGGCATACCATACAACAGGAATCCTGCAAAATTATCCATTTTATTAATTTGTGAACTCCAATCTTAGTGACATCATTGAAGACATACGGTATACTGACTGTCACCTCTTGCAGAAGCTCTTACACAAATACTGCACTTCATCTCCTCACCTCCACCCCTCACACACAAACACACATACACACATTTGTTAACAATACAAACTTCAGGGAGGTCTGCACTCTACTCTGTGATATTATATTTAACGTGAATAAACTATGGCAGCAATCACGCAAACATAATATGGCCGTGACTCCCTAGTAGGTCCCTTTGGTGTAACAAAGACATTTGCCAGAGGCAACACAAAATTAGCATTCATTTTCTGTACCACTTATACTGTTAAGGGGTTGTGGGGTGCTGGAGCGTATCACAGCTACATTGAACAAAAGTCAGTCAACAACCTAGACTGGTTATTACCAGCCAGTCGCTGGGACAAACAACCAAACCTTGACTTGCATTCACGCCAACAGCCAACGGGAACTGGACCCAGGCGAGCGAAGCACTTACACCAAGTGGCTTCTTGTCTAAATTATATTATCTGTGTAAAAGAAATAAGAGATAAGGAGACCACATAGTGCAATGTGTGATAGTATGTATCTATGCATGTGCGTATAGGACGACCTATTACAGAAGCAATTATAGAGCTATACTCAGAAAAGTAAAGTTCATCACACGGAGAGAGATATTTCCCATGTCGTTTCCTTTTCATTGTCGTC
This sequence comes from Syngnathus acus, assembly GCF_901709675.1. Taxonomy (NCBI): domain Eukaryota; kingdom Metazoa; phylum Chordata; class Actinopteri; order Syngnathiformes; family Syngnathidae; genus Syngnathus; species Syngnathus acus. The sequence goes on along the minus strand of NC_051094.1, from coordinate 12,087,061 downwards.
TAAAGCACACACAAAGGAATGTGCGGCCTTTTACGAGGGAGATATCTCATTCGGTTGCTTCTGCCTGTCTTTGCTGGCACCGAGGTCAAAAGGCATACGCAGCCCTGGCCGGGAAGAAGGGAAAGTCCATCAAAAAAAGCACTGAAACAGCGTCTGTGTCCTTGAAAGTGTTGATGCAGGAATACTGACTCACTCCTATTAGAATAAAAGCAACCCTGCAAGTATCACTGGAGCTTTTGCGGTGTTTGTATTTCTGCTTGATCTGGCCTTCTCTCCTCGAGCACAAAGGCGTGTTCAGAAAATTATCTTTGCGACAGCTCATTGCTCTGTTAGGTGATTGTGTTCAAACAGATTGATGTGCTGGACAGCCTACACCTAAGGCGAGTGCAATCTTTAGAGTAACACGCAAGACAGCCCGGTCCTTTGGCAACACACTTCAGAAAAATTCTATTGTGACTGGACTCCATTGTGAGGCAGTAAAAGAAAGAGTTCCGTGGTAGGAGACTAACAGGAGAAGAATTTCACTTGAGACTGCCAAAGCATGTGAGTCACATCCGATCTGAGAGATTCTGGTCAGATGTGAGAGAGTGGGAGTTGTGTGGGCCGTGCAAATATGATCTAGAGGCTGCCTGCAAGCGTTTGCTTGTCAACGCTAAAAAATGAATCTGTCCACCTTGGAGGATCCTCAAGGCTTTTGTCATGTCATGAATTAGTACTATGGGTCTTTGTGTGCTTTTCCCAGTACGGACACGATGCAACATCTGAGCGTGGTCTACAACAGTTATTACGCAATAAAAAGCGTAGTACACTGGATACAAGTAAAAATAACATGACAATGATAACTCACTGTGTAGCTTTATAAGAACAAGATAGTACTGTAGTGGTAACAAAAAGTGTCTTTTATGCTGACTTTGAGTCAAAGTAGTGATGATGACATTGTGACATTCATGTGTACATTCAAGTTCTTGGCACAAGAAAGCAGGCTCAGCATCATATTTGCTGCTTGTCAAAGTCAAAGTCAGCTTTATTGTCAATCCCTTCATATGTCAAGACACACAAAGAAACCGAAATTCCGTTTCCTCCATTCCACGGTGACGAGACATACAAGTAGGCGACACAAAACAAAAACAAGAAGGCACAAACCATAAATAATAAATAATAAACAAAATAAAATGAGCGATGAATAAATAACACAGGGCCAGCGAGCCAGCAAGCCAGCGACGTTAGCATTTTTTCAATATCTGGTTGGTGTCTCAGAGCAAACCTGTCACACACAACTTGGCTTCACAAAACAGTGATAGCAATCTGCACACATTAACATATGATAATAATCAGACTTTCCGATGTGTGTGATGTAATTGATTATATTTGTAATCTTTTTTTTTTCATGTTATTTTTAGAGTCGGATTAATTCCAGTAAATCGCCACTGAAGACCATAAACATGGCCTACCATTGAAACAATTTCAGCCCATTCTCATAAATGTTGATATGTTTTTACGACAGTGTGCATGCTTAATTCTTTCTCTTTAGTGTACAATACGCTCGCCATCTCTGTTTGGGTCTGCCTCATCCTGGGAATAGTTTGTGCCCAGCCAGGTGGCACTAATGTGTCTATTCTACTTTGTTTCCTTACAGGGGTCGAGGGGGGGCTGGGCGATTAACACACAGGATGCGACCTTTAATTCACTTGCTGCTCCTCGCCGCATTCATCTCACCTCACCAAAGTTCGGCTCTGATAACAGATTATTAATTAATGATGTGCCTTTGATGTGATGTCAGACTGCACCAGGAATTATGCAAGCACAGCTAAAAACGTTTTTACTGTTTGGCTATTATCATATTTAGTATCTGCTAATATAAAGACAGCTATTCAATAATTAAGAAATGGCCTGTTTTTATTTTATTGTGAACGTGTCCTTGGTGTTAAGAAGCGAAAAATAGAAAAACGTACGCACAACAGAATCGCCCACTCTCGAATCAAATGTTTCCATGTGTTCATGAGTCTCCATTGTTGATGTTGGCACAAGAACTATCTCTCATCAGCTGTAAATTAGAGCATGAGAAGAAAAGATGCAAAGGCTGGTAACAAAAGAAAAGTAAGCTTGAGCACTGTAATCATGGCAAAATTAGTGTTCTACTATTGTGTTGCGTTTAAGGCAGCGTAACTAAGCGTAAAAGGTAATAATTATTTGTTATCTTGGATTCTATGCAGACATTATTAAAATTATTAAAAATATTGATGGCCCATTATATTCATCTTGACGGAACAGACGGTGGCGGGTTCTAGCAGTCAACAGTACTGGATTTCTCCTGAATTAGAAGACACGTACTCTCCGAAAAAACTAAAATAAATATTGGATATCCATACATCAGCTGGAAACAATCATGACTCAAAAATGCTCTGCATGCCAGATGTGTATTGGGGGAATATATTTCATTCTTCTGCTGGGGGAGCACATTAGTCGAGATCAGATTCTATGGGACAGATTAAATGCAATGTTACAGAGAAAACTGTCACACCGATATATCGTGCTGTACATAAGTCACTGGTTGTATGACTTCAAATAATGACAGGAAATAATGTTTTTTCTTTTAGTTTCATTCATACATTTGATGGCACTTAACGAAGATTACGACATGACAAAGTAACGCAAGAACATGAAATCTCAAAATGTCCTTCGTACTAATGGAAAGATATCAATAGTCAAACACTGTGCATAACAAAGACGAATAATAAAGCAAGACAGTCTCTCTTGTTTATTTTCTTTGTCTGTGTGATGTGAATGAAATAGTTAGACTATGACAAACGTTACACCAGTAAAGTTGAATGAGTTCTTCCTCCATCCCCTTGAGCACCCCACCTCTTCCTCCAATGTAAGGCAAGAGGACTCCATTGCCTTATGACTGTGTGTGCATGTGTGTGAGATTTATGTGTCTTTTCCAGACTCAGTTGGAGCTGGGAACATAGAGCCTACCCCCACCCTCCCCCCACTTACCCAACAAAGCTCTCTGAAAATGTGTGTGAGAGGTTTTGGGGGATGTTCCCCCGAGAGGCAAATAGAATTAAGGAGCCAACTGGAGTCACTGAAACTATGCTCGTCCTACTCGACTTAGAGAAAAAGCACACAACTGAGCCTCTCGGGGCTCCTTCCAGCAAGTGCCTCTATTCCTGCTTATACTGCTGCATGCCCTTGTAGTTGTAACCACAGTGATACGATTCATTTGCAGTGGTGTTTTTATGAGTGGCTACTTTTGTGAGGCACAGTTCAATGGCGTCTATCATAACTCCCCAATCCACTATTTTAAACAAAAAAGAAACATTGGCAAATGCTAGTCAAGCCCAATAACGCAGATTGCACCATTTACAGGTTTACATTTTGTATCTCATTATTACGCATCACCGTATGTCAAATGCTAAACCCACATTTGTATAGCAATAATGAGTTTTAAAAGCGGCTCTTGAATAAAAGAAGCAATTCATATTCATGCATCTAGAGTTGCGCAAATTGTAGCTATCCGTTTTTGTGGCTTGTTGCTTCAATAATGTAAATACCCACAATAATGTAACCAAAAAAAAGCTGTTGCTATGTAAAGGAATTTGAAAGTTTTGGATAAACAATGGCTCAAGCAACCACACACAAAACACACCCATCATTAGTTCTTCAGGCACTTATGTCACACATTTATTCTGGTCAGACTGCAGGCTGGAATCCATGAGGACATCTCATGTTGCGCATCAACACTTCCATGTGGGCAGTGTGAGCTTTAAGTAGGTTAGAGGAAGGCATGCGCACTCCACTTGGTTCTTGGAGACCTCCAGGCGGTAAATGATTGTGTCAGAGAGGCCGCTGCTCATTATCGACGTGCTCACTGGCTGCAAGTCGTAGCAGCGGAGCAACTCCGCGGCCCAGCAGCTGCCTCGCAACGGCCGTGGGTGATGGAGAATGTTATGGATCAACTGTAGCAGCATAGCGTGCACAGTAACGCAGTGCGGAGCACAATGCATCGCTTTGTATTGATCCCATCACGGCAAACTGTGGCATTTACATGCTGTTTTATGTAGCTGCAATGATGAATGCTGTAAAGCTTGTGGCAGCAAAATTGAGCAAGACTGAAAGCCAGATGCTCAGCTCTACTGCTCTCGTTCTTTGGACTGAATCATATTGAAGGCGGAAACTGGTATTCGAGTAATTTCAGACATTTGGCCTCGAGTACCTGATTATTTACGTGCACACCCAGGAAGAGGTCAAGTGAGCTGCAGCAACAGTAGCTTGCAGATCTGCAGGTCCGCTGAAAAGTTTATTTATTTATTTTTTCATAAAATAGTTTTTCAACTGTATTTTTTTGACCACCTTCTGGGTCACAACAGTTAAGATTAAGTTTTTAAAAATCAGCCCTAAGATTTTCTTTCCTATTATGTCGTATGTGCCTCCGCTAGTCTAAACACGGCATTTTGATGAATATTGCATTTGCGGAATATGAGTTAGGCAGCAGATTTTAACCATTTTTATGTATCTTTGCCACTGTCGACTGAAAATGCCATCGCAGTTGCCCGTGAGCCTGTGTGTATTACTCCTTAGAAAACTGCAGCGGACCAGACATGATATGCTAGAAATCAAGTCTGGCTAGACTCGTAAAAAATAACTGCTTAATGATGCAGCAGTAAAATATACACATTACTAACCTGAAGCACTTTTACTGTGACTGCATGCCTTTCATGTAATATGAAGCAGGGAGACTATGGGATCGTTTGTCAGCCTGATTTGGCAATGATGTTGAACCTGAATTGAGAGTGAGTGTACCACGCAGAAGGTGTCCTGCGTGCACTTAGACAAAGTCCGTCGTGCACATCAAGATGGAGTTTGCAGCCTCGCATACCTTGTGATATTCACACTTGAGGAGCACACGCTCACATGGGGGAAGGGTGGCGTATATAAGCAAAGGCATATGATCCGCATGCTGCATGCACCTGAGTAGTCTGACATTGAATTCTGCTATCTCAGTTAGGCAAGCTCCTCAACCAAGACACATGTTTTCAATCTAGGTCGGCCCAATCCAGGCGTTGCCCAGAATTCCGTGAGAAGTATCAGGCACACAGAGATAGAACAAAGCGATAAACTTCAATGATGTATCCAGCAGAGATTGCCTATTTATTAGAAATAGACTTCCTTGGTACTGATTAAAAGAAAGGGTTAGCAATTTGATACACACCATTGAAACATCAAATTTTGTCACCATGCAACAGGCTCATTGGTTCATTTCATTATTTACACCAGATTGTCATGAAGATGTTTAGTTGTTTACCTTTTAGCTTTGACATCAGACAGTGTAGTCTGGCCAAAAAGTCTCGGGTGATCACGTCATGGGAAGCTAAACTTGGCCTGGGAGGAACATGATGTAAATTATCCCCACTGTTTAAGGAACAGGCAGACTTACTTGAATGTTTCATTTTCTGGCACTCTGGCGTCTAACACATGACATTTTCTTTCTTTTAATTTTACACGGACCTTATATTGAGAAGTCATTGCACACATTTGTGCACGCCACACAATGAATGAACCTTTTTCATGTGACATGCCAAGCTAAGCAGTGGGTGCATTCCATTAACTGTCCACGGGCATTTAATGGAAACTTTAATGAGAACACTTTTGCAATCTAATGAGTAGAGATCAATTGGACTCCAAATAACGTTAATTTTTAATGACACTGTCAGAGATGTGTCTAACAAAATATTATTGTGGTTATTATTTTTTGTACAGGCGTACATTTGAACATTTTTGCCTTCAATCACTGACATATACAGTATGTATTTGTTTAGTGACACTTCACACACAGCTCACTGTAGTCTAATGGGCTCAAGTTTCCAGCATACTGGAGTGAACATGTTGAGAGGAAGAGGGGGGGAAAGACGATGGAGAGCCGTCGGTGGGGGCGGATCAGGACAAGATCAATGGGTGTGACGAGGAGTGCAGGAGGCAGCAGGGGCCTCCAAGTAGGCCAATAAATAACATCCTAGTGAAACAGCCCCCGCCCCGCCTCTCGATCCCCCCTGGCCCAGCCAACAGGGCCCCTTAAGATTATCGGCCACCATGTGGGGGGGATGGAAGACCATGGTGCACAATACACATCTCATACGGGATCGTCACTCACCTCCTGCTTCCATTTGTTGCACATTCATCTTTCAACATGTGTGTGAGTTTGTTTAGGGGGTGGGGACTTGGTGGAAATGGGGGTGGTAGCGACTTGCAAGAGGGTTGGGGAGGATATGAGTGGAAATGGTGGATCCTCTACTTTTTTTGTTCCCTCACCCCATTTCTGCAAAACACTACCTTATATTCTGTTATGTCACTTAATGGGGGCTTAAATATTAGCCACAATGACTTGTACACCAAGGCTAGAAGAGGAAAGCACATTCTTGCATACAGTCAGCTCTGCCTGAAAGACTGACCATGATTTTTATGTCTCAAATGTATCTATTAATTTTTTGTTTTTTTTATTTATTCATTAAATTGACTGTCCTATATGGATGGCGAACTCTGATCTTTTTTCTCTCCATACAACTCTAAGAAAATCTGCTGCATGTAAACCTTTGATGATATAGATTCCACCAAAACGTATTTTTTTCACATTCAGTATGGGCCTAATAATCGTAAGGTAGTATAAATAAAAATATTCCAATTAACTACATTATTGTCAGAGCTGATTCCCAGGCTGATGCCTGCTTACGACTTGAAGTATAAAATGACTGCTGTTTTTTTTTTTTATTCCAAATGGTTTAAGTAAAAAAGAAACATCTAAGCGATTCTAAAATAAACAAATGACTAAAATGTCACTCAGTAGAGCACAGACCTCTGCTGAAGTCGAAAAAAATGTGTGGAAATGTCGGTTGATTTGTCCATCTGTTCGCTAGACAGCAGGCTAACTGTGGTAAACAAGAAGTTTTGCAAATTTTGTATGTACAATGTGACTAGTATTCCAATGCCGGAACGAAAAATTTAAATAAATTAAAACTGTGAGTTTCAGCATTTCTTTTTTTGTTTACATGCTTGGAACACAACCATTGCAGTCAGAATGAGGCTTGTCATTGACTTACATCCTGGGGGCATTCCACGTCACAGCAGTTGAGCTACACTCGAATGTGTAGGTGGATGTAACGGTCTGATGATGAAAACATTTATTTGAACATTGAAATGTCAGCTGTCACTCACAATACAATACGATGTACACTTCAAGGCATACAAATAGACTGTTGTGATGTCTGCCAAAAGTCAGAACCTGTAGGTAGTTGTGGCCACAGCAGGTTGTTAGCAGAGATGATACGGGGGTGACTTTAGTGTCTGCCAAAATTCTTAAGTGAAGGCAGCGGCTACAAATGACTAACAGATGCTCTTGGTTGAGAATTACCTGTATGCCAGAACAATCAGCCTGGACTTTGCAGGCATAAGTTGTGACCTCCATGAAACTATGCTAGGAGAGTTTTCCATGCAGAGATTTTCGGATGTCAGCAGTAATGAAAAGATAAATCATGGAAAATGTAATACATAATGTAATACATAAATATATATATATATATACACACATACGTATATATGTAGGACCGGCCTACGGTTTGCACTGGGTATTACCCAATAGTGATACATTGGGAGTTCTGCTTAGCTCAAACAGAAGAAAATGGAAAAGGTTCATGGCACCTTTCTGCCAGATTCTGCATTCAAAGGTAGCAAATGCACCACTTTGAAAGTGTGCCAGCCAAGTTGCCATGTCTACCTGACACGTTGGCACGTTTTAAGAACCTCAAAGGTTTTACAAGATGGCTTCATAAGACTCACTTGATTTCCATTGGGGTGCTGAAACTTCTTCAAAACTCCAATAAAGCACCACACAGCTGTGCAAAGTTCAACACCTTCATACCTTCATGTCAAGAGTTTTCTCTGTATTTACACTGCAGATTTGTAGAACCCAGCCGCCAATGCTGCTGAAATATCATACACTTCAAAAATTTCCTAGTGTTTGTTGAACAAATACATTTATTTATTGGTGTGTTGGTGTGTTCAATAGAAAATCCGATACTCTGCACAATGGCTGCCGGGTTTCGTCATTCGATTTTATCCATGATATGAAGTACGTGCAATCATCTACCCAGACAGCATGATTTATTACACAATGTATGAAGAAAGGGTGAAAAATAGATCCCATTTCACTTTCAATGACCAGTCATCCATTTTCAGTGCTGCATGGAAATGTACTTGAAACTATCTCAATTGTGAAAAATACAGTCAGCGTCTCCTTCCATTCAAATGCATCCCTGTGGTGCGCTCATTCTCATTCAAGCAGCCTTTAAGAACCAGCTGCTGCTTAGTATCCAGCAGTGGGCTCACACATTATTTCTGAAAGCATGTGCAAAGTCCATTTCCATGATGGAAAGCACAGATGAAGTTTGGAGGTGTATATTTATCCATCCTAGATGGTTCTGTGCAGTGTGTATTTGTAGAAGGATAAAACACAAAGGAAAAAATGTGTCATATAACACAGTGCAGATGCTTGAAGCATTCCCGCCTTTTTAAATACGATACCCTGTCGATTTTTATTTTATCCTTGTCTACAGTTATTACTTAGCAATTACATGCATTGCTGCCTGTAAAAATATTTTTTTTGACCACCACCACTGATGTGGTAATGTAAGGTAATGTTTTGTGTGTTTGTCTAATGGCATTAAAAATAATCACCTCAATCAGCTTTGTTTTGAGCATAGGGAAATATATAAAGAGGACAATCTGTCTTCAGTGCATCCAAGCAAACCCATGTTGCCAGGCAATTATTTTAATTGCAACGTTGGCTCTCTGAATGTTGAATAAAATGAGCACAATTAGGATAGAATATATCTGTCACCCCCTTTCTACTTGTACTGTTCAAGTTCGCAGGGTAGTTAGTGCTTATTCCAGCTGACTTTTGCGAGGCGCTAGGGGTGGGCTGGGGTTACACCGTGGATGGCATCACCTGTCAATGACAGGATTGCCAAATGAAGGAGATGCCAGGCAAGGGGCCAGTTACACCAAGTGAGGTGGAGCTTAACCATGTTTGCAGGTGGCTCAGACCCAGACATGCTTGTCATTGGTTCTTCAATCAGAAGAACTCATCGAATGCATTATTATTATCACCTGTAATATATTTTTTCGTGTACGTTTTGAGCAGTTTTTGTGTAAGAGCATTTTTGTTTTTTCCATTTAATACTCAGCATCTCTGATGAGTTTAATGCATTTTTATTAAATGTTTTACTTCTTCACTTTGTATTAGATAAACACTGATTTTGATGATGTAAGTGGCAGAGTTGTATGCTGTTACAGTTAATTCTGTTTTTGTACAGTATTATTGGTTTCTCGAATTACAACAGGATGATGGTGAAAGTAGTATATATGAGTTTGAAGACTAAGACACATTATGTATGACGTGTCTTGATTCAAAGAAAAGCATTCATCTCAAAAGCTCATGTTTTTTAATGTAGTAATAATAAGTGTTTAGAACTGCAGAGTTTGATGCATAGAGAGAGAAAGTATGGCATGCACTAGCAGATACTCACTGCAATCCTCTTTATGGTTCACAGCCAGTCGCTTAGGAGCAAGCACTGCATAAGAGGCTTGCGTGGACGATCAAAGCAGCCATCATCGTATGCTGATACATTTGGCCTGGAGACGAAAGAGAGGAGACAAGTCCATGGAGATGGAGAATGATTCACATGGAGGACAAAGAAGAGTGGGTGCATGGGAAGAGTAGAGATTTACACTGCTGTATGACATTCTCAGTGAGGAAGTGGAACGTGGCAGCTTTCTTTTTACATGATGAGCATTTAGTACCTGTCACACACACACACACACAAACTGGCTGAATTCTGCAAAATCAGCCAGCAGGGCTGTGACTCACCATTTTGCGTATTACAACAACCTGCTCGTACAAGCCTCAAGGAGAATGGCAACGTGCACAAATGTGCGTCTGAAACAGGTATGTGGGGACGACGTTGAAGGCAAGGCAAGGCAAAGCAAGGGAGGCAGCTTTATTCATATTTTTTTTAAATTGGTTTCAAATAGTTAAATAGCTACCGTGCTGCTCCCTGCAAAGATACCATCAGGGCAAAAAATATCTTATCTAAAAAAACAACAACACTGGAAAGCAAGCAACAATTTAACAGTCTATGTTGCCAGCTTTGGAAGCTACACCATCAACAACGCAAGCTTATTAAACACAGACCCTTCCAACCCTGTGATTTGCACCAAAGGGGGTCAGGTGGTTGCCAAGGCAACCTTTCAGCTTAAACGGCCTGTGTCTTTCTCTTGAATATCATAGGCAGCTGTGTGATCGGGGATCGGTGGACCATTAAAGTCATTATGATCAGGATCAAGGTGCAGTCATTCCTTCCCACCTGGCTGACACCTCCTCCATCCTCCCTTTCGCATCAAATCCCCCGATTTCCCCGTCCTTGCATCTATTGTTTTCAAGCCCAACCTGTTTCTAAGGCAACATGTAGACAATCTCCTTGTGTTCGTGTCAACACGCATAATGAAAACATCCCTGTTTTCAGAGGCTGGCAATCATTTTGGCTAAGTAGCAATAGGTAAACTGCAGTGGCGAAACCACAGCCGTCATCTGATTCTCATTATGACAATCTTCACACCAGCTTTAAATATCCTCTTCAGGTTAAACGGCTCACAAAGGACAAAGAAGACAATGTCGACGACGTCTTTGCATACTTCTTTCAATGGAAATTTTACTTCCTGTAGTAGATGGTGTAATCCATGTTTACACTGTCGAGTGTGAAGTTTAATATCGGGTTTATGGCAGGAAAACGATGGCACATTTATATAAGTCTTTCCTGTGGGCCTTCCCCATGCACGCACACACACACACACACACACACACACACGCACACACACACACACAGCCACACCGAGTGGGAGGTGTGATGCCAGCTAGCGACATGTTTGAAATGTGCTCTGAGTAGTCCACTCTCCGTAATCACACTACGGCAGCTCAAATCCATTGAGGTCTGCCAGCTGTTTTGTTCGATAGCTTTAATAAATTAGCTCTTTTCAAATCGGACTTCTATCTAAAGCATTAACCACACTTTATGGGTGGGTATGCGTGTTTTATGTCTTTCATTCACATCTTGTCACTGTGACACCTGAGTGCATTTTTCACTGCCTGGCCAAAAAAGCACCCAAATTTAACTAAGCAAATAACTGTTCCTCTGTATAATTAAAGTGGCAATTATTGTCTTTAAAATGTCAACTTGAATTAGTTATTCAACCCTTTTTTATTATTATGCGCAAAGGCATATGCTGTGATGGTGGAAAACATGCTCATCTGTTACTGAAGGATTACAAATTGCATTAAAAAAAAAAAACTATGCAGATGGCTGAAACTGCGAAAATTGGCTTTAAAGCTTTCCAAGGCAATACAACCCGAATAGTCGTGAGTCATCGTGTTTTCCAGGAAGCGGTGTGATTGGAAAACAACCAAAATGAAAGTAACATTTTCCCACACATGATGTGAAAAGAGCTCAAAGAATTGTGACTGAACAGCTGCATGGATTTGAGGGAAAACAAAAAGGAATCATGCAGCGAACCGGCGGGGGGGGGGCGGCTGAGAGTTTTGATTATAAAGGATCCATAAAGATGGCACAAATAATGAATCAATGAATGAATGAATGAATAAATAAATAAATAAATAAATAAATAAATAAATAAATAAATAAGAGGGTTCAGGTTGTTTATTGGCACTCCCAAGAGAAGCTTACTATCAAACATGTATTCAAAACCTCCACAAAACTTTTCCTTTAAGTCTACTAGCTTAATACTAACACATCATGGGAAACACGACTAACAGACTAACACATAGCATCCATGGGGCATTAACGACTCTAGCTTTGTTAACATAAATAGTGCAGTAACACATGTAGACAGACAATATAATAATACTCACAGTCACACTTTCTTTATCTTCTTCAAACTACAATTGCGGAAATCGCGACCGCCATGTAGTTTATCCGTATGTCTATCTTATACTGCCTCCAGCTGGCCAAAATAGCACACGTCAGAAGGAGTTGCACAATGTCCATTGAGTTACTTACTGCAAACCACGTGGTAATACATGTTCTATTCTTTACATTCTTTCTATTTAATTATAACATACTGTCATAGTCCTTTATTTCTTTTTATTACCTACAAATAGTGGAACTAGTATAAAAAAAAAAGCCGTATCGTGTGCGCGTGTGTGTGCGTGTGTGTGTGTGGGGGGGATTCATTGAACGATTCGTTTGAACGACTCTTTTGAGTGAACCGATTCCAAAGATTCAGTTCACCTAAAAGAACTGGAATGCACATCACTAGCTAGAGCACTGAAGTGGGGGATTGAGCGTTGAGGAGCAGATGGGAAATTTCAATGAGGTGGAAAATCCACATCATGGCTTTGCAGAGCATTGATAAAGCTGGTACAACAGCACCCTCGTGTGGATAGTCCAGAAAGCAAACTACGCCAATTTTGCACACATTCCTAGTATGTGACAGTACAGTATATTCCTCATCTATCTCCGGATAACTGTTGGTCACTTTTCCACAGCACTTTAGTGCATTTAGTGCACATTTGCTGCTTTATATTTCTTGCTCTGCTGCTCACTTTGAATTGCGTGACGATTGTCTGCATCCTCTGCACAACTGTCATTTTTATAGCACTACGGGTCACTAGATTTTTGCCTGATGACTCACTGCATCATTTTCGCAGCTGTCAATATTCTGTAACCCGTGTGGCCCAAAAGGACCATACTCCAACCGGAGAAAAAGATATTTTTTGTTGTGTCTTTAGTTGATTCTTTTTCTGAACATACTTGGCTAACAGAGATGAGTCTGATTCTGATCTCATGGCTACAGCTGCCGTAAAAACTCACAAGACTTCCTGGCACTTAGAATGGGTTTAATGGAAAACCAATTAAAAAAAAGATGTCTGTGTAAAAAACAAAGCACTTTATTACAATTAGGTTGAAAAAAAATGAAAGCACAACTACTTTACAAGTACAAATGTTTTTTTTCACTGATATTTACATTTTCTGACATCAATAAAAAAAAGAAGGATTTATGATGAAACCCAAAGTACTAACGTACATGTTTACAGTGTATTTTGTTGGAATAAAAAAACAACCAAATAACTGAAGGAACGTGCACTACTCTCCTTTCAGTATCTAAACACGACAAAGGAATTTGTTGACATGCAAGGGACTATTTAGTAATACACGTTTGACAGCTCCATATCAAAACGCCTCAGATGTCCAACAGGTTCTCATGGTCAGGCTGAAGGCCAGACAACGACTGTGTTGTGTTAGAGACATGAGGGTTCATTTTTAGTAGGGGTACTTTTCTTTTTGTATTTAAACATTTAGAAATACAACAAATGAACAAAGTCAGAAACCCACCACGGTGGACTTCTTGACAAAATATGATTTCAACATTGGAGAATATAATGCTGACCGACAGGATTCTGTATGTACAGTTGTTATTGGTGGTGGGCTGCAAAAGAACATGTGAGTGCAAACAGGGTGCACTGCAGGGAAAAACTTCGATTGAATTCACTCCCCCCCCTAACTGCTCCCCCCGCTGGGCTTGGCAGGCGGTTTGGCCCTTATGCCACCCTGGCGAGCTTGACCTTTGGTAGGCTGCTGGGATTGAACGGGCTGCGAAGCAGAAGAGTCTTGCTGGGCAGGGCTGTGGGGGGGCGGCGTCTGAATCTGCGGTGAGGCGGCCGCGGTGACCACCTGCTGCTGGATCAGCTTCTGCTGAACGACCTGAGCTGTAGTGGTGCCGGCCGGAATCATCTGCACCTGGGCTGGTGCTGATGTGGTCAGCGTCACGGTTTGAGGCTGCGTTTGGATCTGATGTGGATGAAGGGATACACAACCAAATATTACGAGGACACATGCCTTGTATGATTTTAAACTCAACTATACTAACTCAAGTGACTGAATGACTCCCTCCCTCCCTCCCTCCGTCCCTCCCTCCCTCCCTCCCTCCCTATTTTTGCTTGCTCGCTCCCTCCCTCGCTCACAATGCTGAATGAAGATCCTACCTGCTGTGAAGAAGACACAATTTGCTGAATGTTAGCCACGGTGGGCTGCTGCTGCACTATTTGTGGGAGCTTTGCGACCTGTTCAAAATAATAAGAGTCAAACAAGGAAAACCACAAAAGTTGATCACACTTGTTAGTGAAGTACAGCACCTGGATTTGCTGAGGTCCCGTAGATTTCTGCGTCTGAGCGATGGATGTGGTGAAGAACTGGGGCTTGATCCCGGGTTGAAGTTGTGTGGTGGTAGTGTAGGTCACCTTCTGTTGCTGCTGGTTGGGCTGGGCAGCTTGTACCGTAACCTGCTGTGTGCCAATCTAAAGAGGAATGGCATAACAAAACGTTTATGATGGATATGAAATGGCTACACCCCTGCTCAAATGCTGGGTTTTGGTGATATAAAATACATTCTTTAAACTCATTTGGGAGAGCTCATATTTGGGAATGAAGCACATGCGTCTGGGATATGGGGTGGGCTGACGATTTACCTCACTAAGTGGGAAAAAAAACATACTTGAAGCTTTCTTAACTTAGTTAATGCAGACCCTGGTTACCTTCTGTTGCACTGTTGCCTGTCCTTGTTGTGGCTGTCCCGCCTTCTGCTGGGCCGCCTGAACGGCTGCCTGTTGCTGCTTCTTCATCTGAAGCAGCTGTTGCACCTGCATCTGCGGGAAGGACGGCGTCAGCACAGGACCACCTGATCAAGAAGAGAAAGTTATATTTAGAAGCATGACAGGCTAAGGCTCCTTGAGGCTTCGAAAGCATTTTGGTAACATACCCGTTTTCTGGGCCTGGCCAATAGCCACGCTGATGCCAGCTACAGTGACTGGCAGAGTGGTGACACCAGCAGATGATACCACGGCTGGCACGGAGACCACGGGAGGCTTGGTGAGGGTCATCTGGGCCGTCTGGCCAGTCTGGGCCTGAATCTGACCCTGGGTGGGTACTCGGGTCTGCAACGGAAAACAGAAAGCATGTTGAAGAATGATTAATGAATGTGCACATTGTCCATAAATTCATTAAAAAATAAACGATTTAAAACACGACAAATTTTTCAGATATGCCAAATTCCTCATTATACCACACAAACTACTGAGAATAAGACACATTTACCAGTCTGGCCACCTGTAGATTGGTCACTGTGGTGCCTGTCAAAACAGAACCAGGTCTTGGTGCCGTGACCGTTGCTAGCTGAGGATTGGCTTGAGCTGCTTGTGTGGACTGCACTTGGGCCTGCTGGGCTCCTGCAGCATGCTGGCCCTGAGCTGCGGCCGCCGCCACTGCTGCTGCAACCTGTTGCTGTTGCTGCAACTTATGTTTGTGCATCTTTAAAAATTCCTGTCAACACAAATCCTTGGCATTCAATTATAACTCCTCTACTTGAAATGTATACATGTCACAGCAATCTAAAGAAAATGCAGTTTTAGTTTTTGGTAAAAACAAACAAAAAATGTGGGTACTGTTTACCTGGGGTTTGCTTACGGCTTTGATCTGAGGAGAGGCAGCCTGCTGCTGTTGCTGAAGCTGCTGTTGACGAATCATCTGCAGGTGAGCCGGGGTGAAGGCCTTTGCTTGTGCAAGCTGCATCCCTGTAGCTTGGCAGAGTACAGCACATTCAAATCAGTGAAAGAGTATGGAATACTGGAAGGGAGAGCTGGGCAACATATACATACGTTCATTTTTTCACATATTTATTTTTTCCCCAGATAATGAAGATAATTCTTCCATTTGGAAGAAACATGCCCTTTCTGTTGAGACATGTACTGTGTAAACACAACCCTTTAGTTACATTTAAAATACAGTATGGTATTCAAGAATTTGTCATGAAATGAGCCATCAAACTGCACCGCAGTTTGTCATCAAAGACCTCCAGCTCTTTCGTATAATTTTCTCATAGGTTATGCTGGCGAGGCAAGGAAACGGCCACAAAATATTTGCAGCTCAGAAGCATTTTATACCTTCTTTTAATAGTCACAATATTTCTGTTTTTTCATTTTTTTTTTCAGCTCGATTTCTCTTGTCATAAGGAACACATTGTGAAAAACATTTCCCTCATGTTGCCTGTGACTTCGTGGGCACTTATTAAGGGGGTCTGCAACACTGGCTGAGCTTTTGTAAAACAACTCCTCTGAGTTTGCAGGCAGGCATGTCAGTGCAAGCAGTACAAGTCAGCAAGGACACAGTAACAAACTGCTTACTTAATGGGCCAGCGCTACTGGAAGGGTAAAATGAAAAAACGGACACTGAATCCAGTTCATTACCTTGTGTTACTTGAGTGACAAGTGGGCGCGTCTGTGCTTGGACTGGGCTCAGAGTGGTTGAAACGACAGTCGATGCGGTTACCGGGGTAACTGCTCGAACGCCCTGCCCTGTAGCTATGGCGACCACTTCAGCAGGGGCGGCAGCCGCTGTAACTGCTCTCTGCTGGCCGTGGACTACCTGCGCTCCAGCGGCAGGACCGGCGGGCTAGTAGAACAACAGACACAGCTTCCATAAGGACATCCTTTTCGACAGTGTGACATTTGTGTCATCGTCATGACTCACAGAAAGGGTGCCTGGTATGACTGGAGATGCCAGGCGTTTGTTGGCTTGGAAGGGACTCGGAGGCACTCCAGCAACCGTGTTCACAATCACATTCCCTCCAACAGCGGCTGCAAGACCAAACCAAGAGAACATATTCAACTATGGCAAAGGCAAATGTCCTTTATGTGAACCGTATGTCTACTACACACCAGCCTGGATGGTGGTTCCGGCTGCGGCGTTTTTGATGGCTCCAGCCTGAAAGATATGACAGGCATGTATCGACAGCTGCACATTTTGGACCCCACTAAAGGGGCCAATTGTAAAGGAGGATTTATAGACTGGTTCTCACCAGAACAGCTGCATTAGGAACTGCGACAGCTCCAGCTGCAGTGGCAGCCTGAGAGACCTGAGTCTGAACCTGGGCAGCTGCAGAGGTCTGGCTCGGTGTAGTCTGGCCTTGGGGAGCTCCAGCCTGTTGTTGCGCTAGCTGCTGAGCCTTCTGCTGCTCCGCCAGGGCCTTCAAGTACACATACAGTACACATTGTGTTTTAAGTATTCACTATGAGTACTCATCAATACCGAGCACTGATACCTGAGGGACTCATATACTGTAAATTTCATTTAACACAGTGACAAAAAATGTGACCTTTCTTTTTGACGCAGATGACTGATGTGCCAAACTGCCATAGTGTTTAGGGCCAACTACTGCTGAGAAGGATTTACTCAATGTCAGATTTTATTTGCCTTGGGGTTTTGTAAAGTGCTTTGGGCACTGTATGTTGTAGCTTAGGCTGGTATCGGTACTCGCTCATCCCTGGATCAATACATTTTCGGACCCACCTATCTTCACGCACACTCAGAAACAAACAGAAAGGCCAGATACTACTATACCAGCATATTTACAGGTTTAAAGACGCAACTATGTCATGAGAGCAGGCTTTGGATCATATAGCCTCTGCTGCTGCAACGGAACGGGTGACTGAAGTCATAATCAGGCGACACAGCCAGTAGCTGACGTGATAATCTCACCACAATGAAATTTGTTGGCAACACTTTCAATAATTCTTTGTATGGATTTTAGCAATAGTGTATCAGTCATGGAAATTTTCTCCAACTCCTCAGTAATCCTGACAATTACCTTTTTCTCTTTGGCGATCCTTTCGGCACGTTGAGATGCCACCTGAATGGGAGGGAGGGGCTTGTCGTAGCTTATCCCACTGCATAAAAGGAATGGTTCTTAGGTTTTGCTCTGTAGTTTTTTGATTCATACAGCATGCTACAAGAAAATCACAACAGAAAGCCTACCTTTCTGCCAAAACAGAGGCATGTTTGGGATTCTTCTGGAATGGATTCATGCCAAGCCTGTAAGAGGAGTGGATTTAAACACATTCAGAGATTGAGATGTGAAATAAAATGCGTTCCTCTCCAAGTATTGATGGTAATATTTCGTTGCTTAAGTTAATTTTGCCTGATGCTGTACTCACAAGGGTTTGATAGGTGGGCTCCTTTTGCTCGCTATAATTTTCATGAGCTCAAAGCGGCTGTTATAGAGCTGAATTTGAGTGGCGTTGTCATCTTGCGTGTAGATCTGGCAGGTCCTTAGAGGACGGCTATTCTTAGACTGAGTGAAAAGACAAGCACGGAAGAAGAAAAGTTTAGTGATCCTAATAGTTGAAGAATTAAAAATAAAATAAAAGAGAATATAGCACCTTGTAGATGCTCTTTGTTTTCTTCTTAGGGTTAGCCTCAAACATCAACTGAAAATATTACAGACATTGGTTAAAATATGACAAATGGTTGTTTCAATATTCAGTTAAACAGTGGTGCACTACCTTGCCCTCTTCTCTGGGAATGATGACGTTCTCGTAGCGGTTACGACACTGCTTAGGAGAGCGGTAGATGCGGCTGCAGGAGTTCACCACATCACTCACCAGATCCCAGTTGGGTGTGTGCGCAGGAGACACGATAGTCAGGTTCAGGGGCAACTCGAGCAGTTGTTTCACAGCCTGTAATAAACAATCAGTCTTAGAGTCAAAATAAGCATAAAACGTCTGTGTTTCACCGAGATGCAGTCAAGGGACGCTTGTAAGATACATCTCCCCAAGAAAGAGACTAGTGGGCTGAGTACCTGAAGTAGAGCCCAGTCTTCACTGATGAGCCACTCTGGGTTGTCCTGACCAGCCTCCATAGTGGGTTTAACCAGTGAAGGCAGAGGCTTGGCGAAGGGTGCCTGCTGCTTGAGAGAAAAGTTCTTTTTCTGGTCTTTCCCTTCTCTGCGAACCTTCAGCATGCTGGCCTTTTCGAAAAGGGAGCGTGGTGGAATTACGGTTTCCCCATGGCCCTTCTTCTTCTTCCTAGCTGCTGCTGAAAGACAAAAAATATTTTCACTAGAAAATTAGTGGGGAAAGAAGGCACCGAAATGGGCGAATTGGTTTGATCTAAGAAGTGTCGAATAAAGACAAGTGAGAATAACATGATTAGAGCGTCCTGTACCTGAGGGGTCCAGTTTCAGTCTCTTGTGCTCCTTGCGGACATAGATTGGAGGTAACTTGGCCTCAGGAATGGGCGTGGTGTCATACATCAGACACATTACAGAGTCGATGTAAATATCATTGTCATCCTGTGGTGGTGTCGGTGGAGTCCAAACCTATGTTGTGATTACAACGAAAAAACACATTTTTATACAACTGACAAAGAGAAACTTAGGGTAGGGAATATGCCCAAACACACACACACACACACACACAAAAGACATCTCTTACCGGCATGATTTCTGTATGTCCATCCTCAGCAGTAAAGACATACTCCTAATGAAAATAAAGGTTTGACAATACTGTTAAACATAGCAGATAACCGGTTGTGAAAAGCAAGATTTAAAGACCAGTCACCATATTGTAAGCGTCTTCTCTTGTGTAGGTGAAAAGCTCTTCGGCGCCCTCCATCAGCTCTCGGTCCTCCTCCTCCTCCTCTTTCAGTTTCTGCAGTTGCTGCAGCTCCCAGCCCCTCTTAGAACACTCCAATCGCTCCTGAGCAGAATGTCACGAATGAGTTACTCAGAACAGCATGACATCTGGAGAGTTGAAGAGTCAAAAGCAGTCATGTTTGCATTCATTTGAATGCTGGTCCAATTTTTTCACGATTTGATACGCCAGCTCAGACACAACGATTAGACCATAATTCATATGTATACCACATGAGCATCAGATTGTGTTACCTTGAGAGCAGTTTCATCGTCACTGATATGAAGGTACTCCAGGTAGTTCAGAGCATATCTTTCAATTGGAGTGAGCTGTTTGAAATAACGCAGAAACAGAAATCATCATCGAAACAATATTAAAACTGCTTCTCTCTATTTGTTCAGTGACAAAATACAATCAAGGAAGGTACCTACCTGCTCCATAACTGCATTCAACTGATCCATCTCAACAGGCTCTTCTTTAGTCTGGCTCTCTGACGCGTCAGCCAGTTCCGAATGCTTGCCTGTTATCTCTGCATCCTCTACTTTCACACCGTCTGCTTCTGGTGAATCCTCCAAGTTAATACTATGGAGAGCTTGGATGTAGGGTCTAGCTACTTTTGGAGAGATGGTCTCGGAGGCTGATGGCTCCTGGTGAAGGACAACAAACTCCTCCACCTTTTCCCCTGAGCCTGCCTCCACCTCAAACAAATCCTGGATTGTCCGCTATAATTAGGCCAGAAAAGAGTCATTTACCATAAGTAATCTAATAGGTATGTATAATAAACAGGCACGAACGGCTCTTCTGAGAGTGAGGGACAAAATAAGGATGAACTGATCTTACTTGTGTGAGGAAAGCCAGAGTATAATCAGTGCCCTGTGCAGCCACCTCTCTGATTAGGTCCTTGGTTCCATTCTTTAATAGTTTCTCCTCAATCGAGTTCCCACTCTCCAATCTGAGCAAACAAACATGGGAATGTCTTGACAAACTCCCAAATTGTTGAGGTAGTGAGCATAAACAAATATAAAACAAGAACTGGTGAGTTTGCACAAAATATATTACCTGTAAATGTGGATATCTTTAGCACGCCCAAGTTTGTCACACCATTCCTGGGTGCGGGCATCCATGCTAGGATTTAGGTCTGTGTCATAGAAAATGATGGCATCTGCATCAAGCATAGTTCCGACTGAAGAGCAGCAGTGGTTTGTCAGAATGCTGCAGAAAATTGGCCTGTTCCTGTTAAAGGTCCTTATGGTCTCCTGCAAGGAGAACAGCATGTGAGTGTGTGTGGGGGGAATCTTTCAAACAACA
Organism: Syngnathus acus; assembly: GCF_901709675.1. Taxonomy (NCBI): domain Eukaryota; kingdom Metazoa; phylum Chordata; class Actinopteri; order Syngnathiformes; family Syngnathidae; genus Syngnathus; species Syngnathus acus. The sequence goes on along the minus strand of NC_051094.1, from coordinate 12,066,168 downwards.
ACATAGCAGCAGCACCAACAACGGTCGGGGGTTATAGCTATGTTGATGTGTGCAACAATTCTGGCCCTGTGAGGAACAGAATCCAGCAGGGAGGGAAACATGCACAATAATATATCCCCTTGAGCCAGAACTCTGCACTGTCACTGGGAGGTTCTGGTGTTAGACGGGGAGGCAACAACCTCTAACAATCCATCACAGTATGTGATTTGCTTTTACACTATTGAGGTCTCAAATTCTAGAAAGAAACAGCTATGTCTCACTGACATAAAAAAAAACGTGCTACAGAAGGCCCAACACAACAACTTTTTTTTTTTTTACCTGTCGTTCATCTGGAGTGTAGCTTTCATCCACACGCACATAAGTGAGCTGCCTATAATCGAGGAATGCCTCCAGGATATCAAGCATCTTCATCATCTGAGTGAAGATGAGGACACGGCGATTGTCTGACCTAAGCTTCTGCAGCAGAATGGCCAGGGCTTCTAGTTTGCCTTTGGATGGAAAACATATACAGTTAATATCCTTCTTAGGTTTGCCTTTCACCCTCTGCACGACATGCACTTTGGGGGGAAAAAATGCACAGCATCAGATGAAGAAAACTGAACAACATCAGTGTAGATACGCAACAGGTGGGAAGAGAAACTAACTGACCTGAATCCATCTGCATTAGCTGAGGATCCGGAGAACAGAAGTGATGCCTGGCCACCAAGTGGTGTATGTCACAAGCATGGGAAGCAAAGGATTCCTGGAGGTGACTGTGGAATAACCTTTGTTTTATGGTGTAAGGGGTGGGAGGATTGGCTGCATATAACTGAGGCGGTGGCGCAACAGCTGTAGGCACCACGCATAGCAGCCTACGTGGTGAAAAGAGGAGAGGTTTTTTTTTAGCCTTGGATCATTATGACACGTAAATGCATGATTGAACATTTTAATCTCTGTAGAATTTCAATTATGATCACATCTAACTATATATTTTATACTACAAGCCATAGATAAATGAATGCCCTCCCAAAACCTTTTCTAACCTTGTAATATACAATTCAGTTTTCTTAAGCACTCAAGCTTCAACAATGTGGTAAAACAGTAAGCACCCTTTGCCAAGGCTGTTGGTAGCTTGCATTCGATTCTCAAGAGACAGCAGAGCAGACTGCAGTGCAGAGGTGGTTGCCACAAAGGTGTTCTGGGCCCTGACGCAACTCTCCCGGCCCACCCACATCCATCCTCCTGCAGTCAGCGCAGAGTGGCCAGGCTCTGAGCTCACAGTGCACGCCTGCAACAAGTCTGACCCATATAGAACTCGGCGGCTGCAGCGTCGCTCGTTTGCTTCAAAGAGAAGGCTCAACCGCTGCTTAGCCTGCCGGGTCTTTTCTTCTGAAGACTCCTAAAGGAAAATGACAAGGCCACACGTTTTTTAGATTCAGTACAATACATTACAACTGGCCCGTCGTTTTTCAAGCTGTCTCTGAAATAATGTCCGTACCTGTGAAGAAGGAGTCGTGAGCCTGTTCGAGGTTGCTGTGGCATTTGTTGTCACACCTATTCCAAATATACTGTATGAGCTGAAGGAAACATCCTTGCAAGTCGCATTCTACTGCTAATCGTTGGGATCAAATCGGCTTCGAAAGACAAGATGTATGATATGGAATGGTAATGGATGAGTCACCTTGCTGGACAGTTGGTAGAGCTGGATGAGGTGCACTGGGTGAAGCTGAAGCATTGGAGTTAGGGACAGCTTGTGCCATTGTTTGCATAACCATAGAACCCTGGGGCCTGATGATTTGCTGCCCAGGAGCTGACACAATTTGTAGAATGTTTCCTAAAAATCAAGCAATTACAATGGGTGCTGATTTAAAGACATTACAAAAAAGGTTTGTTATGACTGTCGAGGGAAGCGGTGCCAATATGTTCAGGCTGATCTGATGCTGGTGCAATCAGTTAAATGATCTTTTTAGGACAATGGCTGAGCGGTACTAGGAACAACAGTTTGTGATGATTGAGCTCGAGTTGCTGCATACATAGTTAATACAATACATGAATGCATCATAGCACACAATTCTTTTTTTAGCTCAAGTTGCTACACTGTTAATACATGAATGCATCATAGCACACAATTTTTTAAACAAAAACACGACAGCACAAATCACAAGTTTAATGATGATACCTGGCCATATGCCATATTAACAACATCTTATGTACCTTGGAGCTGCAAGGGCTGTCCAGTGGTGAGCTGGCGAAGTTGACTGGGGGACAACGTGAATTTGTTGCCCTGAAATTGCAGCGTGACAGGAGTCTCTGGCTGAGAGATACGATTCTGACTTCCAGCTATGTTGGCCAGCTGAGCAATTTTCACTGCATCCCCTCCTTTATTGAGAAGGAATAATATAAAAATACACAAAATATAGCAATATAAACTTCAGCCTGAATCCCTACCATGGGTAAAAATTACTGAACAAAAACAAAAAGCAATACAAATTGTTGGATTGGTTGTGGAGGTTACAGTGCATATTTAGCTAAATCCGATAAAACGAGTTGATTTCTTACCTTGAGTTGCTGTAGTAGCCGCAGTAGTGACTGGGGACTTTCCCTTTGCCTGGGCTGAGTTGGATGAGGAAACAGAGTTGGTTGTAGCAGAAGAGCTTGTTTGAGGATTTTGTCCTACTGCACTTGTAATGGCAACTAGCCGCCCTTCTGGCTTTGTCCCATATTGCACTGGCTGGAACAATCTAATTAGGTAAGACATTACAACATCACAATGTAAAAAATCTTGTAATACTCAGTTGATTAAAAAAAAAAAAAAAAAAAAAAAAAAAGTTCTCTTTCAAACCTCATTGGTTTTATTGGACATGGCTTGGGATGTGGCGGTGGTTCGGGACCACTGTAGATCTCCTCTATGAGCTGTTGTGTGACCTTTAGTTTGGGCATTACTTCTTCAATCTGATACCGAGTCAGCTGATTCTCATTGCTGATCAAATCAAACAGGGACAGCGCTGCATCCTAAAACGATAAAGTCAAGGACAAGAGATGATGATATTGTAGCATATCAATGTCATAAAATACTGCAATGTAAAAATAAAGAATGGTAAAAAGAACTACGATGCTACTACTATCATAGTGCAGCAATTTTGGTACTGAGGATTAACAGTATCTGAAAAGTGATATGAGCAGTACGTCAAAAGAATATAGGTCTTTGACTTTGAGATACAGATGAATAAACCCATAGGTTGAACAGGTCTTTAATCTGCCTAACTATTGTAGAAAAAAGACAGGGGAAAGTATGAGAATCTGAATACAGATAAAAAGTGTATACTTTGTTGGAGTCATCCTGCATTGCTTCCAGTATGAGTGATGGGCAATTATATTGCAGAGGAGTGCAGAAGAAGGAGCTGCTTGTCTCTCGAGGTACAACCAAATCCGGGTGGTTGCACACACGCTGCAACTGCATCAAGACTTGAAGCACGCTGACAAAATGGCCAGTCTTCAGAGCCTCCTGGGATCTAAAACCAAAGCCATCAATGAACACGTTAATTTATATGCCTACGTCTATAATCCAATTGAAAGGCGATAGAGGGAATTTATGGTGTACAATGTAAGTAATCAAAATCAAAAGTGCATCAGTCCTACAATTAACAATTTGACTTTGTTAAAAACAACACAAATTGGTCCTCTGCGATGTTCCAAGTTGACAGGTTTTTCCAATGTATGCTATTACAGAGCTGAAAACGGTCACAAAATGTGAATCATACGTGTTATTTCCTTGAGGTTGAACAAGAAAAAAATCTCACCCAGGTTGAGTAAGGATATCCTCATACAGGCTCTTCTGTCTGCCGGAGAGGCGACACTTCAGGATGTGCTCATACTTTTTAGGCAACTGCTTTTCCACTTCCCGTTTGGAGCGCCTCAGAATGAAAGGCTGAATCATCTAAAGGTAAGATTAAGTGGGTAATGCACAACAGTATGTAGAGGAGTTACACTCCAGAGCTATTGTTAGTATTAGTATACCAACCCTGTGCAGACGAATGACAAGTTTGTGACAGTAGTCCTGATTCTGGTCAGTGCCTGCCTTAACAGGGAAGTCAGAGTAGGGCCTTGTTATTCCTGGCATGAGGAAGTGGATCATCGTCCATAGCTCCTTTAGAGTATTCTGTAGTGGGGTATTGATGAGGAGGATCCGCTGCACACTGTACAATTCACAAGAGAAGAAGGGGAGAAAAAAATAAATAATCGGTTAACAGATTCAAGTGATTGTGAAAGAATGTCACAAGCTCAAAATGGCATCATCAGAAAAACAATGCTACTCACCTTTGAAGGGCAAATATGGTTTCCCAATGTTTTTCAGTCATATTTTTGATGAGTTGCACCTCATCCAGAACCAGGTGTCTCCACTTTTGCCTCAGAAAATGGTTGCGGTCCTTCATCAACAGCTTGTACGATGTTACACATACATGGAAGCTGTTTTCTTCACGCCACCACTGGGGAGCAGATCAGCCCAGATGATACGTTTCTTGATAAAGTGATCATATAGTTTTCATTACCACAAAAACACCTACCGTTCTCTGTGATTTACGCTCTCTCTCCGTTCCCAAATACAAGAGGATTTTAAGGCCAGGACACCAGCGCTTAAACTCCACTTCCCAGTTGAGCAATTTGCAAGTCCTAACCACAATGAGGTGGGGACCCCAAATACCTGTTGGAGAAAAAGAACATTTATTACATTAGATATGATACATTTGCAGAAACCATGCAAATAACAGCAATAGAAGCATACCCTCTTGGCCAGCTAAGTGAGCCATGTAAGCAACGGTTTGAACAGTTTTGCCAAGGCCTGTTTCATCAGCGAGGATACCATTTAGATGCTTCTTGTATAGGTTTACCAGCCAGTCAACACCAATTTGCTGATATTCTCGCAGTGCGCCGTGTAGTAGAAATGGTGCCGGAGTCAGAGTCTAGTCAAATAAAACAATGACAACATCAACCAAAAATATGTGAAATGATCCGTTCAACCTGTCTATGGGTCTTACCGAGGAAGTGGACTTGAGGGTACCCTTCGGCAGAAGAAGCTCGGTTGCAGCAGCCACCTCAGATATGTCCCTTGCAGCTTTCCCCTCAGAATTGCAAGAAGAGGTCTTGTCGGGACTACGAAACTGGTCCACAATAAGCAGAGAGTCTATGAGAACTGCCTCAGGTGGACTCCTTGCAGGACACGTTATTGCTGAAAATTACAGAGCAATAAATTTAGGAAGGAAGGAAGGACAAATAAATACATCTGCAAAAAGTGGCGGCATCTTCTGTTAAGGAAAGAATAATTCACAATTGTCAATGAAATACCTTGTAACTGCAGACAGAATAGAAACAGAGAGAAGACTACAATGCATGGATTAAAAAAGAAATCTCATCTATCCAAGACATTCTCCCATAAGCTTTGACTTTCCACTCATGCCAGATTCTACGTTATTTCAATGACCATTGTGTTTTTCCCCCCTTTTTTTTCGGTCCAAATGTGTAAAAAACAAACAGAACAAAAGAAACACATAAACAAAACATTTTTTCAGAGCACACTGGCACCTTCAGTCTCTTCATCATCCTGATTACTTGACGGACTTGGCTGAGGCCACTCAAAGCTGTCAGCATAGGCACCGGCATATTGCTTCCTCAAAGCATCCAGGGGCAACTCAGCTAAAAAATTACAAAAAAGTAATCAAGTAAGAAATACTGTATAGAATTTTGATATACAATGGCACCCTGACTCACAAGTTTAATTGCCATGATCATGCTCTTAACTCAAATCAACTCTATTGATGTGAATGGATGCCAAAGATGCATTCTGGCGTCTCCTAAAATAAATCGTCATACAAATTGTTGTTTCTATTTTAATACGATAGTGTATTGATGTGAATTGAAGTGGAACGGCTGAGAGTGATTTGTAGCTCTCCTACACAAAGGGATGTTTTTGGGACGAGAGTTACGACAGAAAAAAACGTCACATTTAAAGTAGTCTCAACATAAAACTGAGTTGGCTTCAAATAATTTTGATCGTACACGAATACTGACTCATATTGTGAGTGCTTTGTAAGGTGCACTAACATTAACACCAACATATATTGTACATTGTACACATTGGCTAAATTTACACTGCTGCTGGCCATGTCTTACGTTCCCAAATGTATGGTTTAAAGTTCAGTGACGTAAAAACAAAAAATGCTAATATCTTATACAGTAAACGTCTAACAGAGGGGGGTCTGGACAGAGAGGCATAGAGAGTAATTACCATCTTTGGCAAGCTCAACCAACTCTGTTTTGTAATCGGCTTCTCCCTCCGTAACTTCTTGTTCCTCTATTGTGCTCTCTTCATCTAGAACACACACAAAAAAGATATTCAGGAATTTTACATTAGGAATTTGCCCTTCACACCACGTTATTTCAATTAAAAAAAAAATTACAACTTGATTGTTTAAAACATACCCGCTTCAACACTCAAAGGTGAATTAGATTTTCTTTTTCTATACACACTGTGACGCTCCTACAAACAAAAATATAAACAAGATGTAAAATGTGATTTTTAGATGATCATATTTGTGTTAAAACAGAGAACATACCTCTTTATCAGGTGTCTCTCCAACAGAGTGACCTGGTACAAGAACAATTTCAGTTTGTATGATGTTTATTATGCTTTCTTGAGTATAGAAAAATAAAAAAAATGAACTGAATACGCCATACCTTTGACTGATGCTTTCTGTAAACTAAGCGCTCTAATCCTCTTTTCATTAATTTCAAAGTGAAGTTTAATTTCCACAACCTGACAAAAAGTGACGCATTAAAATTTTGGTAGGGATGTAATTGTGAGTGATGACTGATCATTACATTTCAGGAAGCATACCTGCTCAATGTTGGACCAAAAGAATTCCACTTCTCTGGCAATTGTGCCGGCAATGTGGCGAAGATGAAGTTCCCTTTCTTTATTTGACCTCTCTTCACTTTTCCTCTGCTCTTGATGGTAACGTGCACACGTGCGTGCCATCTGAAACAGAATCAAAAGATATTTTGACTTTCTATTTCAAATTCTGAAGTCTAGAGACTCTAACATTTCCCTCATACCTTCTTTGCAGCAGCTTCTTTCCATCTCCTCTCCTGGACAAAGTCAGCGGCCATCCACTGCATCTCCTCCAAGAGGTAGTCCCAATGGGACTTTGGACGAGAGGCCTCCACAACTTTGGGAAGCCTACTGGCTGACCACTGGCCATCCTTTCTTAGTTCAGAGATGCGTTGGTGCACTTGATTCTCCTAAGGATGAGGAGAGAAAATAATAAGTCAAATTTTTATTGTCATGATAATTTAAGACTTACCGTAATTTTCGGACTATAAGTCGCGGTTTTTTTTTCATAGTTTGGGTGGGGGGGGCGACTTATACTCAGGAGCGATTTATATACATATATATGGTTTTTTTTCACTTTTTTGGGCATTTTATGGCTGGTGCGACTTATACTCCGGTGCGACTTATAGTCCGAAAATTACGGTACTTAAAAAGTTCATTCAACCAGTCGTAACAAAAAAAATCTTTCTTCAATAACAATACAACACATCTCTATTTATACAGCACTTTCACAACAGCTGTTGCTGTAACAAAGCACTTTACGTAAGGTACAACAAAATAACAATACAACAGAATACATCACATGACTAGAAATGCCTTTAATCTGTTGCAGGCTTTAATGTACTTCTTAATGAAGACTTACAGCTTAACCAAATGCTATTAAAATTAACTAAATGGCTTTGCTTCCACTTTTTTCCCCTCAGTTATGGTGCTCATTCCAGTGTACTTACGGATATGTTATCGTGAAACCTACCAGTTTAGCTTGCTCAACTTGTTTATCTTGAGAAGCCTCCTGCGATGACTGCATGGTCGCGCTTTGACCAAAGCCGCTCGTTTTGATGCCGGAAAAACCATTGGTTCCTGCCAGTTTGGACTGGGTGCTTGGGTTTGTATTGGTAGCAGGAGGGCGCAGAGGACTTGTTGGTTGAGTGGTGGGAACACAATTAGAAGTCGGAACAGAAGTAGACGACATGGAGGAGAGCGATATTGAGTTGGTCATATTCCTTTGAATGGGTTGAGCTGACTCCGCACCAGGACGACCAAGAGTCACCGTCTACGGGGAAGGAAACAAATCTTAAGATTGCATCATGATTCAAAAGCGAACGCAAGTGCAAAGTGCATATGCATGTCTTCAGGCAGACTGACCGCTTGCCCTGAGGGTAGCATTGTCTGGTTTTGCTGCTGCTGGGGAGGCAACTGGATATGCAGACCTGACTGCATCTGATGTTGGAGCTGGGCCTGGAGTTGTGTGTGGGGATTTACTGATGCCATGATTGGGCCACCTGTCTGCACTTTCACCTGCGCTTGGAGCTGACCACCAGGTTGGACTGTGCTCTCCACAATCGGAGCCTGCTGGGACAGCGTCACTGGGGGGCCAGTCATAGGGAGGGCTCCTTGTGGCAATCTGCCTGGCAGCTGAGGGGGTGGCGTATGTAGGCTAGCTGCATTCTGCACTGGAGGTCCTTTGGATGGGTCATATTGTTGTTGATTCTGCTTCTGTCCTGCAATCTGGACCAGTTGCGGTGCAGGCGGCATCCCGCCTAGACACATTAAAAACAAATTATAGAACAAACAAGGGAGTGATGTAAAAAGAAACAAAGATGTTTGTATTTCCTTAGTGACCTGAAAATGTCTGCTCTTGCTAGAATATCGATTTGAATTGAATACTGGTGTTTGGCTTAGCTTTTCCTGAATAATAGAAGCCAATGGTGAATGAAATCATAATTTCATGTTTTTAATTGGAGCTCCTGAGAACAGCGCCAAATGAAATAGATGAACTTGATTGAACAGAAGTATACTACTTCCTGATGATAAACTAATACGGCAAAATGATTACAGAGGAAATGAAATTAATGTGGTCATCTACATGTCTCTCAAACAAAACATTACATAGATTAATGCAAAATCAAAATATTGCATTTCATGTTGAATATGGTACTTAAAATGTCAAAAACTATAGATGCAGAGAGATTTTGAAAGAGTAAAGATGTTTAAAAGGTAAAGGAAAATTACACACCAACAAAAAGACAGCGAAAGGAAAAGGGAAACTCAAAATACAAAGCAGATGCACAAAAACGGCATGTTTCACATGCATGAAAGCGATGTCATTCTAGCAGTACTCAAGGCATCTGAATGCCTCATATAGCAGCAAAGCACAGAGATGAGCGAAAAGACAAACACTGGGTTTTGCAGACAGCGGGCCTGAGCGGAGCTGTGCAATCTAAAGCAGCGCCTGCCTTACCTCCCTGCACGTCTCACCACCAACACCCGGCCCTGACACACCCACACCATCACAATCGCAAAAACCTGTCCGCTGAACACAAGTCCTCCATATGATTCCCCTCCTACTTAGACTGAGGGAAAGAAGCCAAGTCAGAACAAAATGCCATGAAGTAACATGAAGGGAAATCAACTCAATGTGACCATGAGAAACATGAAAAGGTTTCGGAAGGATGACTTCGAGACCTTGTTGATGCATGTACAACTGGAGAGTGAAAGACTTGGCAATGGGAAACCAAAAGACAGGGTGACATCAAATGGAGTCATTCAGAGGGCAAACCCACAAGAAAGTGTGCTCATTCCCACCAGGTTCCCACTTTCTTAGATCCAACTGCAGTTTAACCCACCCACCAAAAAAAAAAAAAGCCATCATCACATGACAGTCAGTCAAAAAACAAAATTAAAAAAAAAAAAGAGAAAGAAATGGATAACAAAGGATGGCCCAGAACACGACAAAAGGAAAATGAAAAGACAAGGCATCTTCCCAGTGTGTGATGACTATTCTTCACAGTTGGAAAATCTTCTTCCCATTTCATCCTGACAGAGTTGAGAGTTCAGAGTGTAGTAGAACTAAGCCTGCATTTCCTGAGGAAGGACTGCTGAGAAATCCAGCATCTGAAGGATCGGCTGAATGATGCTGCCCGAAGTTTATTTGTCAAAGGTGACCGTTTTGGCTCAGATACTTAAGTCTTCTTCATGTGTAGAAAGGGAATCATCCAGCGGCATGAGAAGAAGGGAGGGCCTCGTTGTAGCACCCCTACCTTGCGCAGTTGGCATAAGCTGTTGGAGTGGCACGCCAGGCGATCCTAAAGGAGCTACACCAGGATGCTGGAAAATCAGCCCATGGCGACCAACGTCAATCCGGGATCTTTTAGCCTGATCTGGGATTTAAAACACACAATACCCTCATAACGGGGGAAAACAAGTACTCTGCACAGGGCAATGACCTTCGGAAGACCTCACAGGCCAACTCGCCTTCCTCGAAGAAAATACTTCAACATAGAGCGCTAGTAGAGGATGCCAAATATCTAAAAGCAGAAGCAATTAAAGGGAGAAAAGAAAAAGAACAAAAACCAAAGCAAACGGGGGAAAATAGCGACAGACAGGAGTTTTGGATCCTCGCCCTACCTGCTTGCACCATCGCCTGTTGCCTCTTGAAGGCATCCATCTCAGCGGGGTTGGCAAGCGTGCCAGCTGGCCCTTGGAGACCCTGTCCCACGGGAAATTCAAGGGAGATGTCCTTGTTGGCTATCCATAATCCGTCGCAGACGATGTGTCACATAAGGATTGCATTTATTACCTGAAATTGCTGCTGGGCAGAGAACGCTGCAGACACATTGGGAGGAAGCTGTGTTGCTATGGCAACAGGTGTCACTGCTTGGCCATCTTTTCCTGTGCCAACTTTTACCTGAGAGAAGCAAAAAGTTTTAAAGGAGCGCTATTCAAGGAAAGAAAGAAAAGGTTAGCAGTCAAAGCTGGCTAACGCATTACCTCATCGTTGATAACCTTAGATTGTTCCTCCTCTTCCTCCTCCTCTTCTAGATCCAAGTCGTTCTGTCTTAAGTAAGTATATAAAGGAACACAAGGCTTCTTTTTGAAAGCCAAGTAGTCCATCATGTTTCCTTGAAGATGCTGAAGAAAGAAGAGTTCTATGAGGTATTCCTTGAACACCTCCTTTAAACTGTCCATCTTCTTGGCATGGTGCTCTAAGCACTGTTTGCGTAGCTGGGCAATCTCTGGAGTAGAAGGAGGAATCTCCTCTAACCTCTTTGGAACCAGTTTTTTAACAGTGCCTACTGCAGTGTTGGTCGCCGCAAGTGGATTGTTGGTATTTGCTTGGGAGGGGCTGGTGAGTGAGGGGCTGGAGGATGGGAGGGTGGAAGGGATCGTAAAAGATGCCGTGGGTGAGGATCCAACCGCAGCAACTACTCCCTGTGAAATCTTATCAAATATCACAGGGCGTGCGAGCTTTCCTTGTATGATGCTGCTGATCTGTGGAGGTAGGTTAGAAGTGGTAATGTGTCCAGGGCTGCCCAAAGTGGAGAGAGCAGTACTGGTAGCCACGGGACTTTGAGGTCCAAGATGGTGAATGGTGCCTCCGGTCTGTGAGTGAGGCTGAGAAAGACGGCGTTCCCTAACTGAACCTGGTGCACCTGGTGAAGACAGTTGAATTGGACCAGGTGTCCCCTGTGTGATCTGGGCCAGCGCTGTGCCATCCTGGTATACAAAATGACCCGTTCCCGATGGACTGCCTAAACTGATTTGACGCACTACCATACCTGCCTCAACAAACCGTGTCGGGCTCTGCCCGCACACACCAAGGGCAGCTGAGGGGGCTCCAGGCCTTGTGACGCCTTGCAGTGAGACTGGGCTATGCTGGGTGGGACTTTGCGGCTGCATGGGTTGGGGTAAAGGCGACGTGACCTGGATGTAGGATGACGGCGCATGCTCAAACCTCCATTGTGGTGTCGTATGCTGGAAGCCGGGGGACGCCGGGTTTTGCAGGGGAAGCGAAGTTAGGGTGATCTGCTGGTTGCCAGTCACCATTTGTCCCACATTTTGTAAAGTGATGTTCATGTTCTGACCAGTCACTGGGCTGCGACTCATGATTATCTGATAATTGGGAGATTGGGGAGCTGATGGGCTGGCAGCAGAAGAAAACGTGGTCACGGGTGACTGAGGGTGAGCAACAGTAGTTTGTTGCTGTGAAGCTGCCATGGTTGCTTGCTGCTGATGATCCTCAGCTTCTGAGGCACTGACAGACTTGGGTCTTTGGAGTTGTCGTTGAATATTCTGCGACCCACTTCCATGGTGCATTGCGTGACACTCTTACACTACCTCTCTCAATCTGTCGAGAAAGGTAGGGAAAAGAATCAGAAAACTCAAAAATGTACATTTGAAGGATTTTATGTTGTTCCGATGTAAATGTCAGATTATATTCATGACAATTTAGCTTTTAAAATGGAATTATGTGCTTAATATTAGTAAATCTTGAAAGCGTTGTTGTAACCAGAATACTGTGCTGCACGTCTTCAACAGCATCCAACATACTGTATTACATCAAATACCGACAGTTCATTTGAGTCTCATTGAAAGTAGATTTTGCGTGAAAGGTGAAACTTGTTGCCTCGATAAATCCACTTATACTGTAGGCCCCACAATTTAATAACTGCAATAAACTTGCATAGGAGAGATATGAAATAACGTTATATGTATGTATATATATTTTTATTTTACTTGCAATAGCCAATAATGCATTTAAATTTCCATGATAAGTCACCATAGGCTGGACACAATATTGATTCGGAATACTAACAATGTCAGAGTTAAGTGTCCTACGGTAGATCTTCTGTCAAAATAACGAAATCGCTCAGGGGCGTAACGTTAGCGCTAGCCACCCGGCGAACACTTCATGTACTTCTATTATTAAACCTGCATGTCTGCCAACTCTGATAGTAAAGATTCAACGATAGTTATAATATCTACACTATATACACTGTACATAATGTATGGCCAGACCTGGTACAATGCTATTTCTGCCCACACAAATACCCTCGCTACGGTGAGCGAGCTAGCAAAAGCTAAGAGTATTAGCTTGTTATTGCTAGAAGGCCAACATTTACGAAGAATATATTAAACCGTATATGCTACATTACTTACATGTTACGGGTCTTCTTTCGTCGTTTAATATTACCTACGTCATTTTATAACAAGACTGATGTAGTAACAAACATTATACGGCGTATATGAATGTAACAATATTGCTAACGGATATTCAATGTTGGAAGCTAATTTCATTGAGCAACATGGCGACCGGAGTGACCCATGGCTTAACCCGGTTGTAGTTCCGTTGTACAGGAAGTTGAGGGCGAGAATAATTTGCCGTTGTTTATATTTTATATACATTTTGTGCACGTATTTTAAGGTATTTTTTTTTTTTTTTTAAATAAATAGCGAATAATGTTTGTGTTTGCCATCGCATCACGCATGGGATTCGGGCGTTTTTGATTATTCAAAACACCGGAGAGGTACCAAATGATGGGAGCTTGTGCCCATGACATTGTATATTATGTTAATTAAACGTGACGTGAGTGAATCAAAATTGTGTTTGGCGTTTCCCCTCAGTAAATCGTTACAAATTTAGAGTGATTACAAGCTTTAACAGCTTGCTTTTACGAAGCTGACACACCATTCAAAAACAGTAGAAATATAAAACAACTCAAATGCGTCTTTATTCTTCACACGTTTTGCACAAGAATCATACACCACTACATTAACTTATCAGCAAAGTATTTTTCTACACAGTACGTACATCTATAAAGTCAAACTCTAATGAAAATTTACACATACAAAAATATGTGCCATGCACCAAATCTAAACATAACATTACCACTTGCATAACAATAAAAGTAACAATGTATCATTCTCATTTTCAATTAAAATTGTTCTAAATGTTATCAGACACATCAGGTGACAATCCCACTTGAACAAGGCACCGTTATAATAGTTGGTCATTCAGCATTTTTCCACTCCTGTCTGTCAGTTAACTTTAGAGTAAACACCCCAAATCATAACTTTAGTTTCAAGTATGACCTAAAATCAGACAAATCTATGTGCAAAACACACATAAACAAAAGATACGTAACAAGTAATGAGCGTAGCATCGGTCTCATCAAACAAATCATTGTTACAAATTCTCACTTCAAGATCAGATTCAAGAAAGTCCAGTCTTGTGTGCACATGTCAAGATTTTAGATGCTGGACTGTGTGCTTGGAGCAGGCACTCCAGTGGTCATTCCCTTGAAAAAAATAAAAGTGCTCGTGGATGTCAACGGGAGAATCTATCCTCTACATTGCAATGAGGTGAATGAGGAATGACAACACGGGTTCTGTGAAGGCAGTACTACAACACTGGCACTGCTATGTTTGCAGAGCAGAGATGCGTCGTTCGATACACTGCTTGCCTGGGAAAACAGATAACGCCATTGTAATAACAATAAGGCCCAGCATCAATGGCTTACTGAAAAAGTAACATTGCAATGAAGAGAACATATGATCTTGTTTGTACATACATCGTTCAATATTGTCAATGTCCTTTTCCTCCGTGATGAATCGGGACAAACCCTCCAGAAGCAGAAGAGCTTTATGGTATCGCTGGACTACTTCTATATTACAATGGAACATCTCATCTAAAGCTGCAGATTGTACCTGAAAGCAATTTTAAACACAACAAGGCTGAAACAGTGATGCAAAATGAGCGGTACATGCTGCACATCATGTGGGAGTGAGAGGGGATCTCACCATCTGCACAGTGTGGCAATAGATGAGCTTCTCTGCTGTGAGTCCATTGAAGCGATCCATTAGCTTCTGCTTGTCCGTCAAAAATGTTTGCAGCCGATCACTCATGGAGCGACAGCATGCAATGCAGCTCTTGTACAACTCATTCAACTTCTTGATCACTAAATTCAGGAAAAACACAATATTACAACATTATTATTATGAGCAGGCTCAATGACATATTCTTACATGACTTTATGTCGAACACATAAAGGAAGCTATTGACACAGATGTAATGATTGTCACAACACCAAAGGTAATTTCACCTTGTTTGACTGTGGATGAAGGAAGCAGTCGACCTTGCTGAATATTTTCTTTGGCATTATGCAGAGCCGCGGACAGAGTCTCTACTGCTTTCATATACAACAGTAACTGTTCTGCACAGCTACAAGGAGAACATGACACCAGAAAGCATGCTCAGTTAAATGCCAGGAGAAGAGTGTATTACGAAAATGGTCAAATAAATTTGCTGACCTCCAGTCTCGACTTAAGAGGCTGATTTGGTCTGTCAACAGACTGTGTTCTAGAAAGGAAACCTCGGGGCTGCTAATGGCATCCAGAACCGGGTCCTTCGAAGAAGCCAATTCCATGATACAGTGCACAAAAGCCAATATGAACTGGAGGTCACCCAGGGCATCTGTATGGACCTGCTGTGGAATAATCAAATGCATAAAGGTTTGTGACTAAAGAAAGTTCAGTTGCATGGTCAGTTACCTCGGTGACATAATAACTCGCAGCCTTTCACCAAATATTCACCAAAGGGATGTATACCTCCATCAATGTATCTTCGGGGAGCTCAGGAGGATGAAAGGCCAAACTGCAGTGCGGAGTAACATCCATAGATTCAGTCTCATTGCTTTTACAGCTTCTTTGATAACGAAGGGGACTGTTGAGCAACAAGGCTGTGGTAATGCAGTTGGGTGAGCCTGCATTAAAAAGTACACAGCTCAAGCGATAAATAGTTTGTAATTGGTATAAGGTTTTTGTTAACAGATTACTTTACAATACTTGGACAAATGCATTACAATCAGGAGCTAGTATTTTATGTTTAATGGTGACTGAGTTCCAAATATGATATGTAAACAGTGGTAAATTGAGGTAATGTTTCCTATTGAAATAAATGATAATACAATAAATCCATTCCAGCTCCAAAACTAAATTATACTGACCTTTTTATATAGTGTGTGGTTAAAAAAAGATATAATGCCTTATAAAGATAATAAAACACACTATAATAAAGAAATAAAAACAAAAAGGGGAGAAGGCCTATAAGCTCTTCCACTCAAAAAGAGTCTTTTTCCATAATAACATGGGACAATTCTGATTAATTTATTTTTAAATTTTTATAATGTTTTCTTTTCTGATTCATTAGTTAATTTTGGCATATCAACATGCCAAGACCATTCCTATACTGAAAATAGTACCGCAATTTAGGTACTAATTTCTATGAATATTTTGTAGGTAACCCAAACTGTTGCCTACATTATTAGCTCACGATATGTGACACTGGGGCCTTTTCAATCATTTCTATTCTGGGCATCTTTGTTTTGATGATTAACCTTGTTGGAGGCCAACCAACTATAGGGAAAATTATACAAATATCCATGGCAAAAAGCCAAATTACATTCACTCATCAATTACCTGACAGCATCCTTGGGAACATAGTGTCAGGAGGAGTGTTTCCAATAGCAGGAGAACCCAAGGAGAAGACTGCAGTTGGTGAGCTCCCCGATGAAGCAAGTACTGCGTGACAGCCAGTAAGTGGTGCTATAAGTTCGAATAAGTCAAGTGTAAAGGACAAAACTGCCACACACCAACAAGTAATTCTTGGACATACTATTGTGGTCTGTGCCTGGACTATACTACAACGACGGAAAATTTCTGGTTGAATTAAAATTAAGGCGACTACTACCTGCGATATCCATGGTCTTTTCATAGCAGAGACTTTCATTACTTCTCGGTTCAAGAAGTTGAGCTCCAAATGCAGCTTTAAGCAAAATGCCAGACAGTCTGCCAATGTTCTGTGATCTGGACATTCAATATACACAGAAAGTTAATGAAGCAAACATTTAATGATTTATTAAATCAAATAATCTCACTCTTCTAACTATTGGCACCACAACAATAACAACTTGTTCTGACCTTTTAAATTGCCCATTTTTGTTGGAGGATTTATTGCCATGGTTGGTGCGGGAAGCTGTTGCAAGAGTTGGACTCTGCGCGTCTGACATGGTCCTGCATGAATTATCCTGCAACAAAAGTTTTCAAAAACAAACAAACAAACAAACAAACAAACAAAGAAATAAATACTAGCAGGAAACACAGAACATCCCAGCATAAACTGAATGATTATGTGAGCGAGAGAGACTGACCTTGTTGCTGGGACTCTCCATCTTGTCAGGGGACTCCATGGGCCATCCAGTTCTTGTACTAATAGGTAGAGTCTGATCTGAAGTCCTTGGGGTACTTCCCACTAGATTACAGAAAATGGGATCACGCTACAATGCCTATATGCAGTATACTGTTCTGTACATCATGGTCAATTGATCATCTGTTGAGTTTGGCTGTGACACATTGTATTCGTACCACGAGGCGAGGACTGAGGTGCCTGGGCCCCTCTGCTAGTTGGACTTGAGGAGTATGGGACAGGACAGGAATCATTAGATCCGCGTCGTGAGGAACATTCACTCGAGCCAGCATAACAGAGTCGGCCCCTGGAGGATGTATGAAACAGTCACACAGAAAATCATGTGAGTTATGTGTAGAGAGAGATAAGAAATAGAAGTGCCTCTATACCTGGTGGAGTCTTGTGAGCCTGAAGGTTGCAGATTCTGCTCCATTCGCCGGTAGTTATGGATCTGAGTTGGGACTGGAATAGGCTCTGAATGGCTGCGGTCAGACACAGCAGGCTTCCTGTATGGATGAAAACGTGCCAAAATACAGAACAGTAAAATACATAATATAGTACGCGACAGAACCAGCCGAGTGGCTGAAGAATAACTCATTCCGTCTTAGGCTAACAAAACCTATCCCAGACTGTCTTACCCAGGAGGCTTGGAGTGACACTGAAGCAAAGGAGAGCAGGGAGATGTCCTGCCAATTGATTCAAGATCTCTCTCTGTTCTAGGTGGGCTTCTCCTGAGAAGATATCAAAAGTATTTTACCATCCCTCAGTGCATCTCAGTGCTGTGAATTATTTCTGTTCTGCATGTTTCATCGTTTAATATGTCCCCAAAATAAAACAAATTAGGGATGGTCGGCCACCCTCTTGTGCCCATTTTATCGGTAACCAAAGGCATACATGTCTGACAGATGTCCATTAAGATGCCATTTCTGTAAATATATGATATTGATTATGCAATGTGAAAGAAAATATAGGTCTTTCTTTGTAATTATCCGTCATTATATTTTTTTGAGTGGGTACTACTGGTATCGATACTTGGTATCGGTATTGGTCAAAACTCGAGTTGAGTACTGGTATCGGTCTGAGAGAAGACGTATTGAACATCACAAAAATTAATGGATGAATCAAAGTTTCTGTGTGGCCTGCTAACTCTTCACAGTCAATATACATTCCCACAGCAAGTCAGTTGAATATAATATTCAAAACTCACCCAGTGTATATCAGGCAACTTTCAATGGGCGATGCACTGTCCTCCTCACACGTGTACTCACCTGCGATGCAGTGAAATAATACATCAATATGGTAAGTTGTAAATGAATTGTTGTGTGATATGCGAGTTGGTGCATGAGTGCAATTCTTACCGGGAGACTCAGGATGTACCATAACATAGTCTTCTGGAAAAGACAAACTGTCCCTGCTTCCTCTTCTGGTTAGTTCTTTCGAATGGAAGACAACGGTGTCTGACACAGGAGAGTTTTTCAATTTGGCCTGATGGCGATATTTCTCTTCATTGGAAAGCTAAGAACAAAGTGATTTAATTGAAAAACCAAATTTACACAATACATGGTAGTTAAACTTTCAAAAGGACATGAGAGGCACCCACCTGAGGAGAGGCTGGATGGGATGTGGAGGAGCTGCTAGAAGAGCTCCCTGAGGCAGAACTAGGATAGAAGCGCATCGGTGTTGGAGAGCCTGTTCAAAAAGAGGGTGCTTGTCTTTAGATTTTGTGAAAACAGTAGTGGATATTATGTACTCAACCAAAGGACATCGCGTACATACATTTTCTAGAGGCTGAGCTAGTCTCCAGGAAAGGATGATAGAAAAACTCATCTGCAAAAGAAAATAGGAAGGGACACGTTTAGCTACGACATAGAGCATATAAATTAAGAGATATGTTTTTGTAACAAATGGCAGTGGGTTTAAAATGAGTCTTGCTCAGAACTTGTAAATAATCATCCTGAAATAAAATAATGATGAAAAACCACAACATTTTAAAAAGGCAGATGTTTACCAAAGCTGATCCTATCCTTGTGGTTTCTCTGAAGAAGTCCCAACAGTAGCTGTCTGAGGTTACTTGAAGTCTCCTTTGGGATGCTGAGGAAAAGACAAAGATTTCCTTTTTATACAAACCTAGATGGTGATATACTATGGCATAAATAGTATACATAAGAAAACGGAGTTCAGGTGCATAAGACATCATTTAGAGCTTCTCTATGTGTTGCATTACTATTAAAAAAGAAAAAAAGGCCAGAGGGAATACGTGAATTCATTGACTAACTCGTCGAACGATTGCATTCTGTTTATTCAAGGAGTGATGTGTGCCTTTCCAGAGCCTTATTGAGTTACAGTATTTTATGCAACAGTGTGTTCACAATGTGTGCACTTGTGTGTTAAAGGTCACATGTTTTTTGATTTTAAACGTGAGCCGTAAAATGTGTCATTTTCTGGCTAATTTATAGCTTCAGGACAAAATCCTAGCTATAGTCTTTGCAGGCTGCGTGTGCGTGCGAGTGTGCGTCCGTGCGTGTTTATGCAGGCGGCGCTTTGTGGGTCACATGGAAAATGATAGCAGTGCAGGCCACTTGCTGGCAGCTCCAAGTAGGTTATATATAGAACGCGCCAAGAAAACAACCGACCTTGCCTTCTAACACATTTGGCTAGCTTATGATTGGCTTTTTTATAGTAAAGCCAAACAGCCAAAAACTTGTAAAGTCAAGGATGACATGGCCAAAAAAGCTGAATTTGTGCTCCCCGAGACAGCTCTGTAGAGTTCTTTTAAAATATTTTTGAAACACCCCATGCGGTTGGTTTTATGTATGTTTGCATGTACAGTTGATATTGTGTTAGGTCCAAAAGGTGCACCAACCTTGGTACAAGGGTCCTGTTGCATTCATAGAAGAGGCGGAGCTCCTGTGGTGTGTTTGCCTTTACAATAAGAAAACTGCATTAACAAGAGAGCATTCAAACACACAAGCACTCGAAATCATGGTCACATGTAAAACTGCACTCTCACTGCAACATTTGCCTGTGTTGTGTGTGAATAGTAAAAAGCTCGATTCAAACATTACAGTGTGACATGTAGTCGACACATTAAGTACTTATGTATGATAATTCACTTGAGGAAAGTCTCATGTTTGATGCTGCTTGATAAATAAACATCCCCCCTGTCATTAGATAGCGTTATCATTGTTTGTAGTTTTGCTGATCTGCCAAAAAGAAGCACTTTCCTGGAAAAATAATCTTTATAAACCAGGAAGGTTAGTTCAACTGTGTAACAATCAAACAAAAAGCCATTGCCGTCCTCCTGATCATAAAAAAAGGGGAAGCAATCCACAAATAGGGTTGTGTAACAATATTTCCTCGAAACTCACAACCACTTGTGCGTGCCCGCCACCATGTAAACAAGGATTCAGTTTTTTTCACTTCACCAAGGAGGGTGCCAGGCAGCTGACGTGTGATATATCACATTTCTGTTTTGAACCATGTTTTGAATTGACAATTACAAGAACATTCTTTCTAGGAACAGTGCGTTGCTCAAACCACATTCATGAGGTGTTTTGCAACAGACTCCAGCAAATGCTGTTTCAAAACATACACAAGAGACTCACGTTAACATGCCTGCACAAGCCCACGTCACGTCCAGTATGATTTTTGCTGGTGTTACTCACATGAAATGGTGCCTTCCCAGTTAGACACTGGTAGATAATGGTGCCTATGCTCCACAGATCAGCTTTGGCATCATAACTGTGGGACATGATAACCTCGGGGGCCTGTGTCAAGAAACACTGAGTATCTCATTGCCATTACAACACTTGGGCACAGGACACAAAGCAAAGGCCTTAACAACTCACCATGTACATGGGTGAGCCACACAGTGTTGCTGCCATAGTGTTTGTCTGAAGATAACGCGCAAAGCCAAAATCAGCTGTGAGGGACCATAAAAAAAACATTAAACAAATGCAGCTAGACAGTATGATGCATTTTCTTCTACTATACATCTCTGTTGAGTTTTTACCTATCTTAACGCTCGTGTTAATGGAACTGGACCTCCTGCCCTTCGGGTGGCAGAGCAAGATGTTCTGGGGTTTCAGGTCTCTGTGCAGGATGCCTTTGCTCTGTAGAACCTTCATGGCCTGAGCAATCTGCTGAAAGAAAACTCGGATTGTATCCTCGCTTAACGTCCCCTTAGCTGTGGGTAAGAGCAAGGAAAATGTATATTTACATAAATGACCGAGACAGCGGAATGCATTACAATTAAACAGCATTCCATCAAGTGTACGGAAAGTCTGGAAATATATTTGAAGCATTTATAAACGTCCAGTCCAATTGAAGCTTTTCAAGCACTTTCTAGATCAAAGAGCAAGCTTTTCTAGCACCTTGGAGTATTGATGAATTACCTATTATCAGTAAATTTAAGTGATTAACCAACAACAAATCAATTATCAAATTAATCAACAACTATTCTAATAATCGAGTTATCGGATGGCAGGAGATGGCAGTGTGACCTGTTCTGAGAAGTGTTCTAGTGACTCAGACGCTTAGATAGAAAGTATCACACACCTGACAATATTTCATTTCATAAGTTTGTTTACATATACAAGGGCAGATGCCAGGATGATTGCAACATTGAGACAGAACTCCGATCATCACATGAACATTACACTTTGTGGAAGAGAATTTGGCAGCAGTGTTTTTCCACCAGAGGACTAGGATAAGTGTGTGACAGATGGGTGAGGTCACATGGGTACTCTGTAAGCAGGCCGCAAATAACTGGCAATGCCCCCTAGCAGGGACACAAAACAGTCAAGTCTACAAAACAGGAGACGCTGACAGAATTACACTCGCACTTTAAATTAGCGTTCAAACTGACTGGCTAAATTTAATAAATGAAAAATCAACTCAGCAGTGTCAATGTGTATCTTTGAAACCTGAGGAAGGGCACCATTTTAGTAAGTAATGTTCATTGGTCATTCGCAGAATTTAAATGTGGTGGAAATCACGTGGCACATGACAAAGCTACGGCATGAATAAGAATCTATAAATAATTAATGGCCAGTTACGGTTTCTACTCAAATTACCTCATTACAAGGCAAATTTGGGGGTTTAAGTGCAACTATATGGGGATGAGCGATATTTTTTTCGACTGAACTTGTGGGAACGTTTATTCCTCAACCTCTAGACCAAAACAGCAAAGCCTCTTAAGGCCACACAGACTAGCAGGTAACATCAGAGTAATCGAAGCAATAGTAACATATGTAACAGAATAGTAATGAGAATACCTGGCTGAAAAAAAAAAAGCACGATATAAGCTGCATGAGAACACTTACATTGAAGGTACTCAGCCAGGTCACCTCCATTGCAATACTGTAAAGACAAGAGATGTTGTAGTAAAATAATGTAATAATGCAGCCATAACAGGTAATGTATTTTCTTTTACCACATTTATACATACCTCCATGACGAGATACACACAACCACCTATTTCCTGTGGATGAAAACAAATACAAAAATGATTATTGATTTTACAGCTTTTATTTAATACTTACACCAACAATTCATTCACCAACAATGCAAGCAGTACAGAGACCACGTTTACAGTTTTGGACCGACAGGTGTCTGAACCCATTAACCCACTCACCCCCTCCCCGCGTCCTGCAAACCCATTACCACTTCTGTTCAGTGACACTGAAAAAGTCACACGTGAGGTGAAATTGTGAGATGGAGCAAAGTGCAAGGGTTACAAGTATAAGGTGTCAGTCTAGCGAACATGGAGGATAGGTGAAGTGTGTGTGTGTGTGTGTGGGGGGGGGGGGGGGGGGGGTACCTTTACTTTGTCATTTGTGACACCAACACAAAGCTAAATGGAAAATCCAGCGCAATGAAACAATGTCTTAAATTATGTCTTAAATTATTAAACTTGTAGAAGATCAGTTTAATAACTGGTGATTGACTTCTTAAAAAATGTTTTGCAGCCTCACTCGGAGTGTAAAAGCTTAAGACATGCGAGTGTGCATCTGGTGCAAGCTGATGCTTTCGAACCCATTGTTTAACTGTCCATCTGCCACAAATAGGAGATTAGTTCACAGCTTTGTGGTTGTCTGGCAGGTGACAGCAAGGCAAGCAGCTATTCATTGACACAAACTACTAAATGCTAATAATAACTTCAATAATCCTAGATTTTATTTATGACCATTTCGGAGCTGGGGCTTGCTTTAAATAATATTATTATTTTTTATGGCTTACTGCATGTACAAAGTGAAAATGCAGTATTCAACTTCTAGATGCCTGAAAGCTTCCAAAAGGAACTAGACAATATACAGTTGTTTGTACAGTTGCTCTCAATATTTCATCAAACTATAACTACATGGGATAAAATGGTAAAAAAATCAAACCCACCTGATAGTCTAGTAGTCTGACTATATTCTCATCCTTGAGTTCCTGGAGGTAAAAACACCCAAAGAGGACATGAAACTGATTTAAAAACCACAACAACAACAACAACAGTTCATTGTCTTGGGTTTGTTATAATCAAGCAGTTGCAGTACAAGTTGATTTCTAAATGGATATGAAACCAAATGAAAATGTTATTATCACTCTCAGCAAGATTTTCTTCAAAGAACATCGAAGGTGATGTCATTGACACAATAAGCAAGATGATGCGCATTCTTTGGCATTTCCAGATGTTGCTCAGACCTTATATAGATTGTTTTGAGATTCACAGTTCTCTTATTTTGCATTTTAGAAGGCGAAACAATCTCCGGACACACCATACACAATTCTTAGTTACCTTTAATATTTTGATTTCTTTCCCAAGTAGAGAATGGGATTTAGCCAGGTTTTTCTTGTTGATGCACTTGACAGCCACTTCCCACTCATGTTTCTGGACAAACAAAACAACGTATTAGATACGATGTTCAATCAGATAAATGTCGAAACTCACTGACATCAGTTACCTCCTTATGTCGTCCTTTGAACACAACCGCAAAGGCACCGTGACCAATCAGGTCTTTCCTGCTGAACTCAAACTTCCCAACAGACTCCATGAGGTCCCTTGTGCGTGTCCTATCCAGGCTGGCTTGGGAGGTTGAATTACCGAGGCAAGCACACACGCAGCGCCACAAAACCTTCACTGGACGCGGTGAATCCCATTTTAAAGTCCAATTGTAGAATCCTCACACAGCGTTAGCATTATTATTGAAGACAATGTCGACGACGAACGAAAAACGTTGCTGTCACTTGACAAAAACAAAAACAACAAAAAGTAAAACACGTGCCACAGGATGTAAACAAAGATATGTAACCAGATATTTTTCTTTTAATGTTTCAAACGATTTCCTCCGAATGGTCCAGTTCACAAAACTAAAGAGACGTGTTAATAAAGTGAACCGTCTGTATTCAGCCAGATATCATATATTTACTTTTTTGGCGTCCTCCTCACCTTTTATCGCTGTCACTCATGTTACCAATGAGCATGCGCACCAGCAACAGCTGTTTGGCGGAGTTGCCTTCAATGACACCTTGTAAATTGGTGTTTCACAAATATCGACAACTAACTGCTGATTGTTAAGGGCAACTTGATCAAACTATAACAAAAATCAGAATACTGTTAATTATTACCATTTTGTTGGTCATAGAATAAGGCACAGTTTTCTT
Source organism: Syngnathus acus (assembly GCF_901709675.1). Taxonomy (NCBI): domain Eukaryota; kingdom Metazoa; phylum Chordata; class Actinopteri; order Syngnathiformes; family Syngnathidae; genus Syngnathus; species Syngnathus acus. The sequence continues at coordinate 12,041,410 of NC_051094.1, read as the reverse complement.
TTCTCAAACATTTTTAATAAAGATAGTTGAACGCACAAACCATAGTACCATCATTTAAAAAACAATGAAGGTCACAAACAAAATTGAATGACAATGATAATCAAATCTGACATGTGAGTGTTTGCTTAGAGATTTACAGTCAAATCCGTTATTTTTATTCTGTTGTTGGTACAGTGTTGATACAGATTAATGACATGTACATGTCATCTCCTGTCATTCTCACAGTTATGAACAAAAAAAAACAATCCTGCTATTATGTTGTAGACATCCACCGATAGGATGCCTATCCCAACATTGGTCGAGAGGCGGGTACACCCTGAACGGTTTCTCCAGCCACTCGCAGGGCACAAATAGGCAAATACTCACACCTATGGACAATTCAGACTACTCCATCAACCCACTATGCATATTTTTAGAATGTGGGAGGAAACCAGAATAACCCAGGCAGGAACAGAGAGAACATGCAAACTCCACATACCCCATAACCTTTGAACTGTCAGGTGGATGTGCTAACCTGTCATCCACAGTTCCACCCATTGTACATAGCATTTCAATTTCAACACAGAACGTATGAAATATCGCCCTAGAAATAGGTCAGAACTTTGTAAAACTTCACAGAAACGTGTCCAAAACACACAATCATTCATTATTCTTAAGAGAACATTCCATACTGCATCTTGCCAAGATGTGAGGTATTGCTAATACCAATCAGCTCATTTCAAGAATGCAAACAAAAGATGCATAGACAGGATTTCTGTTGAGCTGTTACACATCGTAAAGGACATGACACAGATCTTCCAATCACAAAATAAATATATCATTCATGACATGTAATTCATTTTACTGCAGAGTCGTGGTGTGTTATTTTACAGTTGACTGTGTTGTAACATCTCCAAAAGTGACATGTTATTATTGTTTTGAAGGTAGCTAAGTACAAAGTTAATTAGGTCACTTTCCCTGTTGTCGTCTCACTAAGGTAAGGCATTTCAAAGCAGGAGATCTTATTCTGCAAGAAACTGGAAATAAACTTGAGCCAAATAAACTGCTGTGAACATATAGACAAGTCTACATATAAATATAGACACTCTGCTGCGCAGAGTATCCGAGTCAGAAACTGAATAATGCTGTATCACTGAAACCTCACTGAACCCGATCGGCGGGAACACAATGTCATTAAAGAGACACTCCTAAGGCGAGTCGATTTGTCTTTAAAGGTGGAGCTACACATCATCCCACTTGGCATTCCTTTCACTTGACTGAGGTGGGTGTTGATCATATGAACTAGCGTGGAAATACTCAGGTCATTGCATGTCATTCTCGACAAGTGTCCACGCATGGACAAGGCGGTGGTCTACACTGCCGAGAGGTCAATACGATTGGCCGAGTTGGTGCTTTTGTCCCATGTGTTCATCTTAGTGGGGGATACACCCTCCTTGTTTCCATTCATCTACAAGAGAGAAACGTGGGAGAGTATTTAGCTCAAGTAGTAGTTAACAGTTGCACAGCTGTTGCACGCAAGGTCTCACAATGTCAGAGTTGAAGGGCTTCACGTTGACGTTTCGCATAGAGCTGCTGGTGAGAGACCACACTTTGGTCTTGTGTTTGAAAGCAGCCCTGACCTACAGAGAGAGGAAACAACATTACACCATTGGACATTCTGGCCAAATTCAATATTGCTTGAGGGTGTGTGGAGATTTGCCTCCCACGAGGCTGAACAAAAGAAAACACAAAAAATGACCAAAACATTTCACATATTAGGCAACATACCTCAGAGTTAAGGAGACAATGAAACAAAAAGACAAAGAAACCCTACAAAGGAAGGAGAATGTAGTCACTTTAGGAGGATTTTTAACTTTAAAACTTTGGGGGAAAGTTAAGCGATTTACCTGCAAAGAGTTGAAAATTGCAAATATATAAAGGAATGGCAAAGAGTGCGTGTTGACAGCCAAAACTCCAAAGATCCAGGAAATGCCAAGTATAGGTAGAAGCACTGCCACAGCCTTTGCAGTCAGCCTTAAAGGACAAACCACATTTTTAGTTCGTAGTTTGATAATAACTACAGAAAATCCCGATGGAGAACAGAGTCACACTCACTTGACTGCATTGGCATCCCCATGAACTTTGTAATTCTCTCCACTGATACGAGATATTATTCTGGTAACCGAGATCAAAATTCCAACATTTACCTGGTAATCAGAAAGGAAACAACAAGTGAGATTAAGAAACACTATATAAGGAAAGAAAATGACAACTGGTTTCTACTAGCTGGGCTAGACAAGATTTTTACAACAAATTTAGATTCCAGATGAAAAAAAAAAACATGTAAATGACTTACTTACCACAATGACACACAGAGCGGGTGCCACAAAGGCCCAGATGGCTCCATTTTTCAGGGACAGCCAGCAGCTGAGAAAGCAATGGCAGAGGAAACCTGGCATGTTATGTTGCCTTGTTATATGTTATTATTTTAGAGTGTTTCTGTGTAAGAAGCAATTTTTCAACAGCCTTCAAATGATGATGATGCAATGCCACTAAGTCACGATGGAGTATTTAATTAAATTCTGTGTTATTCAGTGACGTTTGTTTTTCCATCTTACATGCAAATTACACTTACTTGTCAACCTCGCCATAACTGCCCAAAGCTGATGTCATTGATACCACACAGATCACCAGTGGAGAGCCTAGTAAAAAAAAAAAAGTAAAATATACCTTTAACTGTTTAAAAAATTCTGATACATGTATCGCAGGATCATTAAGTCTAGATTTAAAAAAATATATGATCAGGATTGACAGTTATTTGGCAAATACATAACTATAATGTTCCTTAACACTGTTCATATTATTCTTTCCCTGCACAGGACTATTGTATTGATAGTCATAAACTTTATAGCTACTAAAATATATTTCAATACAAATGTACTGTGTTGTTGTGTATTTTCCAGGAACTATTTCCAGTTACTGATTAATACACATCATGGTGATGACACAGAATTGTATTTAGATTGGCACAATAAGTTCTAATTCCAAAATTATTAACTAGTTAACAGGCACTATGACCCTATTGATTGTTATGTCATCGAAGATAATGCCCAACATAGTAACTGTTACTCATTGTCAGGCTCAAAGGTTCTTTTGTACAGTACACCAGGTTCAAACAATAGCACTAGAAGTAGATAAAAACTCCAGCCTCAATGAAATGCACTGTTTATACTGCAGGCACATTGTTCATGGATGTCGACTCCCAAACCAGTCTTCTAAGCATAATTTACATTTGACCACATAAAAAGACCTACTCTAGGGTGGAATAAATGAAGCAATAGGGGAAAAAAGCATAATGTTGCCACTAATTGGTTCAACATGGGGAAGGGGGCATTCAGCCGCAGCAATGGTATACAGGACAAATATCCAAGAATCTTATTTTAGAATAAGATCCGGAGAGTCAACTCATACTGTGGAATGCGATTCAAAACAGATGTACACTGAAACATGAATGCAATTATTTCCTTTTCAGTTCTAATATGTGATGAGTAAAATAGTTCAATCACATTTAGAGTAAAGACTTGATGTGAAGACTCATTCGAAGTGCAGCCAATAACGGAATGGCACCAGTTTAGTGAATCCGCACCCACTAATGACTGACTTACCCCAACCAATGCCATAGTAGTATATGTGTTTACTGCCTTCAGAACCAAACACCTTGACCACCATGCTGTAGAGATGGAGGCCCTCCACGAGCATCCAGGAAAATGCACTCAGAAAGAAGAAGTGCAGCAGGACCGCCATGATCTTACAAGGCAGCTGGCAAAGGGCACATAAATATTGGTAAAGAAAATGTCATTTTGTTGTCTCATCATCACTGAGACTGTCACAGTGACCAACCACAGTGACCAAAATTGTATCTACAATAATTACCGTTCCCGGGTCAAAGCTGGCACTGATGAGCAGCAAGATCTCAGCCACAAGGATGGCAAAAGACAAATTGGCATGGATGTGGTAGCGTTGGTTCCGAATGGTACTCACTGACCTGCAGAGCAGCAGAAAGAGAAGTCAGACATTCAAATTGTTGATTAAATTATATTAAAATGTGTTGAATATCTTCTTATTCATAGTTTAGTAGAAAAAGTGACCTTCATTGTTCAGAATTTTGTACATTTAAACATTCATATGCTCTTGAGGGCAATGATTGGGCAATTGTTTCACACATGCAAGGAAATATTGAGCTGCATTCGAATCCCATTTGCACACTTTCAAGAAGAATGTGGAATTTGAATGAATTTTAATCAAGTAAATTGAATGGATGGGTGGGTCAACAAACAGATGGGGCGATCAAGAGATGGATGGAAGGATCATTTTATTTATTTATTTATATTGTTATTTTTTGTGTATTATTTATTGTTTGTGCCTTCTTGCTTTTATTTTGTGTCGTCTACTTGTATGTCTCGTCACCGGGGGATAGAGAAAACGGAATTTCGGTTTCTTTGTGTGTCTCGACATATGAAGGGATTGACAATAAAGCTGACTTTGACTTTGACTTTGACTTTGATTATCCATTTTCATGTAGGTTTGACACTTATATTCTTAACATTGCACCAAACACTACACTAAGATAGGTATTTCAGGTAATTATATATTAACAGTAGGTATTAAAGGTCAGGGGTGAGCTGTAGAACACCAAATTTTTCAATTTAATTTTTTTCTTCCTTTTTGACTTTGCTCTCCATTATATTGTGTCACTGATGGTAACATACCCCGAGTTGTTAAAAATATTCTGATCTGGATAGTATTACAACAAAATCTTTTTTTTTTTAAAAAGTCACAATTTCACACCTTACCTTCACTGTATGTACATGTACTAAAATAAGTTTAGTATCGGGTGCAAATGTGACCCAAACCAAGTGATTAAAAGCGGAGGTTTGCATAAGGCGATATTCACACATCAGTGTACGAAACATACATAAATCTCAAAGTGATGATAATGATACTCACGATAGGACTGCAAATGTGACGAGAGTGATGGCCAGGCAGAAAATGGAAATAGAGCATCCAACATAGCCAATGGTTGACAGTGCCACCCGGTGGCCCGTGGTGAGCTGTGCACAAAGACGCATGCACTGATTTACAATGCGCTACATAAGAAATTTATGACAGCATTTTGTTGACAAGTCAGTAAATCAACGAAACGGTTGGAATTCTTTTCGCAGGTATGGTTACCATTCTAAAAAAAATAATCATGGCCGTCAACTTGTCAATCACTTAAAGTACATAATACACATACTTATCGATCTTTATTGTTGTGCAATGAGTGAATTTTAGTGAATACTGACACCGTTGTACTCCTTCATTCATACATTGAGGTAGGCCTTCATACAAAATGTTATTTTAGAGTCTGATCTATTTCAAGAGGTTGGGTTTTATTCTCTATTAACTGTCTTCATATGTGCCTTGTCATTACCAGAGTAGAGTAGTCTTAGACATCCCCAAAAAGTATATGTGGTACATTCCCTTGCAGCTGAAGGATGAGGCAGACCGCAAATTACAGAGTGACTAAGGGGAAAGAATAGCATCAAATAGACTTCAGCATTTAAATATGGTACTGGACCGCTGAGTGGTTCTCTATTTAAAATGAACAAGCGGAGTTACTGGCCATACTCCAGTCGCTCATACTGTACATAGTGTTGGCATTTGAGCATTCACTAGATGCAAATAGTTAAAGAAATAATGTCGGTTGGAAATGAGTTTCTGAATGTGATTGCCGTAATAAACCATATAGTTTGATCAGTAAATTTTCGTGTCCATCAGTGGGCTTCTTGAGGCACTGTGGTCTTGAGGGCTAGACCATTGACCGTTGTAGTGACCCAAGCAACCACATTCAATGGTGGTTTCCTCCAGTAGTTCTGTAGAAAACCAGCAGTGAAATCAACATAGTGATTGTGTAGGCCTGCTCATGATAGCAAATGGGCCTTGAAGATCAGTCACTAAACGAAAGTTAACTGAATCGCACACGACCTCCAAACCTAAGAGTTTCGAAAATATGTTCTACATACTGTAAATACGCTGTTACTAGCTTAAATAACCGTGCAAAATTTGCAAAAGCCTGCAAAGGCTGTGCGGATGACGTGTATCATTATCCTTCAACATTGCTGCCAGAAAGACTGTCTGCTCGTGATTTGCAGCAAGCGCTGTGCTTACTTTGTCTCTCGTTTCCCACCCCGGCCGCCTGTCAGTCAAACAATATACATACGTTCCTCCTCATTCTGAGGCTTTTTGCATCTCAGATAGCAAAACACTAAGAGGGAGGACTACGTGTGGTTCCAGTTAGACCGAAACAGAACTGATTCATTTTTGGCTATCGTTGTAGTATGTTTACATATTATTGCTTAATTAGATTAAAAATTGCTAATGTGCAGCAGATTTTGATTTGCATTAGCTCTCTCAAATGGGAATTGTGTTTGTATCTTCCAAACACATGCATGTAGGTCTGCTCTTCATCCACGTCCTTGCGCTGTCGACAAGTGAACACAGCATGCAACTGTTGCTCTGTTGCCTTTTATCAGGCCCAAAAACCACATATGGTTATTTCAAGTTACATTGAAAGTGACATTATATGCCTCACAATAATACAGTAGAAACATGATTTGTTTTCATCATAACAGAAAGATAATCATAATAATTAAAATGTTATACTGTAATTGAATATAATGAAAGCATATACAGTGTACTGGCACTGTTTTATCACTGATTAGAATTTTGATTAAAAGAATTAAACTAAAAAAAAAATCATGCTGTATTATTTATCTGTGCTTATAATGTGTGCTTAAAATTAGATAAATAAATACATTTATAAATAAATAAATAAATAAATGCAACATTAATAAAAAAAGAAAAATCAAAACATGCAAGAAGTCAACTCTGTCTTTAGAGTTCTGAAAAATAGGGCACAAAGGCAGAATTCCTTAAGACCTATTTGGATGCCACTTGATACTGGTCTGGTGACACACCAAACTTAACTTAAGGGACTTAAATGTTCAGGACTAAAGCCATACCTTTAAGGGAACCACTTGCATAAGAATGGCAAAGTTGGTGAGGTGGTTGCACAAACACACAGAGTATGTCATGTTTCCCTCTGAACGCACACAACCTTGATTGGACCAAATGCCCTCTTTGGAACTGGAAAAAAAAAAGACCTTCTGTTACTTACAATCCAAAAATAACTACCACCAAACATATTTATGTGACATTTTGTTGCTTGCGTAGATTAAACACAGTGACCCATTTTGAGACAGAATTATCTCCACTGAACTCGCTGTGGCACTTTCCCATTGTGGTCACTTTTTCTTTTTTAAATTCAGGGTCAAAGGAGAGTCAGACAAAATAGACGACACAAACATACTCCCAAAGAAAAAAAGAGCAGTGGTTTGTTTCAATGTGTGGAAACTGTGGCAAATTGACTAAGAAAAAAAAAATCATACTGTTCCATTTACCAGGGCCATATTCATGAATCATGTATGAGCAGCGCAACAAACCACCACAATGCTTATGCCACTAATATATTTGGAATGTTTTAGCATTGGTAATGGTTACAGTTAATATATAATGCATGCACAGTTTCAAGACTTACTGGCGACAGTATGATTAGCACAAAATCATACATTCTGTAAAACACACGCACACACATCAGAACAATCCATTCGATGTTCTTGTAAAAAAAAAAAAAAAAACTGCATGCAAATCACAAACATGTCTAGTCACAAACATGAACCCACCTATAGTCCAGGAAGGCACAGTACAGGAAGACTTTATTGGTTTGATTTAACACTTGTTCCTTCTGTTCTTCACTCTGAAAAGATAAATATATGACCATTAAAAGTGCTTTTTTTTGCCTTGTAACGTGTAAAAAAACAACAACATAAGCATAACAAATTCTATTTTATTCAGAATCCCATATTTAGATATAATTAGCACCACTGACATTATTACTTTGTACAACCCCCCTTTGTCAGAAACAGCAGCTAATCTTCTCCTAATGTTTCACAAGCTGGGAGAATATACAAATAGAGATATTTGAGCATTCCTCTCTGCACAATCTCTGTAAATCCTCTCGTCCTCTACTCTGCATTCTTCACTATAGCTCACTCCACAGGTTTTCAATAGGGTTAAAGTCTGGGGACTGAGTTGGCCGTCTAGTGAACTATTTTTTTACAATTTTCAGCGTGAGCGTATACTTCATTCATATACATTGAAGACTGAATTTGTTTTAATACTTTTAAAACATCTTAACCTGGGGTGCCAATAATCATGGCGGGAACTGTATATTGTATTTTTTGATAGACATACACTTGATATGACAGACAACAACCAGAATAGTAAAAAAGTAAATGCTGATTGATTATAATGCACTTTTTACAAAATAACTGTAACTCAAAGATTTGTAGTCCCCAAAGACAGTGACCTAATGACTGGTGCGCAGCAACCGACTTTGTTTTTCTGGTCAAAGCGCAACTCTTACTCAGCAGGCCGCACATGTAGACCGAAATTGCTCACCTCTTCCTGCTTTCAGTGTCAAATCATTACATGAACTGTGTCTGCACTATTTCCTAATGGAAATCTGCAAGTCAGAGTGAAATTGACAGGCAGACCATTTTCTGGCCTGTTAGTCCAGTGATTCATTCATATTACATCGCATAGCGCAACACCTTGACTTCATTGCGGGACCACTCTCGCTCTCATTATGTTTGTTCTGATCGAGTGTGACCCTCAAGATTGTATGGAGAGATATTTATTTGGCTTATTAGACCATAAGAGCAAGCTTTGAGGAGCTTCACTTGACTACACTACTGAGATTTTGATCTGTTCCTCCTTTGTATTTGGTGTGTATAAAATCACACTTATGAGAGCCAGGCTGTAATTGGCACTTTGTAAGTGCCACTTTATTGTGTTATATTCGTTTTCCGCAATTGCAGTGCAATGAAAGAAGGCTAATTATGCAAACCAAGCACTGAATAGAAAGCATTCCTTGTGGGAAAGTGTCCACAACAATCAAAGTCTTGGCATGCGTCATACTCAAGCTCAGACATAAAAAAGTGTGACTTAATAAAGAAAATGTTCAGTGACTTCGAGAGGTGTCAAGTCACCGGGAGTTGCCAGAACAGCTTCAGTGGGTCAAGTGGCATATGGTTTTGGTACAGTTCTGTTCCCTCACTGTTGAGAACCATTTTTTTCAAAATGCCAAAATGTCAACAATTAGGCGTGGGCCTTGGAAATTGACAGTATGATAAATTTTTCTCTAAAATGTATTCTTGTGAAATGTGTGGGTAATTTTGTTTCATTGAATGTGCTCCAGAGCTAAATGAGTATGTGTAAAGAAAATTTTTATTTTTTTTATTTTTTTATTTTTCTAACTAAAATCCAAATATAGTACAACAGTAAAAGTTTTTCAGAAAATGAGCATCTGTTTCTTTGCTTTTCTCCACTTATGGTGCAACGTCAGAGCAAAAATGAGCTCATGTTTGCTCCCTTGGTCGCTAGTCTGTAGTTTCCCCAAATTGTATTCATGCTAACACTCATAGATGGTAACAAATATACATTTCAAGACATCAATATCTTAACATTATCTTTATTTGGGTATTGTATTCAATGAGTTTATTGTTTTATTGAGATGTGTGTGAAGGGTATGCATCACGTTTTGCATACCTTTTGGTATTGAGGTGGCATTAAGTCAACAAAGATTTTTAAGTAAATATCAAAACTGTTTTTTACATTGAAACAAATTGGAAAGCACAGAAGGTTGTTTGTATTAAAAAAAATATGTGTATCATTTTTTTGTTGTTGCTTTATAGTTTGGTATAAATGGTTAATTTTGATAAACTGATTAATTAGTGATTTTAAAGAAGTGCCCTGGGATTGGCTGGCAACCAGTCCCGGATCCATCCCGACAAAGTGAGCAGCTCCAGTTCACCCTTGGCCTGAATCATCACATGCCATATGTAGACAATGGATGGATATGAAAAAATTTGGTTATAAGTTTTGATTTACCATATGGTGTGTGCTTGAATTTAAAGGAGCATACACTATATTGTTGAAACTACGTTTTTTGGATGATACAATATCACTCTTGAGTGATTTCAATGTTTTTTTTCCTACTCCTTCCAAGTTCTTTGGTTGTTTACACTTTGATTGTTAAAAGTGATGCATTCTGGTTGCACAATCTGTACTCATGATTATGTTTTATCGATTCACTCCTTGGGTCTTGTCCAGCTTCCTTTGTTCCTCCCACTGATTATTGCTAGTGTTTGTTTGTTCATTTTCCTGTTATTTTAATCAACAGTCACTTTTTCCCACTCCACCCATTGTGACAACTTGAACCGTTCAGGGTTCTCTCTGGAAACATCCTTATTCATTATTTTTATATCAAAGTATTCACATTTCCGTCTTTAATTTGTCACCCCTCTGTTCTTTTACTACATGTGCAGCTTGGCTTGGCTTAGTTTTCTCTCAAGCAACTCTCCGCTTGTGGTAGATCCAGAATGTGGTTTGGAGTTGTTATCCGAGCAAAGATGCAGGACTTCGAAAGTCACCGGTGAGTGTTAAAATGCGCTTAGAGATCTGGCCGAGCACACCACTTTGTTCCCGGGTGCCCTATAAGGCCTCAATAGCGCCCAGCCAAGAGTGCAGCTGGTTGCTCCAAGTCTTTATTAACAACAGAAGGCAAGCAAACACCATTGTGGAAATTCCTCTGAGCCTTGTAAAACCCAAAAATGAAAAAAAAGACTCGACATTAATGAGTGACAGGATAATAATAGAGAAGATTTGGAAAGCGAGTCAAACAGCTTTTTAACGCTTCTCTGCTGTTTTTGTTGTGAGCTTAAGATCAGGGGATGCTTTGAGAATAATTGTCAATTTTTGTCTATGTGAAGCCCTTTGAGACTGCTTGTGATTTAGGGCTATACAAATAAACATAACTTGACTTGACGTGATATCTACGGCTCTTACTTTGACATCAAGTCTTGACTGCTCTTTTCAATTTAATAATAGAATAAAAAATTTAATTTAACAATGACTATTGTTTTAAAGCCACATCATCCATGAGGATAAACAGGACCGAGAACAAATAAATGTATTTTGTTCCAAAGAGATATCAGCGCCATGGTGGCGCATGTGGTTTGCTCATCTGATTCACATTTAAAAGTTTCACACAACAACTTGGGGCCTATCTGTGTGAGATTTGTTTTTCCTTGGCCTACCTTCTACTTGATAATAAACATTCACATTAGATTAATTGAAGACTCTACCTCGCCTATAGGTGTGACTGAATGTGAATTATCAGTGTATGTCTTTTGATTGACTGGGGTCAAGCAGTTCACTGACCTAGAGAACCATACATTTAGAACATTAAACATGTGTGGTTTAAGAAAGGGCATCACATTTAAATGTCTTAGGTATACTATATAGTATATAAGAGAATAAAGGTAAAAATGTTCCTGTCAACCAAGCAGCTGTATCAATGAGGAAAAGTGGCAGAATGACCATGATAAATAATAAGGGATGAAAATGACAGTAATGTACAACAAAAGCACTCTTAAATGATTGCTGCACCCTAGCAATAGTAACGTAAAACAAAGATGTCCCAGAATCTGGGTCAGACCACTGGCAGAATGAAAAGCTAGCGATTGGCTTTGGTAAAACTTCTCAGTATCCAAAGTGACAATAAATGCCTCTTAAAGTCTTAACACATTGACCAACTTGAGGCCAATTGAAACCTGAGCTGAAACTTCAAATACACTTATATAAATTCTTTTTTTTTTTTTTTGTCCACCGAAGGTCAGTTACGTGATCTTTATAGTATTTTCTGCTCTCGAACTATAATTATGTTTGTAATTAGGCCGCAATGTTTAATATCAGAAAAACAATTCCACATCATAAACCATCTTGAACACAACTCGAAAATATCACAACTGTATCTGCCTCTCAGACAGATTTCACATCCGCCAGCAATTTCGATTCAACACGGAAAATCCCATTTAATAAGTCCCAAAGCTCCCATCTCGGTTAAAGGTCTCGTGTTATATCTACAGTAATTCATTTCTTTCTGGATGTAGAAGAAATTATGAATCATGACAAAACTTTTTATTTTTGGCAGCTATTTGTGTGAACTTGTGGTATCTGTTGCAGTTATTATATGTCTGCCCAAGTGTTTTTTCATTAATCGCACAAAAACAAAACCCCAATCACACAATTTCATTTTAACACAAATGTTAATTGTGTTGCAAGAATATGGGCAGAATTTGGTTAGTTCGTGCAATGATATGTGTGTCTACTAAATACAATAACAGGTGGCAATTGAGAAACATTTGTGGTGTTTGTGTAAAAAGCACTTTATGAAATACCGGTCAGTCTTTTTTTATCATCATACAGTATATGGACTTCCAATTTGAATTCACGCAGTCCCGAGTGAGATCATTGTGTCAAGGGATACATTATAAGACATGCAGCTGTGGTTATGGCTCAGTCTCTGAAGTGGACACTCAAAACATGAAGTGTTGATAGGAAGGCCGTGAGTAAGGAAACTTTGGCAAAATAAAACAACTGTGGGGGTCAATCCTATTTTGTCATTTCTTGCACAGTTAAAGTTTGCATGAACATTTTTTACTTTCCCACCAATGCATTCATTTTAATCCCCACGGGCTTTCATAAGTGACCAGTGTAATGTTTCTTTGGCTTTTGTAAGTAGAGCCATATTGAGTCTTGGCAGAGACATTTGAGAATAAGGAACATATGGAATCATACACCATGATCTCACAGAAACCTTGGATTGGCCACTGCGGTGCTTGTAACAGAGGCAGTACTCAAAAAATTGTCATTGTTGGTAAGAGGCTTACTTTCAAACCGCCTTCTTCTGACTGAACTCATGCTCTTAAAATTAAACAGCATTTTACCAAAATATCATCATTTTATATTTATTTGATAACATATTAAGAAATTTTAACTCAATGATAAATTATTGCTCAAAATCTGATGTTTAGGTTTTGTTCACCTTGAAATGGTAACTTGTTTTCCTATTAGGAGACGGATGAGCCTCAACGAGCAGCAGTAAACAGTTGTATTTAATTTACATAAAGGGATTTGTGTTTTGCAATCTGCAATTGGATCGGAGTGTAATATGGCTCCATTGATGAAGTTCTGCCTCCACAAGGGAAAATACAATCCATGCTGTGTTTGTGGGGTCTCGCGTGCGCTTTGTAGATCACAGTAGCGTTTTTTTTTAAATTTGTGACTAGCTCCACCCCTATTTGTCATAGTAATGTGTTCTGTATTAGGCATTGACGTCGCAGTGGGCTTTATTGGCTCAAATATATAATAACCTCTCAAACAAGGTTTATGAGGAAAACCAAGTAGAAAAGCCAACTTTTCCACATTAGTGTAGGTAAATTACAAATTCACATTTGGACATATTGAAGCTGATCTGAACTTTTTTCACCTGTCACCATTTGTCCCCATACGACAGGATCAAAATCTGTTTTTCCGAGCCTCTCATTTTTTGACCTCATTAATCTTCTTTGCTATTGAAGTACGTAAGTCTTTCCATTTATTTACTTGGTCTTGCTGCTTTGAGGGAGGAGAATGAGACGTCCAGGAGGTGTCAGTAATTTTACTCAAGCATTAATGTTTAACCACAGAGCCCAAATTCTCCCACTCTCCTTTCCCCACCTCCTCAACTCCACCTCCATCCGAACAAGTCAGACAGCGCTAATAAATCTCTGATGGTGCCAGGTTCTAATCAACATTCAAGTTGAGTGGCGTGAGAAAGCATGTGGGCCTCCTGAAGTCCTGATAACATTTTCTCTGGGAACTAAACTTGGTCAGCCCGGTGCCATGCAATGCATGACTGACCCTTACGGGAATGGCGTGACCTCATTGTGCTGTTACAGTAACATCAATCAAAGAGTGCAGGGTCACCAAACTTTCAGTGTTGAATTCAGCGTCACACCTGCCATGACTCAAGGTTGGTAACTCCATCAACCGACATTAAAGTAATTTCAGTCCTGACATGAGTCTGATAAGGAAAATAGATGACATTTGGAACCAAAACCTATGCACCATGCAAGTGACAACCCACCAAACTGTAACCGTAGCAACAAGAAAGACTTAAGAGAAAGCTGATACTCTTCCATGGACATTCATTCACCTTTTAATGAAGTCGCGGGTGCTTGTCAACTCCCTGACGATAAGCAAAGAGGTCGAGCTGCAGATCGCAAACTCTACACTTGTGCGCTGGTGCCACGACAGAATATCTGAGGTGTAGACAATAATAAGCAATCTAAATAGCTACTTTCAGATCTGTCTTTCCTGCCTAGGTTGAAGGCAGGTTGCATGTCCATCAGTTACTCCAGAAACAGTTGTACTTTTACTAAAACAGGTTAGTGCTGTGGAGCAGTGTGAAAAAAACCAACTCTCGATGGGCTAAACATATGCCTAATGCAGAGCAGCTAAATTGAAATCATTTGATCAAATGGAATTAAATATTATTCAACATTCCTGTGTGAATAGAAGTGATGCTAGCTAAATTTAAAAGAACTGGCCCAGTTTTAAGTTTGAATAATAAAAGCATATTTATATTATGACAGCAGTATACTTAATACATGAGTAATCTGTCTCACAGCGGTCATTTCCATAGTAAAATACAAACACCTAACAGGGCTGGTAAACATCTCAGATGATTTTAAGGCTTCTCTCACAGAAAATATAGTGTCATTGCAGGGTAAACATTTATCCCATCAAGGACAATTGTTCTCAACACAGCTGAATTGTTTCCATTTAATCTTTTACAATTAATAAATAACCAAAATGAATGTGTTTTGTACGGAGGGTTTGAGCAGAATTATAGTAGAGGGGCTTAAACCCTCAATTCTATTGAAATACCATGTTTAAATGAGGAAAAAAAATAGCATGCTAATTTTAATGACCGCAAAGGATAAAAGCTATCACGTTTCTACCCATGAAAGCAGCCATATATTATATGATGGTCATTTTCAAGTAACTTTTGTGGCGAGTTTCAATCTGTTTCTGTGTGGAAACTGGCACAGTCTTCAAAGTAGTGAGGAAATTGTTGTTCAGAACAGAAATTTACTGCTTCCCTCAGAGTACCATAAGGCTGCAGGTCAAATGTGCATAATCAATTCGCCCTCTGGAAGCCATCCGCTCCATGAGGGAAAAGTGAAGGAAATTACTACAAGTTTTGCTCTTTGTGCAAGCGAATGCCCAGTTGCAATAGTCTTGGTCAGTGGTTTACACCCATCTTCTTGCATAAAGCAACGCCAGAAATAGAACTTGTACATTTCAAATAGGGACATCCATCTACTGTAACCACAGGCAAATCATAGCCCTTTGATAAGGTGGGTGTCCCACACCCTACATCTGTATCTGCCAAACTGGAAAAAACGAAGCACGGCATTTTCCCGGTATGACTGACTCACCCACAGTTAATGGAACATCAAGACATGAGTCAACAACAAGGAGACCATGACAGTTGGTGTGTTATGTTTGATTCTCACCAAGATGTGGCTGAGAACGATCTTGATGAGCGGTGCCCCGGAGAGGTTGACTGACAGGGTTGGTGATGGCTCCACATTTAGAGAAATTAAGCAGCTTGCTACCTGGATTTTATGATCCTTAAAGTCAGTAGCTTCATTAATCCTACAAGACATAGAAAATGTATCATGTATCAATGAGGAAAGTTGACAGTAAAACAGTAAGGCCAAGAAATTGATCAAATGGAAGTGATTTAAGAGGACAGAAGATGGATGAATGGAAAATCCCAGTATATTTAAGTTATTCTGCCTTCAAAGACACCAATTTAAGTTATTCTTATCATCAGTATTATTATATTCCTTGTGCACATGATGAAATGGTTGACCCTGAGAAGAAGAAAAAAAAAAACGTCATCAAAATTGAAGAAAGAATTTTACAAATTACTTTAAATCCAATTTTTTTTCCTTCAACCTAATAGCATCATTCACCATAGTTAACAACGTGACCAATGGTACAGTCTATTATAAACTGGATCTTCTCTATACATATTATGCCTATTTTCAATATAAATTTACCAAGTACGTATGTCTGTGGGAAAAAGTGAATGCTTGATCGTAGTTATGCCACATTCAGGAGGAATTAAACAATCCACTTCACTGCCACTAGCTGGCATCCAGGGTGAGACAAGGTTTGGATTGGTGTAATGGAGCTGTTGCGCTAATAGCAGGGTGTATCAGTCAGTGGAGCTTGAGTGGTGAGATGGAAGATAGGCCAGTGGACAGATAAGACCCTGACTCCAGCCATGAGCTGTTCAGGAAACATGGGCGCCTTAGAGTCAGTGGACCTGACCCCCCCCACAGGAAGTACCAAGTTTGAAGCTCAACTGGCTGCAATAATCACCAGAAACATTTGCATTCTTTATTACCTGGTCTTGACGGGGCTGATTTCTTTGTAGTAGCTGTGCATGTTGTGGTAAAAAAGGCCAACGATGGTGGTTTGAGCTAATGAGAAAAAAAACAGGACAAGTGAGGGCTGAGAATGTAAAGCAGTGCTGCTAAAATACTCATGAAGAAGAGAAGTTAATTAACACTGCTTTGCTGCCGTATGCTGACACCGGCCTCCAAAAAGAACACTTGAATTTGCACAGTAGTGAAATGGAAAGGTCTGTAAGCTGTGCATGTGCTGGTTGGGAAATCTTGTGAGAGCTGAAAATGACTTCACCAGTAGAGCAGGGGGTCGAGTCACCCTCCCCTAATCTGACATATCATCCACAATGGTCCCACCTTAAAGCTCTAAAATAAACAATGGCACTGCAGGAAGTCCTTAATGTTCCCTTTCCTCTTTTCAAAGGCTTTTAAGCCTGTTTCACTAACTTTGGTTCACATCTAACCCCCCGTGTCCGACACATTTGCTTGCGGGATTATTTCTTGAACTGTGAAATTCAAAAGCCATCCGAAATGTTCTTTGTAGGTCAACACAATTTGTGTGCGGCCAAGTAGAGGCAGGGGAAAGTGACCTATACATAAAGTCCAACATGCCTAAACGTATGTCTCATTCTTTTTAACGACAGAGGGAAGTGGGGAAAAATGTGCTGTCTCTTATTCTTGCTGTTCTGAATGAAAGAGTAATTACTAGCCTTAAAGTCAGAGCTGGAGTTCTACAGTACACCATAAAGGCGAACAAAGGTGATCCTTGACACTCTAAGCCATAGCATGGCACTAGTTTTAAATCTTAAAGTAATTTAGAGGCAAATAACATCAGTGAAGGATTGAGTGCATGACACATTCCGACGCAACCACATGAAGCTGTGACTTTTACATAAAAGATCACTTACACTGCATGGTGAAAGCCTCCCCGGGTACAGATATGTAGTTCTTTCCCTCTGTGGGGAAGCGGTAATGTGGCAAATTGTAGTTCTGGGGCAATTTCATCAAAGTATAATCTGTGGATCAGCAATGACAAAAGAAGAACCCATGAGAGCAAGTAATAGCATTCGTGTTAGTGGCAAATCGACCCACACTGGTGAGAAGGAAGGTGGAGAGCTATTTTTGTGACCTGCTTTCGTTTGCTGAATAATCAAACCAATGATGTCAGCTCGATGCTCCATGTCCCTTTGTCTTAACTGTCTTGCCGCACAAACTACAAACAGTGAGTCACTTTTTGGACCTTTCACATGGTACCGACCTGCAACAAATGATGTTCCTCCCAGGGAGATGAGAGAGTTCGGGCTGGGCTCCAAGTTAACCACCATGTGGTCCATTACTCGGTCCACTGTTTCGATCAAACCGCTGACCACAGGGCCGGACTGCTGCATCACATAAACTTGCATTATTTTACAACCTCGCTTTAGTTCATGTCAGAGTATGAAACATCGTATTTTAGGATTTTATGTGGCATGTTAGAGGAGGGCCTATTATTAGATCCCCCACTCCCATGTATACGAGCGTCAATGACTTGACTAATTCCTGGGTTAACAATATGTGTCTAATCACACAGTGTACAAATGCGAATTAGTAGCTTGTAAAATCTTGGGAGATTCAGCACTACACACAGCTTTCCTGCATCTGGGAAAAAGTTGGTCAGTTGAGTTTGTTGTGGCATACCTCCAGTATGTGTCATGTGTATTAAATAGTAACCTTAGAATTTGCAAACAAATTCTACCTTGTGTGTACTTCGAGCGCTCAGTATGAAAATGATTTTGTCACATCTTCATGGATACTGAAAATGCTCCTTGCATGAAAAGCTACCAATGATGTTTCTCAAAGCGGAGAAGGTAAGGCTATTCATTGACGACTATCTTTTGCAATCTCCCATGTGAACATCTGTTTCAGTTTGCAGAAACCAAAACAAGCACGTTTATTTTGAACACTCAATGTTCTGAAACCGCACACTTTCCTCGGGCACTATTATGCTTGGATGTGGAATGACTTTTGAGCCAGGAATTATAGCACATGAAGCCACACATTTACAGTATATTACATCGATGAGGAGGTGTTTTAAACAAACAAGTGCTATTTTCGACTTTCTCTTGCCTGTCGTTTTTGTATGCCGTATCATAGTCTTCCGACAATCACCAAGCTCCCAAAATCTCTTGAATTTGTATTCAACACATTGCTGCTTTGTTTGGTGATTTCATGTTTGCACAGTGTGAACTCATTTACCTCTGGCAGACCAGGAAAAGAAAGCAGTTCTTCCACATTTTTGAGAAAAGCCTGCGTGCAGTGAAATGAATGACAACAAGGAAGATCACATTGTCGGTTTATGACAATTTCTCTGTTGTGTTGGACGGTTGCGAGACCTGTGTGAGGTTGCTGGCTGTGTTATGAGGAATGGTCCTATTGGGTAGAGCCTTCAGAAAGCCCAAAACTGGAATCGACTCGGGATCCTGGGAGCTTCGGACCTCATGCTTACTGCTGATGACGGGAGGACTCATTTCAACGGCTCTCTGAGGAAACAACATTTACAATCACAAGACCGTTACCAAGGGCAGGGAGTTCCTCCGAAATTACATGGATAATGCATAACACAAAAAGATCAATAAATGAAAAGATAAATGCCCATAATTATGTTATTGTTGCTTTTTTTGTAGTCTGGCACATTAGTTGACGGTGAGGGATGTTAACATGGTCAATAGAAGAAAATGGATGTTTTGAGTAAGCACGAGTAACAGCAAATATTTTCAAGAAGATTTAGTTTGTGGGACTCTCTGCATCTTTCTTTACAGTAATTCAACACCAATTATGTATTTAGATGACACACTACGGCCATGCACCATTCTCTCTGTTTGTGCTTTTTGATGGCAATGCCGTGCTGAACAAATACGTAGCAAAAGCCTCGATGTGGAACGTGCCGCAAACATAAGATGAAGATCTTATTGTGGAAATTCACCAGTCAGGATGTGGTTGCCAACAATCTTCCAAGTATAATGTTCTTATTTGTGAGGACAAAACTGGCATTTTAGAGTGTGCAATTTAATTCATGACTCATATAGTAGATCACTGTTTGGTATAATTTGTATTATTATAAAAATAGCACTGGCATGCAGTGCTGATGCCAAACCCCATAAAATAGCTGATGATGAACTTACCACAGTTGTCGTCGTGAAAGGTAGTTCTTTGAAGACACTCGGCGTTGTGGCAGACTCTATAGCATGACCTGGTAAATTTAACACAAAATCCTTTTTATATTTATTTAGATTTAACCTGACCAGACTACCAGCTGTGAGGTCAACAGATTTTCTCATGCAGCAGCAAAGAATGGCATGTACTCAGAACGAGCTTACAATTTTCACAAGAGCAGTAAAATATTCTGAAAATGGCCTCTCTGCAAGGCCAAGACACATTTTATGTCTTTGTTGTGATTTAATAAAAACAGTTACCCGCAAATGCCTAAATATGGATGCACTTATTAGACGGAGCTATTCCTGAGCGTTTGCCTCTGATTTAGTGTAACATTGCAACATTTTTTTTTGTAACTGTAACATTCAATCTGTAATGTTTAGATTTTTAGAACAAACTCAATCAATCAATTATTTTTATTTGATCAGCTCATTTAGATGACAACTGTAATTAGAGACTAAATTTTTTTAACATCGGCCATACATCTTCAGATTGATACATGCCAAATGTGGACACAAATTGCTCTATTCCATTGAAATGAGACTCAAGATCCATCCTGCTGTGTTATAAAAATAAAATGAAATGACCTTCACTCGTGCAACCCACCATACTTTAGCATGTTTAAAGTAACACTTATAAGGCAGAACTATGCGCACAATGGCATTCATTTTGAAAATTACTAAAAAGCTATTTGCGGACATTTTATACTATGCTGCAGTGTTGTGAAAGAGCCCAACTGTGGATTGAAGTTGAGCATTAGCACTAGCTATAAACTATAAGCAAGCGTGTAACCATGTTTTACTGTCCCTGCCAAAGAAGTGATAGATAAATAAATCTTTAGACACCTCTGAGTTAGAGCAACTGAAATTGGACCGGATGACATTTATCATACGTTTTCCATAATGTGGTGTTCTTACCTATAGCAGCACTGTAGTAGAGAAAGATCTCACTGGGCAGAAGAGCTCTTTCCCAGATGACAAACTCATCAAAGGCTCCTGTTACATAATGGCCATAGGTCTTGTCGTTGCCAGTTCCAATGACAAGGTCAGGGTAGGGGTCGCCGTAGTTTTCAGAAATGCTGCCACTTTCATCACCAGCAGTAAAGGTGCCATTTATGTAAACCTTCAGACCCGCTGTCTTTTTCCATGTGAAGAGAATATGGGTCCAAAAAGGCCCTGAGAGACAAAAATGACAAATCACTCTTCTCGAATTCTATAACATTCATCCTCTCACAAAGTATTTCGTTAGAAAGATCTCAAGGTGACATTTGACCCTTTTTAATGCTCTATGTGACAATCATTATCCATTGTCCATACACTTAATAGTGACCTTCTGTATCAAACCGTCTATCCCATCTAACTTTGGTTAAGAGGCAGACAACAACCAAGACTGGTCACCAGCCAATCACAGGGCACATGAAGCCAAACAACTAGTCACACAATCACACCAATGGGCAATTTCGATACTTCAGATAAGCATGTTAAACCCAATATGTATATTTTTGGTAAGTGAGATGAACCCGATGTTTGTGGAAAGAAAAAATAAAACAGGCAAGCAAAGAGAAAACTTGTGTAAACTCCACACAAGAAGGTCAGAGCCGGAATTCAGTCACTTAATATCAGAACTGCGAATCATGGACATGCAAACCACCAGCTCACCGTGTTGCCCATTTTCCGCTTAAATTAGTACAATATACCAAAAAGTTTCAAGCAAAACAGAACAATAAAATAATAGTAACAGTTATACACCGGGCAAACAAGTCATTCGAACTCTAGAGATATACCAAAGTATCATCTCTTATATCTTGTTGAGTACCTCGAGGTTCTGTGGATTATTAGAAAAGTACATCTTTTTTTTACATTCTGCAACACTTTATGTCATGTCTATATTCTGTCAGTATCTCTATCTACAGAGTTCAGTCACTTTTATAAACCCAATCTTTCTTCTGCACTTAATTGACAACATCAGTTTCAGTCTCAGCATTAGCTGTCTGCGAAACATGTCAAACCAAAGTATATCTCATCTTTTGTGGGTAAAATCAAAACCAGGTGTCACTGCCAAGCTATTATTTCCATTTAAACTTTCACCTTGTAAAACATATATGATGCACTGTGACACTTGAGTATTAATAAGGTCTGTCACAGGACACCTGAAGGCTATTATCTACTCGCAGACCTTTTCCCTTGACAACACATCTTTCCCCGAAAGGTCCACGTCATACTGGATGACAACCAGATGACCACTCAGCTGCTGGAACCCAGCATTTTATTCAACAGTGAAATGTGATTGCAATGGTGCATAAAACAAAAAATCTGATATCAGTGAGAGAAAAACTTTTCAAAATAAATGTCCATCTTGTTTTATCCTGTTTTGTCAAAACAGGTTTCTGGATGATAAACACTCGTGACTGACTGTACTGCAACCTTTAAGCTTTCAATTTAGAGTTTAAAGTTGGCCTGAGTTATCTTATTGAGCAAGTTAGTTCTCGCCTGTGATGTAATTGTCAGTGTCAGTGCAATTATGAAAGTAATAAAATATTTATTGTTGAAAATCAAGAAACACTGCATCAACTCCAATCTATTGGTAGTACCTGGAACTTTGATATTGACTTTCCATCGATGGTTGTTGCCTCGAGTGTAGAACTCCACATATCCTCCAAGCGGGTTGGTGTAAACCGAGAAGCCATTTGAGATGACTTTACCTCCGGATGCTACAGCAAAACGGGATTCTGCTTCATGGTTCTTCCAAAAAAAGGAGAAGGTGATTCCTGTAAAAAAAGACACATGCAGAAATATCTAACATGTCAAATAAGATGCCGTATGATTTGATAGACCTTATTCCCTAACACCTTCTCTCTATTAGTACCTACCATCAGGGCCACACAGCGTAGGGTCACTAATGCAAGAGTTCTGGTAGCTTCCAAAATGGAGAAAGGTACCACCGTTGTCTCCATTCAGGAAAATGCCATTGTTGACCATTCCTTCAACAATATCTGTGGCAAAAATCAAGAACAGACCTAAGCATTTAGGCATCGTGATCACAACACTCCACTTGCATTAACTGAGTTTTTCCAAAGGTAATACAACGTAAACTATATTGTTCGGTCCTGTACATAATATTTAGAAAATTGTATTATTTTGACTTTGTCTTTATTCACCACAATGGAGTTAAAAAAATCTCTATCCAGGTTGAAAGGTTTTTTTGTTCCACAAAAACATGACCACAGAAAATTGATGTGGTTCTCACCTGTTACTTTGAGACCCAAATGTTCCTATTGTTGCCAAACTGCAACCCACTTTTATATAAGGGAAAAGCAATGTTTAAATATGGCCTCAGAAAACACGAGCACAGCACATTATACTTTTAAATAGTTTCAAAAGAGTTTGAATACGTGCAGCAGTCAGAGGCTGAGCTCCACTGTATTTGTTAACAGAATTAAGAAGTGCCGAGAACACAAGGAAGAAACATTTGTTGTTCCTTTCCTAATATGTACCGTATTGTGCCCCTCTGCACTGTACCAAAAACAAAACAAAAACATTTACGCATATACGTATTGTTTTTTTTACTTGCTGCCTGGCAGGCAGTGCCTGCAACCCACCCAAAATGGGTCAGTGACCCACTTTTGGGTCCTGACACACCAGCTGAGAATAATAGCTTCAAACTAACATTCGACTTTCTGGAATTAGATTATTTCAACAGATTTACCCAACTTGTTTCAGAATGATCGATAGAGAAAGGCGAATGGTGAAAAAAAGGAACAGCGTTATGGCCTGGCAATGTGTAACTTCTAATGGAAACTGACTGTTTAAATAACAGATCCTGAAAATCGTAACAAACTTAATCCAAATGCAACAAAACGAATAGGATGCCAACCTATTAATTGACCCAAGTAATAAAAATACATCTTCAGAATCCTTGCATGTCCAAAACCATCACTTTTTAGCAACCAAAATATCCTGTTTTTTGAATCATTAACATTGCATCAGCAAAGAGAGCAAACCATTGTCCTTACTTTTGAGTGGTCAATAATAATAATAATAATAATAATAATAATAATAATAATAATAATAATAATGAAAATGTGGGGAGTCACTGATAGTATAAATTTAGGGAAAAAAACGATATGCTATGTTTGCTATTTGTTATTATTTGTCCCGTTGTCCATATAGGGTGCCCTGAAAATTCTCCTCTGCATAAAGTGTCTGTAATTCTTGTAAATATTTTTTGTCTTAAATTAAAGCAGAAAGTGTACACTTCAAAGACATTTTGATTGCATTATTTCACATCCATGGTGATGATATTTGTATGAAAGCAAAATAAATTCAACTCGGTCACTATCCAACTGTTTCTTGACCTAACAACAATACAACTGTTGGTTGGTGTAAAGAACAATGTTTAACATTTGCTGCATGACAAAGGGAACCGTGAGAAATGATGAGGCGTGTGCAGAAAGGACAACAGGAGGCAATGGGTGTTACACAGTACATATGGATGTCTCAGTGGGCAGATTCTCACCTACTGTTGCAGAAATGTTAGTGTAGGCAGAGTCATTGGTATACACATAGGAAGTGTTATGGGAGGAAGGGAGCACAGTGTGCTTGTGGATTCTGAGAGCTGGACAGAGACAATGGAGAGACAGTGATGTGATTCACACCTAAATGGACACATAGCAGAGGAGACAGTGAAAGACAAAGACAATGAGAGGGACATGATGTGCAGGTATGAGACAGAGTGATGCAGAGCTGAGTGACTTGGATCTATTCACTCCTCAAATGAGGAAATTCCTCAATGTGTGAGTGGCTTCACACATCATGCTCAAGTCTATACCTGATCCCTCTTCAATTTCATCTCTTTACTAAACATGACATCATAGCTAAAATGTGCTATAGCCATTGTTCGGAAAAAAAGAAAAACCCAAATGTCATCAATTTACTTGTCATATCTTTTTGGAATTGGCGTTATAGTTTTAATGCTTTGAGTAGAGCAGATATTTCAATAAACAAGCATATCACATAAGTGTATCTCCTTTATCACAAGAGCTTTGATCAATCACATCAGCTCATTTTCAAAAGGAATGATGATTGTGTTGGAAAAACAGTTAAATGAAGTCATGCATAGTTCAAACAGAAAAGGACACTTTGCTGATGCACAGGTTCCTCAGGGATACACATACTTATATTATTTCCGTTAACATAACCTGGTCTGTTTCCAATCTGGTCCCACAATCCATGGATCCCATCCACAGCGTCAAGAGGCCAATAATGTGAGGCTGTGGACAACACCTGGAGGCCTGGGAGGAACAGTTCAGGGGTCAACATGGCTTTCCAAAGGTTTTTTTTTTTTTTTTTTGCATCCCGTTAATCAGAATTCATTTCCCTGACTCTTTGAGGATGTTTTAACATTGAAAACAACGCATCACGACATAGTCAAGAGTTTCTGGTTTGGAATCTCTGCTCATCCCCTCCTGTGCGGGATTTGAATGTTAATTCTCGAATGTGGGTTTTCTTTGAGTAATCTTGCATCCTTCCTGTTCCAAAGTTAATTTAATTATCCATTGCTATGAATGAGAGAGTGCATGCTTGTATGTTTATGTTCCTCTTGTCCAAAGTCAACTGGGATGCTCTAATGAGGACATGCAGTGTTACATAATGATATTGGTAACAAAATAAGAATAATGGATGGATGAAGTTTCTAGTCTCATAATCCTTGCACATATTCGGCCTATGGTTTTGCAAAACCCCCGGAACAGTGACATAGAAAAAAGTGTATGTGCTCGTACAAATTAAATTTTTTCTACCTGGATGATTCAGGTGATGCACGACTTGGGCATAAACCTGTAAAGAAACCAAACTGACTTGTACTGGTTGACATTTACCACGAGAGCAGATTGCAAGCGCATCTGTAAATACTGTTGACATTTAAAAATATATCTCACCTTAACACATGTAACAAAAGCTGCTAATAGATGAATTCCCACAGAAAGCGCCATGTTTTTTAGTGGGACAACTAATAAGAGTATAAAAACCAATCAAGTTAAATCCACAAGTAAAAACGAATCCAGAAGTCATCCATTATTCCAAGAAACATTAGATGAGGCACTTGCCCAAAATGTAGAAGAATTCAAATTAAAGTGTTTGATTGAGTAAATAGTTATTTCATTACATAGAAAAAAAACGTCCAATAGTAAGAATAATAGTAATAATAAATTAAAAAATAGAATCCGTAAGGATTGTTCCAATATACATATAGGAGTCGTTCTGGTGTGCCGAGGAGTGCAGCCTCACTGACTTGGACTGAACTTTGGAAGGGAAAACGTAATTTTTGGAACTTGTGAGGAGGGGCGTTGGAGTTGAGAGTAGATGACGTTATTTGTGCGTACGGGATGGCGGGATGGACTACCACCCAAATAGAGTACACAGCATATCGTCAGATTTAGAGATTTATTCTTAAAGCTGCTGTTTCTTGAAAAGTTTTAGTCTCATTAAATTAGACGGACAACAATCACCACAATCATTTTAGGGCGATGTTGTTAACTTATTAGAATATGTAAAATGCTGAATATAATAAAAATAATCTTATCGTTATAAACATGTAGAAAACAAAGGCTACTGTAAACAATTTTCCAATTGTAATTCCAAAATCGGAGGACAAAACTTCACATTCTTCTAGCTTTTCATATACTGGCTTACACTGACCCCGTGTGGCCTTCTTGTTTATTGAATCACGCATCTATTATTTAGTGCACATTCTCATCTGACACGTCTCTTCAATTAACTTTATTTCAGTGTATATATGGCAACTAGACCCACGGCGTATTATTGGAAAATATTTTTTTCATTTAGAGATTCATAAATAATGTGGAGGTGTGGTTTTAATCATGATTATTGTTTGATTGAGGTTGAATTTGTGTCATCTCTAGGGAGCGCTCAGGGGAGGGACCTACAAAGGCGTCTACGGGAAAGTGTTAGTGAAGACCTGTAAGGGAGAATCATTCATTATGATCACACTGAAAACAGACTTATGTCTTTGATTTCGTGATGCGTTTTGTATTTTGTTGCACACTCGCGTACACCCGCTATTCATGGAGCACCACGACCCGGAGGATCGACTTTTACTAGAATAAAGTATACTGTTCTAGAGACGAGCTGGCCATTGTAATGAAGGATCGACTGGTTGAGCTGACTGCTGTAAGTGTCTTTTATTCCTTCTAAATATTTTGTCATTCTTTGGATTTGGTATCTTGTCGGTTTCAGAGTAGAACATCGGCAGAGGAAGATGTTGCAGTCGCAGTGGACCGAGATGGTTTCATGGAGGGCTTCTTCAGGAGGGTCAGACGCTGTCATTCAACAAGTGTGTCATGAATTGGGCGGATTCAAAATGTTGTCTTTCGCAGGTTGAAGAGGTTCGAGGGCTCACTGATCGGATATTCGACCAAGTGGAAGATGTGAAGAAGATGCACAGCATGATACTGTCTGCACCTCACCCAGATGACAGTAAGTTTCTCTAAGTGTGAGTTTGTGTTTGTCTGATAAACTTTCACTTGGGTCATTTTTATTGCACGTTTATTTCTATGTTTGTTTTCTTGGTAGATTTCAATGCATCATATGGTGAGGTGTCTGTAATACCTTTACCTGCAGATAAATGATTTAATCTATAACTCACCAAAATAACAACAGTTATGCCTAGTATAAATCAAAGCAGTTCCACACTACTGTTAACTACAACAATAAGGAACATTTTCTTAAATCAACAGTGTAAATCAAATCTGAACACTGTCATCTAAAAGGAAGATCTTTTCACACAGCTTATTAGTTATTGAATCTCATTAGATGGTATAATGTGTTCAGTTCAGTTCAGGCTGCTGAGCGTAATGGCGGTAGGCCAACATCAAACACATAAAGTGTTCATTTGCAATGTGGAGGCATGTTTTGCATCTGTTATGAAACTCACTGGGGAGCTTTAAACTATTACCATTGGCTTTTGCACAGAAACTCAATGTATTTTTCATGTTTTGTGTACAGAAACAAAGGATCGTCTTAATGCACTGACCAATGATATCAAAGGGAATGCCAATGTGGTGCGAACAAAACTAAAATGTGGGTCAAACTGCAAAAGTAGTATCAAGGCGCATTGTACACAGCATTAACGTTTCCCGTGTGTTATGTTGCGCCATGATTCTGTCCCTCTGAAGCCATGGAGCAAAGCATGCCTAAAGATGACGCGACTAATAGATCCTCTGTTGACTTCAGAATCCAGAAAACACAGGTATCTATTTAATTAGACATTTTGGATTTATTTGTATGTCATTTGGCTGATTAATTTAAAGAGTGTACTGTAGAATTCGTGTGTTTACATTCACCCCACATCAGGAAATATATATATATAGAAAAGGGATGTTTGAAAAGAAAAGTCTCATCCTCTTTCCTTGTCCTTTGATTCATCTCTAGCACATGGTGCTGTGCAGGAAGTTTGTGGAGGTGATGACCCAGTACAATGAGACACAAGTTTCCTTTAGGGAGCGAAGCAAAGGACGGATCCAAAGACAGTTGGAGATAAGTAAGTGACAAATGTTGACCCGTTTGTCTCTTTATGAGGTCAGAGTTCAAATATATGTGAAGAATCACTACTACTCAGATATACGAAGCGTTCAGAGCAAAAACATTTTTGAATGTCAGACAATCAGGGATAAAAGAGAGGCAAAAAAAAAAATCCCTGTTAGACAGGATCCAGGAAACAGATGCCCCCAGTTTCCGCCTTTTCTCTAAATTGTTGCTAAACAGACATTGAGGGAGTGTTCATTTTTACAGGCTTATTCAGTCTGCCAAAGCCTTTGTTTTTTGCATCAACTGAAATGTGTTTGTCTATCTAATTAATTATGTTTCATGAATATGATTATTTTTCTTGTTGATTCACTGGAAACGTGCTACTGCCTCAACTGTGTTTCTAGGTGAACATAAATGAATTTATTTCCCTAAATGTTTTGTCAATAAGCTCTAAATTCACCACTTTAAAATAACTGTGGCAAGTGTGTATTGGAGGTTTTGCCATTAAGCCCAGACAATAATGAAAAATAGGTCTTCTCCCCCAGGCCCTAGAGACAACATTAATGAGAAGCTTTGCACTGTAGCTGGTAAGCCTGATACTGGAGACTCTTCTGTGCACTGTGTCCGTGTTGCCGGGACAACGGCAAGAGGGCAGGGCGGCTTGTGTAACACTACTTCACCTGTCTTTGACACGCAGTACTGTCTTGAAGTTTTAACAACAAGTGACATCACATGGAATGACCTTTTCTTTACATTATAGTGATGGATTGCATTTGAATGAGATGTGAATGGGGCGTGTTTTGCTCTGTTAGGCTGAGGAAAAGTCTGTACAAAAGGGAGTGTGACATCCATAACTACTTTCCTCTCCAGGGAGGGTGTGGTTAAGCAACAAGAGGGATGGCTTGGGGGTGGTTCTGTTTGTATATTGTCACCAGCTGTTTCTCTATGAGAGGTGCTGATGTCTATAGGTTCCTGAGTTCCTTCTAATTACTTTTATTTTGGGGTAACCCAAAAATAGAATGACCTATAGTCGGCCTATAGTGTCAAATTACATGCACCACCTGTATCAGTGGCTATTTTATTTTTTTATCAATGTTCTGTACTCACAATGCCCTCCAACAAGAAGAAAATGGAACTGGTGCCGTTATGATTGCCTTCAGTTGTCGTCTAATAGGAGTAAAGCCTTGCCTTGATTTGTATATTCAATTAAAATAAGTACAAACTCCACCTGCATGTAGGAAAGGCGGCGTTTTATTCATAGCACTCTCCTCTAGGAGGACAAGAGAAACATTATTGTTAGCTCAGGCAGTTTTGTGTGGCTTGGTCTCATCACTCAGTGGTCTGTACACAGAGCATCTTCACAACAGAAGCACATTAATCTGTTGTTGTGGGATTAAACAGATTGCAGTGTGTTTTGTGTTATACCCCAGCTTTTGTTATTACATTAGTGCAAAGTCATCTTTTTAAACAATATCAGCCATCTATCCAGCAATCCATTTTCTGCTGCTTATCCTGTTCAGGTTCATGGGTGTTCTGCCTATCCTAGTTGGGCAGTGTGCAGCGTTACTCACAGACAACCATTCATGTTTAAATATATGAATAACTGAGTTTTCAGGTAATTTAACACCTGTCAACTAATAGCATAGTTTTTGAATGTGGGAGGGAACTGGAGTAGCCAGAGCAGTGTAGCATGCGTATTGAAAGTAACGTAATATTCGCGTGTCACAAAACACACTTTAATTTAAAATAAATAATCATTTCAGCTGGAAGAGTGACCACCAATGAAGAACTGGAAGACATGCTCGAGAGTGGAATCCCATCCATCTTCACATCTGATGTAAGCGTTTTTTGAACTCACTTGTCATCTCCCTCCCAAAAAAAATGACCTTTTTTGAAGCACTGCAATCATTTTTACAACTGATTTACTTTTTTTTTTTTTTTTTAGATAATCTCAGACTCTAAGATCACACGTCAGGCCGTGGATGAGATAGAGTCACGGCATCAGGACATCATACAACTGGAGTCCAGCATTAGAGAGTTACATGCCATGTTCATGGACATGGCAATGCTTGTTGAAACTCAGGTAACCATTGACCCACATTGAAACTTGTTTTTAAAATACAGTACACAATTGAACTTGTGTCTTAGGTTAAAACAATCTGTTTATAGCACCATGGTTAGCATTTCTGCAGTGGATTTAACAGGATTTCTCTTGCTCTCCGGTTCTTCTCTGTACAAACCACATTTGCATTTGCCCAAATAAGAGTATTCATAATTTCTCTTCTAGGGTGAAATGGTCAATAACATTGAGAACAATGTTTCCAATGCAGCTGAATACATTTGTCGAGCCAAAGAAGAAACCAAAAAAGCAGTAAGATACCAGAAAAAATCCAGGCGGGTAAGTCATTTATCATCACTCTCATCAGCCAGAGCTGGCACAATCTGATGAGAAAAATACAAGATCTTAATCAAACTCTGCCTTGACATAGACAATATTGCTCATTTTCCATCAACGCTGACTAACAACTACTATAAAAAAATTCATGCGAAACATTTTGTTTATATTCCTAGTTCTATCACGGTGTAATAATGGTCATTTCTATTGCCACTACAAATTGAAGGTTTGAAGTTGAATTAACACCACATTCTTTGCTCGGCAGAAATATATAATCCTTGCCTTTGTTCTCCTGATCCTGCTTGCTGTCATTGCTTTGATTGTTGGCTTGTCTGTTGGACTAACTAAACCTCCTGCCTGAGACTGATAACAGCCAGCAGGAGGTAATAGCATCCACACCCCTTGTCGTCCATCCATCCATCCATCCATCCATCCATCCATCCATCCATCCATCCATCCATCCATCCATCCATCCATCCATCCATCCATCCATCCATCCATCCATCCATCCATCCATCCATCCATCCATCCATCATTTTCATTTAAATTGTCTTTCTTCAGTCCAGATACTTACTTTTTTTTCCCCCAACAGAAGTTGCTCTGCCTTGCTGTGTGCGGACTTGCAGCTGTCCTCATTTTACTCATTGCACTAGTTGGTGCCTTTGTGTGAAGGATTACCTGGGTCACAACCCCACAGTAATCTCTTGTTCCTGTAGTGATAAAGCTTACAACAGCGCCATCTCATTCACCATGTAACAGCATTACAGGGAGAAACACAATCAAGTATGATAACTTGTCCTCTGCTCTTCTTTGCACCGGTAACGACAAAGCTCACAAATCTGTACATGGCGGATGTGTCATGTAGTGTCACTGTCCACAACATTAGGTACAACTAACTGCAGTACCTAACAAGTTTCAAATAAAAAAAATCTGTATCAACATTCATTTCAATTCATTTCATAATAATTATTGATTAGGTCATGCAAGTGTACCTACTGTTACGGCTTTTGAGTGTCGCTCTCTGTGATACAATTACTATTGACAGACAGATATTTTGAAACAAAGGATATATACACTGTACTATTGTAGATGAATTTAAATTGAATTAAAAAAACATCTGACATTTCTTCTTTTGTGCTTGTATAGATTAGAGCTGTGGAACATGTAGCATAAAGACAAACAACAACAATGCAGATGTAACAGTGAGTTTTATGTGCCAGAGTGCTGCTTAACTGCAGTAATGTCCTGCTTACTTCTCGCCACTGTGAGACAAACGGGAGAACAATGCTCCAGCTTAAATGTTTTATAAAATCACTTGATCTTTTTGAATATGAATTATTTAAACAGAATGTAAGTCTCAGGACCTTGTTTGCAATACTACCTTTTGAAATGAAGGAATGTAGATTTTGTGTCATATTTTCCACTTGTTAGTGATATTGACTGAAGTAGCATATTTCAACAGACTTCAATAACCAAACCTAAATTGTATCTTCTCTATCCCCCGTGCCTTCGCTTTTCGATGTCATTTTAAAGGACACATTTTGTGGTAATACAAACATTTATATTGATGACGTTTGACTTAGTTTCAACAACAAAATCTAAATTGTGCCTTTCCTACCCCCAATTAAAACCTATTTTCATTGTGAATGTGATGTTAACATGCCTGATGTCATCTTAGGGGCACATTTTACTCATTGTGTTAAAACATAATCATTTGTATTGTTTGAATGTTATCAATTAGATTTTATATCAACATTTTGTGGAGTACATTACTAAAAATAAAGATCATTTCCAAAAGACATGACTTCATCCTCATCATTTAATATATCCCTTTGTACTCTTGGGTTTTAGGCTGAGCTAGAGCATCCCAGCAGAAAAGCAAAGTATATATTTGTATCTGGAGATTAAAAAGAACCTTATAGACAAGCATATAAGGCTAAAGGCAATAAGAGCATCTAAAAGCAGTGTGACAACACATTATTCAGAAATTTAAGATTCACGGGACTGCAGCCAACCTCCCCGGATAAGGAAAATTGATGACAAAGCGACGGAAAATAGCATATGGTAAGAGAACAGCCCAGAACAACTGCCAAAATAATGAAAGCTGAACTCCCAAGGTCAACGTACATCAGCGTTGGATCGCACAATCCGTTGTTGTTGAGCCCGAGAGGACTATGGGAGACAACCAAGGAAGACACCACTGGTGAAAATAAATAACCCCCCCCCCAAAAAATACATTAGTAAAATACAGAACTGCATGTTGACAAGCCACAAAGCTTCCGGGAGAATGTCTCATGAATAGAGCAGATAAAACTGTTTTCAGCAAGTTCTTAGCAAGGCATATCAGTTCTATTTTCAGAGATATAAAAATGAAGCATAACAAGGAAAGAACAGTGTGAAATATAGAGGAGGTTCTACTTTGTTTTGGGGCTATTTTCTTTCATTAACAGAGACGTATCAACAATCTTTTCCTATGTATTGTAAACACAACACAGGTTTGATACTATGTCAAGCATGTAACATTTCATTTTTCTTTTGATTTTGATGTGTTTCTTGCGACAGCTGTGCTGTCTTTGCTGTCTGTGTCCCGGCAATAATCCAACATCCACTTATTATGTAACCCTGCTGGATGCAGATATTTATAATCTGAAGTTATGACATCATCCCGACCACCCAGCGCAGCTGACCATGACAAGCATTTGGGGTGGCATGCAAACTGGCTTGCCATGGTAGGTTGTTACTTGTAGTCAATCCGCAACATGATTGGTACCAGGCTTAATTTTTTTTTACTACCCCTTCCCTTTCACCCCAGGGGTCAATGGGTTGTGAGAAGACTTGCAGGGTGGAGAAACTCCTGAAACGGTGTCAGAGGGAGTGTGTTGTGAGCCTGAGCCAAAGGTTACCTCCAGCAAAGAGGAGCAGTCGGATGAAAGGCACAGACAAGGTGAGTCGAGTCTACTGCGAACGAGCTTTTAATTCAGCCATGTCTGATCTAGACACAAGCCGCACTTGTTGATGCCCGCAGCCACAATTTGACCTCACGTTACTCTCTGCAGCTCCAACTAATGAAAGCTTGCTGTATGCGGGTTTTCGTATTCAATTGGCGAAAGCGACTTGATTTTGTATGAGGGTAAAAGAAAATGCTCTGGTTACAAAGAAATACTGTAAAACAAGAACAATCAGGATTTTGACGGTTTGCAAAATGTAGATGGGTAAATACTAGCCCTGGTGCAACCGCTTTGGGTCAAAGGGTCATATTAGGCCGAAGGTGGATTTCACCACTTTGCTCTCCCAGGTTTAGTAAAAAGCCTCAAAGACTTATGAGTGTCATGACTCCGTACTGTGGATCTGTGCATGTGGAGGCTGCACGATTTGAGCAATGGCACTGTTTGACGTGAATAACTTGTGACTTGTGGTTGCCCTCGTGAAGGATGGCTTGATGTTGATAAAATCCCACAATATTTACAGTACCAGTTTACATTCACTTGGGGAAGAGATATTCCTTGCTCTCTCCACCCTTTCTGTTTAGATGTGTAGGAATGTTTCAATTTACCTGAAAACAAAGGCTTACTTTAATCCAGTTACATCTCTCCTTGAGCAAATATTCCACAAAAAAATGCCTGCTCTGTTAAAATTTCAGAGGGTTTCCATGACTTTGATGGTTTCCACCAAGGTTTTGTATTGTATTAACCAATAAGAACATACGACTGTAGGACACATTACCTGAACTGAAAGGGTAGGGAAATAACACTCTTGCTCACTGGGGAAAACTCCTGTGCATCGTCAGCAAGCCGAGGCGCTTTTAACAAGCCCACACCAGCTCACCTCCTTTCTGCAGCAGCAACTCTAGATTAGAATAAATTCAGAGGTTTAAAGTGCTATAAATAGCAAATGTTTGTTATCATTAAATCAAATATATATACATTCTTGCATTGCAGCATTAACAAACGATCTGCTCGGCCATGATACTTTGGAAAACACATGATCCGTTTTTAGAAATGATTGCGTCATTAACTAGAAGGTTCCTTAGAAGATGACCGTCAACTTTTTTTTTTTTAATATTTAATCAGAGAAACTTTACAAAGGGATTGTCAAAAAAGCCGTTCAAACCTCCAAATCTGCCTCAGTCATCTTAGTTCAGAAACGACTGCACCTCCACTTATGCCCTTCGACATCCTTTTGACAGCTGTGTGAAAAGGTTTGGCTGCATCAAAACTCCAAGTTGGGCAGGAATTCATCGACTCACTATTATAACACACACAGGGAAAATCAATTCAGTCATTGATGGTATAGTAGAATTGGCATTAGCACATCTTGTTATGAAGTTGGAGTTTAAGTTGCAGGGCATTTCTCCAGGTAGTCCTCCCGCCTCTCCACAAATTCTCCATCGTTGTGCTTGTTGCTTTTACTGAAAATACTAAGATAAGACTCCTGCTTTGGATGCTCACAACCCATCCCTTTTTGTTTACTTACAAGGCAGAGGACACTTGACATCAAGCTCGTGTGATGTTGTGGTGCATCTACTGATAAACGGCCCCTGTACGATATAAACTAGATTGCTAAGAGGGTCCTGCTCGAGGGGGTGGGAAGGCTCGTGGTTGCTAGGCATCCACACTAAGGAAAGCATATTTCTTTTGGGCCACTCACCTTGCTTTTCCCCACAACAAATGCAGTTGTCTTATCAGCCACAGAGGGCAGTCATGGCGCACTGCTTTGCTCCACTTTGCCCAATGATGGAAAAAAATGGAATATTCCAAATGATCCCTCCAAATTCTCTTCTGTACTTAATTTCCTGATCTTTGATTGGATGCTTGCCATTGTTTTTGATAGCTGATTGGTTTGGTCCATCATTCATTGAATGAGATTTTGTCCTCCAGAGTCCATGGGTGCCCCCCGTGACCCATCTTTGATAAAGTATAAGCTTGAAGTGCTGCAACAAAACTAAATCAAAGACCGATGGGGGTAGTAGAAGAGCCTCAAACGACCTTGTGAGTCCCAATCATGGCTGCTCATGGGTGGGAGCAGGATAGAAGGTAGATGGAAGGCTAAATTGACAAGATTGTGGGTGACTTCCAAATACAAGACTGAGATTGATCAATTGTGATTCGGGAAGATGAAAGGAATCCCGGTAATGGAGTACTTGCTGATTGGTGTTGTGTACCGCACTGCCTCTGCACTCCTGCGTGCCTGAGTCTTGTGTGACTAAATGTGTGTAAGAGATGGAGAAAGTGAGCGAGGGGGAGAGGGAGAAAGGAAAGGGGGCGTGTTGATGTGTGTGCTCTGCTCTGCTGCACAACTGTGGTAGTGTGAGCTGAATGATGCTCGATGGCTGGCTCTCTCACTCCCTCCTTCCCCACCTCTCTCTTTCGTTCTCTCTTCCCGTGCACTGCCCGGCTGTGTTTCTTGCTGCCGTGCACTGATGAACCATTTTATGCTACAGAGCTGCCATTGACATCATTTTCTTGCTTGTGTCCCTGTCCTTGGAGTCCTGTGGGAAGCACCTGCCACGCCACTGGTCCTTTTAAGTGCTACTGCTAAGGTATGTTACCATCTGCTGTCAAACCTTTTTTTTTTTCTTTTTCTTTTTTTTTTCTCAACAATCCAGGGTTGTTTTGTTTGCTGTGCTGCAGAATCGCAGAGCTGCCGCTGAGGGATAAAGATCTTTCATACTCTTAAAGGTTAATATGTCTGAAATTACTCGCCTGCCTTTCACTTGGCTCTCCAACACTACAATATGCCCCTGTTTGCTGAAATAGACCCAGATCATTGCATTTCATTTGCATGCAGTGGGGATTCAGTTCATTTATTTGTGCTTTTTCTTTTCTTATCAAAAGGATGATGCAGTGGGTTTAAAATAATACTTGGCTGTTTTTATTGTCATGGATGGTATAACGTGATTTGGAGGGTTAGCGTCAGGTCCAGTTGAGACCGCCTCGCCTGCCAAGAGGCATTCTCTCTTAAGTCTAAAGTGAAGTTGCATTAATAAATTGAAGATATAAATTCTAACTTGCAAAATCAATGATGCAGACCAGTAAAACACGATTGAATACAGACTGCTCCGGTTGTTTGCGGGTCACAAAAATGCTATTGAATGTTTGTGTTGCTTATAATTTCACTGTGTTGGTTGCAGACAGCACTGGAGAGACGTGAGCTTCTGAATGTTGTAATCATTTGTGCATGGTCAGCATTTTCCCACAACATATAAAACCATGGATGACAGCCACAAGGGAATGCGGGTAGTAGGAGTACACGGGTCGTCTGTGTGCATGCTGGCACATGTGTGTGTGTGTGTGTGTGTGTGTGTGTGTGCGTGTATGTGTGTATGTGTATGTATGTATATACAGTATATATATATATATATATATATATATATATATATATATATATATATATATATATATATATACGCACACATGAAATATGATCAAGTTCTCTGATGACAAGCTCCCATTCATACTGTAGCTCCTCCTGCCCACCTTGACAAGCACAAATGCTCATTCATTATCTTGCAGTTTATCCCTGACCTGCCAGCAAGTGGCTTTTATCTTCCCCATGCAAAGAGAAAATATATTTTTAACTTTCACTATGAAGCAAGGTGAATAAAGTGCTGTTGGTGTGGAAAAAGAGCCTTGAATGGAATGAGTGAATGGAAGGAAACACATTTTTTGTGCAATGTGTTAAATGGATAAAGAGCGCGCAAGAGTTTTTATCCATAAAGCTGGAGAATGTGTGAGACTCCGCTTTTGTTTTGTTTTCTATTTGTGTTTATGACATGTGATTCTGGAAAATAATCCTTGCTGTATGGAGAACCTACAAAACACAATATTATTTAGTGTCTTTATTTTATTTAATATTTGTACCTTTCTTGTTACAAATCCACTTTTGAGGCTATTGTGATTATTGGTGAGCAGAATAAAATGTTATGAAATTTTAATTGATTGAACGTAACATTAACTTATTTTTCACAACCCCTTTGTTTTGAGTAATTTATTTTGGCAAACAAAATTCTCAGGACATTATGGGAAATACATTTTTTTTAGGATTATTATTCATGAGGGATTTAAGTAATATAATAATAATAATTATTATAATAATTATTATGTTATTTTTTTATTTATTATTTATTCATCACTCTTATTTATTCATTGTTTGTGCCTTCTTGTTTTTATTTTTTGTGTTGTTTACTTGTATGTATATTGTGTACTATGTCTTGTCACCGTGGGATAGTGGGAACGTAATTTCGATCTCTTTGTGTGTCTTGGCATGTGGAGAAATTGACAATAAAGCAGACTTTGACTTTGACTAATGGAATGTGGTCAATGTTGTACATGCATTGTGAATTTGTGCATCATTTTCAGTTCAATTAGTTTCATTCCAAATGTACTACTGCGATGTACATTAATAAGTAGCCAATGTAAAATTATCTTTCTTTTATTGGAGAGCCCCTAGTAGAAAAAAATGGGCTGAACATGGGGGATCAGTGGATGTTGTAGCTATGTCTGGGTGGCAGAGTGTGGTCGTAAGTGACTGAGGCTTGGTCGTAGTAACAGCTGGAACACTGCTGCTGCTGGCGCCAGAATGTAGTCTCGGTAAGACACGTGACCCGCAGTGTGAGGCTTTAGTGATATGAGCAGCAAGGCCAGCGCGCAATGTTACATAACACTATCTTCAGCGGGAAATGGCTTCAGAGATGCCTTCTGTAAGGCTCCGTGACAGTAGAGTGAAAGTGCATTATCATCGTTAGCAGCCATGTCACTTGGACTGTTTATTGGACTGTCCCGTGCATGACAACGCAAGCAAAGCTTTAACACAATAGCACAATAAGCCCTGATTTGCAATGTCTCCACACAAACCCTTTCTCCTTCTTCTATGTTCAACATAATTCTATTCATCCATTCACCTTTAGCATGCATCCTTTCAACACGGCAGATAAATGGATGTCTTGTTTACCCCGAGAACATGTTTGTATTGCACAAATGCTGCTCAAGCTCAAATGGAGTGCAAATAAATATCATGTGCCTGGTGTCATGTCTGCAGTCTGTCTGACGTTCAGGACGGACTGGATGCTGACTGTGCCAGAGGTCGCCTCAGGGATATGAAGACATTCATAATTGATGTTTGTGGAGTTGATTAGGCCTGTTCATTCCCTCGGATGGACAACACTGATTGGGGAGTTCATGTGTTTGCGAGAGCGATGCTGACATTCTTTAATTTCACGGAATAATCAGTTTAACGTGTTTGTGTAAGAATAAAGGGCTCATATTTAAAGGTGTGTGCAAAATCAACTACAAGATAATTGTAGATTTTTTTTTCTGAAAAGCAGTTCAGCAAATTTAGGAGACAGTTTATCCCAAAGACACTTGAAGTAGTTGAGGTGTGGGCTCTCAATATTTTCTGCATCAAACTATATTGACCAGGGATGTCAAACTCCGGCCTGTGGGCCAAATGTGGCCCGCAGTGTGATTATATTTGGCCTGCAAAGACAAATTGTGCATCGACCTTAATAGTCAATACAAAAATTGCAAATTATATTCACTTTTAAAAAATAGAGATGTTACTCGCGATTTTTACTGCCCTTCATCTTTTTAAAAAAATTAACAGTTTTCACTAGTCTCTGATTTCAAAACTAGTTATCAGTTTGTTGTGTAGCCTATACTGTATATAATATGCCGTTCATACATTTATTTGGGTTGACAGTCAAAATGGCCCTCAGAAGGAAACTATGACTATGATGTGGCCCGCAACAAAATGAGTTTGACACCCCTGATATAGACTATGCCTAAGGGGCTGAAATGACCTACAGGAGATGCAAAGAAATCAAAGTTACATGGCATGGCTCTTTCTTGTGACTTCCTTTTCGTCAGTCCTTAAATTCTTCGGAAGCTCCAAAATTGCATTTCTCAAGAGACGATATGGCGTAACTATTTTTGTTTCTTGCATTTGCTCAAAGCTTACGTGAGCGGAAGAGGTCTTGCACCTGCCATTCAGACACAATATTTAAATATCATCCACCGCAATGGATCTCTTTCAAAGTAAAATGATCATGTGACTTTAGATCTTTTTCGCCAAGATGCTGCCAATTAGTGCAGAGAGGTGGTTTGCTAATTTCTGCAGTGTGTGATTGTGCCCAAAGTGTTTTGTCTTGAAATGCGATGAATTTCAAGCCAAGAGTTCAGTCACAGCCTCAAGTTGTATTCTTTTTTTTTTTCACGTCTACTTGGAATTTTGCACGGCATGTCCTCATTTCTGTGCATTGGTTGTCATGCAGTATTGTGCCTCTTACTTTGATTCCCTTTGCGTTTTGCATTTTTAAACCATGCTGACAGGCAACCCTGACCCGTGCCGCACTCGCAGCCTTAAAAATTATGAGAAGCATCCTCTGATGTCACTGGCTTTGTCTGTGATTCACCCTTCACACCGCCTGTTGGAGGTTAATTGCACTCTTTGATAGCACATTATTGGCAGGCAGGGCTCCACACGGAGAACAGGGCAGTTAATATAAGGCAAACTTGCTGCTCCACTTTTAACTTTTGGAATGATTAATCGAAAGCTAATGTGCTCTGGAGTCAATGCTGTGTTTATGTGGGGGTGTAATTGATGCTAATGTCATGATCAAGTGGAATTTCACAGTGGATTAACGGGGAAAAGCTGGGCTCTACTGTACTGCACATGGTGGCCGCTGTTATTCCATTTGCAATGATTCATCTTCATTAGTGTGATAGGGCATGCATGCTACGTTGTTTGATGCTACTTTGTAGAAGTCTCCGTGGGGTTCTTCAAGTCTCCTCCTGTCCCATGCAGAGCCTTAAATGAAACTGTAAAACAGCTCTGAAGATTAATAGCATAAAAAGGCAGTCAGGATTCATAAAGTGATTTATTATATTTGTTTGCTAAATAGGGTGTATGTATCACAGTGTATAATAAAAACATAACATAACAATGGAATGTAAATATCTAAAAGGTGGAATAATTACCAAACTGGACCATATTATGAATAGCGAAATAAAGACTTGACTCTCAGTGGAGGAAAACTAGCATTTTACCATTATATTCTTGCTCGGAACCAATGTTAATGTTTGAGTAGGCCAGCAACGAGAGCCGCAAATTAAAGTGTTCCTTGGTCCGCTGAAGAACTAGGACGCTACATACCACTCTTGTTATAGAATTGAATGAAATTGAATGTCACTTTAGTTTGAAACTGCTCTTTTCACTCACCCGTGAACATTCAACTTTAATCGGTACAATTAGCTTGTCGTAAGCTTCACCACCTTTAGCACTTTCTAATGGAAAAGGCACAAGCAGCATTTATCACAAATTTTAAAGATCTGATCTAAAACTGGCAAACATGCACTATGCACTCATTCAAATGTAATTTTCTTGTAGTCTAACTCGAACTCTATCAAGTCGTTTGCAGCAGGGATAGGTCAACCCCATGGGGTATGAATAATTTCTCTCTCTCTCTCTCTCTCTCTCTCTCTCTGCATACTATGTCCTTGTTGATGGATCATTCTCTCGAATTCTGACCCCAATACGCCAACTCGCTACTGCACCCTATATTGGCCGCTTTCCATTTAAAAAATAGGAGCCTCTATGTACACCATCATTGAGGAGGAGATACTGTTGAAGTCAAGACTCCAACACCAGAACCTTATGGGAGATTTAGATAGATAATAAATAATGATAAATAGCTAATATAGCACATATGAAGTTTGAGGCACTTAAAAGGACTGCAGGGTTTGAGCCTTGTGATGGGCTACATGGCACTACAGACACAGATGTCTGTTTGTGTTAAGGTTACGGCACTGCCTTCTGCTATGAAAGACAAACACTAATTGCCCATTGGCCCTGAATTGGACGTGTGCAGCTGGGGACATGCACCTAAAAATATCTTTGCTCGTTCCCATAAGTGGCGGGCACATGCAGCAACATTGCATTAATAGTCATTACTAATGGATGGCATAGACAAGAAAGGTTATTTTCTGCCTATATCCGCCACGCCAGGAAAGAGATCAAAGTCACACCAGCAGGGCTTGCACAGGAAGCTCAGACTTCAGGCCTATCCACTGACCCACCCTTCAAGTGCTGGTGGAGATGTCACATGGTTGTAGCCCAGCAAGTAACATGACATCTTGTGTTTTGTGTGTGGCCCCAGCAGTTTCCATGTTTGCCACGTCAAGACTTTAGCTCCATGCAGAGTTGGCCCGCCATGCTTGAGTTGTGTTACACCACTGCCACTATGGCACAAAAGCTGCATCTGGTTCCACCTCATTGGAGTGATGAATAATTGAAACCTTGCATTATTATCATGCAAACATGCTAATAAAACAGATGTTGCATCAGCATTTCTGGCGAAGAATAGAATGTTCATGTGTGAATCGCATTGTGATTAAATTTGTCTTTTTATTTCATTGGAATAGCCAATTGTTTGCTTTTTCTCTCTGTGTGTGTGTGTGTGATTAAAAATTGAAAAAAACTGCTCAGTGGAGCCTAACATGAGTTAAGGAAGACATCCATTATCCCAGTTAACTGATGTCTTATGATATGCACAGATAACAAGCAAAAACATGTGTCTGCGCTTTTTCCTTATTGTGTGTTAAGTATAGACATTCTGTAAAAGTTAACTTTGAACTGCTTTCATTCTTTGAAGGCAAAAACGTGAAGACATAAATGAAGGATTGTTTGCATGAGTGTGGCTGACAGATGTGTTTGTCCGCAAAGACCCACTGCTGGCGCTGAGCAACTACTCAGCATACACTTGAACTAAATCTGAGTGCCAGGCAATTTTTCTCATCAGTGGGATTTTGCTGCAGCAGTGAACTTTATGAAGGTTTTGAATTTAAAACTTTTTGAAGGTTTTGAATTTAAGCAAGAGCAAACATGGTGGGGATATATTTTAGGCCGATCGTATTGTACCTTGTCAGTGATAACCAGCCTAAGAATATAGAAATGTAATTCCTGAGAAAATACAAATTAACTCTTGATTGATTTTCCAACTTTGTCTTTTTTTTTTCTCTCGCTCCTGGTCTAGCTCAGAAATGAAGTGGTGCCACTGCAGCTCCACAGTGGACAGCGTTTGGACAACCTTTGTCTTCTAGAGAACAGCAGTGTGGCCCTGAGCCTCAACCCTGAGACGCTGAGCAGCCAGAGGCTAAAACAGAGCTTACTGGTGAGCTCACTTTATGAAAGGTTGCTATAAGCTTGTTGATGCTAGACTGGGCAAGGGTCAATCCGAGGGGAAATGTTCACTCAACAAAAATAGAAACTGTTTTGCTATACTTTTCAGATATGGACACATCAAGATGCTGTTTAAAGGTCATGATTATTACACAGGTCTGACCTGAAATGCTCATGTTTTATTTATAAATTCCCCACCTGCTTGTTAAATAACTACTTGATGATTAGCTTGTCAACAATTTGTCTGGGACGGATTGGATGTTTACCTTGCAGTGTAAGATACTGTACAACTAATACGTATCGCGGGTATCGGCAAATTTGGACTTAGTTTGTAGTCAAAGTGTTTCCACTCAATGTAATTATATTTTAGTCATATGTATTGTCATTTAAATTGTTTTAGTTTTAGTCTGTTTGAGATTGATGAAAGATTAAGTGAAATAGTATATACTAAGCAGGATATTAACTCAAATAATAATAAATAAGATTATTGTAGACAAAAACTGCAGTAAATTTAAGAATTAAGAAGTGTGTAAACGGTAATATGTAAACCTTCCCTTTGCCTTTCGAAAGTCATTACGTTCACCTAGATCAGCGATTTTCCCTCTTTTTATACTTGAAAGAATCACTGAATTAATAATA
The DNA here is from genome assembly GCF_901709675.1 of Syngnathus acus. NCBI lineage: Eukaryota > Metazoa > Chordata > Actinopteri > Syngnathiformes > Syngnathidae > Syngnathus > Syngnathus acus. The sequence goes on along the minus strand of NC_051094.1, from coordinate 11,998,016 downwards.
TCATGTTACGGTGTATGATAATGTTACTAATGTTATTATGTAGCATATATACATACATATGTATGTGTATGTACATATATATACATATGTATGTACGTACACACATATATACAAACAACCTCTTGTTTAATCATCCACCCATACACATAGTGATTGAGCCTTTGTTGAATAAATCTGGAGTGTTGAGGAGGGTTAGCAAAACGTTTGAAATGATTCACTTTCTTTTCCGATCAAAGTTACTCGTAGCACTTTTTGCTGTGGCTGAGAATGTTTTGGATATCATTATACGTCTTGCTGCGCTGTTATGCTGGTGTTTTGTTCACGCCTCAGTCAGCAGGGAAAGCAGTATTGAAGAGGGGGTGGATGGGTTGAAGCCTGGTGATGTTATTAGTTCCCTGAAGTGGAAAAATAGATGATTATGGACCCTGAAAAACTGGGGTACTGTTAGTAATTACCAATATTGCATGGTCCTACATACTGGACGACTGAGTGAAGTGGTAATGAAAAACTGACAGAGCATGAAGCTTTTCAGCAAGCACCATTAGCCCGCAGCTCTGTTGTTCTATGATGGAGATGCAATCATCAAAATGGAGACAACGCTGTAAAGGTCTCCTCCTACACAGCTGTCTCCACCCTTTACATTAATTCTATGTCATCTATTATGTAAAGTATGTAGACCTCTGGGATCACCTTAGTGGAGAAAGCTTTATGTGAACCTTTGTTAACTACACAAAGTTTTAGAAAAAAAAACTTAGAGGATTGCAATAGTTCAAGTACCCATTTATCAATCATAAACCGAGTGGCCATTTTAATTTATGAATACAACACAATGACTGTACTGTTATTGTCATTTGATGGCTTTATATCAATTGCCTAGAAGTCTTTTGACTTTACAATTTAGTTAGCGGAGGTTAGTGACATGATTTCTGACTTGCATATACAGCCACCAAAAAAAAGTGTTGTCATAAATATATTGGTCGAAATAAATATACCTTTAGTTGTGCTAGGGCATTTGAAATAAGTAGGAGATTGATGAAACAAGGATGAACTGTATCATTAATACCTTTTTGACATTTTCAAGACAGAGCAATTTTATTTTCAAGACTTGTTTCACACCAAAACCTGACAGAAAGCATTTTCAAGAAAAAAAATACTTTTGGAAGGTAAACCGTGTTGCTAAACACTAAAAGTGCATCTTTTTCATTTGGTTAATTTATGAAATGACAATAGTATGACACAAACGCGATGATGATGATGATTACTGGTATTCCAGTTCTTATCATCTCCTCTGCTCGTCTCTACTCACACTATCACTAAGAAAGTGTCCAATTACCGCTCGGCCTCTTAACATGTCACTGGCCGCAGCCATGATGTCAAAAAGGGACGAAAAATGAGGGATGTGAACAATTCCTCCCTGGTTAACTTTTACCCTCATACCTATTCATGTGAGAGAGCAGGTCGCACGGTCGAGCCTCCGGGTTCAGTTAGACCACATTTGGTTTGCTGGTGTTGTGAATCATCACACAGAGACACATTTTAGTGACGATCATAAATATGAACCAGTCAGAAAGGGAAAAGCTGTCATTCTCAGGCTAAATAGCGTCTAGACACTGTCAGGGTTTAAATGTTCCTCTGAACAAACACAACTTAAGTTAACTTGATTTCACGTCTTCTTTTGCACTCTACCATAATTGCCCAGATTAATAATTTATTCCAGTTTATTAATATTCAGAGACATAAATGGGAATACCATGCAAGGGTATGTCATCTATCTCTTTTTTTTTTTTTTTACTGGACAGCGGTTTACTTACACAATGAACAGCTGTTCCACAATGTGCAGCTATTCTGTTTCATTCATTAATTAAATTTACATTATCAATATGTCTGATGTTATGGGGCAGTTGAGCCAAACCCTGTGATTTTACATTTGCACTTTCTAGTGTACATCTATTGATGTGGAAGGTCCTCCTGTGCTGGGGGGGACAATCTCATGTTTACATCACTTGTAATGAAATTAAATTCGCGTGGCGCCCACATTACAGGCATCCACCAATCCGCAAATTAAATTATCCCTCTTTGTCAACACTCAATGCTGCTGATTGACATAGGGACTCTGCACATGATTCACGCCGCTGTCTTTTTGTTTGTTGGTTTGTCGGTTTGTTGGTTTGTTTGTTTGTTTGTTTGTTTTGATGACCCAATCCATACTTGGTCACATCCCAACTTCACCTGCAGGCGGGAAATTGCCCAATACTTCATCAATAGGCTATACGGTACAAAGCAAAACCATAACATAATCATAACATTTATTTCCTGGAGATTTTTAATATTTGCTATACAACAGTAAAATACAACCAGAGACTTGTCATGTTAAAGACACTGCATGCCTGCGTCAACCTCTTGCTGGACATTTTGTAGTTCTATTTCATCCATATTTCATCCGATGCCGGAAGCACACAAATTCTCTTTGCACATGCACATTTCAAGTACCGTATTTTTCGCACTGTAAGGCGCATCTAAAAACCTCCAATTTTCTCAAAAGCCGACAGTGCGCCTTATAATCTGGTGCGCCTTATATATGGACCAATATCGAGCCACTACGGCAGGCGTGTCCAAATATATGGAATTATATATGGACAAAGTTTTAAAATGGGCCATTCATTGAAGGTGCGCTTTATAATCCGGTGTCCCTTATATATGGACAAAGTTTTAAAATGGGCCATTCACTGAAGGTGCGCCTTATAATCTGGTGCGCCTTATAATGCGGAAAATACGGTATGTATAGGAAAATAGTCACTTGTGTTATTTAACTTTTTAATGTATGATTTACAATAAACAGTGGTTACGTTGTTTTATCCTTGCATGACAGTTTTTTGACATCGCAGTTGTTTACTTATTGCCGTTGGTGGCGATCTTATATGCTTGCTAGCTACGTTTTGCCTAGTTGTCATTCCATCTCAGTAATTCTGTCTTTTCTTTTCATAGTTGGTTCCTAGTCTTGTGTAGATTAGATTGCGTGTTCTTGTGTTTGTCTCCTACCCAGTATTTTTGTTCCGTTATTGAGTCTTCCGTTTAGATATTTTTCCCTCCAGTATTGTTTTCCTTAGTAGTCCTTCTAGCATCAAGCTCTCATTGTGCTCCACCTATTTACCTCGGTTTGTTATTCTCTTGTTATTGTTTCGTGTCACCCTGTTGTTTCGTGACAGTATTTCCATCATAAATATGTGAAGAACGGACATCAAACCCTCTGAATCATGCACTCAAATAATTGGGGCTGGGGTCTTGTCTCCAAGTATCCATTGCACAGCACAGATATTTTTTTATCTCCTCCCAAATCAACTTTACAACATCAGCCCACAGAGGTGCTTGCACTTCATATAAACGTACTTTCCTCATGAGCAAGTCATTTTTTTTCTTGGGAAAAATGTGGTTGTCTGTGCTCCGCCATGTGTCACGACTGTCCGTGCACGACAAGTGCACCGCCTTTAAAGGGAATAAGAGGAGCCATTTCGTTTGGACATGATTGAAGTCGACTGTGTTCACTCCCACAAAGCTCCCCCTTTGAGATTTGTTGGCTCGTACTCATCTGCTAAAATATAGGCACCTGCCTCTGTGCAGATTTACATGGCAACATGGTTATGTTGGTCACCAAAGTAGATTCCAACATCTTTATTATTTAGTGTGTTTTCACTCATTGAATTCTTTTTACACTTGTATGACCATTAAGATGGTTGAACTATTACCGTTTTTTTCCGTGTATAATGCGCAAAATTTAACTAATTTATTGTCCTAAAATCTGGGGTGCGCATTATACATGGGTACAAATTTTTTTTAATTTTTTTTTTTTAAATTTTTTTTTTTTTTTTTTTTTTTTTTTTTAAGAAAATCATGGTACAACAAAACCAACAACAGGACTGACCGACAATAGTGTGTTTGTACTGTGCTCTGGTCATTTCGTCAAAGAAGGGATAATAGTCCTCTTCTCTTCTTGACTGACAATGAATGTGATAGTTTAATACAATCAGCAAATAACAAAATGCGTATTACAGGTAATATTTTATTTCACAACACTTTGCCATGTTCCTTTCGTCTCTGCTGTTCACTTCAAACACGCTCCATACGAACGCAATGCTCTCGTATCAGACGCTTGCTCGATCACCTGCTCGTTTGCTGTCACAATGTACCCTACACAAATCCGAAACATTTGTTGCGGCTCCGAGTCACGACGAGGGGCAAGTTTTGGTTTCCAAGGGTGTTTTTATTCCTCTTCAACGTCTCTCCCATACAGAGCCGCCTTTTTCACATGTCCGCACGTCACTTTCCTCTCTTTTCATCTGATCGCGGTGGTGCCTTTACGGGCAGTCGGAGAAATCAACGCCAACAAAAAAAAAATACATCCAGCCTAGTTAAGACCATACCAAAGACTATAAAAATGGGACCCATTGCCTCCCTGCGTGTGTGACGATCATTGGGACTTAAAAAAAAAAAAAAAAAAAAAAAAAGCAAAAAAAAAAATAAAAAATTGGGTGCGTATTATACATGGGTACAGGCTTTTTTCCAGCATCAACATGCCATTTTTAGGGTGCGTATTATACATGGGGGCGCATTATACACGGAAAAAAACGGTATTTTAAATGGCTTTATAGTTTATAAAGGTTTATGAGGATGACAGTTTTTAAACAATTCTTCTTCATCTTATCATTTTATGTCCATTATTTCTTTCTGTGAAATCTGTGGTTGACCAGCAGCTTGTGTATGGTTATGGTTATGGTTGACCTCTGGTTCCACAGTACTTCCAACAAAACACACACACAAAAAAATCCACAATAACAAGCCGTTAGTGTCCAACAAAATTGGAAAGTTTGCTGAGAAAAATGAAGATAATGACGGTATCCGAGCAAAGCACCTTGAAGGGACAATTGGAGACAGATGAATAGTTCAATGCGACGTGACATGTTTAGCTATAAAAAGAAAAAAAAAACAAGGCCACCCTGCCAACTAGAAATCCCAGAGAGGAGTGGCAGGGAATTAAAACCATGAACAATGTTCGCCTCAAGGACAGAAGAAAACCCTCCCCCTGGGACTCAGCTGACTGAAGCTGCCGAGTGGCTTACAATAGGGCTGATACTGCCTCTTTTGTCGAACTTTGACATCATAGAATCAGAGGTCAAAGCAACTTAGAACAGAGGTGCAACTAATCTAGATGAACAACTTCTAGTTGAAATTTCAGCCTATACATTAGAGTTACACCTAGCAGTTTGACACTTACCGTATTTTCCGCACTATAAGGCGCACCTAAAAACCTCCAATATTCTCAAAAGCCGACAATGCGCCTTTTAATCCGGTGCGCCTTATATATGGACCAATATGGATTTGTGGATGAGGACTAACTTATTAAAGTAAGCTTTACGTGTTTATTTTGTGTATTGTGTGATATTAACGTTTGAGCAACGTTGAGTTATTGATATATTGTTTTCACTGTTTCGAGTGTTACTATATTGTGATTGCATTAACGTTTGAACAACGTTGAGTTATTTATTCTATGCGCTTTATAATCCGGTGCACTTTATATATGAACAAAGTTTTAAAATGGGCCATTCATTGAAGGTGCGCCTTATAATCCGGTGCGCCTTATAGTGTGGAAAATACGGTAAAGAAATCAAAGTAGATACAATTGACTGTTATGAATGAAAAATACTTTGACGTGAATAATTAAAAAGTAAAGAAGATACATTTTCACTTATGATGTGAGGAAAAAGTGTACCTTAATAAGTTTCAATGAATTTAAAGCAAGCGATAGGGGTATTATTTTTTAAGGGTCTCCCTATTGCAGAATTTCTACAGTGGATTCTAGAACGAATAGTCTCCTCTCCGATGAACGGGTTTACTGTAAAGCATTATATGCCTGACTCAGAGGCACTACAATCAAAATAGTTCTTAGACGGCGTAATGGGTTTACCACAGGTTGGCAGAAGCTCATGTCTTTTGACCAGCTTGAAAGCATGCGCGATACAATGGAACTAAATCATCTTGTGCCCATATGCAGGATTTCAGAGCTAAATCTTTGCCAAGTTTCTCAATCTGCAGCCAGTGCATTGAGCTTATTAACATTTCAATCTGCTACAGGCGGTCTCTGCCGCCTCACACAATGAACGTGCCCTTTTAATAATGTAACCGGTTTTAACAAGATTGTAAAGTGTTCATCTGACTTTCATAAGCCTGTTAGCAAAGTGACAAAATCATATGGTGTTATGGGAAACACTATCACTGTTTTTTAGTTTTCCAGTTTACAATGTATTCTGGTTTGTCCAAATTTGGAGCAGCATGCAGGTGGAGTAAAGGCTGAGCTTGTTACTGTTTCGCCCCCGCAGCACTGATATTTCGCTGTAGGTTGATCATGATGTGGGGGATTTAGATTGGTCTTCTGGTAACTGATAGTGCTTTGCTGAACACTCCCCTTCTCCACTGCTTCATCTATAATGTACGTGACTCTGCACAGAGCCAGACCCTGAAAATCCAGCTTGTTCTTGGCCCGTGATAGTTTCTATAATCCCTTTATGTCGGGTGAGCTGTCATTATTTTTACACTCTGATACAGATTATGTGACACTTAAATTAGTCCAACTAACAGAGGGTCAAGGCAACCTGGATTTTGACGGTGTTGACTGATTTGTATGTGTGCGTGTGTGTGTGTCGATAGGTACCTCTGGATTAATGCGACCTTCATGGGGAAGATGAAAATATTGGAGCTGGTAGACATTGATTTTTGGACTGGGCGTTGGTATTTATGGACACAGTCGGTGCATAAATATAAAAACTGATACGCTCTGTCCTGGAGCTAGACTAATCGGACTCTGCGTATATATAAATTCTGTGTCTGTGCGCTTATCCCCTGATGGAGATGATGTGACAGATTTATTGAAATGTTACTTGATGGGGGGGGGGGAGGGGGGAGAGAATTATTCAGTGCGTGTGTTTTGTGATGTAATGAAAGTCAATTATGATGCCTGTCACTAGTAGTCTAGCGCTAAGATCATTTTACAGAGGTGATTACAAAATGTACATTACGTGGAAACTCAAATGAAACACATTTGTACAATTGAATTTGGGAAATATTTTAGGGGAAAACGGGCCACAAAATACGTGACATCATGGCATATGTCACAAGAGTTCATTCAGTGAGCATTAAAGCATTATCTTATCTCTGTGTTTAATTTTTTTTCTTGTATGATTGTTAAAAATGTTAATATACTTCTTAATATATGTGTGTGGTTAATAAAGGTTTTATTATGGTGACCGTTTATTTAAGTAGATATTTAAATAAATAGACTGACTATAGTCCTAAAATGCTCCATCCACTACCACCACAAAAAAAAAAAACATTCATGGACAGGAGTACAACAATTCATCTACTGAGGCCTAATGATACCCTTCAATTCGATCAATAAAGCTCCAGATCGTCTTAATTCTAATTATAGTTAACAGGAACAGCACATCTTTTAGGGCAACAAAACAAGGTGGAGGATAGTCGTTTCAACGCTTGCCAGTTTTTCCCTCACTTGAACCACAGTATTTTCCATGAAAACTTAAAACAGAACATCTTTTGTTTCATTCCATACATTTCACAAAATGATTTGACCAAGTCACCAGCTTTGTTTTCAATGCTATGTCCTGTAAATCAGAAAGTGTTTGTGCTCAGTGGAGTAACCTTAATTAGATTGCTGCCTGGCTGGAATTAAAGGCCAATGCTGGCTGACAGCGATTCTCATGAAGGCAGAGGAGCTGACTGATAAGCTGACCACTCATATGTGGCATACATATGGGATGCAATTGCTCCAAAGGTTGCTTTCTCTTCACGTTTTGTTCAGTGTTTTTTTTTTTTTCTTCTTCTTGAGAGCTCATTGTTACCTTTTCATTTTACTCTCTTGTGACTTGCTACTTATGTGATGTGAGACGTGGGATGATTCTCACTTCTGAGGTTTCTATGGAGTTCACCAGGGAAAGCTTTTCTTTCTGGGTCATTTACTTAGATCGCATCTCTCCGCTTCACTATTTTTAAATAAGCTCAGCTATTTTAAGCTTGTGAAATTAGTCCCACCTCAGAATCCCCTCTATATCAAAGTCATGAATGTGCCAATGCTAGCAAAATCACTGGGCAACAACAGCATACCACCTTTTTTCTTTTCCTTCGCGTATTTTACTGTGGGGAAAAAAAGTTTGTTTTATTTTCAGAGATGATAAATCCATCATGGCTGTTTGATCTGTGTTCTTCTGACTATTGGCTGTCCTGTAATACAGAAATACATTTAAAATCAATGTCAAAGGCTCATGTATTAAAATTAAGTTAATTGGTGTAGATGCCCGAATCAATAAAAACAAAGCACATTTTCACTATAATTATATTTTCCTTCGTTTTTAGATACAAAATGTACTTTTAGTTTTCATTGTTTTCATTTTTCTTTTATTTCCTGACCAAAAAACGTTTTTTTTTTCAGATTTTAAAACAAACTTGGAACAAAAGAAAAACATTTTACATTTTCTTGCTACTATTGCAAACACTGTCCTGTTTATGGGATGTTACGCCGGCCTTGAGTTCATATTCATTTACTTTCCATGCTGCATATCAGCTGCAGTCTTTAATGGTGTTTTATTGGGAGAGTAGCGCTTTGTGTGCAGTAATTTAATCATGAGGCGGGTTGCGTCATGGACTTGAGCCGGTCTTGGGTATCTAGTTGCACACAGTTAGTGTGGTCTATGACACTCGTCTATATGTGGCCACATTGATGCCCGCCAGGACAAAACTCTCAAGACCTGCCCGTTGTAGTTGTGTGGATATGAGGGAACTTGTCTTTCAGTCTTGCACCGTCTCTGTGTGGGAGAAGGTAAAAACAAAATAGCCTTTGGAATATTATGATAATGCTTGGGTTAGTCAATTATTTTATTGAAACATGTAATGATTCCTGCTTATCTAAACAGCAAACTTTTTGTAAGCTATGTTTTGTTTCCTCTTTAGTTTATGTGTAAGACTTTCTTGAAACAGGCATCATTCATTTGAATTGAACATTTCTGGTGTTAGAGTTGGAAGTCGAACACTGCTAGAAAAACAAAACAACAATCAGTTCAGAGGAGCTCCAAAAACATTGAGCATTCAAATGATGCATGTATAGTGTATTGGTGATAATAAAGCAGTTTAGAAATTTGCAATAACAGGAACAGGCTGGTGTGTGTGATGTGCGTGACGAGTGTCATGGCGGGAAGTGGCTGGCTTATGCTGAGTGAAAACTGCACAGTATAAGGAGCAGGGATGTCAATCTGCGGTGGCTAATATGTCAGTATCCTAACGTTCATCAACCTGGGGGCATTCGTGACATTAAAATCTGTGTTTCTGTGTTGTGTTTACACATGCAAGAATGCACAATTTTTTGCCTTTAAATTGGGAGATTTTCCTCAACGACCATTCTGTATCCATGGAAGTCCAACTATGCAATAGCTGATTAGCTAATGAGCACAAATTGCGGCATAAAGCGAGGTTACCCACCGAGCTGCATCCAATCGAGGGTGGGCATGGCCCCCCAATGCCCCCCCCTTGACACCAGGACTGGTTCTACAGTCATGTTTCCACCAATCAATAAAATAAAGTTTTGGTATTGGCCTTGTTTCCACTATGGTGATGTGAAGGCAAGATTCCGATAACCTCAGTTATTTAAATAAAATAGGGTGACATCATCCCAATTCGATACAGTCTAAAGCTGCCATTGTAGACCGTAGTGTGTCAAGCTCTGATCTAAAAAGAATCATTTGTTGATACGCTTGTCACGCAAGGCAGTTAAAATGATGGAAATATTTATTTACCAATGAAGTTAAGTTGACACATTTTGCTGTGAATATTCTGCAATGATTTACGTTAATTAATTATTAAGTTAAGTTGTATTGTCACTAGTGTCTTTGTAATTTGCATTTACTTTATTTTCCCAACTTGTGGTCGTTTGGTATGGTTTAATGTATTAAGATGCTAACATTGCAGAAAGATGAGCAGATTATTATTCAAATATAACACATTGGTCCTACACAGTCTTTCCTGATGTCACATTCATATGTTATGCTTGGAGCAGTTGTGCTGACTGTTACATAACACTTGACTGCATATATTTAAACCAGTGATGTGTCCTTGTGTTGCTTTTTTCTCATCTGTGTTGGAATTGAAGCATAATGATAGTTTTAAAGGTAGGGTGTATAATATTTTTGTGCTTCATGGCTACCATAAGCCCGCCACTTAAAGAATGACTCTACCTTTTTTCTCTGTGTGCACTGATGATGACTCACACTCCAGCACACCCTGCAGAAAACTCCTTTTGCACAGAGGAGGGAGGAAGAGTGAGGGGAAGAGATGAATTATTTTTTGTTGCTCCCAAAGTCATATCTGTTTATGTCACCTACTCCACCTCTTCTGTCTGAGCCTTTGTGCTTGGTTATAAAAGTACTCATCAATATTTCCAAAATTACAAATCTATATTGAGATCGATTTTTTTTTTTTTTTGCATTGCTAAATCCTCAAGTGTATTTTTTTGCACTCAATTTTCCCTCGCAGTAAGGTGGCTCTATGGTGTGTGAGCTTTCATAATTTGAGGTCATTCATTCATTCATTCATTCATTCATTCATTCATTCATTCATTCATTCATTCATTCGTTCATTCATTCATTCATTCATTCATTCTTTCATTCATGCATTCATTCATTTAGCTGGAATGCATCTGATTAATACATGTTTAATCAAGATCACACCCTTCAATAATTTGGTGCCATTCATAGGATTTCTTGATTTTGTCTCTGCAGGCCGCTCTCCATTCAGCGAGCTAACATTGTGTGACATTTTCAGTGAAGCCGAAGTCCGGCCTGCACATGCCGCTGCAGTGCCGTAGGTTGGCTGCCGTCAGGCTTTTGCATCTCTGGAAATAGAAAAAGAGCAAAGAGCCTGAGCGTGATTAATGGCCATGTAGTATGTGTAGCAGCAAACACAACAGGCCTGTCTGCCGCCATCTCCCATCACACGACCCCACAGGCCAAGAATTACATAACGGATCTGCAAAATTGTTCATCCAGATTCTTAATTGCTTTAATTTATTATATGTGTGTGTGTGTGTGTGGGGTTGCAGCTGCGAGGACTTTGAAGCGAGGCACACACACATGCCAGGTGTGTAATTTCGATTTCGAATGGTGGATCTTTGTATTATCGCTGGGCTCTCTACCAAGAGATGCTTGATCTTGCTGCCTCGTGCCAGTCTGGATTTGACTGGCATTCTGTTTTTTCCCCCCTCTTGTTTTAAGAAGCAGCTATTTTTAGCACACTGTGTCAAAACATGGCTGCGTCATCCCGCGTATGCATGTGCGCATAGAAATAAATTTGCTTCCCCGCAAGGTCTGAGTGCTCCCTTCAGCTACATGTGCTTAAGCCCCGTTTGCATTACTTCTTACTGAATGCATGCAGCGCCATTACGCAACGCTGTGCATCAGCTACAGGGCCACCGGGCCAGAATGGCAGCCAGTTACCAATCACTCTCCCGCTCGTCTCCCCTCCCTCCTTTTTCATCTTATTCTGTTTTGCCCTGATCCCCTCCCTTTTCATATCTTTTTAAAGCAGGAAGCGTGGTGCTGTGATTTGTACGCATACCAAATTGCTGCAGACATGTTTTAAGCAGTCAGTAAATGCATGCATGTGTTGCTGTTGGCGTGCTCTCTGTGTGCTGGAGTGTGAAGGCAGGTCAGCAGAGGCCAGCGCAAGAAAAGAGGATGATCTGCCCTTAGTTGTCAGCAGCGCTCCACTGTGAATAAAAGATTGTATTAGATGCTCTTGTATTTTCGGCAGGTTCCAAAGAGTTTTAAAGGTCCTGCAAATTAATAATATTGGCTGATAAGTGTGACGATTAGTTTCACGTGAATTTCTATTTTGTACAGAAAATCTTTATTTAGCCACTTATTATTTATTTGTTATTTAATAATTTGACATATGGTACACGAGCTAACAGTCCATTAGCTTGGCATATCTTGTTGATAGTGAATACATGAAGGAGCTTGCTTTTTTGGTTTTATCTGTAATAGGATATACGTAGTAAGATCGTAAGGGATTTGTTCACAGTATTTTTGTACGACCTCCAACTGTGTTCAATGAGAAGCATTCATCATCTGACATGGTTACCTTGCATATCTATCAGCTTATATTACAATGTGACCAAAATGTGCAGTGTGAATTGATGATCAAACCTTCGCAGCAGGTATTGCGCCATTTTATTTTTTGTTAGGCAACCTTTTTCCTTGGGTACTGCAGGGAAATATTCGCCAAAGTTGGGAAGAAAATGTTCAGTTTTTCAAATGGAGCTAGTTTTAATTCGTTTTCAGGGTATGTTGTTGGATTTTTTTTTTTTATTGTGTGCACGTTTAAAAAACGCCACTGTATGCTAGGTTTTGTGTACAGAAACTCATAACGCATTCAACAATTTAAAAAATTAAGCAGTGAACAGCCATCCACAAGTGAAATGTATGTACTCTATAACGGTTTGCAAAATTGGTACTGTATAATATTTAAGTATACAGTATTTGTGCAGTTGATCACATTCATTTCTGCAGCAAACAAAATAAGAAATCGATCAAAAAATTTATATCACATCCAAATACTTGACTTGCACTGTGCATCATTTGACTGGAATCAAGCTGGCTATTTATTCAGTTTTTCATTATGATGGCAAAGTACGAGATTGCGAGATAAGTCACTGCCCAAAAATTACTTCGATATTATTTTATGTCCTTGACCGTATTTGGACTAGAAGGTAATCTCTTAATCGGAGAACAATGACCTTCCACATGAAATTGCAAAATGATACTTCACACTTTTTTTGTGTGTAATCCGTTCCAAAACATGTCTGTCTCGGAATTTTCTAGGTCATAAATGATTTTTTTCTCGCCCAAAGTCGGCTAACATCGATGACCCTAATGAGGATAAGTGCTATAGAAAATGGTTGTTTGATAACAATATATATCAAGACACTTCACACTAAACCATCATTGTGTCTCTGATGCAATAATATCGATTGTAAATTTATTTTTGGTTGTGTGTATTTCTTATCTATTGTACGTATTTGGTGCTTTATTGCCTTATTGAGCAAGACACTGAGGATACTTGTGTGCAGCCTCCTCACTATAACATCCTTCCCTGAGTGCATGTAAAAGAATGAAACACACCATTTGATCTTCATCTCAAGTATGGGGATAAAGGATTCCTTCTTAATTGAAAGACTCTAAACCTCTGGTGATTTTCCCCTCCTCACTTGTCTCTCTTCTCCTTCTTTGAAGCCTCTCATGTTGCTGTTGCACCTTTGATAAGAGGACAGCTGCTGTTTACATTTTCCAATATGGAAGAATGCCACGCTGCTGTCACCCATGTGGAGGGTTGCCACTTGATCTAGGGCTCAGACTCCAAAATGTCTATTTGCACTGCAGAGGTGTTGGCAGGCAGGGGCATTTCTAGTCCCCCTTGGGGCTCAGTCAAGAAGAAACATGGAGCCTCCCAAACCCCCCAAAAAACAGCGAGCTAACAATTACTAAGGAGCCCTATGCCTTAGTGAGGGATTTCTGGCATTGTAGTGCCAGATTTCTCATTCATATTGTTAAGGGTGTAGCCATCATTTCAGAATTTGGAGGGACAAATTGTCTAGGTGTAATCTTAGTATTGAAGCGATTCGTTGACCTGATCCCCGGATGAGAAAAAAAAAAGCGAGGATATATTGACATTCATGAAGCAGCAGCTTTCTGCCTCACACTGTTTATATGATAATTCTGTATTTTATCACTCCAGACAAACAACCCACTTCCTGTAAACATGGATCCTCTTGCATGTGAAATCACAACTCCTGTCACACTTACTCCAGTAAAGTTGCAAAGGTGTGGGATTGTGTTGACTCTTTGGATCATTTTTGTACACCTCCAAAGCGCAATTCAAATAAAGTGTAAATCATAAATAGTGTTCTGTTCCTCCCTTTCCAACCACTACATTCAATTATACATAATAAATACACAAAAACAAACAGTACACTACAAAGACAATATATTGAACGTTCAAAATGATCAACTTCATTGTTTTTTTCCTGCAAATCTTTACTCATTTTGAATTTGACGCCTGTAACGTATTACAAAAAAAGCTGGGCATGTTTACCACTTCACCTCTCCTTTCAGCAACACTCGCTAAATGTTGGCGAACTAAGAACACAAATTGTTGAAGGTTTGGCCATTCTTGCTTGATGTACAACTTCACTTGCTCAACAATCAGGTGTTTGTGTCGTATATATTTTTTTGCTTCATACTGTGTCACACATTTTCAGTGGGAGTCTGGATGTCGGTGGGCCAGTCTAAAACTCACACTTTCCCTATGAAGGAATGTAGATTGTTGCTTGGCATTGCCTTGCAGGGACTTCCCTGAATAAAAAAACGGCTTGTATGGCTGTATATGTTGTTGCAATACCTGTATCTACCTTCCACATGAATGAACAGATGTGCAAGTTACCCATGCCATGGGCACTGATACACTCTCATACCAACACAGATGCTGCCGTTTGGATTTTGAGCTATTGATCTTTTTCTCATTGGCTCAGAGGACACGACGTGCATGATTTCCCAAAAACATTTTGAAAGTTGGACTCGTCAGACCACAGCACTTTTCCACTTCATCCATCTCAGATGAGCTCAGGTCGAGGGAAGCTAGCGGCGTTTGTGGCTTTAGCTTTGCATTTTGGAGTTCTAACTTGCATTGGTAGCTATAACAACGAACTGCGTTAACTGACAAAGTGAGAATAATTTTCTGAAGTGTGTCCATGTGGCAATATCATGTATTGCCTATTTTTGATGCATTGCTGCCCGAGTGCTGTTTTACAGTAGGTGTTTCCGTTTGACACTGTTAATAAAGTTAATAAAGGTCCCTTTGGATTATGCCATCATTTAAATGAAGATTGAATGTTTTATATTTCACAGCCCTGGATATTAACAGTGGCTACTATATTTGTATACTTTAATGACAGTCAACCGTTATGCAATAGTTTTACCCTGCTGACGATTCTCTCTATTTTTATATTTTTCTTTAGGATTTTTTTTTTTCCCACAGTTAACACTGATTTTGACACTTTAAGTGTGACGTGTTATAGAGGCCTGTGAATTAGAAGCCGTTACTGTCATCCTAGACGGAAAGTGCAAGGCTCTATTTTCTGTATTGATTGTGCCAAACTTCACGTGGGGCAAAAGATTGACTCTTTATGCAATGTGGGTCTTTATGATCATTTTACATGGAGATAACCTGTTAGGTTAAAATCCATTGGTCTTTTCCATGCCCGTCATCCAGCCCTTGGCAAACATTTATAGTCAAGTTTAAGGGAGCAATGTCAAAGCCAGACACATGCACGGAAACGGTAAGAAATCCAAAGCCAAGGTGTGCTCGCTGTATTTTGGGTTTGCCATCTGGAGAGCACGCGAATGGGTCACCAGCCGTTGAAGTGTACTTAATGATTGGATCAGCGGAGAGCCGTCTTCTTCTGCATCCAGTTGCTCCTCCTTGCAGGATGGAGCAACATACTGTAGGTTTTTTGCTCTGGCACAGCATCAAAGTGAGAGACGAGCCACCATAGCTGATGAGATCAACAGACGTTGCTCTTTGGATGTGGGAAGCTTTAAATTAGTAGTTTGTGTTTGCAAAGGTTCCCTCGTGACATTCTTCACAGGGGATCTTTACACCGAAGAAAAAAAAAAAAAGGAGCCATTTGTACCTGCAACGTCAGATCACTTGTCCACATTGATATCAAAGATGCTAATCGATTCAGTTGTTGGGCTGATTTCTAAATGATTGTCATTATAATATTATCAAATGACAAACAATCAGTTCTGGCGCACCTGTTTGGATCATCATGCCTTCCTTGAAATTATCCGTCTTAACATTCCATAGGTCAGTGATTGGGCATTGTGATAACATTGGATCAGAACAAATAGGACAGCGTGTGTGTGTGTGTGTGTGCGTAATAATCAGCTTATCTGGTTGCGGTTCAAGCTGGCTGCTTTGCTGTGAATTAATTTGATCATAGAATGTTTTGGAGACTGTCTTTCTGTGCTGGCCTCTGCCTGTGCATCACAGAGATGTGAGGGAGCTAGTCATCAGGAGAAGGAAGGAAAATGTGGCTGATGCTTTTTACTCTTTACTTCATTGCTGATTTTTTTTTCTTCCAACAAAATAATTAATTTAAAAATGGAATTTTTTACCGCATCACATTTGAGAATAATGTGTCACATTATTGTATGCCTGACATGTGGCTGGGCCAATTGCTCTTTGGTCTGACCTATGGAATGTCCTCATTATTCATTTATCATCTGCCACATTCCATTAACCTTTTGGTAATGACTGCAAAATATGATTGAATATTTTGGTGAGCATTTTATTGAAAGCTCTGTGTTATGTTTATATGGTGTTGAGGTTTTAATGTAGTTCATTACGTGTTTCCTATCAGCAGTGTTTTCAGCTTCTTCGAACATTTATAGAAAGATTAGTTTATAGGCTGAGTTTAAAATCCAAATTTCTGTGCAGTCCTATCAATTGTATGTAAGGTCAGGGTGATCTAGAGCAGTGATTTACAGCCAGGGGTTTGCAAGCACGTTTGGGTGCGGTACATGGAAACATTTAGTATTTTATTTCCGAGATGATAAGCAAATATTCTCGTTTTATTAGCCCATCAATGAAATGGTATGTGTGCACTACAACATGTAGTATTCGTAATTAAAGGTTAATTGTCAGTATGATTGCATGTTTTTTTAGCAATATTGCTAATATTACTGATAATAATATTGCAAAGATAAAACGATAAAGAAATAAAGTATTGATCTTGTTCTTCATATATTTATTGTAAATAAGGTAGTGCAGCTTTACCAGTTTTAGTTTCCTGACAAGGGCGCTCAAGAAAATAATTTGTATAGCAGTGTGTGAATATGGCATTGTGTGACAATAACACTGTGTATATGCAGAGTTTTTGGCAACAGGGACTTTTGGTCCCGAGATGAAACCTGACTTGAGAGGATTTTCTCTACTGTATGTATCTGAGCCATAATTCACATAGCTCAGCAATCTTTTAGAATAATCGATTGTTGGAATAGCGCACCACTTTGTATTTGTTGCGTAGGGAGTCAATCCAAAAAGAAATAAATATGCTTCTAACTACCACAAACATGCTCAGTTCACTTTGTCAAATTGGTTTTATCCAGCCATCAGCCACGATTAAAGCTTGCTGAGGTGGAGTTTAGTGCTCTGTCAGGGGGGATGGAGATTACCCAGTGAACTTAATGGCCATCTGCAGAATCTTGGCCTGAGAGTCCAACTGGGGATGCGTAATCTTGTCTGTGTGTGGGCAGCAGTGCAGCAATGGGCTCTCAACATTTGCTTGGCTGTACAAGCAATCGTCAACAGTTCGCAGTGGACCTTCTGTCAGACCATTGGTTACAGCAGCAGAAAGAATAAATGAAATGATTAAATGCTAATATTTCCCCGTCATATCGTAGTATGATCTCCTTCATGTCATCTCGTTAATCATTTCATCATGCCCAAGTACTACACAGGCAAATATAACCAACCAGTGTACATAACCCTCCGATGTCTTTGTAGCAGTCTGCTGAGTCACTGTAGTTTCCTTTATGAAGCCAAAGTCTCATCTGACATCTTGGTGTTGATTCAATGAGATTATCAGATTTGCAGTCCTCTCTCTGGAGATCTCCCATACACACTCTGTTCTTTCAAATGAGTGCTCTGTTCCAACTTCATCTTCCCACGTTTGTATTATTTGTTCCCAGTTGCTCTCTTTCGCTACCTTCCTTTTCATTGTTCCCTATTGTCAAGGCCTTTCATAGCATTGGTAAAGTTCTGCTTCATCCTACATGATCGCTATCTGCGTTTCACACTGCTCGTGTTCTTTTGCCTCCTCTGCATATGCGCTGTGCCGTTGAAGTGTGATAGAGTCATAACACATCAGGAGGCTGGTTGTGCGTACGGTGGTGGCTCTGTGAGGTCACACCCTGCTGATAGTGGCAGTGGGTATATCGAAAGAAAAGGAGCAAAGGAGACAAAGAATATACAAGGATACTCATCTCCCTGCTGCTGCAGGATGTTTAATATGCCCTCGTCCTGTACTTGTACGGATTGCTGCATAGCTTGACAGTAAATCCTGCCTGCAACCCATTTTTCATTTCTCTGTTTACTGCATTTGCACCGTCACTTTTGTCCTGATTTTTTTCTTTTATTTTTAAAGTTACATTACATTATTACATTACACTACATTATTGAGACTTAATTAGACATGGCGTTTTTTTTGTCTTATGTTTTTAATAGTCAAAGGTGTAGCTATAAAAATAGAATATATCAAAGTTGTCATCTCAATTTGATTCAGACTGCACATTCATACTTAGCATAAAAATACACGTTCAGATGACTATGCTTGAAATTTGATTAATTTTTGTTTTCATGTTTGTTTTAATGAAGTCACAAATGTCGATTTTTACTCAAGGCAACAAGATGCCGCTGATTAAGTTTTGAGTGCTTGTGTCTTTCTGTACATCTCTGAATCGCTCAGTCCTCAATATGTGCAACACACACACGCATACACACGCACACACACACGCAAGCACGCAGGCACGCACGCACACACGCACACATTGACAGTGAAGCATTAGTAGAGTGTTAGCATCTATGGCTGCACACCCAGTCCTAAGCTGCAGGGGTTATGTAACGTACTCTGCCATTTCAAATGATCTCAAACCACAAGTGAGTGTTGACTGTTGTGTACTTGACTGCTGTGTCTGGCCTAGCGCTGTATCCTGTATAGTCAGCAGTTAGGCGTGACTAAAGACTGAGTGGAGCTGGCGTGGGGTATTAGTGAGTAACAAGGGGGAATTCTCCATCGAAGACCCTGTTGACAGAGCGCCAACTCGGCATTCGTGGCCCCTCTGCTATCCTCCGTAATGGTCTCACGCTTCAAAACATTTCAGCAGAATTGTAATATGCAAACGCCGTGTCTGCCAGGATTCGCCCTCAGTCTCATAATTATAGTGGAAGTTAAAATTTTAAAACCCACCCCGGAATAAGCCGATCAGTATCTGTGTTTGAGAGCTTCATTACAGTGTATCTGTTGTTATCACAAAATTACCCCCAGTGGAAATAAATGGCATTCAAAATACACCCTCAAAAAATCAGCCGGGGCAGGATTACCCCACCCCCCTCCCTTTTTAATACACTATGCATATTGAACACAACAGAAGATGAAAGAGACAGGCAAAGTGTGTGTAATGAGGTTCCCCCTGCTTGCCTGTGATTATGTACCGAGCTTTCTCACCTACTGAAGATCAGAAGAAGCTAATGTTGAGATGGGGAAGCCCTCCTGACTTCATTAGTTATTGCTAGAAATATATATCCAAACCTCATTTTGAGAAAATGTTGCTGGGCATTCAATTCTGAGTAGCGATTCAAAAGCAACAGAGGCATTTTTCTCATTGTCCTCTGCAAACATTTGGCATCTGTTGCCTTTCACGCAACTCTGAAACAAATTTACGCCCCATGAAAAAAAACACTCAAAACAAAATTACATTTCAACTTCACATTTAACTCGCAGTGGTAGCCACGCTAAACGTCATACATACAGTGGCTTGCAAAAGTATCCCCCTCCTTGGACTTTTTGACCTTTTGCCATATTTCAGGCTTTACAAAAAAAAATCAAACATGTAATTATTTTTTGTGAAGAATCAACATCAAGTGGGACACGGTCACAAAGCGCAACAAAATGTTTGAGTTGAAAAAAAATGTGCCTCTCAGATACTAAATACACTGTGTGTAATGGAGTACTGTACACTCTCAGTGTCTACCTTATTTGCATTAGCGCCAGCTTGATCCAGTTTAAGAAGATGGTCTTCCTCATCCATCTTCATCTGCTGTGCAGCAAACGCCTCCTCACTTACGCAGGAGCTCATTACTCACAATGACAGCCATTTGAATCTTTCATCAGAGGGAATTTTAATTGTGCTCTTGCAAATGTGTTCGGAACAATCGTGTCTCCAAAAGCCTGAGTGCTGTGTGTTTGTGGACGCAATTATGAATACGAGATTCAATGTGCACATTGGTATTGATGATGATGCCGTCTGGTTGTGGAGACTGTTCGCATTGGAAACCAGGCCACATGGGAGACGACAAGCTGTCGGTCTGGGGAGACACTATGTAATTCTCCGTCATTTAGTTTCGATATAATGGCGCCTTGTAGTGTACACATGGGTACTTTTTGATTAGATTGTGTTGTTTAGCTGTTTATAATCCCCCTGAGTTGTGGGAACATCTGTCAGCAAAATAATTGTATTTTGCATTTAAGTTCAAGTTAGATATAATTCAGTTTTTCATTCTCCTCTTCGCAAGCTTTAATCCTTAAAAGTCCCTCAAAATGAGCTGCGGTTGCCCTTTATTGCCTTACATTGTAAGTCATCTAAATGGGAAAACAAACCAAGAAAAAAAGCAGAGTCGATGTGTGTATGGCTGTGCTTACGTGTATAGAGTTATGATTAATGATGAAAACTATCCATTCTTTTTGTTGCGTAAAGGGAAATTACGATGAATTATAGAACATTAAAGGGTTGAACCTCATGCATCCTCCTCGCCCTGTTCTCTGACCTTGTGCTCCCCGTTTTATTGAATGGAGCTGGCACAGAGGAGGAACAAACAGATGCAGGACCTTTCATTGAAGTGTATTTGATTCTGCAAGTGCCCACGTGTGTGTGTGTCTGTGTCTGTGTGTGTGTTGCTGTGGCCCCCTTATAGCAGGAATGAGCACTCAGTCATATTTGCAGCCCACACCTGAGAAAAGCATATGGTGCTGACACATCCAAGCAAGTCATCCTCCATATGAAAGTGAGGCATATTTATGTTGTGGAAAGAGGTGAAAGACGTTTCACTTAAGATCACGCCATCACGTGATGAAATGAATTCAACAGGAGATATTAGGTGTGGTCTCGCTTTCTGAGTTCATATCTGGTAATGGGATGCAGTATACAACAGAAAGAAAGAAAGAAACAAAAAGAAAATGTGCAGAGTTTTCATTTTATATTCTATTATTTATTTGTTAGTATTTAACATTGCCCTCACTTCCCATTCTCTCCGGAAGCTTCTGTTATAGACCCAAGCCCTCTGATGTTTTCATCTCTTTACTTCTAGGAGACCGAGATCAGCGCCAAGAGAAAGGAGTGTGAAGCGCTTGAGGCAGAGGTGAAGAAAAAAAATCAAACATGTCAGACTTTGGTAAGTGAAGAAAGCACCCCAGCCTCAGAGTAAAAGGATGCAGGCGGAAAATGATTCCGTTTCACTGTCTTCTAATGAGAGCTTGATTCTTAGGTGGTGATGACAGAATGTGACAAACGGTAGCAATTAAATCAGAATATTTGATGCTACGACGCAGATGAGCTGTATGTGTAAGTGTTGTGTTTTTTCTGTTGTCGTTTGTGTTTAGTAAATACAACGCAATACTTGTTATTTATAGCATAACAATAGTGTATGCTGTCATATTTTAAATGATATGTCTTAAAGGACATGGTGTCAGCAAAAATATTTTTCAGACTCAGTGGCGCCGAGTGATGTTTTTTCCGGTTGGATGCTACTTATAGATATATATATGGCAAAAAAATAATTTTGCAGATTTTGTGATGAGTTTCATTGTGTCAAGTAGGAAACACTATATTTCTCATAATATATTTGTTAGAATTGTTTTATTGGACTGGATACCACCAGTTGAATCTAGTCACCTTCCCATTTTGATTTTACACAGCTTAGTTAGTTGGATGTTTTTTATTGAGAGGAGTGTTACTGTGAATAATGATTTCTTTCCACCACAACATAATAAACAACATAATGTGATCTTTGGGCTTTCGCCTCTGCAGTTACGTCAATCCCATGTGGCAGATAGATAGAAGAGATTTTTCTGTTATTATTATTTTATATTACACAGTGGATAAAGTGGATTTTATGTTCCAGTTTAAGAGAGAAGGTGACTAACTGCTGCTTTAATGCTTCAAAAGTGGATCTTAAAATTTGGTCCCAACAGTCTCATGGTTCCTGGTTGAATTCACTGCTGTTGTTTACGTTGATACAGTATAAGTCCACATTCGAAAGTTAATTATGTTTAAGATGAAGAAGCAGGAGAAGCATAGAGCTGGGGGATATTTAGCACTGATTTAAATAACACTTTATGAATTCATCCCTTCTTGTCAAGGCTCTCTTCTTTTGACGAGCTCTCATTGTATGTGGTTCTTTATCACTCCATTAGCAGTATTTTCCTTACAGCGCTGCTCTCACATTCTCAGCCCACAGCTGCACTTCCCCTCCTGCCCATTGTCAGCCCACCGAGGCCACACGGAGCGCGCTCCCCAAAGGACAAACTGTCCCCAAATGGCATGCAGGTTGTTTGCCAGTACAGCACTTATCTCCTCCTACACTGAGCTTTTGAGTAGCGCCGCACAAACACACAGCAGAGCACTGAAGATGAGTGAAAGCGCTTCGACTTGACAGTAAAGTCACATCCTGTTTTGTGCAAACTGAAGTTTGCCCTGACTTATTCTTCTTTTGTCACCCTCTCTAAACGCTTTCTTCGAGTGGTGCAGACATCCTCAATCAATCACAACAATATGCTTCGAAAACAATGGGAATGCTATAAATACAGCAACAGTTCAGCTCAACAGCATAAATTGCTCTTTTTTTTTTTTTACTCAGCTTGCTCAGATAAATTAACGGACACGTGTTTTTTAATTACATTACAACTTATAGACAGCAATACTGTAATCTAGCAAATATCTAACATTACATTTGAGGAGTAATATGTCCAGCATTATCAGAAGGCAGGGTGTGCAAATGGTGCTAAATGCCAAACAGTTATGTGTACCAGTACCAGCTTCAATAATTTGCTCTCGAGCAATAGCTAATAATGATTTTAAAAATCAATTAAATTGTCGATTGATTTGTAAATTAATCGAAATATTTTAAGAAACACTTTTTAATTTCCGTCCCTTTCTTAAAAAAACTGGACCTTCTTTTAAATTAACTGCAAAAATGCACAAGCATATATTATGATTCATTGGTTTCGTCTGTAATGTGTCAGAAAAATGTCCAAAATATTGATCATCGTTTTCCAGTCAAATCAAATCAATCAGTCTGCTGACGAGGACTACAGAAATCGGATAATATTTATTGATGTGGACAATTAAAAAAAGTAGCTTAATGATGAATCAGTTATTATAAGTAATCACTGATTAATTTGATTAATTAATGAATTACTTCAGTCGCACCTCTGCTTTACTCCATTTGTAGGTCTTTGACAATACTTGTTTCTTTTTTAAGGTCTGCTACAGATCTTGAAATGAGGACGTTCTGCTTGTGAGAGTTTATGCAATATTTTGCAACATTTCCTTCAAAACGAGATGAAAAGAACTTTGGGGAAAAGGGACAAATACCGCGATGGAATGTGTAGCTACACTCTGAGTGGTGTTGAAATACGTAGATCTCAGAAGTGTGAAGTATTGAATGAATTTTTTAGAGGACTTACGTCATCATGTCTGTTCTAACAAGTTGATGTCCACGTCACTCGACAGTCAACGCAGGCGTTGCCATCTGGTACCTTCACCCTCGTGGTACAGCTCTAGTCCATCAGCCGAGCACGTCTCAGCTCTTACCATAGCAACGTTGCAAGTGACACTTGAATATGTACTGCGCTAATCAAATATCAATAGAGGCAAACAGCAGAAAGTCAACAAGTCGAGGGAGTGCAGCGCTCCTCTGTGCTGTCACGTTGCGCTCTGGTGGCCTGCTGGCTTGTTCCTCTTTCCTTCAACAGCGTCGAGGTGTTTGCACAACACAACGCCTTCTGTTAAAAGTGTGATTGGCAGCGCTTTTATATAAGCCTCATGGCATGCATTTTCACAGTTTACACTTTATGATTGATCATATTCTACAATGCTTGCCTAACAGACAGACTCCCTTGGTCAAGGCAATGGATAAAATGGGGTCGTTTTTATGTGTGTTGAATGTGTGTACAGAGCATCAGTAGGTGAGGCGGCTGCATCTTGTGAGAGAGAGAGAAGAGAACAGAGTGTTTGCTTTATTGGTGTGTTAAATGGCACCACTGAGTCATCCGTCAGTCTGGTTGACATTAAGTACACATCTGTGGTCCACCAAGCTGAGTCAGGCCATGTCTAGACATAACCCACACTTCAATAAACAATAAGGAGCAACTCCACCAATACACTAATTGCATTGCATTTATTATTCAAGTGATTACACGGACTAATATAGATGACACAAATGTTTTTGTCGTACATTCCAGAAGATTCCTTCAATGCATTTGCCATTTTGATAGATAACGCAGGAATTGCTCCCTCAAAATGTGTATTTTTGGAAGATTACAATGTGTAACCGTCAAAGCTTTGGAGGGCAAACCAACTGCAAGAACGCTTACTCTGAGAGGCAACACTATGTGGTCTTTGTTATCGCTGTTGTTTTTTTGTGAATTGTCTGAAGCTCTGGTGGCTTAGCTTGCAATCTACAGCGTGCTGCCTCTAATTGAGGGATCAATGGCTATGAAAAGATATGGCAATCTAATTTGGGTTTTGAAGCTATTATATTATAAATTAATGGAGGCTGAATCCAAATTCAGGCTTCTATAATTCATGGAAAAGCAGATCCTAAATGTCAGTATATACATAATACACTGAGCGTTTGAGAAGCAAAAGTAAGTTGAAGATCTTTTTTTTTTTTACTTTTAATGTCAAGATCATGGATGACACGTTATGTATGGGGGGGGATCTGGGGGGAATAGCTGCGTCGAAAATCTGTGTAGCACCTCCAGCATTTTTTGCGGAGATTCTAAATCACAAATATAAATTATTTTCTCAAACCCCCAATGTATCTGTCAAGTCCCCATTTAAAACCCCGGAGGCGTTCTTGATATGACTCCACCTTTCTTGGTTTTTGGCTTATTTTAAAATGATAATTTGTATTGTGCAAGGCAGCAGTTAACAATAATAAATGCCATGGAGAACAATAGCCAAAATTAAACAACTTGTACACGTGTGCTTGTGTGTTTGTGCATGAGGAAGTTTTCCGCAGGCGAGGAGTTGCCTACAGGCACAATCTTGGCTAATTGCTATCCCTGAAAGTTAAGTCTGAGAATATTAAACAGTCTTACAATAATGCAATTAAGAGTACAAGAAAACACTGAGCACTCCATCAAGATGTGCAATAACCAGTATCACCAGTATAATATAATAACTGCGTCTGAGTGCAGTGCGCTATATATATATATATATATACACATACAGTATATGGTGGCCTAAACCCAATTTTTCTTCTGCCTTTTTATGCATAGGAGAATGAGCTTCATGAGTTTTTCCAGGAGAACACACACTTAAGCCTCCAGTTTTTCAGCGGCAGTCATAAATCATCCGAATATGAGAGGGTAAGAGCCGACAACCAAGTTGCACACTTTGCTGTCATATCTGATTTTAAATGAGCCGATGTTGAACTTGCATGCATAAAAGTGAGAGTCTGCCAGTTTGGGTAGTGTCTTCACAACCGCCTAAAAAGCAGTCAAGTGTAATATTTTAAAGAAGCAATCCATTTTGAACAAAAGAACAGTAAGAATTTAACATCAGTTTGCTTAAGTGGATTGTGGAAGATTTTGGTCTAATTTTCAGAATTTGGTGTACATCTGCCTTGCTAAATGTCAATTTATTTAAGCGGTTTCCAAATGAATTCATTTTTCTAGCGATGGTATGATAGTGCCTGTGTCTGATGTGGGACGCAAACAGATCCTCTGATTATATATTAAAAAAAAAGAAAACATTCACCCCTCTTTCGTCCCGATGACCTTAAAAGGCTTTTACAGTGAGTACACAAAACTCAGCTACTAAATCAACAAAAACGCTCAGTCTCCATGGGCAGTAAGGCAATTACATGAAGGAGTTTATTGGCAGATAGTTGCTGTTAGGGTTGCAAAAGAGTGGGATGCTGGTTATTGATGTCCTCTCAGGACAGCTCTTGATGCAGCTGCCTCTGAATTGTTATCATCGTGGCTGATTATGAGAAAAGCACATTGCGAGCCTTGATTCCAAACAAGTGCTGTGATTCCTATTAACTTCTGAATAGAGCAAGACACCAAGCAGAGAGCACCTGTCCTGGGACTGGATTACATGTTGCTACTTAAACAGTTTCTCCAAACATGGTTCGGAAGATGACCTTGTTAAGTTCACATATGACACAATTGTATGATTGTTTCAGGTTGCTTGTTGTACTCTCCCTGGCTTTTGTTTGTGATTTACTTTCCCACGAGGATTTATTAGAAATTTGTGTCTGCTCTGAAAATGACTGCACAACCCATTCACCTTGGTACTTATTGGGGGTCTCAAGAGTCCCATGTTTCTGTAAGACCATTGATAGAGAAGTTGTGTGTTCAAGTGTCTGAGTTAAAATGTTTTTTCCATCTTGAAATATGTTGGATGGCATTTCGGAACTAATGTTGACATATAGTATCTCCCCCATGCCTTTGTTAGAATACTTCTGCATTATGATCTATTATTAAAAATAATCTGTGACAGATTTTCAGTTTTGTATTTATTCTCGCTTTGTTTTGTGTACACAGGTGAAGTCTGAGTATGCCCGACTCAAAGATACGCTTGGTGCTGTGACGCAGGAGAGAGATTTAGCCCTGTGGGAGAGAAACCAGCTCCAAGGCAAACTGGAGAACCTAGAGCAGGTGCTCAAGGTGAGAATAGAAGCTCCATGGCTACGAGAATATCTTCTTCGGGTTCCCAATTCAAGAGAATGCAACCTTTTGCCAGCTCCCTAATGTGCTATACATATCCTTCTGGCCATCTAACGTCCCTGACATGTCTGTTGCCTCCGAGTGTCGTGCTGGAAGTGAAAGATTAGAGCCTAGGACTTTCTCCCCTCTATTCCATGCTTTCCCCATCCCCCTCTTCCCACTTGCCTCTCCCCCCGCTAGAATTAACACAGCTACGTCTTTCCGGGAAGCAGAGTTGTTCATCTCGTTCTGAATACTTCTTCATTGGTGGAATGCGTACAGACATGAATGCTCACCTGGCTATTAGACCACAATTGTGTGGAATGTGATTGATGCATGAGGCGGAGTCCAATAGCAAGACTGGGTCACCCCCCATGATGATAATATCACCGAGACACACATTATCCTTGAGCTTCTACTGGCACGCGTGTGTCATTGGCTTCTTTCACTTGATAGTGTCACATACGTTCACTCGACGGGGCATATGAATGGATGACAGGTGTATTGAACTCCGGCAGCACGGTGGCGCACTGGTTTGAATTTGGAATTTGCTCACCTTTTTCATGTAACCTACTGATGATACAAATTAGATTGGAAGTAATGAAACTTCAGACAAGCATTGTGTTACCTAAAGGGGGAAGCAAACTTGGCTTGATGTGTATCCATGTCTTTGTCCTCATCCATATGTCCCATCCATTGATCTTATTAGTGCTGCTGATCACTTGGTGTAGACTACTGTCACATAGCGATTGCTGTGATAAACATTGTGAACGCTGAGAGATGAGCTTTCTCAGCGGCCCAACACTGTACCACACCATGGATCGATTGCAAGTGGGTCACAGGGCCAGCTGCACAGGTCAGCTATACGTTAAACTCTGGGGCACCGTCAAGCAAAGTCTCAGTGCGAATGCTAAGAGATAAGCATTTGCACTAAAGCTGTTGTAATTAAACAGCTGCTTCTCTTTGCTCTCCTGCTCAATAACAGTATCATCGAGTCCAACTCAGGCTGAGTGAGCTCTTACTTTTCTCAGCTCACACACTGAAGAGTTCCGGTTACATAATATTGGGCTTTTTTACAGAATGAGATAAAGCGCACCATCACAGCCAGAAAAGCCGTAGCATCACCTCAAAACGATTACTCTGATGTCATCCGTCTTGCAGCCTGATATGCTGTCATGGATCAAGCGACATTATCATCGTCCTTAATGATTTTCGTTTGGCGTTCTGGCTCGGAAACAACATCTCTCAGAATTCACACATAATTTATGAGGGAACTGCAGTTTGTAGTCTGCGTTGCGCTCATCCTTCAGGGTGTCAATTAGGTCAGTACACTGTTAACCAGCGAGGGCACATGTAACACTTGCATTGAGTGGAAACGAAGAGTGAAGACCGGGGATGCACTTTGCATTGGCTCTTAATAGCACTAACATTAGCCGTCTTTATGCCCTCCCACACAATCCCTCTCCCTCCCTGGTTCTCCAACCTCTCATCCCCTGCGGACAGCATATGCGTGAGGCTGCGGAGCGGAGGCAGCAGCTCGAGTTGGAGCATGAGCAGGCCTTGGCTGTACTCAATGCAAAGCAGCAGGAGATTGACCTGCTTCAGAAGGTAAGAGAAGTCAGGTTGTTCCAAGGTAAAAGCTGCAGACATCTTGACGGCTGTTCTTGTTTGCTCAGTCAGTGTTAGTGATGAGATTCAACAAGCTTTTTCGTTAGAGCTGAGGTTGTGATACGTTACAATAAAAGTGAAAGTCAACTGAAAGAGTCCTCTCACCAGGCATCTTTCCAACAATTTGTCATCCCTGGCACGACTGTCCACTGAGCCCCCATCCCTCAGCTCTCTCTTCCCTACCTAATCTTTTCTGTAATATTTCACGAGCACTCTTGTCTGTCACAAGCAAATCGTGCACTACAATTGGAAAGTAGTTATGACACCTTTTAGAGGCCTGCTTAGACCAAAGTGCTAGCTAGCCAAGGCAGTTTTGGTACTTAGCCGTTCTTTTTTTTTGTGCACTGGAGCTGACTTTAATGTCAAAGCGAGTGGAGCAAAGGCTGAGATTGTTGATAGTGTGAACGTGATAAGAATTGTCACCGGTTCTGTCTGCACAGCTCAGTGTTGTTGCTGTAGTGTCGTGCTGACTTCACAGTCAGCCACTTGCAGGCGGCGTTTTCTCTCATTAGCAGAAGCTCATTACTGCCTTATCTGCCTTCAGACGCTCTGCATTCTCTTAAATTAATTGCCTGCAAAATAGATTCATGAAAGTGTTAAGTCAACATATGCTGTCATATTTTCTCTCAACAGATGTTCCCAGTTCTTAAAAGAAATTCTTTTTTTTTTTCCCCGTCACAGTTTTAAATCATCTCATGGTTTGTAAATACCCTAATTATCATCAACTTAAATATGCGAGCACAACACCACCGACAACACAATTGCATTATTGTCAGCCATTCTTTTTGTTGATTAAGGCTTTAATGGTCAGAACAGGTTTACTCATTTGCTCTTGTTAACATTACAGAAGAATAAGAAATTACAGCTAAATTGCTTGTCATGGCTGACATCTGGAGTCCACTGTATAATTGCAGAACCAGTTTTTTTCTTGTCTCAAACGTGGAGTGAACTAAAGCACAGCAGAATTAAATCTCCGAGTTCAGTTATATGAAGACCAACCTGCCTTTAGCAAAGTACATTAAAAATGTGCATTAGTAAGTGCTGTCAGGCACTTCATTGTTATTTTCAGCCGAGTGGTGCTTGAATGCAAAGTGTCAACCATGCTCTAAAAACTGAACAGTCTTCAGTCTGTTTTACTTGAAGTTTAGTTTGTTTTCCCCTTGGCAATGCTGTGTTTGTGCACTTGTGAAGACAGTAAATGAATTGGAGTTCCGATTCAATCAAATTGTTGGTATAGGGTAGCAAACGTCCTGGGTGCTGTTTGCTTTTGGCAACAAAGCAAACTGAGTTGGATCCATTCCACATGGCAAATGAAACAATTATGCTGTGGCACAACAGTGATGGAAGCACAGTACATTTGAAACGGATAAAACTGTTGACTTAACTAGCATGTCATCAGACCTTTTTGAGCATGAACAGGCTGAAGGAAGTGTCATGGATTGGAATGGAGCAGGGCGACCAAATGCTGCTTGGACCAGGGTTTATAGAGGAAAAAAAAAAAAAAGAGTTAGAATGGAGGATGAGGGGACAAACCAACAGAACCAGCAAACTAACATAACTTCCTAATAAAACAAACATCAGGACTGACCGACAGACTGGATAACAGAAACGGAACTGACCGACAAAGACGCGAGACAAAAAGACATCAACGATCCGAAAGGGAGTGACACGCAGACAGGACTTAAATAAGAGACAGGTAACGAGAGGAAGGTGACTGTGATTAGTACATTGATTGTGAGTAGACACAGGAAGGGAGGGGCGAGTACACAGATGCGGAGAGAAACCATGACAACCGACACATAAGAATACAACTGGGGATGAGTCGTGACAGGAAGATAACTTGTGGCAACCCATTAATGCACTTTCAAATCATTTTCAAGACTAATGTAGTCTGGAAATTGTCCAAATTTTAAAGTCATGAATGAAAAACAATGTTGCTGTGGTTTTTTGGTTATTTGCTATCGTTACCGATGGTGTAATCATTGCACCATCAGTAACACTTTAATGGTTCACTTGACAGGCAGCATGGGTTCAATTTAGGGATGCACTAAAAATCCAGCCACCAAAAACTGCATTTTTTGAAACGATAACAACCTAGCTGAAACGGGATGTTGTGATGATACGAGCATGTGCCGACGGCCCACTGAACTAAGCGAAGGTGTTAAACCTTCCTTGTGTATAACTACTTAATCTAATCAGAACCTCTAAAACAAATGTGGCATTCTTATATAGATAGGAAAAAAGGATTATTGTGGTTTATTCTTGGAAAAAGAATGATGTTATTATATTTTGCAACTATTGCTAACATTGCGGCTGGTGATTGAAAGTGCATTTGGACTTGCAATCACTGCCTGGACTTGAATCCATTTAAAAGAAAACATACTTTATTTTGTGAATATTGCAAGAGTAAAATCCAAATTATTTCGCCAGGAACGGTGAAAGTAAATAATGCATTTGTAGTCATTTTATCACTCAACACCACAGAGTAGAAAAGAAATTCCAATCAAGCTGACCTGATCTGAAATACTGTATCTTTTCTTTCCAGGCTCAGGTTGAGGCTAAAAAGGAACATGAGGGTGCTGTCCATCTTTTAGAGGTGAGCTTCTGGGCTCAGGGGCGGGCCTTTGTGTAGTTGACGTATACTCTAGCAGACTCTGTGAAGTCAATATAATGGTTGGTCAATTGCTCATACACTCTACTACCAGACAGTCATGCTGTGCTCACTGTTTTTCTAAAATTTAGGTTAATGTTCTTGTTGATTTTCTATTAATATGTGCATGAATGATTTATTTTCTCTCTTTTGTTTTTCTTTTTACTGTGTCACTGTTGATGCTTAGAACCACTTGGACAGCATGCAGGTATTTCATAATTGTTTTATTGCTGTGTTGGATATTTTAACATATTTTCCTTTATCAGTGGAGGCATATCAGTTTATTCTTTGTTAGTAGAAATTGATTAACAGCTAGTTATGAAATAAAGGTGCAATCCAACACAAAAACACATATATTGGTTATATTTAGGAGGATTTTGGTTTTGTGTGCTTCCTCTCCTTGGGTCTTGCTGTCCACCCACCTCGCGTTTCTCCTGGCTATCAAAGAAAACTCACACACAATCCTCTGGAACATGACTGACAGTATAAACAAGACTTCTCTTTGCATTGATCATAGAGAAATATTCATCCTATAATCCTTAATATTTGATGAAAAGATTCAACAAATAAAACTTTCATAGCCTGCATAAAGTAAAAACGTGGTTGGCTGACGTCAGTGACCTCACATGCAGCAACATTAGGTACACCTACACGGTCGAATGAGATCCAATAGAAGAGCTATGCATGAAACAATAGGCATTAATGGAGTGAATACGTGTTGATCTGCACTGCATCGTTCTGACAGCTTTTTTGCTGAATTGATGTAAGCATTACAGCATCTTTGTACAAAATGAAGACTGTCATTTGATTTATTGGATCTTATCAGATTCATATGATGCATCTAATGAAGTGCCTAAAAGTAAAAGCCTAGGATCCCAATCCTCCGTTGTGTAGTGGCAATCAATATATATATAATCAATGATTGTTGCATGTGTTGTATAGTGCTTATTGACCACAAGTGCACACAGCTGCATGTCGATGTAAACTAGTACTTCTCTTTCCAGTTCATACATAACAGCATGGAACTACCGTGGTAGCATCACTGTATGGGCAACAACAAAACCATCCATAGTGGTTAAAATGGCATTCACAGCACTTTGCTTTCACATTGTGAGGTCAAATATTATGCAAGCCAGAAAATAAGGCTTCAGCACCTAAAATGGTGGTTCTGTTTGCCTGTATGTTGTGTGATTTAAAATAATGAATCCACCTTTTTCCATATACTGTATGCATGTTAGACTGAAAAGTTGTTAATTTATGGACGGTCGTGATGTGTGCATCACCATTTTGTTTTCATCTTTCAATAATTGTCCATATTCTTTATCCATATTCCATTGTCTATTGCAGCTATTGTGGCTCAATGTACAAACAATGACAACCTGTACATTTCATAACTTTTCGTTTG
This sequence comes from Syngnathus acus, assembly GCF_901709675.1. Lineage (NCBI taxonomy): Eukaryota > Metazoa > Chordata > Actinopteri > Syngnathiformes > Syngnathidae > Syngnathus > Syngnathus acus. Next base: position 11,965,409 of record NC_051094.1, on the reverse strand, counting down.
TTTGTTTCCCATCCTACTGCTACCTCTGCCTCTTCTCAATCTCATACCTGTCCCCTTTGCCCTCATCGACATCAGGCCAAAGTGCGTGAGCTAGAGGAGAAATGTCGGAATCAGAGCGAGCAGTTCAACCTGCTGTCCAAAGAGCTGGAGAAGTTTCGTCTGCAGGCGGGCTTTGACATCCTCAGCACTGAATCTTTGACAGTGTGTGAATCTCCCGCCTCTCCCAACAAATCCCTGTCCCAGCTTCTAAATGGATTGGCAGCCCCCATAGGCAAAGGTGATCATTATTATGATCTTTACAGTAAGAAAATGAATGCTGTCATGCTCTGCAAATATATCAACGTCATGTAAATGCCCTACAGTATCTGATTGACTGGAATCGACCTTAATTTATTGCAGTTCTCTACCTAAGATGGAGTTATTAGTTTTTGCTCTCTTGATTTCAGCTCCGTTGTTCGGATGTGAGACGTGATGACATGCTTTGTATGATCCACAGGCGGTGAGACTCCGACAAGCAGAACTTTGATATCGGAGTTCATTCGTCCATTGCAGACTGGCGGAGACAAACCGGAGCTCCTCTCTGTCAAGCCAACATTCCTTACTCGCAGTCGGGGCAGCAGCTCAGCAAGGACGCTTCTCTCAGAGGTTTTTGAGTGTGTTCTGTATTATCCAGTTGCGTAAATGTAGACAGTGAATGAAGGAGAGGGACAACAGTTGAGTTGAATGCAATTCCACCACTGTACGTCACTTAACGTACCCTGGCAATGTTTGTGAGGCAAACAGGCATTTCCACAGTTCTAGTTTCTATATTTTGGAAGTGTTTGGCCTTTACAGCTCAGCCGTCAGTTATTTGTTTTATTACTTCATAACCCACTGACTGACATATTTGATCAATTTGAGAATGTCTTTGAAAGAACTGTATTTTCTTTCTCTAGATGGACAAAGAGCTCGGTTCCAGCACCCGATCGAAACCGCGGTTTACAGGGAAGGTCCGTCTGTGTATTGCTCGCTACAGGTATGTTTAAAATGGAAAAGAAAACATTCAGAGAGTTTGAAGGGAACAATAGGGCATAGTCAAGAATGCCAATTACAAAAGCAAAAAAAGGAACCTGATTAAAAAACAAACAAAAAAAGAGCCAGATACTCAACCCCCAGTTAGGTGAATGTGGAAGTCAGTATAAGTCACTTTGAGGGCCTTATCTGGTGGAAAATTATCATTTACAAACACTTGCTAAGTTTACACTATGTGCCCGGTGGCCACGGCACTGAAACGTAGGGAACTGTGGTGTTTTGGCCATTTTTTCCTCCATATTCATATCTTGGTATCAAAGGCACACTACATTTAACCATGGATGTCTGTAGATTTCCTATTGGCCCATCACATTCTGATGGTGTCCCTCAACCTTCTCACTTTGTGATCGAGGTCTGACATGTTTTTCACATTCAGTCAAGGGACTTGACAGATTAAACGTTGACGCCAGATATCATATTTATTACCACAGCAGACTTGAGTGACGCTCCCTTATACCCCTTTACAGACCACGAGGGTCTTGTCAGATTGTAGTTGAATGAAGCATGGCATGGTAAAATGGTGGCAGAACGTGCACTAAACACGGGACAAAGTGATAAATACATCTGCATCCCGAGAGACTATGGACCACCTCAGAATATTATTAGGCTCTATTATGTACTGTCAAGTTTTGTTTTGTTGACCCCATTTTAGTACGGTTGACTAGGTTTCATATGGGCACTGTGACTGCCATGGGCATTTTTTCAACAGTTCTGGCCTGGTCCACGGCAATCACAGATTGCCTGTCACATTGTCAAATCACCCCCCCACCTCATGTTGTATCCTTTCCATTTTTTTCCTCAGTGGCCTGAAATGTGATTGCCATGTCTGCCAGGATACATTATGATTGTAATGTTACTATTACCATTAATTAGACTTGGCCAAAATATAGGATAGGTAGTTCCTCTTTTTCATCAATGCTGTGTCTTTGCTAATAATTATGTGTGTTTATTATTTTTCTATCAATTAACCTTTTAGTGTGAAATATAATTGTTGTTCTTGTGGTAAATCCATTTATAGTATGTTTCACAGGTTAAGACTGTTGATGACTATTTTGTGCTTTTGTGCTAGTTATAATCCTTATGATGGGCCAAATGAGCATCCAGAAGCAGAGCTCCCCCTGGTGGCAGGAAAGTACCTCTACGTTTACGGAACAATGGATGAGGATGGCTTTTATGAAGGTCTGGTGCCTCATATAGTTTATTCTTTCTGAATCGTACCCAGAATTACCAACCGTCTATTTCCCATTTTGGATTTTAGGAGAGCTCCTAGATGGCCAACGGGGGCTCGTCCCCTCCAATTTTGTGGATTTTATACAGGAGGAGAAAACCTCTGTTCAAGACTCAGTAGCTAAAGAACCTGGCAACCTCAACCACAGTAGCCTGGGACCTCAGAGACTCGGGGTCAGCAGGGGTATCACTGCAAGTCTAAGCAGCCTGCTGTCCGACAGTAAACAAGGCTGTCCAAACGACAGCAGCAGCAGCCTCGGTGTGGACCTCCTGGGCTCTTCCAGCAATGGGACGGGAACCTTAGATGTCAATATTGATGAGGTCGGTGAAAACATTGTGCCTTATCCTCGCCGCATTAACCTGATTAAACAACTGGCCAAGAGTATCATCATTGGCTGGGACCCCCCTGTGGTTCCTCCCGGCCGGGGGTCCATTAGTGGCTACAATGTCTTGGTGGACAAAGAGATTCGAATGAGTGTCCCTTACGGAGGCAGGACTAAGTCCCTTATTGAGAAACTTAATCTGGCAACCAACACCTACCGGATCTCCGTGCAGAGCATTACTGAGCGCGGCTTGTCAGACGAGCTCCGGTGCACGCTGCTGGTGGGTAAAGATGTGGTGGTGGCACCTTATTACTTGCGGGTGGACAACATCACACAGGGCTCAGCTGAGCTCTCTTGGATGCCCAGCAACAGCAACTACAGCCACACCCTCTTCCTCAATGGCGCAGAGTACGACATGATAAAGCCCGGGGGATATAAATACCAATTCTTCAACCTGAAGCCCATGACGGTTTACAAAGTGAAGGTTGTGGCACAGACACACCAGGTGCCTTGGCAGCTTCCAACGGAGCAGAGGGACAAGAGGGAAATCTCTGTGGAGTTCTGCACTCAACCTGCAGGTGAGCCTGCACATGAACTCACGATAAACCATACTGTGCATTCAGGATGCAGAACTAATTATTCATTCATCACTAACACAAATAGCACTCAAACAAGTTGGAATGATAGTTTGACTCATGCTACCGTATTTTCCGCACCTATAAGGCGCACCTAAAAACCTCCAATTTTCTCAAAAGCGACAGTGCGCCTTATAATCCGTTGCGCCTTATATATGGACCAATATTGAGCCACTACAGCAGGCGTGTCCAAATATATGGATTTATATATGGACAAAGTTTTAAAATGGGCCATTCATTGAAGGTGCGCCTTATAATCCGGTGCGCCTTATAGTGCGGAAAATATGGTACCTTTTTTGCTGTTCTTGTAATCCTGCTGTGCGCGTTGCTTGAGAAGCAAAGCAAAAAACAATTTGGCTCCAAAAGATTCCATTTCATTGAAACTAACGTCTTTTAAAGCTGGCTCATTAGAATAACATAAGATTTTCTCCTGTGTAGACCTAGATGGTTTACTTTGATGGTTTCCGACCACTACTCAAACACATTGAATAGGTCCTGTTTAGGTGTTAGGTGATTGACTGGATCAAGCTAGAACTAGTTGTCGGCCCTAATTACTGGCCTGTTCCACCATCCAAAATAAGCAACAGTGCAACCTTGACATTTAGTAGACATGATGGATTGGATATTGTTGAACGTGTTTTTAGCATTTTGTAAATGTGCAGGTCTCTACTAAGTTTTAGAATGTGAGCTTGTTGATGCTTTTGTAGTTATAAATGCACTTTGCCTGCGTCAATCTGATGCACGGACCCCAGCGAGTCTATTTTTGGTCCCGCAACGTCAAGCACGGCATGCGTGCCGACCACACAGATTTTTATGCAAATGAGGGGTGCTGCGACACAAACGGCGTGTTACGCCCGATTCTCCCTGTGCAAAGTCTAGGTAGTAAATATAAAAAGAAAGAGTGCACAGTTGGATTGCACGTTGGGCACAAATATAGGGTCCATTGTCTAACACAGTCATTGTATGGTGCTTTGTCCTGGTCTGCTGTCGTAGGGATCCTCCGCCACTCGCCTGAGCTGGATGAAAGTGCTTCGTCTTGTTTTGACAAAGGTGGATGCTGGTTGCACGTAACCTCTATTGTCATGAAACAAAAATGCGAAGTTGAAAGGAGTTTTGCTAGGTGCTTCGATTTGACTCCTTCTTGTGGCTAGATCTAGTTCAGCCCTTCATTTAGAAGCTCCAAAAGGGCATTGCTCAATAGAGAGAATGTCGCAATGGTTTTTGTTTCTGTTTTGTGTTTGTGTTTGCTTTTCAGGTTTGAAAAATGTTTTCATGAGCCGAAAAGGTCTAAAGTCCGACTGTCATTTTGCGTGCTCTTTGTGTGCTGGTTTGTGCCTGCGTTTCATAACCTAGGAAAAATCTGTGATCGTAATTCATCTCAGGTTTGACAAATCGCATGATACATATAGAATTAGTTGATTTGCATAAATTTCTCTCAGACCGTGCAAAACGAACCGTGTGGCAATTTTGCACAATTGCCCGACATAATCTCGGATGTGCCCAGTTAGCAGATCTACTTCCACTCCTATACATACTGTGCCTGATAACGTAAATATAATTGGTTTTGTCAATATGTGTCCTGCTATTGGCTGACGACCAGTCCAGGGTTTCTCTGGGCCAAAGTCAGCTGTGAAAGGCTCGAGCTCACCTGCGGCCCTGATGACAAGTGAAATAGAAAATTGATGGATAGTTTTTCATTATTTTTCATTGGACCCACTGTTCAACACTCTACGGCACATGAAAGCAGGCAATTGTGACAATTAGAATCAGATGAATGTATTCGGGAATGTGTGTGTGCGTGCGTGCGTGCGTGCGCGTGTGTGTGGTTTGGGTCTTGGCAATGTAAGCAGAGAAAGGAAGCGCTGTAATTGATTGAAAATCAGAATGCTGCACAGAAATGGCAAGATGATGAATGGAGAAGGGGGCACCATAAGACGCGTCACGCTGTGCTTTTCCTGTTGCCATCTGATCGGAAAACCTGATGAGTTCATTACATTATCCATCCATTGAACAATTTAATTAGAGATGATTAAAAGAGTCTCCTGTGCACTGGACAATGTCTGGGCGAACTGTGGAGCCTTTCAAACTCAACGTGTCTTCCTCAAACAGTTTCTGTATTCATTTTTGCACTTTCGAAAAGTGCAGCCTCAAGTTTCTTGCCATAAATTCTGTGTCTGCAGCTGGGATTAATGAAAGTAACAACTGCCCAAAATCATTCACTCACTGCTCCCAGAGAAACTATTTGTTCTGACAAGAAATTTAAATATCACAAGTTGAAATAGACTCGTAGAACAGCTATAGCTGCCTGTCTAAGACTGTGTTTTGTCTTAGTGGAAATGTGTCGGCACTAGTATAGCTTCATACAGACAAGCACTGCATCTAATTACTGTGTGCAGCTTGCTCCTTAGTGCACGCAGCACTGACAAACTGTGGAAATAATTGTGTTCCCTTGTCTTATTGTTAAGCCAACATTATACGATAACTGGCTGATTGCTGAATTCTAGTAAATGCGGTTCACTCAAGCACATTTATTCAGAAATCAGAATCAAAGCTATAGTTCTCCTCCGTATTCTTTTTTTAAATGTTTTGATTGCCCTCGACTAAAGCTTAGTGTCGTAAACATTGCCAATACTCTAGATATGTATACGCTAGCCAGCCACAACAATGTGATAACCTGAACATAAAGTGATCCAATACAACTTCCAGCTCAAATGTAATAGTATTTTTTGATAAATAGAATTAAAATTAAATATAAATATAAATTAAAATACTATTGACAATATTTTTATGACCATAGTTTTAATTTTGTGGTGTCAAATTGCACTGCATTCTACAGACAGCTGTTTAAAATATTTTATATTATTCTTACATGAATCTAAACAAGGAAACATGGAGTGCATTTAGCACATTATACATTTGCAAAGCCAGATTCACCAACACGTTGTTGCAGTGTATCAACTCACAAAAAGGTGTTTCGTGCCCTGGCCAACATTAAACTGGATATTTTTTCTTTGGTCCCATTCATTCTAGTTTAGCGCAATGCTAGTTTGTCTCTCAGGTTCGGCGTGAGTTTTTAAACTCCCTTTCCATCTGTTATCATTCTACCCACGGCTTAGTCAGGTCATCATTTCATTTATTCCAAATGCATTTTTTATTTTCGCAGATCCACTAAGCAGTGTTTATCTTGTCGGAAAAAAGAATCTTACAGTGAAAAACTTTAAATATTTTATCAAGGAGTCTTGTGAATACCGATGGTATTGAAATTGTATAAATATGTAACATTTATGTGGCAAAATATAGTATTGTAACAGCAGTTAAATATAAGATACTGTACATGTTGGAAAGAAAGAAATCACTGACGGTGGCACTGTGGGTTTCACATCAGTTCAACTCATCAGAGGAGTGGGGTTAACAAGTTAGTTCTAACTTTCAAGACTATTTATCTCCCTGTTTGTGGTCCCCAGGGCCTCCGCTCCCGCCACAGGAGGTTCAGGTCCAATGTGGTCAGACACCCGGGGTTCTGCAGGTGAGATGGAAGCCACCACCGCTGACTACAGCTGGTACTTCCAACGGTGCCAGTGTCATTGGATATGCTGTATGCACAAAGGGAGAAAAGGTACTAGGTTGTTTTAATACTTTTGTGGCAATGTGAATGGTTTAGTAGTGTTCTTTTGCCCCCTTCTGGAGGAAGAGAAGAATGTTAATATCCAAGCAAGATAAAATTGTTTGAATGTCAGCACGTTCATCATCTATAAAGTGGCCGCTCCCCTGCAGATTAAATTCATGAAAAGTTGTACGTCATGATGACTGAATACAAATATTTAGTTTCACTTAGCCCCCCCCCTTCAAAAAATTCATCATTTAAAATAGGGTTTATGAAATTCAAATACGACTCCCCAAACTTTTGTGTTATCGTTATTGGATATCATAATATAAAATGCATTATGAACTTTACAGGTGAACTGTTCAATGTACATATCAAATTCAGCTTGATACATTTTCAACTCAACATTATTTATAAAGCATTCTAAAAACCACAGTTGCATACAAAGTGCAGTACTTAAAATAAAAATCAGCCATGACAAAACAAACCATTAAAAGAATGAATTCATGACATAATAACACTAAAACAACGTGGAGTTTCATGCTGAGTCAAAACACCAATGAAAAGAGTGGCCTAACATAAACCACATTCACTACCAGCCATTTTAAAGCATTTGGATATTTTCCAGAGCTGTGGGATATTGCGGTCAATAATTTTATGAGCACCAAACTACCAAATGAAAGAATACACACTTTCCCTTCACAAGGAAAAAACAACCCGATTCTCTCGTTTTCTGCTCTTTTAGTAGTAGAAAAGGGTAGGTTGCACAAAATGCAGCCGTTTCTCCCTGTGGACTCAGAGGCTGTGCTGACCTTATATCTAAAATGGGCCGTTGATGTCATCTATTGGTGTTTGTGCATCAGTAAAGTTTGTGATTTACAGTGGGGTCGCAGCAGATGCTCTCCCATCTATCCTCAATGAGAAAAAAAAACGTAAAGACAAAGTACACTTGTCAATGGCAGTGAACGTGTTTTTAATAACGGAAGGTCATTCCAAGTGTGGGGTCCGGTAATGGAAAAAGCTTGATCCCCTCTGAGGATCCCCTCTGAGGCTCCGCTTAGTCCTCTTAGTTCCTCTAGTAGTGTCTGGTCAGAAGCACAGGGTTAAGTATGTAGCGGTGGAGGAGCTCAGTGGTAAGGTCGGGCGAGACTATTTAAAGATTTAAAACCAAATCCAAGAATTTTGTGAAAATCCAAGAGTTATGTGTTCCTTCCTACAAGCTCCAGATAAGAGACGAGCGGGCAGCAACATTTTGGACCAACTGGAGACACTTGGGGGAGGACTGACTTCCTCCAAAAATAAAGTAATCCTGCCGAGATGTAACGAAGGCATGGACGACAGTTTCTACATGGTGTTTCTTGGCTTGGGTTTAATTTAGCCAGCCACCTAAAAGGAAAAAAAAAAGATGAATTCAACAACAGCACGAATTAGCAGATATGCACACTAAATTGTTGACGCTGTGGTTGTTTTGTGCAGATTGCAGAAGTCTTGTACCCGACAGCAGACTATGTGACAGTGGAGTTAAACAGAATCAAATGCTTGGAGGCCAGGGAGGTCATCGTAAGGACGTTATCAACACAAGGAGAGTCCCAGGATTCACCTGTGGCCATCATCCCGCATAATCTACTGGGCTCTCCTCGTCTGTCGCATCGAACTACTGGGCCCCCACACACTTTGCCTCACCCACCGTCTCACCCACCTCTCCCCCAAACTCACCCTCCTTATCCATCCACATATCCGCCAATCCATCCCCAGCCACAAGTGCAGCCTCTGTCTCGAGCCCAGCCTCACGCACAGACGCACTCGCAGCCCATCTGTCACCCTCCGCCCCACGCCAATCCTCAGTTCCAGCGCCCGCCCGGGCCCAAGTCAAAACCGCTCCTAAGTGCCAGAGAACCTGAAACCAAAGAGCACGAGGCGAGCATGCGGCCCGGCCCGCCCTGGGAACGCTCTCCTTCCCCGCTGCCTCCGATGCGCGGACCCAACCTGGAGCCGCCGCCCTTTCAAACACGCCGTTCGCCCTCTCCTCAGAGGATCCTGCCGCAGCCTCAGGGAGTCCCCATCCCCAACACTATCGCCAAGGCCATGGCCAGGGAAGCTGCTCAGAGAGTGTTTGCCGAAGGCAACAGGGTACGATGATGATGTATTAAAAATGTCATCATAATTCATGATTCAGAATAATCATAATAATTAAAACCTAATATAACATGGGATAACTGTCAATGTGATATCAGGTGGAGAAGCGGAACATCTTCAGCGAGCGGGGTAACGCCCTGCACCCACTGAACTCTGATGAGGAGGAGGACGGTTATGATTCTCCTCATGCAAGAAGAAGAGGGGCTTCGGTGGACGAATTTCTTAGAGGCTCGGAACTGGGCAGACAGGTATTATTACTACAAGTGTTGTGTTAGTATGGATTATGAGACGTCACACATTTAAAAGTCTCGTGCGAAGGCAGAGTACGTTTTTGCTTATTATGACGACAAGTGGCGCAACTCACGCGTGCGACAAAGAGAGCCTACTCATTTTTGCTAAGTTCTCTCTCAAGCATTTTTTTTTTTTTAAAGCAGTGATCAACAAATGTAGTGACTTTTTTCAGTGGAGATCTCTGCAATTGTGAGCAAGAAACGTTTACGCCTATGCAAATAAGTGGAGCATGCAAAAAGCCACCACAGTTTGTCATTTGTACAGTTTGTCATTCTTAACTGAGCATTCATTGTTAATTAAATGAAGACATAGTTTTTTGTCATTAAAGTTTTTTTTTTACTGTACTGTTCTCATTAACTGGCTGTTTGAACTGTCATTGGTGATGCTATGGATGAATATTTAACAGTATCTTAAATATTATACTGTTATAAATGCACCATAAATGTACTAAATAATTGTTGCAGTGTAGATCAGGTCACTCCCAGACACACATTTCATTTGATTGCTTTAGTGCACATAGCTATACTTCTGCCCAAAAAGGTTCATGCACTCAAATGCAGAATGTGATCTTTAACGATAGTAACCTGTGTCAACTTGAGAGAAAGATTAAGAAACAAAAATATGAAATACGATGCTCATTTTTTTTTACGTTTCCTCTTAGCATCATCATCATCATCATCCCCACCACTACAGCCACAGCGAGGAGTACTACACAGAGAGCAGCCGGGGATCAGACTTGTCCGACATCATGGAGGAGGACGAGGAAGATCTCTACTCTGAGATGCAATTAGAAGAGGGCCGTAGGAGGAGCATCAACTCTCACAACTCTCTAAAGGTACGTCTGCTCACTTTGTGCTTGTAGTGACACAGGGGAGGGGGCAGATGGCGGGTGGTGGGCATCACCTTTTCAAGGTTTTTACAACTCGGCCTGCTGTGGCTTGGCCTGGCTGAGTGCTACTGCTTTAGTTCAGCTGAATTTACTCATCCTACCCCCCCCCCCCTCTCCCCAGTTGTGCTTAATGCAAGGCTGAGCTTCGAGAATGGCTACATTTACAGAACATACTGTACAATAATCTGTTTAGCATGGTAGCGGTTGAAGGCTGAATACTAAATCAATGTGCATTTCTGAGTTGCGCTGCATTTTTTCATGTGCTTTGTGTTGTAATAGACATTTTATATCAGCAAAATGCTAATGTTTAATTGCAAAGGGTCATGGCATATCCAGTACACGTGGGAATCTCATTTAAGTGAGCACTTAAATGTAAATATTCACTTTTGCTCATGTCTGTCACGTCTTGATATTTAGTATTTACTATCTGCAGTGGTTATCAGTACAATTCTTTTCTTCATTTGTTCTGTGTGGATGTAAAACCATTATGGTCTCAAATTGTCATGTTTACAAATTTTCAATCAAATTGTAGTATAATTATATAAAATTCACAAAATGTATGTAAATGGATGTAAAACCATTAAGGTCTCAAAATGTCATGTTTACATGCTGTCAGAAGTCAAGTTGCTCCAAATTTTCAATCAAATTGTAGTATAAGCATATAAAATTCACCAAAAAATATTCATCTATGTAGTATTTACTTTATTTTCATCATTATTTTTTCATTGCATTTTACTTGTTTAAAGAACTGTTGCAGATGACCTAGCCCCTTCTTCCAAAAATACTTTCAGCATATAGAAAAACACGAGAGAGGTGAAAGCCATTTACCATTTACAGCACATGTATCATCTAATTAAAATTAGAACAATGAGATAGTCTCTTGCTGTCTACTCCAATTCGGGTGGAATTGCTGTCTACATTGCAAATGTAAATGGTTACGAAATATCTACATACTGTGTTAAGTGGCACTTCGATGCCCTCGGCTTGGTTTATGGAATATTACAAGTAGAATTCATTTCTTTCTTCTCTACCCCTCAACAGGTAAAGCCTTTTCTCCACCACCCTACTTTTTCATGATTTCCCACTTTCACCCCCTTTTTGCTTATCCACTCCGTGTCCACGTTGTGTCTGTCAGCTATCATTTCACAGATTCCTGTTCAGAGCATGCCATTTCCTCTTTTTCACGGAATGAGACTGCATGAGTTGCTTTCTTGCCACAAATAACTAATTATGTCTTTATTTTGTCTTCCCTCCTATTTACTCTATTCACATGTTGTGTTCTTTCCTGCCTGTGTTAAAACCTCCAAACACGTGTCAACTCCCCCTACCAAAACACTAAACTGAACCTTTTGACCTGACTCACTGAACTGGGAAAACTTGTGGAACTTTGCCTCGTGGAGGCATACTACAAGCGTCAGGACCTTGCCGAGGAAAGAGACTGCTGGGACCTCCAGAGGGAGGTAGTAAAGCAGAAGTCGCTCCGTAGCAAGCGCCTCCACAGCATCCCTGAGGTGGAGGAAGAGACGGACGGTGTGGACAACATGGGCCAGCGCCTGTGCTTCGAGGAAGGCGGCCGGCCGGGAACGCCGCGCGCCGGACGAAGGACGTACGGCCATGACGATAACATGCACAAGCGCGGCGTCACCTCTGGCAAGAGCCTTCGCCATTTGCAGCGCCAGCGCTCTTCACCCCGCTTCGCCGACATCCGCTACTACTGCAATCCGGAGGACCGCATCCTGGGTCGACCCAACCGCCAGAACACCAAGAGTCCCGACAGCGGTTTGGACTGCGGTAGTGAGGAAGAAGGATCTCTGAGCAGGGGTCATCGAGGTTTCTATACCCAGGCGGCTCCCATGCGCATCATCCACTGTGAAGGTCCGGTAGAAAGGCGAGCGCTCGCCATGGGCCGTAAGAGAACATTGACACGCCAGTGCAGTGTAGAGGAGGAGTTTGCTGACATTCCAGTGACCTCTGCAAAGTCAGTCCACACCGGTGACTTTAAAAACCGGGAACACTTTGGGCCACGGCACTACTCCCGGGAGGGGGCCCTGAGTGAGGCCAGGCTGAATGAGCTGGACAGAGCCTATTACAGTCCTCACAGGGGGGGCAGGGCCCGGTCTTTGTCCAGGCTCCACTGGGACCAGTCGCTGGTGTGTGACTCGCACTTTCTGCTGTACTTTGCAATCAGCAAGCCTCAGCCATTTTTGCTTTCTGAATGTTGTGTGGTTTTCATCATGATTACCCTCTTTCTCATCATTGGATGGTTTCATTTTCTGACCGCATTTCATGGTTGGTCTGATTTTATGTTGTTGTGACTAAGTTACTTTGCTCGTTCTCTGACTGACAGGTGTTTTTTTTTTTTTTGGATACGGCCAAACTTTCATTTCCCTAAAGGCCATTTTAACACGTTTTGAGTTGTCATGTCTTTATGGCTAATGAGCAGCAGTTGCTAAGCTGCTTGACTGTGCAAAGCGTGGTTAGTTTATGCCTTCTGTCTGCTGGCTTCATAAGTCATACTTCATGACTTGTTAGTGTTGTGCTCGGAGGTTAATTGCAGAATCTCATCTCACATACTCACATATAGTAAATTCCTATTCTCCTGTAGTTATTCATTAAGTCACTCCACCTTAACTGTTTTGCTTGTTACGGCAAAAAAAAAAATCCTATTTTATGATACTGTACTTTGTTGATTGTCATGGTAACTTCACTTATTTTCTGCAACACCTTTGTGAATTTCCTGTCATGAAGCTGACATGCACAGAGCAAAACAAATGGTCTTTAGTTGTGCTACTAACCCCAAACCATGGTCTATGTTGGGGGTTGATTTGATTTACTTGTTTCTTTATCGTTTGTTTGTTTTTTTCTATGATTTATCCTCCCTCAGGACAAATGGACTCGATCATTTGCTCCTAAGACTTTTTAGTTGTTTTGACAAACTTGTGGGATTTTTTTTAAATTATTGTTTCAAACGCCAACTGTTTCCCCATGATGTAGGTAGCCTATTGTTGTAACTATTTGTCTTTTCTTATCCTAAAGCTCATTGGAAACTCACCACCTCATGGAAATGCCAACCGTCTGGACCATACAGGGCGGAGGCCGGTTCACATTGGCACCCCCCCTCAGGGACGACCCATCCCTTCCATTGGTTAGTGAGGTCACCAAATGAGGAGACGCCCCATCCCCGCCTAGAGGCCACTGATGTCTGTTGCGATCAATACCATGTCTCTCCCTTTCCCATGTGAGCCGAGCTGTACATCACTTCCATAGCGCATTAACATCTTGTGGCCCCTTTATCAGGTGTCTGCATACCTCGTAGCTACATCGTCATGAGCTGGACTGGCCAAATGTCCATGTGCAGTTTTTGCAGGAGTTACAGCCCTAAGCTGTGTGTTTACAGTGGTCAACAAGTCACCACTGCAACAGTGCAAGCATTGCTGTTTTACATGACTCAAAAAGGGAGTCCTAATTGCCTTGTGTCTTCCACTTCCCCAACCTCCTGTCCCTTACTATAGGACAACTTCATCCAACTCTCCCAGCATGATTGAATGAGCTGTGTGACGTTGTGTGTGGGTGTGTGGGTGTGTGTGGAATCTCTGACCGTAATGCTGTGATTGGTGTCTTCTGTAGAGATCACCATGGACAGTAACAGTGAGGGGAGTGAGGGGAACCTCTCACCTGTCAAGGACGATGTTTACTATGGCAGTGTAGCTCGGCGAAGGATATGGCCATCTATGTCCTCAGAGGATCAATATGGTACGTGGCGCAGCTTCTCACCAAGAGTTCACCTCGACAAAGCCAGAAAAAGGCCAAGAACGGCAGCGATAGCATCACAATCGGTGTTCTTTGCTGGACACTTAGTTTATTTACCTAACTAGCATAATTAGAATGAGTGACCAGGGGAAGATTGGCCACACCTCTTTCCACCTCTACTACCTCAATCCCAACTAACCTAAACACCCTGCCTTGCAATGCTTTTAAGCACTAGTTTGGTTCCGTTTGACATTATTTAAATTGACCAGATTAATATTTCACCATAATACAGAGACACTGAAGTTGATTTGGTGAATGGATTCAAAGCCAGAGTTGTCGTGAAGCACCGTTAGATCATTCTTGTAATTTATTTGTGGGTTACACTGTGACACACATTACAAGATCAATCACTTTTTGCTGCCAAACTGAACTCAACTGTTGCTGCAGCTTGATGTAAAAATGGCATCAGCCCACCTGTTTTTTCTTTAATTTACACTTCCCTTTTTTTTTTTTTAGACCAGGTTGCTCTTGTCACTCTTAATTTCCCATGAACAGTGTAATTTCTAGGGTGGAACACAAGTTGTTGTAAGATGCTGATCAGGAAAGGAAATAGGAAAAAAAAATCAAGGGCCAAGGTGTTGCTGTCATAATTTGTTTATGAAAGGTACTTGTGTAATTTGAGTCATTCGTGGTCAAGCAAGTGAAAAACAAAGTTACAATATTGATAGGAAAAAACGTCAATAACAAAGCACCCTACAGTACATGGAACTCTTGCAATTTTTGCTCAAATTCTGGATCATCCCACTTCAGTGATTCCACTGCCCCAAACAGTCCAAAATCACTTACAGTGTTGGGAAGAATCAGTTGCATACTTATTAATTCTTGTTCTATCACAGTTGTTAACTTCAATAAATCACTTTTTCCATTATTCCAAAAGGCTTTTCATGAGACCGATTGTTCAGCCTGACTGTTCTGCCATTCAAACATTTACATGAAGCATGAAGAACTGATCCCAGATTCATTCTTTCCCCCCCCCTCACTGTCCTTTATCTGTCATTGAGAACTTCTAGGGTTTTTGATATCCGTGTTGATTCTCAGTCGGTCGTGGTAATCTGCAAAGATTGAATCAAGGCAACGGCACCGTTCGTTACCTTTAATCTAAAAGGCTTTGTCAGATGTAAACTTTAGGTGTGGTGTCCCTCTACCTCTTTCTCGATTAAATAATAGGGTACTGTAGTTGTCGCTCAGTGTGGTCAGCAAAACGAGCGTCTGCAATGCCAAACAATGGTTCTCTGACAAACCTTCCACATATGGGACCACAAAATTCCACCTCCTGTTTCTATCTTCAGGCTTGAGTCTGGTGGTTTGTTTTCTCTTGGCAGATTTGAAAAAAGCCTCAGTGAGTGAAAGCCTTCCTGATGTTAGTGGGGATTCTGCCTGTGTCCTTCCCTGACCACCGTCCACAAAAAAAAAAAACGACGTGTCAACTGTGATGTCCCTTCACGCACTTCTGTCCACAGAGTTGATTGATTTGTTCAGTAAACAAATCTACTTTGAACTGACATTACCATGCTTGAACCAGTGGCTTGACTTAGTTCTTAAGGAGTCTAGTGCTTTTCTTTCCGCTTTTCCTCATATATTTATTGGCCACAATTCAAAGAAACAATCAAAAATATCCCAGTTGCCTTGATTCAGTCGTTGTCGATTAGGGTATTTAACGTGTTTTCTGTGTCTGGTACGAGTGTTTGCTCTCCTTTTTGTTTCCACTTGTTTTCACACATGGCATACAAGCATGGGATTACCAACCCTGGATGTAGGAATGCTTTCCTCATTATGCCCAAATCAAGGAAGGCATGCTTTTGACTTGCCCTTTGTGAGATAAGGCAGTGAAACAGCAATGAGCAACTGCTTCTTGTATTGTCCTCATATTGCACATTGTTCATTTCTCCCTTCACCCAAAAAGCTGCTTAATGTTTTTCTGTGATGTCACGCACACAGCTGAGCTCATATGTGTGACAACAGAGTCAAGCTTGCAACGTAAAATACGACATTCAAATCATTTGAAATCGAATCGAATAAAATCATTTGAACAGCATTTGGCTCTTTTTGCACACATGCATGTCAAGTCTTTTCCTGTCAGCTTTAACAAACAAAATCCTGCTCTCATGGCCACTGGAGCCCGTGTGGCTCTTTAAGGCTGTTAGTAGCAGCAGAGGCCTTCTCTCTGTTTCAGACAGCTATGGCGGACGCAGGCACGGCCGGGATCGCCGCTCGCAGGATTACTTTGAGGAATCAGAAGCGGATGAGCTGACACGTGTCTTTGTGGCCCTATTTGACTACGACCCGCTGTCGATGTCTCCTAATCCTGATGCTGCTGATGAGGAGCTCCCTTTTAAGGAGGGCCAGGTCATCAAGGTAAGGGTTTGGCCTGGAGATACTACGGATATCCGTCAAGATCCATGTCTGCCCTATGAACGTTTCACTGATAAATGCCAAAATCAGGTCCAGGAGTAAAGGGAAGTTTTCTGCACAGGTCTAATCCGTCCTTCATGTTCTTAACACATAACCAGACGTTTATGTTTCTTTTATATTATGCCCATAATTCCAGTGATCCTAACAGCTTTTGGAGATGTAATTGTTTTTTTTCCATTCCAAAATAAAGGATCGTGTTATCTTTTTTTTTTCCATTTGTCTGTCAGGTTTAAGCTCGCTCATCCGTTGCCCCTATTTTTGTCCCTGTAGGTGTTTGGAAATAAAGACACGGATGGCTTCTACAGGGCAGAAATTCGAGACCGAGTGGGTTTGATTCCTTGTAACATGGTCTCTGAAATCCAAATAGAGGATGGTAACATGATGGGCCAGCTACTCAAACAGGGCTTTCTCCCACTCAACACTCCTGTGGACAAGTTAGGTAAGGAAATGTTGTACACTGGCACCATGTTGTTGTCTCTGGGTTGATTCTCTGCTGCTGACTCTCCTTTATTTTTCCCCAAAATTTCCCATTTTTTATTCTTTCCTGTGAAGTAAACTGTGATCGTTTCAAAGGTGGACGCTCAATAAATCGCAGGTCCAGAAAGTCCAAGCGAGGTTTGTGTCCTGTCTCCTGCTTCTCGCTTGATCTTCTTACTTCTTAACATTTTCTTTCTTTTAAAGCTGCCTGAAACTTTGCTTACATTGTTGACATCAGTTTAGCCTTCTGAAATTTAAATTAGATATATTCTGTAGGAATTAAGTTATCAGTGACAGTTCAGTGAAATTTTGGTTTTCATGTTTTTGTCATAGGCAATAGCGTGACCTCCATTTTTTTGTCCACTTTGGCCCATTTATTTTCTTATTTACTTTATTTACTACTTGCACCACTACTACAATTAATTAGAATAATAATTATTTACTAACACTGAGAGCCTACATTGTGGTCAAATTTACAATTACAAGCCACTCCAAATGTGTGTGCCTCATGCTGCTGCTTTTGTAACATCTCGTTGGCAGAGAGGAACAGACGGAGCGGCCGTCAGCATTCGATGTCAACCCGCAGAATGATAGCGCTGTATGACTACGATCCAAGAGAGAGTTCCCCAAACATTGATATTGAGGTACTGTCCTAGTAAACACCATCTTTGTGGAATTTTTGTTAAAAAAAATGGAATGAGCACTTCAAATACCCTAATAAATTCAGGGAAAAACAGTTTCACTAAAGTACATAATTTATTCTACTGCACATACTGCTTTTTCCATGACACTAAAAACTCACTTTCTTTGGAAGTCATCCTCCAGTTTTAATAAATTTTTTGGGTATGTGCTCAGGTTGAAGTGGCCATTCCAACCAAACTCAACATTTTGACAGACTGTCACTTTTTGGAAATCTTGTGACATTACTAGATACAGCTCAAGCTGTCCATTTTGTCTTCAGCTCACATTGTTATCATCTGTCTATAAATAAACATATTTTCTCTTCCACTTCTACATAATAGGTTGATGTAGACGTTTGGAATCAAACATTTGCCCACCTCATGCATCTATTTAAGTTAGATAGCCTAACACCGCACTCGTTTCTTTTCCTGAGTACGTAAATGTAGACGTAGCTTTTCATGACTGAAAAACAATTGTGCTTATTATTCCATAAACCGTTAACAGTAAACGTATAGAAAGGGACACATGACTTTTTTAAAGATATTTTTCAAACCTTGTTTAGATTTTGACAAATAATTCCAAACATCGTATTTATATTTTCTTTGTGAGAATGTCTGGAACAAAGAGCCAAGGATCTTAATGTTATCAGCAACTTTTAAAATCTTCTAATAAAATCCAGGATATGAAGCCATTTGTAAAAAAAAAATACATATGGCAAATGTTTCATGACTTTTTATAGACTTTTAAATGTTATGTGATTTTAAAGTTAAAATCTGGCCCAGCGTATCAACAATTCAGGACGAATGTATAATTAAAATATTTTGGGAAGACATGATCGTCATATCGTCTATGTGAGGAAGCACTGAAAATAAGCAGTTTTGATCACGGATTTGACAAACAATTCTCTAGCAGCAGGCGGCCTATGTCAAACTGCTCGATCTACTCTGTCTAATGCTTAAGAAAGGTTCAGGTAAAACATTGTTTTTTCCCCCCATCCCTTGGTTTTTACTTACTCTCACCTTTCTATTGGCACTCCCACCCACCCAACGACACAGTATGAGGGCAACAGACTAGATGACGAGGTGAGTGATGGTGAGGAAGATGCATCGCTGTCTGCTCTGTGTGTGTTTTTCTTCCTTAAGTGTTGGGGTCCAAAGGAGATGGTGGCGTTCACAGCTCTGAGTCCAGAGCGGTCACAAATACAAAGCGCTTCACAATGCCTGAGCTAGCATCTCCCTTCCTCACTGTGGTCTTTGTGTCAACTTGTCTGCGACATGCTTTACATACACCGCTGACTGTACTATGACTGTTTGGCTTGTTTGTTGGACCGAGAGGATATCACAGAAGAGATGCGCCCACTGTGCTGCCACTTTCTCTTCAATAGTCCCAAGTTTTCAGTTAACTCCAGTCCAACTGACACTGGTGTCCATTAATGTGATGCTTCACATTAATTTGGAGGACACAGTTAGCGTGTGAACCCACCCTTCCCCCCCAAATATACGGAATGTATTTACAAAGTCTGTAACGACATAAGTGTAATAGGCTTCGTGTGTTCTGATTTTCCATTCTGACAGGCTGAATTGACATTCTGTGCTGGAGATGTCATCACTGTTTTTGGGGAAATAGATGAAGATGGATTTTATTATGTAAGTAGTTGTTTTTAATTTCCCTTTCAAACATTCCAGACATTTGAAAAGAAAAATCGTAAACGGGGTAAATTTTACAATTTCACATTAAAAAAAAAGTACTGGTCAAATACCACACAGTGAAGTGAAAGCCATTGTAACCAATGGGAGCAGAATTTTCTAACATATCGGTTTCCCCATGAGAACTCTCAGGAATAAGGTGAATACATTCTAGAGGATTTTGTGTGTGTTGTCACGAAAGGGTTAAGTGGCAGTATTCATGATGCTTTTCCACCTCCAAAACTAGGTACAGTACTACTAGGTGGCTAGTATATTCCCACCCTGTCATTGTCTAAATAAATATCTGGGATGTTCTGACCTGGTTGTTTTCAGTTTTACCACATGCCAAGCCTCCCTCATAGGTCTTTGGCGCCCTCTGCTGGGGAAAATGCAGACATTGAAATTTCTTAAATGGGAAGCTGCCAATACATTGATTAAATAGTGTTAATATACACACTTAAGATCCATGTAATAGTATGTACTTTATCCTCACAAACAGCACATGAGCAGAATGAAGCAGAAAGCCACATGACTGACTGTCATTTTAATGAAATTTCTTTTCAGGTAATCTTTTAGTCCGAACAACAACCTTTGCCACTTTTGACCAACTAACTGTTGCATTTACTCGATACCCTTGACAAGAAGGCAATGTATGACATATGCCTATACTACAAAGGGCTTAGTAGTGTTAGTATAGTGCAGCACTGTAATAAGACAAAATGTGGTTCAAGTGGTGGAGGAAAATATAAACTGTCATCCTACGAGTGCGTGTAATTGCGTGAAGACAAAGTCCTCACAAGTAGCACATAAATGAAAATAAGTGTCACCATCCTTATACTCCTTACCTTAGGGTGAGCTCAACGGACACAGCGGTCTTGTTCCTTCCAACTTTCTAGAAGAAGTGCCTGATGATGTCGAGGTTTTTCTCACGGACTCACCATCACGATACCCGCAGGACACTCCCACACGGATAAAGACCAAAAGGGTACATGCTCCTTCGCAGTACTAGGCCTCTCATTACGTTTACTCCTCTGCTTCCCGGTTCTTCCGTTCCCTTTATTTGTTTGTGTGTGTGTGTGTGTTGGTGTGTGTGTGCGTGTGTGCGTGTGTGCGTGTGTGTGTGTGCGTGTGCGTGCGTGCGTGAGTGTCTCATTGGTCAAAGTGCAAGGACATTTTGACTGATGGTGGAAATAGATGTGAACGATCGACTATAATAAAAACTTTTA
This sequence comes from Syngnathus acus, assembly GCF_901709675.1. Taxonomy (NCBI): domain Eukaryota; kingdom Metazoa; phylum Chordata; class Actinopteri; order Syngnathiformes; family Syngnathidae; genus Syngnathus; species Syngnathus acus. The sequence continues at coordinate 11,944,942 of NC_051094.1, read as the reverse complement.
AGACTAATACTTGGCAGAACTATTTTTATGTTTATGGCAAAAGCTCTACAATGTGTAAAACTGTACATTGATATCAAATATTTATAAAGCATTTTCAATTCAAGTATAAACTTTGTAATTGTTCTGTCTCAAAAACAGCAGTTAAACACCGTTTGTATTTGAGTGGACTCTCTCTGATAAGAGTTTCATGTACAACATAGCGTTTAGGCCAGCATGACTAAAAGATCACATGCATGAAGTTTTCAACATTTTCTTGGGGAAAAAAAAAGTCACTTTTGTACATTCTTCTGAATGCCTTTTTGGGGGGCATGGGGTGGGGGGGATATTGCTCTCTTGCAATGTAGCCCCCATTACCATTGGAAGTGTTTATTTTTAATGTTATTTTAGTCTAACAAAGACAGTATGCAATGATTTTAAAAAAATGGCTGCCATCCAATATTTTTCTGTACTGTATTCCAATTTGACATTTTATATCATGCCAACTATTGAAATCCCATCATCACCATATGTATATTTGTTATTTTTTTTCCTCACCTGCTTGGCAAAACAGAAGAAGAGTGTTCATTTCACACCTTAAAGGCTGTGTTTCCGTCACGTAAGTGAGCAACTGAGGATACCAAGATTACGTTCCCCCCTCGTCTAATGCAGATGACATGGGTACCCTTAGTTTCCGGTATGCAATATGTACACTTGATATGCCATTCCTTTTTAATGCTGCAACACTTTTAGGCAGGGTGACGGTTGTTCTCGGGTTTGCCAAAACACTCAACATGCTGTTTTTACTGTGTTGCTAGGTAACAGTAGCCATAGCCAATGCATTAGACAAGACGTGTGGTATCTTCAGTTGTTTCTCCTCCGAGTGTTGTACATGACGGTGTCTGTCCCCTTAAACAAGTCTCCTGCTGTAACTCGTTCTAAGCTAAAAGGCGATTTTGCACTGTCCCCGTCCCTCAGATGTTCCAACCCAGTTAACACCGCACTTGCCAATAATCATATGTTCACTTTATAATGACATATCCAAGGTTTGGGATTAGAAAGTACGAGTATATAAACTATTTCAAATACATTGATCTAAAAGGATTTGAATTGCAATGACCGTATTTTCCAGACTAAAAGTCGCACCAGCCACTATAAGTCGCGCCGTACTAAAGGTTGCATCGATACAGGTATGTCAACAATATGTAAAGTTCAGATGGTACTATTGTGATGGCAAAAAGAAGAAATGGCGTCCCCTAGTGTTAAGATTTATCTGACACAATACACGCTGACAACCCTTTCCTGGTTACAGTAGACTCGTTACAGTGGACTGGTAGCCTGCGATTAGCTTTTGTTGTTTTTCTTCTTGGTGGAAAGAGAAACCAGTCACAAGTTTCTCCACTCACTCCAATATCTCTGCCCAATTACCGTGGACAGAAGCATATTTCACCACTCGCAATTTGTAATCTGCAGAGTATGATATTCTTTTATGGTGCCGTTCAGGCCTTTGTCGCTGTCTAGTTGAAATGTTTATTTTTCTATTATGTTCAGAGGTTCTCTGATTTGTTATCATGACCAGCGTGACTGATAGGGCAACTACCATACTGTAGTGCCCATTGTATAGTATTCCCATTTTCACTGGACATTTTAAAACAGAGCGGCTCGGTGCACACTGGTTCTCCGCGTGCCTGCGTGGGTTTCCTCCGGGAACTCCGCTTTCCTCCCACATCCCAAAAACATGCATGGTAGGCTAAGTATAGGTTTCACCCCTAGCCAAAACATGCAAAAAAAACAAAAAAAACAAGTGCGACTTATAGTCCAAAAAGTACGATAACTATTATCCGTGTCTATAGCAGCAAGCTGTATTTAAAACAAAAGTAGAGGATGATACTTTCTTTAACGTCAAAGGTTTTATACTCTAGAAGAAGAAAGTCACAGGGAATGGACTAAAGTTTTGGGACACCTTTCCATTACATTTCCAGCAAGTAAAAACAAAATAACAACAGGGATGCGGTCTTCTCTTTGCATATATGACAACTACAGTAGCTTCCACTCTTCTGGGAATACATTCACATATCCAGAAGAACTAAGTTGAAGCCATAATACACTACTCGCAGAAGGTACAGAATATTCAGCTTTTTGGTGAAATCTCACTGCACTGTAAAACCTTTACAGATAAACTTATAACCTCTAAACTTTTTAATGCAAATGTCTAACTTTAAGGTTTCAGTATGACTTGCGCATTTGCATTTGAAAGTGTAGATGTTTCATTACCCATAAAGGGTATGGTGCATTTCAGGTTCCTCCTAAAATTTCACCGGACAGCCAAATTTCATCAACTTTATGAGTAGTCATTCAAATTGTCTAAAATGAAGACTCAAGTGATGCAGAGGTGCCTCAATATTTCTGTCCATACATACAGTAGTAGCCACCACAGCGTATCTCAGTACTGTACTTGTACGTATGTAACGTATGTCTTCCCTAAAGTGCAACTTGAAAAGCCTTTTAGCTTATGATTACAGAAAAGGAGTCGTGACCAGTCATTTCTCTGTAACCCAGTTGTATCACTAGCCTCTATAGATACATGTATTTAAGAAGTGAATGTGCAATGTCCCTCCTGTCTCCAAAGGCAAATGAATTTGTGTAAGGAGCTGCCGTTATTTGGGAAATGTCGTCTTGTTAAAGTGTGGAAGTAAATTGATACTTCCGCTGTGTTGTTCTTGACTGCGGGCAGCTTCATACAGAAACAAGACAAGCTGTGTTTGTACTCAGCGGGGCCTCAGAGTGCTTCTGGTTTTCTTCTAGAGCTAGACTTGAGCTCACTGATGGTGTGACCGACAGATGACTTTTTAACACCCTCAACTGTCCCCTACGGGTCTCCCATTAGGTTCCGTGGGACAAATGGGGTCGGCCCAGAAGAGCAAGCGCTCCCACAGTGCATCCACGCATCCTGCACTCCCATCAGGGCCCCGCTGGACACGCATGCCTCCATAAGGACAAAAGGACTACACTCCGAAGGGAAGAACCTGCTGCTTGGCGCTGTTAACTGACAACTTGATCTTCTTTTGACACACAAGGAACAGGTGGCATTTATTCCTTGATACTTTTACTTTGGCAAAACCTGACAAGTTACTTGTGGAAAGTGGGAGTATTTTACATGGTGCAGTCAGTATGCTGTCAGGAGTACTACAGTGACCACTCGGGATTTCCCCATTAAAATAAGCAAAGCAGCAGTCACTTCAGACACATCGTAGGTCAAAGCTCCATATACAGTACTTGCCTTATCAGTTTATTTATTTTTTTAAACATGATCAAATGTGACCAAGTTTCTGCAAATGTCTTATTTGTGTTGTCTACAAAGTCACGTGGCACTCAAGAAATGTCCTTTTCCCATACAATCAGATCTGATATTTATAACTCCTGGAGTTCTTTGCCCCGGACTTTAAAATGCACCCCCTCGCCCCAAAAAGTAACATCGGTAAAAATGAGCACTTTGGTTATTTGATGACCCTTTGGAGATTGGATTGAGAGTGGCAGTTAAAGTGACAAAAGGCTACCTCTTTAGAACCCCTCTATCCTGGACCCAAACCTGCTTCATTTGAAATGTCAGATCCTGATTCTCAGATGACGCAGGATCAAGGTACTGTAAATGTAGATAGTATACGTAGCCACTCTTTATTCCGTTTGTCGTGAATGTATGATCAGTTGAAAGGTACTGTTTTCTAGCTGCCCCCAACAGTACAATGACCATCATAGCGTTAATCCCATTTTATCCGCATGAATCAAAAGGGAGGGACCCATTCACACTGACAAAAACTCTCAACTGCCAAAAGAAAGCTCAAACGTATGCAACGCAATCTGTAAAATGGATACACTTGGTGTTCAGAAATGTCAGTCTATGGTTATCTTCGACCAATAGTTCCTTTAGCCCACATTGCTTCCAAGCATTTTTGTGTGACTGTTGCTCTTTTGTAAATTGTTTATAAATGTTTATACTTGATTTTCAAACTGCCTTTTTGTACATTCACTTTATAATTATGCAGTGCAAGCGTTTCTCATGGTGTGAAGATCTTTTAGTTTGCAATGTGAGCTAGCTTTATTATAAGAATAATCAGCCTATATTGCTGGATTACTGTGTGGGTGCATGTGCAATCTTTTCTAAATAAATTTGATATTTTTTAACAATTTGCATGTCTGATTGACTAAGAGATGACCTGTTTTTCCCACAAATTGATTGTGGTCAACCAATGGATAAGGTATTTTTCTTTTTGAAGAACCTTGACTTTTACAGATGCTATGATGTCTGCCATCTTGAATATGTTCGTGTTGTTTGACACCTTATCCAGGCACATTGCAAAACCTCAAGGCAAATCCACATTTATGATACGTAAAATTAACCAACACCTGAACAAGCATTTTTCATCTCAACAAATAAGAGGTCATCCACCTCTAGGTTTAAGAAGGTATGCTTGGGTGAGTTAAGAGTAAAGCATCATAAACCGAGCCAAAAAAAAAAGGTATAAAGTCCACTCCTGTCTTGCTCTATCACACTGAACGTATTCTTTCAAAGTACAAATTCTCTATTTAGAACGGACCAAAGGCCTCGAGGTTACAAATAGCATGCAATTGATTGATTGCTAGATCTTTATTTCAAACAAAGAGAACAACAAAACAGATAACATAAGAAAACAGCCAAACAGGGCTGCTTCCTCCCTAGAGATAAAAGAGGAGGTCGTCCAGCTCCACGTTGGGCTCCTTGTGGAGGCTTTGACCAACAAGGAAGGCCAATTTGTGGGCATACTGGCAAGGTGCAGGGACTGCGATGATCCCCTAAAAAAACAACAACAGGAAATAGTTTACAAGGAAATCCCCCAAAAAAGCAAATTGGTATATTGCATTAATGATGGAAATCATCAGGACTGGGTTGAGGTAGGAATGTTGGACAACAATTTAAAGAAAATATTTTTAAAGCTACAAACAGAGGGCAGTTAATTACAAGCACCTATTCAAATGATGTGGGTTCCCGTTGAAGGTCCTTGTTCTAAGTCCTGTTCTAAAATCATTCGTGACTTAGATTATTTTAGGGAGAAAGGTCAAAAGATTTTAATCAGGGGTGACCCTTAGTGGCTGACATCACAGGAGCGAAGGAACATTTGCCGTCGCCAATTTTATTTCATTGCATTGTACTGCAGTGCTTACTTTCTACACTAGGTGGCAAGGCAGGAGAAGACTAATTTTAAAGTTGCAACAATTTGAATCAGTCAAAAAAAAGACATTAGACAAACAAAAATACAGTTTTTGAGTGACATTGTAGAATTTTAGGTAAGTGGTAGGTACTGGCATTGGTTGGGATCAGCTGAACAGTCAAGTTGGAACGTTTGTAGCAATCAAAATAATGTAGAAATTAGAGGGGAAAAAATGAAATCCTAATTCATTTTTTGCGGGTATTCAAATGAGGAAATTTTAGAATTTTTCTAAGTAGCAGTTTGGGGCATGTAAGATATTTTTCCTCAAGGTGAACTGAATGAGCATGAATAATTTGAAGTTCAAATGGAAACAAAGTACAGTAAATGTGCAATTGGAAATGAATGGGGAATTTATAATCATTGTATTTTTTAATATACCTTTTACACATGCCAACCTTCATGGGAATTGGGGCTTGTATTTGTTATTTGAGGGGATGAAGTTTAAGGTGACTTTACCTGCCAATTGTAGTACATGTGGCACAGCTTGTAGGTGAGCCGCTGCATATGGTCAGGTTTCAGTCCACTTGTGTCGTACACAACGTTGTAGTGGGTAGGAGAGACACTTCCAAAGGTGACAGCCTGGCTAATGATGTAGAAATCGTACCTGGCAAATGGAGGTGAAAATCATTTTTGTCCTTCCAAAAGGAAACATCATGACAATTATTATGGATAAGCAAAAAGGCTTAAATGTACCACTCCGGACGTGTGACTTCGGAGTCGACGACTGTCCCTGGAGGTGGGTTTAAGACCTTTCCATTGCTGTGCTCAAAGAGCCGGCAGTTGATGCGCTTTTTCACCACCACCACGCTCAGCTTGGGCCTGGCCAAATGGACAGGCAGTTCAAAAAAGTTCATCAGTGCCATGCTTATTCAAGGGTCACCCAGAGGGACACTCACATGTAGTCTTGGCCGATGGACTTGATGGATTCGACAATCTGGGCCACCTCGTAGTTGACTATAGTGTGCAGCTGGCCGTCCCCCACTCCATCACGGTACACAACGATGCGGGATGGAAAGCATTTATTGAATTTGTAGTAGTCTTTGAGCGCACCTGCAAAGCAGATTTTTGCTGATACTAATATTCTGTGATTTTTCATAGGGTAGTTATTTTTGGATTATGAACTTGCCAGCAAAGGCCATCTTCAGTCCATCCATAATTTCTTGACCTCGGCTTTGCAGTTTGACTTTAGAGTACCATCTTAACATAAGACAAATGTTATACATTGTGACAGATTAGCAGCAGCTATGCATTGGTTCCATTCACAAACCTGGTCATGTTCTGATTGAGGCTAGCCACCAGAGCACCGATGGACCTTTTCCCAGCAGCAATATCGTGGTAGCAATCCACACCCACAACCATCAGTTGCTTCAGCTGCACACAACAAATGTCACTGTAACGGTGTTTGTTTTGGGTTTTCTCTTTGTGTGCATGCATTTCCATCAGAAACTGATTGCATGTTTGACATATTATATGGGCCAATATAGTGAAATTGATATATACTGCCTTTTGTATATATTTTATATCCTTTTTACATTTTATCTTGTGTTCTGAGTGCTCTTAATTTGCTGTTTGCACCAAGGAAGCAGCGCTCAATTTTTGATGTACTGAGTACGACGACAATAAAGGCGATTCTGATATTGTGCAGCCCTCTTTTGAAGCTTATATCACCCACCTTTAGACAGGGGAACCATGAACAAATCATTTGCGTAACTTGTAGTAGTCATGCCTGAGACTTACAGGTATTTCCACACTCCAAAGCTCTCCTCCAATCTTGCAGGCCATCTGCAACACAATCTTGGTCGCAATTGTCATGAGGGCTTGAGGTCGGCTGATGGTGCGGGCCACAACACATTGGCTGGGAGTGGGGCAATCCACACAGAGATATTTCTTAACGCAGTCGTATTTGTCCTTCCTGTTGCTGCTGAGGATCACCACCACCTACAAACAAGCGTAACATTTCCGTTTGCTTTAGGCATCATTTGAATGCATTTAGAAATATTTACCCCTCTGCACAGCAACAAAACACTGACTTAATCAAATGCAGATCAATTATGAACAATAACGATTTTGCTACCGACCATCTGTGTCTCAGCTCGGACATTATGCTGCAGGGTTCGCAGCAAAGACTCCGGATGATCTTCATATTCAATCCTAATGGAGGAGAAAGCCCGACAGTTTAACGACAAAGGCTGGATTTAAACGACATGGGTGATTCCAGACTTTTCATGTCCCTCACATGACAGCTTTTTGTAAGGAGATCTTAAGTGGAGCTGCAACTTTATACAGAGTCTCCAGGAGGCCTTGAGCTTCTCTGCTCTTCTGTCGAGCGTAAAGCAGCAGCCAATTTTGCAGAGGTGGCGAGTGAATCACAGGTAACCCACGCATCTCTTTCGACCAGTCAGCTGTTCGGGGGTTGTAACCATACTAAGGGACAAATCTGTTAATATCAATTTAATCTTAAAAGAAAACAATAGACACATTTTTACCGATCTTGATTGCTGGAAAAGCCTCTCTGGTGGGAGGACTCTGCCAGTCAGTTTCAGGAGCTGCTTGTCAAAGTTTAGTCCCCACTTGGTCAACTCTCCCGATGCTTCAGTATCGCTATGAGATCATATAAAAAAGCTGCAATGACCACTTTTCATTGGGTTTACTCATAACAGATGACAGCCTGATAGTAATTTCAAAACACAACCATCATTACTTCAAGTATCAGTTATGGTTTAAAAGGCTCAAAATAACTTTTTAGACCAGTTTGACAAATTAATGAGGGAGCAGCCCTCTAGGATGGGGTGGAGCAATTGATGGAATATGATAGATTAGAAAAATATTTGTTTGTGACAGCCCTACTGCACAAATTCCAAGAACCACAATTGAATAAGTGAAGAATATGGCCAAGAGATTGACTGCTGATAGAGAATTATATTTTAATATACGTATATATTGATATACACCGTTGTTTGGTTGCTTGTGGTTCTTGTATTAGTACTGTTTGTATGCAACTGTTTAAAAATAAATCAAATCATACTAAAAGTGCAAAAAGATGGCACCTTGTTATTGATGACTGGTATTGGTCAAAAACCTGATCGATTGAAATAAGGCTGGTACAGTATCAGCTCGATACAGATATTGTGTACCAATACTCACCCATCCCTAATACCAACAAGAACTCAAGTTGGACACAAAAGGAGATTTACTTGTTCAAGGTGGAAGAAAATCTGAGAAGGCGTTCTGCTCTCTGTTCTGGTCCCAGTTTGGTGTGCGCGCTGAGATCCTTCATGATTGTGTAGTCTGCTCGCATCTTGTCAGTGAGGCCTTGACAAAGGAGATTAATTCGTTTCATTTAATTTGTTTGTTACAACTACTTTGCCAACAAGTTTAAGAGTAAATTCTCTTCGCTCTCTGAACACAAGAATTGCAAAAGTCAATCATTACAAGCATCAAGGTTTGGATACGATATATAGCGAGTACCTGTAAAGTAGCACAGTTCTGGGATAAGCAAAGCTGGTCCAGCAGGAGTTTGACCTGGAGCAACTCTCTTCACGTGGCTGACCAAGAGAACTTGATTGCAGTCAGTGATTTCCAGGCCGTATTGCTATGATCAATAGAAAAATAGTGAAGGAATCAAATGAGATGTAATACATGGGAAAAAAGAAAAACACTCCGTGGAACACATCCAGGAATCAGAGCATTCACATAAATAGTTTGTATAACTAACATTTTTGTAGTAGTCCTTGAAGGAGGTATCTTTGTCCCCTCTCTTGAATGTGTTGAAGGGCGTTTGATCCCAAGCAATATCGTCAATCCTGTAGGTTTTGTTGTTGTATCTAACAATGACACAGACGGGTAGAAAAAGAATCGTTAAGAACAAAGACATTTAGTGTGTCAATTGATGGTCAGTGCGTTTCATTCAGCTGATCATGTCGAAACTCATCTCAATGTCCTTCTTACTTTGTGAGAACAATAAGTCCAACAAGCTCCTTGGCACAGATATCACTGAAGTTCTGTGATCCACACTTCTGCCTCAGGTTCTCCATAAAGTCGAGCACAGTCTCACTACGCAGCACCTTGTGGCTCACGTCGGTGCACAGCATGACGGACGACTCGTACTGCAAGATGGCTGTGGTATAGCCTGGCCATATAGTCAGTCTGAAGGAGGGGGAAAAATAATTCAAGGCCATTGGTTAAAAAAAAAAAAAAATATGACCCAGAAATGTTGTTTTCATATGAGAATCCAATGCTACCAAAAATGACTGTAAATACTTTAGCATTTATTTATTTTTAAATCGTGTGTTAAAAAGGAGAGCAACATGTACCTGTGCTGCGAGATGTTGAGTGGATCTTTGGGGTTGTAATAATTGCGTCCAACCTGTTGCATGCCAAGGATTCTCAAAATCCTTCAAAAGAAACAAAGGATGCTCAAAAGGTTATCGGATAAATATTAGGGAAAAATGATGTGGCGTTACGAGTCCCAGATACATGCATGGTAGGCTGATAAAGCAATTCAAATTGCCCGTAAGTGTAAGTGCGGATGGTTGGTTGTCTCTGTGTGCCCTGTGATTGGCAAGCAACTGGTTAAGGGTGTCCCCTGCCTACTGCCTGTTGACTGCTGGGATAGGCTCCAGCACGCCCACAACCCCCGTGGGGACAAGCGGTACAGAAAATGGATGGACGTCATTAATCGAATACCCAAAAAATTGTTACAGACAGATAAAGACCACCCATAATGCACCAATATTGGTCTGTTGCCATCATTTTTAAAGAATGTCACAAGCCAAGCCTCTGCTGCATTTCATAGCATGTAAACATGGTGGACCATCAACAATGCGGGCTTTATTTTACTACTTACTGACGCCGTGTACGATTTTTATACAATATTTGCTCTATTTTATTTCTTACTGAAGCCGTGTACAATTTTTATATAATATTTAAAGAGTCAAAACGGAGAGCATATGAAAGGGAAAATAAAACTGCTGACCTTCTAAAAATAATGTTGTACAACTGCAGGCACACTGGTGATGTTGGAGGTAGCTCATTCGTCAGCGTGACCGTTATTTGCACGTCCTCTCCATTTCTTGTCCTGCTATGCAGCGCAGTGACCTGGACACATGGCACGCAATTGTGTGCAGGAAAAGGGTCAATAATCATTTATATTGTCAAGGACAAGATTGTTACATGCCACGTGTGTTGTCAATGTGGAGTCTGCCATCACCTTGTCATCAAGTCTTTGAGGCAGAAACAGGACTGCTCCATCAAAGCAGTGAGCAGAGCCCAGGACTTGCTCATGCTGCAATAGGAGGGCTGTTCTAAGGCGACGGGCCTCCATTGGCGGATTGAAGTCCACATGGTATTGGTAGAGGACCCATTGAGGACGGGACACAATGCGATAGAAATTGGCCGACAACTGAATAGCCGAGCCACTTGATCCTGAAAAAGTCAATATGCAGATATTTCTTTATATCTATATTTCTAGATATCAAAAGAAAAATTTACCCCGTTACTCCCGCTGATTGAAAGTCGTCATTCAGAAGAGGTTTGCAGTCGAAATAGCAACAATGAATATTCATGTGCTTTTGAAATAACATACCAGACTTTGACGTTTTGACATGCTCCATCGTCAGCCTGGTGTTAATGCCGCCATCATGAAAATCGCTTCTACGTCCACCTCTTTCTCCTAGCTTCACCTGGCGAAATCCAGCTGAGATCTCCAGAGCAGCTACAATGTAAGACAGCGAGAACCAGTAGTTGAACAAAGTAAATAAAAGAATATAACTGTCATATTTCTCAAGGATTACTATTGTTGCTGATGACAAGTTCAGACTACACCATCTTTTGTCGTTCAAGATGGTCGTTTTGGCTTAACGATAGACAAATTTAGATCATTAATATCCCCTCTGCCCTATATTGTTATTGTGACAAGACTGTAGATTAGGGCTGTTTGATTATGGGTAAAAATGTGTGTGTGTGTGTGTGTATATATATATTAATATATACATATATATATTTATAAAATAGAACCATGACATCGTGTAAAACAATACCTTCTTCAGTAAAAGGTACCAGAGCTTTCTTCTGCCTCCCTCGACCAACCAAACCACCTACTTGTTTTGTTTCAACATCTGGTGCAGGTTCTCTGGACAGAGTCTTGCAGGAGCAATAAAGATTAAAAATGCATCATTTGCCATGACTGTTGCACAATCCCTCATGTAACATTTGGAATATATCGTTTTTGACAGAATCTCTAAATGACTTCAGAGTGTCACACACTTTCATAAAATGTACATCACGTTATGCATGGAGCGACTTTGAAATGGGGGCATCGCCAGTCAAATCTAATGATGGCCCCAATGAAAAATTATTTGCCCAGCCCTGAAATGGGAATAACTGTCTAACCTTTCTAAAACTCACATATTTGATCAGTAATACCATTTTTTTTTATAGCATATATTGTTGTAGCATATATGGATCATGTATAAAGCTCCAATTACACTCACATAGTTAAGAAATTTGAACTTGACTTACCCCAGGCGGTCCAGGATCCTGACCACGTGCTCGGCCTCTTGCTCGCGAGCGTCCGCGAATGGGCATTTTGTCTTGACTGGCCATTTTCCCTCAATCTCAAAGTTTCCTAAACTAAAGATTTTAAAAATTAACAATTCTACACAAGAGTCCACCGGGCACACTTCGCCAAGCGTTCGAACACGAGCATCAATGAAAATAGTTAACTATCAATCGTGGTTTAGAGCCATTTGCTGTTTAGTAGGCCCCAGTTCGCACCTGCTCATTGTGACGATCCTGACAACGTGCTTACTGTGCTAACCTTAGCTAATTTAAATAAATACCACGACAACCACAAGTAAAGCTATAAAACCTAATATCTATCTAATGCGCATTTGATGGCATCATCGGGCCACAATACATTTCACTATTCGTGTGCGTTAAATGAGGAATCAAAAAGGCGATTAGTCCAATGATTCTATTTCGATACCTCGCCATAACAAACAAATAACAGAAATAAAGCATTTACATTCAAAGTTCCGATACATTCTATACATGTTGTTTCGCATACTTACGCGCAAACAACGAAGTCTGTCGATGAACAAAAGATTCTGTGGTCGTCTATTTATAGTTTGCGATAATTGAGGTGGCGCATTTGCGAAGTGAGCCTTGCAAAATCCTTCCGCGTGCAACATACAGTAGGTCGCCGCGTTAACCGTACTTAAACAAAATCGGTTTGCAAATAAAATATGCCTTTATTTAGAATGTAATCAAATACGATACGATACGAAGTCCGGCAAAATGTTATTTCCGAATTGTTTGCGGAACTATTTGTTTTCAGCGCAGTAATCCGTTTAACACATGGTTGTCAAACTCAAGGCCCGGGGGCCAGATACGGTCCACCACATCATTTTATGTGGCCCGCGAAGACAAATTGTGCATCAAATTCGTGTGTCATTACTAGAATTGCAAATTGTCTTCCCTTTTCATAATATCTTTTTTTTAAATATTTGACCAGTTTTTACTCGTCTGATTTGAAAACGAGTTATTTGTCAGTTTGTTTTGTAGCTTTCACTGTATATAATACGAGGTTCTCATACATTTATTTGGGTTGACAGTCATAATGGCCCTCCGAAAGAAGCAAGGTACAACAAGGGCCATTGTAAAATTGAACAATTGTGCAGTGGTGCGTTTGCAGGTACAGCAGCAATGCAAAGCAATTTCATTAATTGGCAGTATATGCAAAGATGCACTCCTGGAAACACCTTTAAATCATAAACATACACAGGCTATTACAAAGCTGAGATCGTCTGGTATGAATTCAATTCAATTCAAATCTTCTGTTGAAGCATATCAACGTATTTGGTGTCAATGTGTAAATTGTTTGGATGAAGGAATCTAATAATAATAATGATACGTAGGTAATAAGGAGATGGATGGATGGATGGATGGATGGATGGATGGATGGATGGATGGATGGATGGATTAATGTGTTTCAAGTTAAAACAATAACAAAACTATATTACCCTTTCTATGACAATTGAAGTAAAATATGCAATAGTTCATTTAAAAAGTACAAACCAAAAAAAAACACAATACTACATGCATTCATCTAACCATCTGCCAGCCATCCATCTATTTAGAGAGTGACTGCAAACCTTGCAGAGTTCATCTACCTGTTGAACTCATGTTCCTTTCATCCGTCATTCATAAAAAAAGTCCCAAATACTTGAACTCTTCCACCTGGGGCAGGCTCTCATCCCCGAGCAATAAAGGGCACTCAACCTCACCTGACTGAGTACTACGGTCTCAGATGTGGTAGTGCTGCTGATTCTTATTTACACTCAGCTGCCACCTGTTCCAGTGAAAGTTAAAGATGAGGAACCCCAAAAATAAACAAAAGTAACAAACAACACTTGGACTCAAATGCTAAAACCTTTAAAGTCATGTGCAAATTCGGGTTACATCACCACTAGGTAGGAATAAAACTCTGTAGCACACTCAGGACCTCATGGAAATCCACACTGGGTTTACAATTCATACCGTTGTTATATGATGTCCGTCCTTACACACAATTCAATCCACAGTCCACAAAGTTTTCATCGTTACCGACTTAAGCTGTTTGAAAATTTCAAATGTCTCCGGGCAATAGCAAATAACAGTTCAAGCAAGATCCATGCAGGATTCATCAACATATTGTCATGACCATGACATGACAACTTTCAAAATCATGACCAATAATCTTTTAACGGGTTCTAAGGATCATGTCTTATTTTCGGAATAAAATATAAACAAGGGGAAATATCAAACCCATTAATCTTTCATTAAGCTTGCCAGATAAAAAAGAATCGCTTAAAGTATCTTTCGTTACCATCAGTGCAAGTGTAGAAACCCCCTGCTAACATCAAAGGCTTCTCAAAGAAACACAGCAGAGAGTCAGTTCGCTAAATTTGGCTGAGAACCAGCCTGCGTTTGCCTTTTAATAACAACTAACTTATGATGACACTGAGGAGGAAACAACAAATCTGTCGATTTTTGTGACAGGGGGGGCAAAGATACATATTTAGTGTCACCTCAAATCAATGTGACAAAGGAAGGTTAAAGGTCACCCAGGACCCAATACTGATAAGACTTACCATGCATCAAAATGGAGTATGCTCTCCCAGTGTCTTTTCGCCCTTCATGATAAAATTTTGAAATCTGATAGGGTCTGACTGAAGCATAAATGATGCTGTTAATGACATCCTTTTAGTCCATTAGCTCTCTTGCAGCGATCACACTAAACAGCCTGGCAGCTATGCCAAGTAGGTTAATGACATGCAATGGATTAAGGTTTAGTATAGTCGCACACTGCTGCTACACTGTCAAACTACTCTAATAAAGAAATGAAACGAACCTCCTGTGATTCGCTATATTGTTCTGACCCTCTCCCTTAACATTGTAATGATACAAGGGCATTCTAAAGTAACCGACTGAAGAAGTCTTCAATTGACTTCAGAAGCCCAGTTTCATATGAGTTAGTCATGGTTCACACTGAATTAAACATGGGAAGACGGGTTTCCTTTTATCTACTGCCAAAGTGCTAAATCTGACCACTGCAACAGATATTCGCCCACTTCAAAATTTCGCTCTTTGATAGTGATGGCGTAAGAGTTTCAAATGTATCAGTTTGTCCTCATTTTAACGTCTCGTTGTCACAAACACTGCTGGATGTTTGCAGCTTGCTAGCACAATGCAAATCTAATTGGATTTTCTGTCCGCTTTTTCTTTTTGAACAAACACCATCGCTATTTGTGGGGTTAGTCTTTCATGTTATCTTGCACTTTGTATTTGCTTTCTGAAATTCATTTACTTTCTGGTATACAATTAAAATTAATGATGTCTCTGTTGTTCTTGAATGTATATGAGGATAATGTCGTATTTGGTATGTCCACTGAAAAACAAGATCCGAGGAGACGGACGGTCCTTAGCTCCGAAGGCAGAGGACACACAATATGATTTTAAACATTTTGAACACTTTTTAAAATGGTAGTCTACACACATAAAGAGTGGCAAAAAATGAGTGATGAGTTGCACGAGATGAGTTCACTCTGTTCTTATAGTTTGTGTTCTCATGATGACTGCACACAGGACTTGCTGCTTCTAACAGGTCAGCCACACGTGGTGACCTGTTAGAAGCAGCATAGTGCATCCACACAAGCAGAAAAAAACGAAAGAAAAAAGGAGTAGTAATTTCAGATAAATAACCGAGAGACAAGCTTCAGAGGTTAGCTTGTCAAAATTTCCAGAAGTAATCAAAAAGTGCACTAAGTGTCGTTCATGACTGCATTGGATTTGCTGAACATAAATTGTACTCAAGGAATGATTAAATTTCAAGCACCATTAACTACTACTACTACTATTACTACTACTACTACTACTACTACTACGCATGTTTATCAGCTAATCAATAATAGATTCATGTGCGTTTTGAAGGGCATCTTGCTGGAATAGGTTAGGTAGGTTCCCCAAATTGGGTGATGCTTTAGTTTCCGCAATGTCAGGCAAGGCCAACTTGGATTTGCCTTCGACCGTCCTAATTTTGATGCAAATGAGGAACATGGCGCGGATTGGCTGGGAAAAGTCTACTCCCATCCCACAACGGCGCACAAAGGCCCAAACGCCCCCGTTACGCCCAATTCTTCCAGGGCAACGTCGAGCAAAATACCAAAAGATAGAAAACTCCACCCATATGCAGTTGGACTGCGCTCTGTGCTCGACTTGCAAAAATAAAACGAAAATTGGTCTCAAACTGTGTGTGTGTTAGTGTGCGTGTGCGTGTGTGTGTGTGTGTGTGTGTGTTTGTGCGTGTGCAATGTACATGGTTTTGTACGTATGTATTTTGGTTGTGAGGGTCTCATCTCTGCTGGTGTGGGGTGATATTTTTGGAAAAGTAAGGATGAAAGCCTGAGGTCGTGTGGCTAATGAGATACTGAGGCAGTGGGAATGATGGTTTTAATTACTGCCCAGTACTGATCTAAAGGGGGCGATTGGTGAAGAGCATGCTGAGTGTCCTAAGTTGGGAGTTCACACCGATGCCAGTCCTGCTGTGCCTGGTTGCCTTTGATGCTCAACTCCCCTCTGTTTTATTCCCACATTGTGCTTTTTATATTCTTTGCTAGTGATGCTTCTCCTGCACCTTTGTTCAAAGCCAATGCTTTGGAAAAAGGAGCGACATAACATTGAGATTTCAATTTGATGCAAAAGGCAGCTTAATCTTCTGAGTGAATTAAAGCCTCACATTTCTTACTATGCGATGGCTCAGTTTTCCCTCTTTTCTTTTCCATTAGTCTGAAGTTATTTTTTTTCTCACGTCAGCACAAGCTTGAAATGGTAATAAGGTGACACTGTTGTTTCACAATTGAGGCTTTTTGGTTGGCTATACACATGCAGATGCTCCAAGCCGTTTTGGAATCGATCAACTCTGGGCGCCATTTTGTTCCCAACATTTTTCAGACTTGGTGTCATAAATTTGCTGTATAAAAGCAGTACCACAGTGATTTTGCAGACTTGTATCAAAACAAATATTAAGTTAGTGCTAAAGGTAGGAAGGGCATTTTTGGTGATGAGAACTTTGTGGGATATCTATTCTGTCTTCTCACATCTAATCGGGTAAAATTCTACTGGAATGAATCAAATGTTGGCCGTGAGTCCCGCGTCTCCTTGGTTTCTCACAGCAGGAGGGTGTTGCTATGTGTGGGCTCTGTGTTCTCTTGAAGCCCAGCTGTGGACCAAGCCTTGTTGACTTTCCAGAGATCACATGGCATTCTCATTGGGGCTGCCTCTGTGGTGCTCTGCCTCTCCAGGACACTGCTGTGGTCAGCAAAGACCTTCTTCCCATGCTGCCATGACACCTCCCGACTACAAGAAAAAAGGTCAGTGATGGTGAATGTTTGAACTCACCAAGCACAACATTTAAAAGATTGCCTCCTGCAGTCCTTTTGTCTGACACAAATTTCACAGAATCTGAGTCTGCAGTAATACAAGTATCTAATTGAGTAAAAAGTGTCAATACTTTTGTCACATCTTAATATATTTGCATTAAAACATTGTTTAGGTTAGATGTGTACATTATATAGCCCATCCTGGTGTTTTAACCAACATTTTTCCAGTGCTGTTCATTTAAGACGAAAATCTTACACAGCATGGTGCACTAATATATTGTTTCGCCACGAATGATCATTGTGCTGCTCATAATTAGACAGTCTAATGTTCATCAGGGAAATTTACATTATAATAATTGCACTGTTATCAGTTTAACTGTTGTAGAGTGTTTTGTTCTCTAACTTCTTCTATTTGATCCTTTAACACAAGATCTGTGCTAGTAACTCTAAGAAGTCAAGGCCCTGACATTGAACAGCACTGGCCCCAGTTCAAGTCCGGCCAACATCGCTTCAAGGCAGAGACACGCACCAAAGAGATGAAAAAAAAAGCTAACACCGACTACAAAAAGACTGCTGTTTTCTCGTATCCATTTTTTTTAATACGAAATCTGCTCTTCGACAAAGGGCTCAGGTCTTTGTACCGGAACGCAGAAACCACTAGATGATGATGGCGTCGCCATGCGTTGCCCTGTGAGTGTACATACCTACAAACACAAAAATGACTTAACTATTTGATCTAAGATCCCAGATTGCTGGAAAAAATGTGAAAAAAATATCCAAAAGTTAACACTAGTTTATTATTTATTATTCTCAGTGTAAGCTTCTCTACAATTAGCAGCCCATAGGTAAAAGGGTGAAGGAATGTGGAAGTGACACAATTCATTAACTACTCAGAATTGTCTGCCTGACACCGCTATGGAAAGGTTAAAGCCCCTGTCAGCCAAACGAGGAAACTGAAACATTAGGGACAGGTGGAGTGAGGATTTAGGAGGGAGCTGAATGTTTCTCTGCATCATGACCCAGTTGGCCCCTGGGGCCATAAGCTTCTCTCTGCCCTAGCCTGTAATTACAGAGCCAATTGCAGCAGCCATCCTACTCATGTTTGGTGAGGCACCGACATGCCCTACCACCTGAGAGCAGCCACTCGCCAGCTTGACTGCTAAATGCGGCTGCAATTTTCCCTTCAGTCTCTTCTCCTTGAAATTGGCCCTAGGAACATTTTTCTGTGACAACTAGACACTAAACAAGCATACCGCCAATCACTTAGTTTCCTTTAGAAACTTCACAGTTGGCTTCCACTTGCTATTTGAACATGCATAATTTTTTGTTGTTGAATTTCATCAACTTGCCTAAAATGTTTGCAGTCAGGATTCAAAAGAAGAATATCCTAGGGTCTTGTTAGTCTTTCAGGATAAATAGTGAACCAATCCACCCACTCAAATCCCACAACAGAGAGCGGTAAAATAATTGTCATGTGTTTTGGGCAGGGCAGCTTTTGCATGTTGGGAGGCCGCTCCTCTTAGTTTGTGCTGTACAAAATATATGCGTGGGGATGAATGAAACGCAGCAACTATTGTCATTGTCCCAAACAGTCTTACTTGGGAGTGTCTCGGTGAAGCAGCATTTTTGGAAAGTCAAAACGAGGAGGAAGCGAGGAAGAATGTGCGACTACATGAGTGTGACAAAATGCTATTGGACTCATTTGCTTGCTATGGCAACCACGCAAGGCAGGGGGGCCAGGGGACCAACTGGCTTTTTCGGCAAGGGCACAATGCAACAAGGCACAGCTGTCTTAACCTAACTGACACCACTGTTGTCTGTAGGTCAAATCCTTGAATATAAATGAACTGACTCAGTGCCCCTTTGCAGTGGTCCTCAAAAGTGTCTCAGTCACATATAAGAAGCTTTCGCTGTCCTCTCTGACCTCCCCTGACCTGCCTCCAGCCTTTTGCTGCTTTCAAATCCAACAGCCTTGATTGAGCAAAGTTAAACAAGGCTTCATCCGCACTAGTACATTCCTCCTTCCAGTTTGAAGTCGACTTTGGTGCATTACTTGTGTGGCAGAGGGCTTACTCCCAAATAAGAATCCTTTTGGGCCAGAGGCAATGTCTGTCCTTGCCAGGGATTACATATGAAGGCTGTTGGGTACCCCCCCCCCAAAAAAAGACTATGAATGACACCAGTTTTCACAATTATGATTCACAATTCTAAAACAAACTCATTATATGAACACATTCTGTTAGTTACAGACTATTCAGTGCTTCATTCATGCCAGTTCAGTGTAAATATTCTACTCTAGAATGGTCATATTATTAAGGTAGAGTAACACAAACTGAAGAAAAAGATTAGACGCTCAAGTCTTTCAAAGGATATTAAGTAAAACATAGCTTTTCATTGTCCTTTGTAGATGGACGCCAACATCGGTTTGAATCTCTTTCAAGAGAGTTTGCGCACACAGGACTGGTTTATTTCTTTCATGTGTGCTCACGAGGGGCATCGCACTTCCTTAGTGTGGCGTCAACTTTCAGCATTTCACTCTCACAAGTTGTTTTGTGCTCTGTGTGTCTTTGATGTGGTGTGCATAAATTGTTTGAAAAAAGACGACTTTTTTTTCCATATCTTGAATTGTACATGAAAAGCTCTCAATTTAAAACAGAAATGTTCTTACGTAGAAAACATTGAGTGATTGAGTCACTGGATTACACACATGGTATTTATATATTAAAAAAAAAAACATCTTGCGAGTGAAAGTGCTAATGTAAATTCTCAAGACAACAGATGGTCATCAAACGAGCTGCCATTCACACAAACAAAACAAATCTAAATACGTAACATAATACATCAGTGACTCCAGCTTTTGGTATCATGCTGCCACGGCCCTTTAGTTAAGTCCTGATCTTGATCAAATGCTCATGTGCTTCCTAATAGAACATTTGTTGTCTTTGCTTTCTCTACTTTCTGCCAGCAGGAGTTCTTGCTTCCTTGAAGAGGCAGTAACAAAAGCGTGGGATTGTTTTGTTGGCTTTGCTCATTCAAAGTGCTGTCCGTAATCGGAGACAATTACCAAAGGGCTATATTTAGCTCCATCCATGCCATCTTTTGTTCAGAATGTGAATTCTTTAGTACACACCCTCAAACACAGAGGCAATCATTATTTTATCTAGAAGTACATTAACTAGTAAATATGAAACCTTTTAAGTCAGTCGCTGGATATCAGAGCTGCATGATATTGGAAAAACTTGCCATATGATTGTTGAATCTAGCAATACCGATATTATTGCGATATTTCCCTAAAGAAATGACATTTTTATTATCTAATGACATTATTCAATATATAAACTGTGCTTGTTGTCATGAATTTGTGTATGATTCAATGAAATCAGAAGACAAAATACCATCATGCTTCCTGAAACAAAATGTGCTGCAAAGTGTCAGTTGCAGGATATGTATTCCCCTTATTGAAATAATTTTGAACATCTGTGGAATGGAGCTGAAACATGCAGTCTGGAGAAGGTACTCATCAAACCTGTAGAGCCTTTTGTTGTTGATGAGTAGGTTAAGATACCTGTTGACCGTTGCACAAGTCTCAAAACATTACAGAAACCATTTGATTACAGTAAGTGCCTCAAAATGTCAATCTTCTCTTTTATCAGTAAATATTTATGTACGTTCTTTTCCATGACCCAAAGTTTTTCTTCCTTCAACGGAAGGATATGGACAATTTTGTCCGCATAAGTGGGCCCGCTACCATCAGCCTGATTACTCTTATCAGCAGCAGACACTCTGACCCGCCATTGGTGTCAAGGCGACAATATTCCGGTCTCGGTGCAGCGCACTTGTTTTAACACTCAAATGATCACATGCAGCGATATTAGATACACTTACGAGCCCAACACTAAAGCCAACCTGCGCCTCAGTACTTATCTTAAATTGCTTCCAGTCTTTTGGCCGTGTTAAGCAAGCCTAAAGCAAACTCAGACATGTGTATTTTAAAACATTGTCGTTCTCAAACTGCCAGTTCACATTTATTTAAAAAAAGGGGAATGAATGAAAATGCAGCTCTTATGGCAATCTGAAAACCATCCGACAAACAGCATAAGTGTTACAAGATGACCTGCTTGCTTAATGCTTAATTCTTATTTCTGTAAAGACCTATCTATATTAAACGTAGTGTAGACATTGTTCATTGTCTCCACTGTGTTAGGTGTAGAAAAGCCAATTATTGCAAACAAACAGGTTCATTTGTCACTGTCCATTGCCTGGCGTGAACCTCAAACGTCTGCATTCCATTTATTCTGCCAACATGTTGTCACCAACTTTATGTGACAGTTGACTGTGTTATTTCTTTTCATGTGATCTCCCTCTGCGACGTGACTCTTTGTTTAGTTTGCTGTTGGTGTGTTTGAACCGCAGGCACTTTCTTTCAGCAGAGCTCACAATCACTGGCGGATTTGCCATTGTTCTCTCCTCCTGTGCATCCTCCCCTTGCTCATATGAACTAACTAACTAACTAACTAACTAACTAACTAACTAACTAACTAACTAACTAACTAACTAAGTAAGTAAGTAAGTAAGTAAGTAAGTAAGTAAGTAAGTAAGTAAGTGACCGACCGACCGACCGACCGACCGACCGACTAACTAACTAACTAACTAACTAACTAACTAACTAACTAACTAACTAACTAACTAACTAATTAACTGACTCTCCCCGTGTCACCGTCAATTTCATCGCTGCCTGCCAGTCACAAGCACAGCATGGAGGAACATGAACACAGATTTGCTCTCACTTTTGAATGCAATTATACACAGGATTATGCGTGTGATTTTATGTCCCGCCATAAATCTGCATCTAATAATGAATTTCGACAGTGTACTGAGAAGAGTATTTTTGTCTGAATAGTTTTTTTCTACAACTCCTCACGAGAAGATTCCCCAAGAAGATTAATGTGTCATTTGTGGAATATGAATCAAATAGCAAAAATCCGCAAGCTTTTATCCCCTTTGGGGACGGCCATTTTGCCATTTGCTGTCGACTGAAAATGAGTGTTGCCATTTTTGAGGTGGCAAAATGGCCGCCCCTTGAGGTGGATAAAATAAGATTCTTAAACGCACTATTAACCAAAATGCCGTGTTCAGACTACAGGGGGTACAAACAACATATTATTGTGAAGAAATTTTTTCGAGGTTGACTTCCCCTTTAAATTTGTAACCACCCTGTATGATGTAATTATGGTCGTGAGCATATAATAAACCTGTCACCTTGGTAATAAACAAGCCACATATTTGACAGTAGTCATAATTAACAAAGACCTAATCCTCTGCAGGTCTAATGTTACGTACGATAATTAACATGAAACACTTTGTGCTATGTTAATAGCAGCATCCCAGTGAGCATCTTCCGCAGAGAGCAAAGTCTGAGCTACAATTACACGCCACGGTGGTTGCCTTTTGTTTCAGTCTGAAATGCTCCCACATTTTCACCATTCTCCAGCACCATCAACAAAATAGGTATACTTCCAGCTCAGATTTCTGTGTGTATCTGACAAAGGTGCAAAGTGTCACTGTCAGGGTTTTCCAAACTATCTTGATCGTATGATTATGTTGGAATGTATGTAACCAGTAATAAATAACCTAGCTAGATTAGTTTTATGCTTACGTTGGTGTGTAACCAGTAATAAATTACCTAGCTTGTCCCATCCTACACAATGTCGTAAAACATCCCCTGCTATGCTTTGACTAGAGGTCAAGGGTTTTCTCTTCCCTATCCAGTCCACTGTCACCCCCACCCTGTTTCTCTTAATAAAAATGCTCATGCAGGAGGCGAGAGTCAGACCTCCATTCGATCATCGCTGTACGCACGGCGACGAATGGACTCTCCACCTGCAGGTGTCAAAGGGCAAACTACTGTCTCCCGTGTGGTTCTTGCAAAATAAGTTAGAGTGAGCACCACTCTAACATTTTGGTGCCGAAACCCGGGACCCTCATACCCGCCATCTGGCTGACGGAGGAAGACGTGCTGCATTGTCGACAAGCCAGCGTCCATTAGGAGGACCTGGACAAGAAAGTCCTGGGAAGAGAACTTCTTCGCTGGGCCAGCATCTTAAGTCTGCCTTCGTCTGACAGAGGTGGATTGACGGGACCTGGCAGTGCAATGAACCAGGGGACAAGTAAGTTAAAGCCCTAAAGTTGTGTGATTGTGTTGTTGTGAAACGCGTAAAAGTAAAAGTGCACAGAGGAAAAAAATAAAATAGGCAGGACAGAAGATTTTAAGTCTTGTGGAAGGAGGGGGTGTTGTAGAGTCCCCCTCCGGATGAAGTGGCTCTTCTGGAGCAGTGGTTTTCAAACTGTTTTATATATTTTTGTAAAGTCTCATGTACCTCCGTGTACCCTCATTTGACAACCACTGTTCTAAGGGGTACAACTTCGCGTTGGCAGGGCTGGGTAACAAGACTGTTGTCTTTAGTTCCCAGGGAAGGAGGGGGTGTTGTAGAGTCCCCCTCCGGATGAAGTGGCTCGTCTGGAGCAGTGGTTTTCAAACTGTTTTATATATTTTTATAAAATCTCACGTACCTCCGTGTACCCTCATTTGACAACCACTGTTCTAAGGGGTACAACTTCGCGTTGGCAGGGCTGGGTAACAAGACTGTTGTCTTTAGTTCCCAGGGAAGGAAGGGGTGTTGTAGAGTCCCCCATCCGGATGAAGCAGCTCTTTTTTTTTTAAAAGAGGACTTCGCGTAGGCAGGGATAAGAGTTTGTGTGGTTGAGAGTGTGTCTGGTAGGATAAATTGACTAGAAAGAGAATTTGTTGAAAGGTCAATTTAAACCTGCATTGAGGATCCTCAAAGAAAAAAAAAGATTGAAAAAAAAAACTGGAAAAACTAAAATTAAGATGGGAAAAAGGAACGATAAATCTCTAGCTCTAGAAGGAGATGAGAAGTTCATGGCGAGTAGATTTCTTAATTGTATGCAATACATGCCGAAGTGGAAGAAAAAGTATTAAGTACAAGGAAAGTTGAAATGTGAAAAAAAAATGTATTTCATCTAGATGATGATGGTAATGATCTAGATGAAGATACAACAATCTTCTTCCAAAGTTCCCAAAGGGGCAGAGGAAGAGTTAGAGACCAACAAGGCCGCAGGCCGCCGTATAATTCAAAACCCCCATCAGATTCTGACAACTGTTGGAACTGTGGGAAACGTGGACACTGGTCAAGAGAGTGTTTTAGAAAGAAAAAAAAAAAAAAAAGCGGTGCCAATCAAAGGGCGGTGGAAGAGGCAGAGGAAAAGTCACATTTACAGCATGACAAGCTTCCTCTACTTTGACCCCTCATGCTAATACAGAGAAAGAAAGAATAGATGCCCATATGACAGCAAAACATGTCATTGTCAGATTATTAGAACATTTTTTGGATTATTAGAGCTCCTGTCCATACAAGAAGTATGACAATGCTGTTTGTATGCCCAATGACCAGAGATCAAATTGTGTGTGTACAGAAAAGTTAAAATTTGCAAATCAAGTGGTAAATAAATGCAACTTGCTTCTAGAAGATAAATAAAAAGTTAGAATGTGCTGTCCTCGTGTGCGTGGGAGGGACCAGCTCATGATCGACCACAGGAAATGGCCAGCCTGTGACGAATCATTGGTGCTGGGATCTACCTTTCGCGCACGAGAGCTGTGCATGTGTGTTAAAATGATGAAAATTGGCTAAACATTTAGTGTAAAGAAATTTGCTAGACTGTGGTCTATCCAATTTGCACCGCAGAACAGAAACGATTTGGAAAGATAAAAATGAGAGGAAAAGAGAGAAATGTGTTTGCGAGCAGAAATTGATCCACACTAGTGCATGTTAAGTGTCGAGCCCTCATGAGAAATTTGAAAAAGAAACGACGGAACATGCTTTCAGGAATTGGAAGAAGCAAAATTGTGAATTTACGACATTGCAATGCTACATTTAATAGGAATAATTGATTGATGATGTTATAAAGTTATACAAACTTCTATATGCAAGCTAAATCTGAGAGATTGAGTTCTTTAAATTTAAAAACAAAGAAAAAATTCAGATTAATTTGCCAGTAGTTTTTATGAGTTGAGTTTTTTTGGATTGATGGATTGTTCTATCAGGAACCTTGAGTTGAAGATGGTATATGAATGTTGTGTGGTGAGCTTGGATGAATTGAGACCAAAGACTCCTTTTTGGAGACTGTGTGTGAGATGCAAATGAGCATTGATGAATGATTCCCTGAACGAAAGGAAAATACAGGTTGAATGGTTGAAGTTGTTGGCGACTACTATGGAAAATTAGTAGAGCGACTTTGATGAAAGAGTGATTTTGAGTAAGTTAAATGCTAAAAAGAAAACGTAGCTTTTGGATTGATAATTAACAAGAGAAAAAACTGGAGAACCAGTAACACATGCAGAAGATGTGTGAACTGGGAAATTGAGAAGCGTTTTGGAAAGAAAATCAAATTAATTGATGATGGAATCATATGTAGTAAAGAACACATTCTCCCAGAATGTTTGTCAAGGTGTGAGGCATGGGCGTTGCCAAGCCTCAGAAGGAGGGAGTGAATAGGACAGATAGTGGAAGATAGTAATAATACAACACTTTACGACATATGGATTTTCTAATACATTTAGTGTCATACTGTGGTAAATTTCTATTCTGGTATCATGCAATGTATATCTCACAAGTAAGCCTAAGTGTGACCGGGTCATGTTTCAGGTCAGGTTTGTGCGGGATTGTTTGGGCCTTGGTCCATGATCTCATTGGCACGAGACATCTGGTTTCCATTAACAACTGACAAGATATGCACCCGAGTGAGGAAAGGGAGGCTAACTCATAAATAATGAGGAGATATTGGGAGTAATCTGTTGGTCCTTTCTTTAAGACCCTTCCTGGTGTAGATAGGTTAGCAACACGAGAGATTTAGAGGTTCAAAAGAAAGACCGTTAAAAGAAAACAACATTACTGATTTGGACAATTGCAGGCTAACAGGAGCATGAGAAAGAAGAGCTAAGAAGCGGGATCCAATTTGATCAGGGAGATTGGAAATTCACAACACCATATTCTAAGTCACATTTTGAGCAAGCATGACACAAGTAATAACGTTTGAGAGATCAAGACATAGATCAGGGCTAGATGTCGAACGCAGACCTCGATGCGTTAATTTTGAATAATGATACTGAAAAAACAATGTGCTGTCCCATTATATTGGAACTAGAGACAGAACGTAGCTCGAAAATAGGATGAGTTGCAGGACTTACAACATAAAGACGAGATCACTGTTACTAGGTGAATTTGAAGTTTGGTAAACAAACGTTACTAGCAGCAGCTACATTTGGTTACAAGTTTGATGTCCCAGTCTGTCGCTCTCAGTGCCAGGATCCCTGAAACTCGATCCCGAGACTCTGCCTGCAGCCGTGGACGTCTACAAAACGGTGCCTGGCTTTGAGGCATCTTTGACCTTTGGCAAGGACAAGGAAAGACTGTTGTTGTGCTTGGAGGGGGGCAAGTACACTCCAGAGAAAAGACGACATCCTTGGGGACGAGAAAAGACAGTGAGAAGCAGAGGAACTCACAATGATGAAAATGGGCTCATTTGAACAATGGACTCATTCGAGAGTGATGGATGGGTTGGCTCTGAAGCAACAACAAAAGAACACCAACTTGAGAGTGTGAGATGCTGCAAAAGATATGGACTTGAAGTGTCCGACGACCAAATCGCACTCCTTGCTGTGGCGTTACCAAACTTGGTGGGGCTTGGCTCAAAGTGGAAGGGAGCTTCATTGTGCACTGGGTTTGACAGAACTGAGGAGATTTGTTAAAAAATTAAATAATGCGTAGAGCTACAGAGAAAAGCATTATAATCGGAAACTGAACAGATTTGGATAGAACAAATAGGCTAAAACGGTAGGAAACATCTGATATTTTGGCTCGTCAGGCTCAAGAAGGAGAGGTTGAGTTATATACATTTTAGAATAGGACATTTGGACTAAAGGGAATTCAGTCAAGAGGAAGCTAGGTTCCTCAATGTACCTACTCAATAAAATAGTAAGTTTGTTGCCCCACAGTGGAGTTTGGGTGGTCAGAAAGTTGGATACGTTCAATTTTTGACTTTCACACAATCATGCATAGGAGTCGCACAAGGCGACAGTTAACAATAGGGGTCTGACTGCAATAGGGGTCACTTACAACTGCACCGACATGGAAAAGTAGAAGCAAGGGAGTTGAGTAAGGGATTATATGCTAAACAGTCCGCTACACAGTTACCAATAGGAGGTTCTATCAAAAGAAGCTACATGAGAGATGTATAGAATCCCTTTGTCTGTGTTCTGTGTTCGTGCGTAATCTCTGTAAAGTTGTGTCAGGCTGTTGTCGTTTGTCTGAGCCTTGGGTGCGCGCTCGGTGTGTGTGCGTTTATGTGCACAACCTGTGTGGGTGCGAATGTGTTAGGAAGAAGACGGCATGGATAAGGGAATCTCCTTTAAGACAGGAGGCAATAAATGGGAAAGCCCCTGTCATGAACGGTGTTTGGTTAGGAGGAATCAGTAGGGAGTGCTCAAACTCTTCCCGCAAACACTCCTATCTGCCTCGTTAAAAAGGGCATTACAATTGACTACAAGAGTTGCAAAGGGCAGATGAAGAACAGTCCTTGGCAGTTTATATGATCAGGACCCTCAAACTGAAAGATATGTCCAATGCAAATTTACTGCCGCCTGATTTTTCCTCCTCACAGGTCGACAACCCCATCAATCCAGGAGACTGGGTCTACATCAAGGTCATTAAAAGAAAGAACTGGGTC
The DNA here is from genome assembly GCF_901709675.1 of Syngnathus acus. Lineage (NCBI taxonomy): Eukaryota > Metazoa > Chordata > Actinopteri > Syngnathiformes > Syngnathidae > Syngnathus > Syngnathus acus. The sequence continues at coordinate 11,916,999 of NC_051094.1, read as the reverse complement.
AGCCCACGGTGGGAGGGACCATTCCAAGTCTTGCTGACTACCCCCACCTTAGTGAAGATCGCTGAACAACCCAGCTGGATTCACCTCAGCCACTGCAAGCTACAGGGAGTGCTGGGCCCCTCATTTCGGGGTGGTGGCGAAGTCTGCGAACAACGATCCCAACTCCGCTAGGCGGGGGTATGTCTCGGTGTTCCTGTCATCTTAGTAGCAATGGGGCTCCAGATGCCAGGTGGATCCTCTGCTGCGTTGTGGTTGGAGCATGCTATGGTCTATGGACTCATCTGAACAGACCAAGTGATGATGTTGACCGTGGAAAACGATGGTCACACGATGAGAACTTTGAGGACCGGTCATGAGACCCCAGAAACCCATACGAAACCAACACGTGGTACCGGTACGTCAAGTTCACTGTGAGAGCCCACACACAGGAGGGGTGTTATGTGTGTTCAAAACTCCCCCCTTCCTCCACGCAAGTTCACTTGGAGGCCAGGGCAATGAATGTCACTGAAGCGAAATGTATGGCATCCATGGGAGGAGTTGGATATCAACACCGTGCTGTCACCGTCAGCGACGCTACCCCTACCGCCCTGGACTCGCAGAAATGAATCTGTGATTGAACTCTTTTGGATTGATCCCAATGTAACTGTTGGAGGACGACAGATGCCACAAGTGGCCTAAACAAAAAGGCTACCTGGAATGGACTACACGTGTTTCATCCAAGAAAACAAGACCCACGAATGCATTAACGACAACTGCTCTCCAGGAGGAAACTGGATGGGAGCTTTGGACATCACCGCTGTGTGCCAGGATGGGAGAGCCAGTTCAAGGCGTAAGGGCTCTCCTGCCAACATGGCTGCACCATTGGACGGGACCTAATTCATTCAGAACGGATCGTGGCTTTGTTTTTTTGTTTTTTATTGATAGCATTCTGGTCGCCTAAGGCAGAGGGACCGTGTGAGACTTTTCCTGCGATTTAACATCGGCCAGCAGGTTTTTAGATCACACACTAAGTTTGAACTGGAGTATTGAGGAAAAACCTCATCTTCACTGGAAGTTGTCGCTATCATTGTTTGTTGTTTTTGTCATGTTTCACCATACGCGATCCCCGACCCGTCCGCTGTCATCTCTGTTTTTTGTCGATCTTTTTTATTAGTGTTTTTATTATTTTTACTGCTCTTCTTTATATTTTCTTGCTTATGTTTGTGGATTGGGTTGACATAATCATATGATAAAACAGGAGGGATATGTCAGGGTTTTCCAAACTATCTTGATCGTATGATTATGTTGGAATGTATGTAACCAGTAATAAATAACCTAGCTAGATTAGTTTTATGCTTACGTTGGTGTGTAACCAGTAATAAATTACCTAGCTTGTCCCATCCTACACAATGTCGTAAAACATCCCCTGCTATGCTTTGACTAGAGGTCAAGGGTTTTCTCTTCCCTATCCAGTCCACTGTCACCCCCACCCTGTTTCTCTTAATAAAAATGCTCATGCAGGAGGCGAGAGTCAGACCTCCATTCGATCATCGCTGTACGCACGGCGACGAATGGACTCTCCACCTGCAGGTGTCAAAGGGCAAACTACTGTCTCCCGTGTGGTTCTTGCAAAATAAGTTAGAGTGAGCACCACTCTAACAGTCACCTGTATTACATCCGTGAGCCATTTTGCTTTTCAAAGTAAAGTGACAAATCTGAATTTTGACTCAATGCAAGCTATCTCACTTTGAGCCTTGAGTGTGACGGTTATTAAGCAACTCAGAAATACATTGCATTTTAATATGCTGGCCCTCTCATTGCTGAAATGAACTTATTACAAATCCCTCTCACTATGATGGGGAACAGTGGTACACCTCTACAAACTACCCTGATGAACATTTTGTTTAATTAATCCCACAATCCATTCTGCTAAAAATGCTAAATTCATGACAGTTGTTCCAGATGACCAATTAATATTACTGTATATATATTTTTTACCTTTCTATGCAATACTGCCTATACTATTCTGTACACGCTTAGACCAGATAAGCATGTATAGCATGTATCAGAAAAAGACATATTACGGAATATGAAAGCGCATCATCAGACTCATGCCGGAAAGCAGCAGAACTTGCCGCTTGACTGATGTTTTATTCAGTCTGACTAACCGGTCCTCAGAGGAAGTGTGTCGCTGGTCTGCTTATATGCTGGGGGAGGGTCCGTTTGCACAGGTCTCCATCAGTTAACACTAATCTCCCTGATCCCGCCCCTCAAAGTCACTCGCTTCTGCACATGCAAATCAACATATTCAGTCATCTTTCAAACCAAAGCCACTATCAAACACTTGTTTGATCACTAGAGGGCCTGCAAGGCAGTTCATTAAGCAGTTGAAAAAGTGCCCTGCCTCCTCTTTGTACGAGGAGATCTTATTGTTGCCTGTTTTTATGTAATTACTCTCACCTTTAAGAGCAGATGATCAACCGCCTGCACGGCACACTGAAGTGTATTCATGTGTGTTTGTGAGCTATTCGGCGCTGTTGTAGCAGCACATCGGGCATGTATACAGTACTTCTATTGCCCTTGATTCGCTGCTATACAGATCATTTGTGAACACCCACTCATGCTTGAACCATAATCCTCTGAAATCTGGATTTGTGCCCCAGAAGATCTTGAGGGATGTGAGGGAGCTTTCATTGCATTCTTTGATAACTCTTTGGGTCTATGAAACTTGCTCCTCAAACTCTAAAGCTTTTCTGTCGTTGTTGTTTTGATAACCATCTTCCTCCAAGTTACTACAAATAACTCCTCAGTGAGAAAACCATTTTATTTGATGCACCAACTCACAAATACATTTCTGAAAGGCAACAGAATTACATTCAGATCAGCTGTCTCTGAATATAAGAGTGAAGAAGAGTATGGCTTAGCAGCCGCCCACCACCGAGCTCTCGTTGGATTCCTTTGTGTGCATGTCTGCGTGTCATGTATAAGTCTATGACATTGAGAGGGTCGGAACGGCTTTGCAAAAACAGACAGGCCCGAACTAGTAAACAGGTGCTCTTGTAGCAGCTGAGGATGAAGACGCAGGGCGTGTCCAAACTGTCTGATCAAAGAGGAGCTGCCTCAGACGCCAGTCATCGCAAAAGTGTGAGTTACATCACAATCTCTTTCAGAGAACTTTATGGCTGCTTGCAACCAACAAAGGCAATTTACACAGGTTCCTCGATATACAACCTCAACACACAGCGGGAAGAAGGTGTGTCCATTCACTGACGTAGTGGCACAATTAAAAGAACTGGTGAAGCTACTTTACCTCTTTGACTTTAGCTCATGCGATTTTGTTGACGATTTGCCTTAAGGTTTGAACTAACGCTCTGTTTCTGAAAGATGTTGGTGAATCCTGTCAGATTAAACACAATTCAAGTGTTTGAATGCGCCTGATCTAATACGTAGAATATGTTCTCGGCTTTAAAGAAATTCAATTCACAAAGACATACTGTGACACCCCCCACTCTTGGAAGAAAAAAAGAGAAGGAAAAAAACTTTCTTAACAGCAATACTTTTGCCATCGCTCTGAGCGGAATTTCTTCCCTTTGAAGAGAGAAGAAGAAAAGTGAAGCCTACATGGCTGAAGAAACCCTGGAGGTGGGTGCAAACTGTCACTTATATTTACAGCCTTCCCAGACACCTTGGGGGCTCTTATCCAGGTGGCCTTCGTAGAAGGGCGCTCACCTTCCCCTCCTCCAAGTTAGAGTATCAATAGGCACTGTTGTACTTTGATTCAGACACATTGGGGTTGTGAGTCATGTGCTTTGGACTGTAAAAACAGGTTGGGTTGATGCAGGCACTTGAATGCCCTCAGGAACAAAAAGCATTATGTGGTTTCTGAAACACCCGTCTACCAAAAACAGGACATAAGCTTGCACAAGCTTTAAACTCTCACATTCAGGTGATATGAAATGAGTGATCTTGTATTTCCTTTTTAATTAAAAAAAAAAAATGTGTGTCTTCTAGTCAAGATACTAGCAGTTCTTAAGAGCATGAACCTCAAATTCCCAACATCACTGTTTACTCTTACTGCTTTTCGGAATATGTTTCCGTCAATAATAGCCGTTTTAAAGCCCTACCAGATGTGTCTTTAGAAATGCCACCATGCTTTGCTGATAAAGAAGGAAAGAGATGACAGATATTTTGTATTTTGGGTTCGCAGCAATCCTCTTTTCAAAGTCAAACCCTTCAAACTGTCTAATCCTGTACTGAATGAGAGCAGGATTATTGAACAAGCCCCTCCATTGATACACGCCAACACATTCACGAGAGGAGAGAGAGGAAGGTGAGAATGGGCTGAAACAAAATTGAGGATGTGCTGCAAGAGTCGCACAAAATGTTGTATAAACATTCATGTTGAAAATGATCGTCCTCTTCATCTGTCATGTTTATAAAAATATCGTTTGAGTATTAATGATTAAACGTGCTCTATATAAGAAGTTGTGTCTTAATAATTGAGCAAATATTTAATATTATCTTACAGTATACTGTATACTCACTTGGCCACATTAGATTGTGCAGCTGCACATTCTAATGCAATCCCATAAATCGGCCTTCACAACTACTGTAGTTTAATAATGTTCAGTTTTTGAGATTTTAACAATATATTTAATATTTTATTCATTGTAGTTGTAGCTTACAGTGATGAAGGGCTGCTCTGTATCATAGCGAGCGGCCTACTATTTTGTTCCTCTCAATGTAAGCTTTGCAAAATTTGTACTAAATACATAAACAGTTCTCAGTCAGATGTTTTTCAATTCAAGCTACAAGCTCAACCAAAAGCACAGCGACATTACTCCTTTCCTGATGGCACCTTGTAAGGCAGAATTTGAGATACGGCTCTTGTGTTGGATCTAATTCTAGCGGCACCTAATTTGCAGCCACTGAATGTCTGGCAGTAGTTCAAAATTTTGATTGCCTGTAGCGTGAGAAAATATTTCTTCTTGCATTACTGACTCGTCAACATTTATAAGAATAAAAGCGATATTTGACATAGCGGCGGTACCGAGTAAGATACATGTAAAGCATAACAACGGCAACTGTTGCAAAACCAAAAACTATTTCTGTGTGGGTGTTAGAAGACAGCAATAATAACTCAACTGCAACACAATGCAAGGTTGACCAGCATTTAAAACTAGAACGTTTTTTTAATAAAATCTGCAGTTTTAGAAATACATACAAACATTTTCTTGAGCTATAAAACAGCAACTGAAAACGCAATAGCGCGCACAAACAACTTTTCAATACAGAGTGCTTAATTAATTTACAGCATGGATTTGCCTCACAAAAGGCAGTGGAGAAGGTCTGGGCTGCTTTTCAGCAGCTGTTCTCGCTCTCAGTTCAAACATATATGACGCCTGGCTCCATTTCCATTAAAAAGCCTCTAAACACAACACTCATCTCTGACCATTTGCCTCCATTGTCTCTGGGGTCCTTTCTTCGTCTGTAATCTTCCACTAAACAGTACAAGTGTCTTTGCCGCGTGGAAGCAAAACATCTATTGCACATTATTCAAATAACCTCATGGCGCAGCTCAATTGGTTATTCCACTCCTTTTCTCATAATTGAAACAGCACTTTTTTTTTTCTCCACCAGGATCCTCAGCTGGATAACAGAAGAGAAGCATTTTTTTTTCACAAACAAAGGCAGCTCTTGTTCGAGATACAACAAAAAAACGTGTTGCATGATATTAAATGCAGCTTGCATAAATACATCATGGCACTCTTGAATAAAATGTCTCGTGGTAAGGGTTTTCAAAGTGTTGGGGGGGGTCATACACAGGAAAAGAGCCAGCTCATACGCATGTGGGAGGGGGCCGCGTGGGTTCATACTTAGAGGTGTGCCCTTTGAGAGACGGGTGAGGTTTCATGTATGGCCGGCTGCTGGTGAACACACTGCTTGCCTTCCTTCGCGTTCTCTTTCGCAGTTTCCTGCTGAACACGTTCTGCCACGACTGGAGGGTCTTGGAGGTCCAGATCCACATGCCACTGGTGATGCCCACTACCAACAGCATGAAGATCTTCACCATGAAAACCTCAACGACGGGGATGGACGTCGTCAAAAGGCACTCGGACTCTTGTACGCCGTTGTCCTTACACTTGTCCTTCATCGCAACCACGCGCCAGTAGTCCATGTTGAGTCGCTCGTAGAAGTAGCAGGCGATGACACAAGTGGCCGGGACGGTATAAAGCACAGAAAAGACCCCGATACGAACCATCAACTTCTCCAGCTTGTCTGTGTTCTCCCCCTCTGTTTTCATAATCTTCCTTATGTTGAAAAGAGCCACAAAGCCAGACAGGAGAAAGGAGGTGCCCGTGATAAGGTAGCAGGAGAGAGGAATGAGTACAAAGCCTGTGAGAGCTTTGACGTCCATGCTGCCCACATAGCACACACCTGTCAGCTCATCCCCCGCCACCTTCCTCATCACCAGGATCATGATGGTCTTCACAGCCGGGATGGCCCACGCCGCGAGGTGGAAGTAGCTGCTGTTGGCCTCGATGGCTTCGTGACCCCACTTCTTTCCAGCGGCCAGAAACCACGTGAGGGCCAAGATCACCCACCAAAGGGAGCTTGCCATGCCAAAATAATACAAGATCAAGAACACAATAGTGCAGCCGGTGCTCTCCAGGCCCTCCTGGATGACGTATTGGACCCCGTTGTCCCTGTCGCACGCGATTCTGTCGGCTCCCACAAAAAGTCGGACGAGGTAGCCCACAGAGTAAACACAGTAGGACATAGAAAGGAAGATGATGGGCCTCTCTGGGTATTTGAAGCGCTGGGGGTCAATGAGGAATGTAAGCACGGTGAAAGCGCTGGAGACAAAGCACAGGATGGACCAGATGGCCATCCATACCAAGGAAAACTGCTTGTCCCCTTGACTCCAGTAGACATCCACCCTCGGGTAACATTTTGGGGCACACGACTCGCTTTTCTCGACATAGTGGAACTTGCCAGAGTTGCTGCACGGCTTCCTGCTGCCGGTGTCCTTCGGGTGCAGATCCGCTCCGTTTAGGGGACGGTGCAGTCGGAAATCCGGCGGCTGGGTGTGCGAGACTTTGGGAAGCTCATCCGAGCCGTTGTTGGGCGCCTCCATGCAGAGGTAGTTGGGGTCGTTTTTGGTGGGTAGACGTGAGCAATCCAATGAGTCCGGCCAGGGGAAGTTGAACTGTTCCAAAATGGGTGAGCATTTCACTTTGACCTGTTCACACATCACTCTGCAAGCAGGGATGGGGTTGGACACTTGCTCAGTACACATGGGGGCATAAAGCGAACAAAGGAAAAATTTGAGATGACTGTGACATCCAAACTGGATCAGCGTTGCAAATTCTTGCAGCTTCATGGCTGCTTCTTTTTGGTTGTCGTGCCCCATGAGATTTGGCATGCGGGTCATGTTGTAGCCAATGTCCTTACACAGGGGGATGCTGATTTGTTGACATTTCCCCTCTCCTGGCCAGTCTGGGTCAACGGAGCTAATGGCTGAGCCCTCGCTGATGCATTGCACCAGCAAAATGAACAGTATAAGGCTCGGGTTTGAAATTGAACACATCCTCACTACTTGAATTGAAAAACAATAAACAAACTGTCCATCATTGGTTATCTTATACAACTGCAAAGTCTTTTATGAAACCAAATCAGAGTGGCTGAACTTACGCCGCTTTCTGTTGCAAGACCACCTTGCCCGCCAAACTTCAATAAAAACATAAATCCCACATTGGTCCAAAAACAGAGTTTTGCAGAAGAGAGAGTGCGTTGCAGCCCATGCTGTCGGACACCCTGTTTGTGATTCAAGAGTTGCAGCATGTGTCTTCACTCAATTTTCATGGCGTGAATCTCCAAAAGCCTCAAATGTGTCCATAAAAAAAATCTCTTTGACCATGCATTCCAAGAGAAATCACACGCAAAAGTCCGAGCACTCCATCCTCTCGTTTCGTGCGAGTTTTCCGTCCAGCGCTGTCTGCAGCGGCGTGCCTCCCGTCCCAGCGCAAGAAGTTGGAAGAGCCTCACTCAGAGTACAAGTAGAGCGCCTCCCCTGCTTTTTCCTTTTTTTTCCCTCCGCCCTTGCTTTTTTGGCGGGTCACAAATAATGACGTCCGACTCAAATAAACATCCTTAGCGATAATATCACACGTTGGCCACAAGTAGTATGGAGCGGCTGGCGCTCCTGGGAGGCGTGCTGTTGATGCGTTTGGTGGCAGCGCTTGTCTGAGCTGAGCTGCTCGGAGCCGCCTCGGTCCCGGTCCAACCTGCCAAAAGATCCGCCTTCAAAGACAGCCACTTAGCATAAGAAAGATGACACTGACACGCGGCTTATTTCCTAATCGTGTGGAACAGCTTGTTCATTACTGCATTTTAAACGGCCCCGCAGCCTCTTTGGTTGTGCACGACTGCAAACTTCACACACAGTGCAATGTGAATATGTTTTGTTTTTTTTAAAACAAGAAATTTTAAACATTGCTCAATATGCTTCCAGGACGCACCGCGTCAAATGCGCATTACACCAGAAATTTCTGGTGTGTTTAAGTCTTGATGAGACGGGATGTGTTTCTCACCCTGGTTTTCCCATGCGCGTTATATTTTACAATTATTATACACGCGTCGCACACATAGATACAGTCACATTCGTGCCAATACAAGATAATATCGCCAAGTTAAAATTATTTTTATTCAACAATATGGTTGATAGCTATATAGTTTTCAACGCTTGAGAGCATCTTACAGGGATATATATATATATTATTATTATTTTTTTTTTTTCAAACGAGTACATTATAAGAAAATATTCCCAGCCAAAATATTTACACCGCACAGTAAACAACCACAATATTTATTTTACATCTCTTCCAGTCTCAACTAAATCTTAGCATTACTGTAGGTCAAGTTTATCAATAAACATATATTGCCTCTTTGTACTGTAGCTCGTGACAGTGCTGGGCTTCCTATAAATAAGACATACTGTACCTCTTCGTGTTTACCTGGACACTGAGGCTTGCAATGATTAAATATTTAAAATAGTGAAAAAAGATGCATTTGTAGGGCTTGATATAATTGCATTTGTTGGGCTTGATATAATCTTAAGACTTTCCATGTATTTGCTTATGTATTCCCCTTTAACACGGATGTGGTTTTGTTCTCCTTAGAACTAAAGCAACTTGCTGCAAACAGAGTCACGTGATATGTTTTTACATTGTTGTAGAATTAAAAAATATCCAGGCACACACTCAATAGCAATGACATTCAGTGTAATAGTATTTGTTCACAATTGTACAAAAAAGCTCATTGATTTTATTTTGTTTGTATCAAAAATAAAATTAGATGGCTTATGTGTAAAAAATATCACCACATTTGAACAAGTCCCACATAGAATAAATATTTGTGCAAAAATGCACAAAAGATATCTCCCAACTGTAGTTGTGAAGAAGTCTGTTTAATTTGGCCTATTTAAAACCACAATTTTTGTCAATGAAGGAAGTAAGACAACAATGCATGAAATGTTTTGATTTATTTTTACACCACTGATCTGGAGTTAGGAGAATAGAATAGAATACAATAGAATAGAATAGAATAGAATAGAATAGAATACAATACAATACAATACAATACAATACAATACAATACAATACAATACAATACAATACAATGGTCTTTAATGTAATTTTAGTTCACAACATCGTTCCACTGTGGAATACAAATTATTGAAAATCACGAGTAAAGCAATGACTAATGTAAACCTGCTGCTGGTCTGCAGATTGTCTGGGAGTGTCAAACATTCACAGGACCATTCTAAATATGTACGGCATTCATTGTCTTCCCATGAGTCGTTTATTATCCGAATTTTGAGAAACACATTATCTGAACTGCGATGCTAATCAAGGCATTATAGCTAGGGCAATTATGGCGCAGTCTAGTATGTTATATGAATTGATTAGCTGATTGGGGTAGTGGTCAAATCTATGGGCCTCATTCACAGACCAAGTCTCAGACAGAGAGAGAGAGAGAGAGAGAGAGAGAGAGAGAGAGAGAGAGAGAGAGAGAGAGAGAGAGAGAGAGACTCATAACTTAATAACATTATATAAAACACTTCAAACACAATAATGAAGGGTTGCTTCTAGTCATGTATTGAATTATTTCTACCCTTGTTATCAAATGTTTGCTACTTTTGGTGGTATCCGGATTAGCAAAGGTAGTGCAGTCAGAGCTATTTGTAATGAATGCAATGGCCTACTATTTACAAATACAACGCAAGTGTTGTTGTAACAAGAAGGCTTTCCAGTTATTAAGAAAGGTGTATCTATTTTTCATTTTCAAAATGGTCCTGCAGGCCGGATATCGCTGCATGAGCTGGAAAAGACAGCAGGACAGGTTTTTTTTCTTTTTGGGGTCACACACACATGCACACCATCAAATGCGGGAATCGAACTCACGGTGTCGCACACAGGACAGGTGAGTGTACACCATCAGCAATCCCCAGGCCACCAGAAGTTGTCCTTGTGTGCCAGATTAGCTACTTCATGCCTGATCATATGTACTGGTGTAACTTTGGTTGTCATGTTAAGTCAAATAGGAGGATGAAATATTAACAATGAGAAGCAACTCTCAATATGAAGTAATGTTATTCTACATACAACACTATCCATCCAACCATTATCGCTACCTCTCATCATAACTATCAATAAATACAGTTTCGCTTTGATAATAATAAACAAAACTCATCATAGGCATCTTAACTCAACAATTCTGATCTGAATGTTTTCCCAGCACACATTAGATTGCGCTGGTTTCAATGATGACACATTTCACATCTGTGGAGAATATTTAGTAAGCAAGGACAGCACACATCAAGAGAAAGAGATGTGCAGATCATGCAGCCAAAGCATTTTTCTAGTCAAAATTTGCTTGTCTATATTGTATGCCTCTCTTGTTTGTTTAGGTGATTTGAGACCACGTTCGTGTCCTGCAAGAAATCAGGGGACAGCTGCAGCCCACCCACCATCAACACAAAAGGGTTGTTTTTGAGAATTTAATGAAATTGCTGACTTTTATTGCCCGTTTTAAACAAAACTCTAATTGGAGGTGGAACTCCCCTAGAACAGATGTAAAAGAAATAATACATAATATTATCACTTTGATGAACCTTATAAAGATGTAGTTTTATGTCAGACTGCTTGTGCAGGGCCAGGTTGGTGTGACAGACTTTGGGTAGTACACGCTTTCTACTTTGTGCATGTTTATGAGAGATCCTCCAGACCTCCACTCACATTACCTTGTAAAAAGTTTTAAGCCTCAAGATTTATCCGTGGTATTCGTTGGCTATGAAATACACATCACATATAGCAGCAAGGCTTTAAGTGCATTTTTACAAGAGTACCTAAAGTGCTTTGAGAGGCAGTTCAGCAATGTGCCTGTGCAAAATGAGAAACCTGGCACCAGTGTGCATAAATGGTTTTAGCACAATGTATCTCAATGGTGGCATTTCAGCTGTTCAGGCTCAGCGTGTGGAGCAGCAACATATACGGGGTGTGAAAAGAATACACGCTCGCTCTCCTTAGCACATGTGTTGCACAGATTCCTTTCATCCAGTTGTTGGTGTTAATACTAAGTCAGCCGGATCACCATCAGAAAAAATACACTCAGCCAATCTTATGGGATCCTACACTGTGGTTGGAGTCAATGCTTGTTTATTTTGTCAATAGAGCTTATCAATTCTACTGTAGCGATATTGAAGAGACCCAAACTGTATTTTCAGCAGCTCTCTCGGGAGAAACAAACCATTCCAATTTGTATATCCAGATTAAAACATTTGTTACATTTGATTTGAATGTTAATTATAACACACATGTCAGCATTTAAAAAAGGTATTAATGACTTCCAATTTGTGACTATGTGGGAATTCTTCAATGTATGGAACACATTTAGTTTTGGTCATATACAAAGAAAGCTATTGTCACCTCTCATAAGGGGACAACAGCTGCCATGCCTGCTTTTTTACTTTCACATATGCAGGCTGAGCAGAAGTAGAACAAAAGTAGTCTCATGTGTACATAAAACAATAGGTCATAAAATCTATTCCTGGGGCTTTTACTCATCAACAGTGTTCCTGCCATAGTATTGTAAAATAAATCTACCCATCCATCTGTCTTTATTACTGGTGCTTTAGTAATTGGAAACTTGCAGGATAACATTGTCGTACATACTTTTTAAGAAGACAACATTTACTGGAATGAATCACTGTTGGAATTTTTTCATTCCCGTCACTCTGTCTGTATGAGCGTTGTGCTTGTCATGATGACGATGATGGCTTAGAAATATAGATGGTAACAGTTTGAGTCAAGCCTGCCTCATGATTTTTTTTAATTGTTCTGTCTTGGACCTGATTTCAAGTACAACTGCCCTCCTGTAGAATATTTATCATACATTTGACACGTGCACACACACTCGCATGCACTCATGCACATCAAAACTTTTTTTCATCCGTGCAACCGCAACAGTGAGAGAAGGGGAAAACCTAGCCCTGGACCATCTCTAAGAAAGTAACTGTGAGATAATTCTGTAACTAATAAAGTGAAAGGGGGTGGGCTTTGATGGGTGAAGCTGAAAAGATATTTTATTTTTTGTGTGTGGGATTTGCAATCTGTGATTCTATGGTGCTTGCTGGCACCCCTGCTGCTAGGCTCTGGCTGGAAGCTGGCCCCCCTCTGGCTAATGTTATGGTGAATCGGAGGAATTTTATGGCTGTCTTTTCCTCCGGACTCTTTTTTTCTTTTGTTCCCCTTTGAAGAATGACTTTAGACATTTTATTTCCATATTTAACCACAGATGAAAGAAATGAAGGGCACGCAAGCAAAGCTCCTCAGGTTTTTAAGGGAATTTTGATTCATAGTGTCAAAGAAGCTGGAGCTGATGCATTTTGTTCAAGTCTTAAATTTGATCGATATCAAAGGTTACGCTGATGGTGACGATTTTAAAAGGTTTTTGAAGACAACAAATCTGTTTATGCCATCCCTGTATATAAAGTAATAAGCCTCATCCTGGTTCTCTTTACCCCTTTTGGATGATTTGTCCTCCGTTCCAGCATGTGAGGTAAGCTATGGGAGAAATGGGTGACATTTTGGACATGTTTGGTATTGTTGGCGGCATTGAAAGGCCGTGTTGATTAAATGTACGGGTGGGGTAGGGCTCTAATCTTCTTAACCAAGGCCCTCCTCTTGGCTTTCAGAGTGCACAATGAGAAGAAACAACACACTCAGCTGGAGGTGAGACTATTTGTTCATACGCTCCGCGCATTGTCCAAAGATCCTGTTCTCCCCCCTGATCGCACGCATTCAGCATTTAGCTCAGGATGATCCCCTTTATCAACATAATCTTTTATTTTCTCCCCTATTGCCACTCAACTATTTGAGGCTATGACTAAAAAATGCTTATTTTTCAATCAAATTTTGGTCTCAGTCCAGATCTTTCTACTGAAAAATTTAAAATGAATTTTTAATTGTGATATGAATGTGTGTTTGAATTTAATAGGCGCTCCAGTTTCTAGTAAAGGGTCAGATATGTTATTGGGAAATGCTCGAGTGAAGCGATTAAATATTAAGGAGGCCTGACTACTTCAAAGCCTGCAGTATTTCATCCTTGTGTTTTAAATAGTTCAATTAAGTAACTTATTAATGAGGGCTAATTTGTACCACTCCTTTTTTCCCTATCTTTTTGCCTTGCCTCACAAGAATACGTCACAGCCATCAATGGAAGGTGCAACCTTTGACCTCATTCTTTGTGCCTTGTGCTTAATAAGAGGAAGTGACAGTTTTTGTAACCTTCTAAGTGTTTATAGATTAGTGTAATTATGGTCGATGGTGGGCCTTGAGAGGCTGCTTGCCAAGAAAGCCTGTTTCAATGGCTTTTTGTTTGTTACGAAGGCCAAGTCGGTCTACGGCGAGCTTGCTTTGAATCACTCTTCCACGGGATGGTCATTTAGGAGACGAATGAAGAGAGGGATAATTGTTGAGTTTTACAACTTTTTATTTAAAAAAAAAAATCCGCCCCAGTGAAGAAGTATTGGGTGACTTTTTCCTCAGAGTCACACAACACAAGTGTGATTCGTGACCCCTTCACATGAACGAGGAGGGGAAAAAAGTTTTTAAAAAAAAAGGATGAAAGATTTGTAATGTCTGCTTCGGTGAGGGACACTGATGGCAATATTATTACCCAAGGTCCTTGTGGGGGTACTTGAGTGTGAATTGTTAATCAGGAAGGCCTTCACTGGTCTAATCCCTCTTTGAGTGGCCGGCCGGAATCAGCGCGTCAGGGGAGACTCCCCACTGCTTCTGGCTGTGGAGGAGCCATTGAATAGGACAGCCCTCCTGTCCCATTCCCACAGTCCCCTCACACTGTGCGGTGGAGCCATGCATGTCTGCACACACACATGTTCACACACACACACTCACATATCCTGCTCTACTCAAATTAGATTAGAACCTTCCCTCTCTGCCCAGCAAGGCGCTGGTCTTTTCTCTGCCCTGGTCATTTATCCTTCCCTTTTGTCTCGGCTATATAAAAGAGAAACACGATCCCAAACACCTTCTCTTTTAAGAATTCACTGGTCTGAAAAAGATGAAGCAAGGACGTCTTTAGTGGGCCTTAGGTGATGCTATAATATCATCATTCCTTTGGTGTGTCACATCTAATGATGTGTGGATGAGAGAGGTCGGATGGGAAGGAGGGTGACATTGCGCCCGCATTGAGAACAGCGCCAGCTGTGCGTCACGTCAACCTGTTAGCACACATCACCATCGAGCTGCTTCAGACGGCAGCGTTAAGGGTCTCTTTATTGTACGGCCTGGCTAACACTGTCCAACGTTTACTCTGATCGGCCGTAGATCAGCGAAAGCCCTGTGGTATTAGTTGTTTTTATACCTCCTGCCTTTTGTCCTTGCAAACTTGTAATGGACACTGACATATGGACAAAATCAAGGCTTCAACTCACAGGGTCTTTTGTATTAAAGCCCTGGTGGAAGACCACCCCCCACCCCCTCCCCAATGCTTCTATGTGCAGCCAAGCTATCCCAAAAGCAGCAAATTGAGATCAAAGTCAAATTAAAGCTGACTCGTTCAAAGCAAGATAAAAATGTGTGAGCCTGCAGCAATATTTTCGCTATTGATTTCCTCCTATGCTTGCACTCGGTGGGACTGTGCTGGATGTGCTGTGCTGAGCGTCGGTACGGAGACTCCGAGGCTGCTACGGGGGAAGAGGAAATGGCTATCAATACAGACAGAAAAACACAACCATAATAAATAGCAACAGACAGCTTTTCCAGAGCAGCGGCTGAGATGTAAGTGATCTGCTCGTTTTTCATCGATATCCAGTGCTGGGGGCGGAAACAACGAGAGCTTGGGCTGGCAATTGTGGCAATGAGAACAGCTTTGCTGTGTGATTTTTGTGTAGGCTTGTCATTGTGTTCACAGGCGAATGGAAGTCATTTTTAAGGCACCACAAGAGCAGCACACACTTTTTTTTTTACTTTATTCACATGGCCACAGACGTTTCATTGGCCGTTTTGATTTGCCATACAAAGAAGCAAGTATGAGTCCGCCTGCCTCAAAGCAGATAATCAGTATATTGGTTGGTCCAGAAAGCTGCACACAAAAGCAAACAGAATGAGCTTTTTTGAAGTCAAATTTAAATATAAAGGCTTATTTTATGCTTCATTCTTCAGGATGTCAACAAGGTGTGAAGCGAGGAGATTCAATGTCCTGGGACTTCCTCCCAGTGAAACCTGAACATGTTTAAGACAGGATGGAAGAGAGAGTGTCTGCAGACC
Source organism: Syngnathus acus (assembly GCF_901709675.1). Classification (NCBI taxonomy): domain Eukaryota; kingdom Metazoa; phylum Chordata; class Actinopteri; order Syngnathiformes; family Syngnathidae; genus Syngnathus; species Syngnathus acus. The sequence continues at coordinate 11,901,166 of NC_051094.1, read as the reverse complement.
CACAAATGTTTGTCATTCTGATGCAATTTTACTTTTTCTGGATCTTTGCACATTCTTGCACATCAATCTTCATCCACTGAAGAACAATGAAGACGAGATGTCAGACGGGTGAACACAAATCTCAAATGTCAGTCAGCCGACACTGGGGGTTACAACAACTGACAAAAATAAACTTTCTTTGCTACCAGCATCCAGAATACATTCCAGGTCGCAATCGCATATCCACCGTGCTCTCCTCACCTTGCTGTCGTGTGGTGTAACACCTAGGTGTGCTGAAAGGAACCCGAATCATGCGGAGGAAAGACTCTTTTAATCTGTTTCAGATATTGTTTCATTGCTGTAAGCAGTCTTACCTCATCTATGAGGCTTCCTCCTCAGACAGGGGGATCATGTGTATCTGCAGGCATTCCTCGGGCTCAAATATCAAAACACCACTAAATAACTTGTCATTCACATTCCTCACAACACTCTGCATTAGAGACATTAGTAAGCATGTGGGCCATATGTTGTGACTTCTTAACTTGAAAAGATATCAAAAGTAATACGGGGAGGAAATATGAAGTCAAGTAGGAGTCATATTCAAGTGTAAAAAAAAAAACGCTTGGAAAAAAGTTTAACGCTCTACACATTATTTTGCTTTCACAAATTAAACTTCTTGTCAAACAAAAGCGATAGCTGTTAGTAACCCAGTTACGGAATGTGCTGTGGGGCTTTATTCCCTCTCATGCTTTTATTGCAAGTGTTTGACTTCCTTGTATGTGCTGATCAAGACGTGTCCCAGACAAAAATACCCAACTTAATACTTGACATTTTGTCCCTGTGCTTTCTGAACGCTGATCAAATAAGGAACCTTTGACAAAAAGCCACTTAGACATGCATCCCATTTTATACGCTTGAATGTTCTCCACTCAAGCAAACCGGATGGAATCATTGGGGAACTAAACTGTTATTGTCTTATCAAATAACTCAGGAAACCATGTTCCTTTGTCTCTGTAGCGGTAAATGGCATGTGCTAAATTCATGAGTTAAACCATGTTGCGGTTGTGTGATGTGTTTTTTAAGGATCAGAATAATTGACTATTTAATACTGCTTTTAACCGCAAATAGAATAAAAATTGTGTTGTTCCAGCTTTTTACTGCTGCCCAGAAGCCTGAAAATTCACGTATGGAAATGGATCTCAAAGTAGACGTTTGTGAAGATAATTGTATGATTTGTGCAAACTATTCACATACTTGTTGAAAAGTGTTCAATGCGAGTAAATATGCAACAATGGTTGTTTTAAAGTGCTGTATAAAAGAAAGCGGAAGTGAAGAAGATCTAAAATGCCATTTAATCTTAGATGCGGCAAGACAAGCAAAGTTTTCTGTTTCTTTAAAAAAGGACACAACCAACTACTGACCCAGCTGTCTCAATGTTTTCAGTTATTTAAGTAGGTTTGCATGAATGGGGATTTTTTTCATTTGATTTTCACAAATCCGAACAAAAAAATGACTTTATTTTTTTGCCCATATAATTATAATAGCATTTTTGGAGAGCAATCATGCAAACCTTTATAAACAGGTCCAAAAGTGGAGGTTTTAGAAAACGCATCGTGTCACGCTGGTATGATGTCATGCTGTCTTTGTAGGCAGCTAAACTCTCCCTGTCCGGTCAACCCACCCTGCTTGTGGAAACAAAGGATCGATCCGAGATGAATCTTCAAACATTATGGCGGAGCGGTGGAATGGAAACACACTCCTTGGTGACAATGTTTTTCTTGTCAACGGTCTGCCTGCCTCCGCCGTGTTGCTGGGCTCACCCGGCTGACCATGTTCATATCAGAATAGTTGAGGCAGCAACATGAAAGCGATTTACCAAAAGGTGTGAATGGATGTGTCCTGGAGCTGAAATACCAGCTTATATGACAAAACCACAGAGGGAGAAGTGGTGAAAGAGAACACTCAAAGCAGTGAAAGATGAAGGTGCTTTGGTTGTCCGCTCAGACTGGAGGAATGGTTGTGACAGCACCTCTTTTTTATATTTGTATTATTGGGTCAGTTCCCAAAGAGATCCAGGGTCAGTGGAATTAGTGTTGACTTCCGATCCCGCTTACCTGCTCAAACTACAGAGAGATGTCAGTTCTCACCCTGTTTAAACAAAGCAACACAGATGACAACAGTTTCTGACACCCAAAATATCCCTGACGACATCGTCATCCCTTTGGTCTTTCTCTGCAGGCAAATGGAAAAGTCATCGTTCATCTTGACTTCTCAGCATCTGGAAGAGATGAAACACAAACTCCAGCTGCCAGCTTCTGACTGATTGACTTGTCCGACCTTATTGTGACCACAATACCGTAAACGCTGCGCAACTGTGATGCTACATGATCCTAAAGTTGAGTTTTACCTGAAACTCAAACCACTACACTGGTGAGTCAGGTTTTGTTCATGTCAATGTTTATACGTAGGGGTGGAAAGACACAGTCATCTCTGATAGTAAACTAAACTTCTATGCAACTTAAAAGGCTGAATGATTGAGCAAACAGGGTGAATGGCTGAATGAAGATTTTAGTCTTATACTGCTCGGAGTAGCCCGTTAGGCAAGATTGGCAAATGTTAAGGCCTGGGGGAACGGCGCGTTCAAATCGAGAAAAATAACACCATCGGCATAATTTATCAAAATTAGCTATTACTATTATCATTTAACTTTCAAATTGGAAAGACTACAGATTCAAATGTAAAGCAATCACTATATATCAAAATAGCACAATTGTCATTGTTGCTTGTTGTGCGTATTTATATCATATTATGATCAGCATTATTTGTTTTCTTATTCAATGGAATTATCTTTTCTTTTAAATGGTTAAGGTTGTAAATTGGGTCACATGGGATCTCCATGTTAAATTAAAAACTACTGTATTGTAAAACCAAGCTAATAGATTTTTTTGTGGTAAATTCTAGATGGGAGGAGGATCCATATGAAATCGGATCCATATTAGGTGGGTCACCTCCCTCTGTCTGTGTCAGTTGAAAATATCTTACTGTAAATTTGAGATATAGGTAACGTGATACAAAAAACACAACAATGTACGTATATGACATCTAAAAACGTATATAAAAAGTACGTATATAAACAGGAATTCAAAAGTTATCCTTTTGAGAGCAAGAATTTCTCAGACAATCCCGATGACTTATTGTTAAGCGTCCTTGGGTCCATTGAAAGGCTCTCTATGCAGTAAATGTACGTTATATTATGATGAAGAATCTGGCGGGCACCGTAGTTGGGCTGATAAGGCGAGGAGATCTAACCAACCTACCTTCTCTACATTTCATATATGCATTTTCAATGCACATGCACTACACAATGGACAATTCCTTCTCAAAATGTTCTTGGTCTTTTGCTGATGAACTTGCCTGGTTTTTAGCTCTCACTATAAGTTGGACCTGAATCACAAAGGATCCACAGACTTATGAGCTAGGGTGGGGACCTGTGGGCTCCCATTTGCCCAAATCAGCTTCATTTGAACATTATTGAGCGCAGCACAGACATCCATGCTGACACACATCACAAGTACTACGAGTTTGGGTTTGTTTGTTTGATGCCCTCTTTGTTTGGTCTTTTTGTGACGTTTTCCTAAGGGTGGGGGAATGGGGGTTTACTTTTGATATTCCAGCTCCCATGGGAGGCTTGGGGGACTGCACCAAACGATATTCATTTGGATAATTAGCACAAAAACAACCTCATAAATCACTTCAGGTTGTCACAGCAGGACATCAAAACATCTGTGTGACATATCTCATTAAGATGCTCTGCTCACTGGCCTAGTTCTTAAGAGAAATAACACCATTTCATCAATCATGAGCCATTTGAGGACCCTCCTGATTCAATACCATACATTTTCTAAAATCATTTTTCAGGGTCCCTGTCTGTCATGGGCCCTTAAAACAGCCTTCAGCCAAGCAAGTCATGACTTGCTCCAAAGCTCAACTTGACTCGTTTGATTCTTTTTCCCACTAACTTGGGACTTGCTTGAAACTTGAAAGTTACGACTTGAGACTAAGTTGTGACTTGCACTGTGTGACTTCCTCTCACCTCTGCGCTTGAATAAAAGCAAGCAGTTTGTTACAGCAAACACTCGTTGCTGGCCAAACGCAAGTAGTAACATGTAAGCGAAATCCAACCCACTGGTTGTCAATCTAAGTAAAACTGGGCTGGCCATTGGATCAGCATTATGGTGTACTTCGATAAAAGCGTTCCCAAACAGGGAAAATTAGATGTGTTGATTTGATTGAAGAGTTTGTCCTTAATGACAGGCCGTGAATGGCTTCGATGGTCTCTGCTTAATGTAGCTTTGCTATCTGTGACTTGTGTAACGTACTGCACAGTACAACTAGCAATCAGCTATGACAGAATTTTATTGTACGCTTTGCTCTGCAAATCAATCCAGGGAGCGAAATGAAGTCAACACTTAACATGTTTTGTTAAGTCATTGCGAAAAAAAAAAGAAGCAAACTCTATTTGTCTTTAAACGCATTTCTTTTTCTTAGAAGTTTGATATTTTAACCATATTTTGTTCGTCTCTGAAAACGGACTTTTGTGGCCATTTTTTCTTTTTTAAGAAATGTCTTTACTGCATTTTGTCGAATATTGCACTAAATTTGAATATCTATTGTAGGCTTCTATAAAATTTGAACTTAGCTTTATTTCTAGAGATATCTTGATGCTTTAAGACATGTGGCTGCGCTCGGTCTACAGCATAAACAGGCCGTGTGTATTGAATGTGAACATGCAGCTTAAATGTCTGATTTGTGTGGTGCCAATCATTTCATCTCTCCCTACTGGCACGTATTAAGTCAAAACATTAAAATGATTAATCAAGATGTCATTAACTACCAGGGGACGCACTTCAATTGGTGGGGCAAACAATAAATGGCATCCTGTTCATTTGAAGAGATTATACTGGGTTTGTTCCCATCTGCCTCGTGGGAGGAAGTGGAGTCCCTGGTACAGATGCTGTTTGTCAGAAGTCAGAATGGTGCGGCAGCAATGAGCCAACATGCACTGACGGTGATTCAAGCAAACTGAAATAGAACAATGGATCCTCCAAGCCCCGTATCCCATTTCAAAAGGAACGCTGTCTAGTTTGTTCCATTTTTTTTTTCCATAGGCATGAAAAACGAGTCATCCTGCCATAGCATAAAGCACTGTGCATTTTTCTGATATTTTCATGATAGTCTCTTTGAAGTCTGTTAGACAATCGACATGCTTCTGCATAGCCTCAAACAATTTGGTCACTCTGCAGAATTTATGATGCTGATAAAATCTTTTATTTACAGACTAAATTTTAACATATTAAATGTAATGTCCGCTGTGGAATATAAATGTCGACTGTGTTTTGCACATTAAGCGTTTTTTTTTTTAGTTTTATGATAGACATGAATGAATTCAGGCCCCTTTTCAAATGCCATAAAATGGGAATTAAAAATTGGGCAATGACAGTACCGTCATTGTTTTTTTTTGGGTCACTTTGATAGTCTAGTTTATGATCCCAGATGTTGGCAGAGGGATGCAATCCCCCACAAAAGACAATTGCAGCTGTGACCGCTCTGTTCCGTGTTCTGCTATTAGAAAATAAGAATGACACAAAGGGTTCCACATGAGCTTGTGGCAACCTGCTCTGCTTTTTCTCAACCAAAACAAGTTTGCACATTTCATCTGTGAGTGTAATTGCCATTTGTATGACCGGAAATGTCAAACAATTGTACTTATGCTAATAACGTAAGGCTGCAGGCAAACTCTTATTTATTTATTTGTACTGTGAGCATAGTGGGTATATTTTAGGGGTGCAAATAAAACATTTATGAGTGCACTTGAATCACACATTTTTACATTGCTAAATGGATGGAAGTGTGTCAGCAACAAAATCATTTCTAAATTAAAAATAAACAAGTCAGCATATGTATTGGTCACATGTGCATGCAGAGAATTTGGTTGCAGTGCGTCTAATTTCAGGGGCAAAATGCCACAATTTAGGGGCAGTCGAGAAAACACAACATTACTTGAGGAACAATGCTTTGGGAACCTGAAAATGCAACAACACCGTACAGCATATTAAAAGATGGTTTCCAATTTGTGAAAACGGAAGACACGCAAATGTGTTGTGAATTTAGAATTTAGAAGTTGACTAGTTGACATGATTTGAATTGTTCTTCTACTGCAGAATCCAACTGCGCTTCACCTTGAGGTCACCAAACATTCTCTCTCAAGATTCTCAACAAAAGAGCAGAATTCATGATTTCATCAATCAAGTAGCTAAGCAGCACCAAACCATCACACTTCAAGCCCATGTTTGACTGTTGGCATGAAGTTCTTTTTGCAAAGTACTGTGTTACATTAACACCAGACGTATCAAGACACACACTTTCCAACTTTTGTCTTCTCAGTTCACAGAATATTTCTCAGAAAAGTCATTCCTATAAACTGAGACGAAAGAGACCAGCAGTTCTTCAGGTGTTGTCCTGGGATTCTTTGTGACCTCCTGGATGAGTCAGTTGCTCTGCTCTTGGGGTGATTTCTAGAGGGCAACTTTTCACCCAACATGGTTCACTGGCGTCGATGCTTAATGAATGGCTTTGAATTCCTTTGCAACTTTTTGAAATCTTTTGACTGTCTTTCATAACGTCAGGCAGGTTTTACTTAAGTCATTTCTGGTTTGAATAGGTCAGGCTTGGGTGTGGTCAATTTCAGTGAACGCATCTTTCCAAAAAATGTGACTAGGAACAATTATTCATGATTTAACAAGTGGAACAAGTGTACATTTTTCATACAGGGCTAGGTACGTATCTTTGAAACGTTTTTTCCCCCTTTTTAAATACAATCTCAATTTCAAGATTTTTAGACATTTTACGAGTTATCGTTGTCTGATATTTACATTTGTTTGATTATCTTAATTGCAAAAACTTGAGAAGAAGGCTTTATAGGAGAATACTTTTGTAGTCAGTATGTGACATCATATCCACTGCATGAAGTGATATAATAATGTAGAGAGTTGTGTAAGGTTGTGAACTTGTGGCATTGTTACATTCAGTGGGAGACATCATGTTGCATTCGTATGATATCATCCATTTACATACTGTCGCTGATGCCGCGATCAGTAACGCACCAAAACACTCCACAGGGTCATAAACACAAGTCAGCTAAGGGTATAGCATTCCAAACTTGGCTGTGGCAGACGGCAATGAACTGTACCGTTTAGTAGAAACGACTATGGCTCTATAGCTTGTCCACCACATTGTGACCTAGCATCTGCTTGTGAACTCTGCACCCATTGATGTGTCCACTGTATTCTGCTTCCTTTTGTGTAAATTATATGACATGCGTGAATGGATCCGTTCTCTGCGTGCCTCGGGAGGAAGCAATATAAAAGCCTGTTGTGGTGGACGAGATGGCCCCGGCAGCTTCTTACCACCGATCAGCCAGAGGCAGCAGTGGGAGTCGAGCCTCTCTGTAATTACAACATGGTCCTAAAAAGCAAATACCAAGCCCTAGCAACCTCAGCCGGGAGACAGAGAGAAAAGGGAGTATAGTGCAGAGGAGGGGTTGAAAAAAAAATAGGCAAGGAGAGTTAAGAAGCGTCACAGAGAGTGACCCCGCAATGACCCCGTCTCTCCAACAATCGTCCCCTGCCAGCCGGAGCCAGGGTTAAGGGCGAGAGCGAGGGGCCGGGCGGGATCCCCTCCGATTTATGACTGACTATAAGGCCCCTGAAAGAAACCCAATCACCCAGGATTCCTGCGCAGCATGACTCTGGCTGGAGAGAATAGATAGCCCAGGAGAGTGTGGGACCGGGGGCTTCGGCAGTGGAGCCAATGGTTCATATACAGGCACTGACACAGAGGGAGACTGCTGCGGGGAGGGCCGCTGGGCATTGGCTCCATTATGTGCCGCTCTCCGCATTGAGCGTGATATCATTACACTGTGCCGACATCAGATGACTGTGCCCAAACTCATCGTCTGAACTCCCTTTGTCTGACATATTTCACAACCTGGAATTACATGCACCCGGCTAATTGCTCTATCTGTCTAATTAGTAGAAATGGAATGGTTATTACATTTCAACCTGCTATCAGTGTCGAGTGGGAAAAAGAGAGGCAGGCTGAGAGCAGGGCATGAAAAGAAAGGGAGAAGGCAGCTGTCTTTTAAAGCGGGGTAAGCCGCGCTCCGAGCTACCCCGCTGATCCATTAGCATATCTGAATGATCCTTTTCCTGCACAGCCACCACCACGCTGCAAGGTGGCACATCTGAAGAAGGCGCCCTTTGAATGCGCTTGCAAGCTGGGGAAACTCTTATTTTCCAACTCGTTTGAAAATCCGCAGACAACTTGATATTTGAGAAGCCAACAAAAACAAAAGTGTGAGGAAAAGGGAAAGAAAGTTTCATATTTCAGGAGGACAGGAGTTTTACAAGCTATTTGAAGCTGGATACTTAATAATTCACTTGATGCTACAATCGGCAGTCAGGCAGTATGGAAAAATACTCATGCACAACGACGGTGTTCATCACCTTTGCATTGTCAAAGGCAAGTGCATGACAACCTCTGGGTCAGGTAGCAGGATTCGGTTTTTATTAAAGGCGCAAATCAAAGCAAAGTTCAGTCGACTCGGATAGGCTACCATAATCTTTTAATGATCCTCAGAGGGAAAATTCAACTGTTACAGCAGCACACAGCAGATTGTTTGAAAAATAAAAATAGCAATAGGTAAATATACCTACAAGATATACAACAACTTTTTTGAACAATGAAGTGGCATGGGTATTGTAAGTAGTTGTGGCCCACATTGCACAGTCTGATAGTGACAAGCACAAAGGATCGCCTCAAGTGCTTAATTGTGCGTGCAAATATTGGCGTACGATGTGAAGAATTTGTATTTACAATAACAAATCATTTCCAGGAGTGAATATGCTGTGCCTACTCTTTGCAAAGAAAGGTGTGTAACTTGCAAACTATGGTCTTAAAACTGGTTTGGTTGGATCCCTTAATTTTGTGTGGCACACCCATTTATATGTATCATAACGTATTTGCGAGTAACACTGCGTTTTGCATTTTGATCCTCGTTCTATTTGGTAAATGTGTCAGAGCTTAGTCTTTTCCCCCTTTTTTGATCAGCCTTGAAGTTGGTCTCCCTTCAGCCACAAAGCGGGCTTCTATTGACTGGTTCCAGGCAGCGTATTGATGGTTCCATAATTTGGGCACAGGAACACAAAAAGGCAAACCCCCGCTGGGCTCAGCACGACAGCCCAGTCAGCAGGGAGGCTTGCATTTATTAGCCTGGGAGAGGAGCGCCTGCAGAATTAAAGCATATTCACCCACCCATTGATCTCTGTCATGGAAACAATACTCGCCTCCATCTTTGGCAGCGTGCTAGGCACTGCACGCTCTGAGGTAATTCGGGGGCCACAGACAACAGGATGGCTGACACCACAAAGTCCAAGTTTACTATTTCAAACGGCGAGGAACAGGGTCAGAAAAATAAAAATAAATGCACGCAAAGCCATTTTAGATGACTACTGCCCCATTTAATTGCAGTATGTGGTGGATCGGGATGACTAGAAAGTGGCTCATGCTTTAATTTGCTCTGAGGATGATTAATTATGGCAGCTATGATATTTTCAATGCCGTTTTGGTATCTAATCAATTTACAGGATGGAGGTCAGCCTGCCTGACGGATCATAGCTGCCTGAGTGGTCAGGCTTCAGCCTCACTCAACTTCCCTTCTACTTTTTGGCTTTGACCTTATATGAAAGATGCATTGCATTGTTGCATGGCTTTTGGCTCTAAAAGGGACCTTGGTCAAGGTTAATATGTCGAACAAAGGCAAGAAGGAATTGAAGCAATATGTTCAGCTATCTTAGTCTGCTAATCGTTTTCATCACGAGCAAGATCAAGGCTTCTGCGATCTCCCTCATGATTTGTAGCACTTGGCTTATGAGAAATACTAAACTCCCTTTAGATCAGAGATGACTTAAATGCTGAAGGGGGCCACAATTTTTCATCAGAGCTACTGGGGGCAACAGAAGGCCGCACACTTCCTAACAAAAATGCTATTTGAGATATGCATATGGGCAGTCTAGCATCTTCAATATCATTGAAGGACGGCACAAAACTTCTGAACAAAAACATTTGTGCGAGAACTTTTTTTTTTCCACATTGTTTCACAAAAATCGACTTACTCAAAATGTTAACTTTGTTGAACTTTTTTTGTCCAGTATCATGTCTGCCATCCAGTGGTGATTGGCGATATTACAACTTAAAACGACAGCTAGCAAGCTCATAAACAATATACATGTACATGTTACATGATTAATCTTTTCCACCATGTTAATGAGAAGCAAACTTTTTTCTTTTAACAGACATCAAAACAAGATGGATATGATTGACATAAAGTCATATAATAGTCATTTTTACTTTTACTTAGGTACAGGAGTTGAATAATTAATCTGATTGCGCCTCTTTTCAGTTATGTATTAATGATAACATCACCACCTTGCACACAACAATTAAACCAAATTCACCAATCAGTGAAAGTTGCAGCAATACAGTGCATATGCAGACGTCGCCAAGTGTGTGTGATTGTGTACGCACAGACAGACTTGACTGTTGACCTAAAGAGCTCGCAGAGTTAGACGGTTCCCTCGGCAGCTCATATCCAAGAAGAGGGAGACTGCCTGGACCGTCTGGTCAGCTCCTAACACACGCAAGTAAACACAAGTCACAAAAAGACGGAGAATGTCACACTTCACACATAGTTGAAAGGCGCGCTACGTCTCATTATGCCACCTAGAGCTTCTTTTGTCAACTCGGGTTTGATGTGTGCAGGGGAAGGGTTGACGAAGACTCTGTGGCCTGGTATGAGGCCTGCCGCTGCCACCTTTGAAGTCACTGTCGGGACAAGGTCTTTCATATTTACAGAAAAGAGAGGAAAACTCAAGGGACTGCAATGATTGGCACACTGTTGTTAGTGCAATAAATGGCATGAGCTAATCACCGCTTGCACCCGCCCTGTTCATCAACCCACATGCAGCCCCAGGAGTTTTGAAAAGACTGCTTTGCACGCACATTTTCGGGCTCCTCTAACATGAAACTTGCTTTAATCTATTCTTACAAAAAAGGCCATTCAAACATCTTACATAAATTATGCTCTTAGCATTAGAATCAAAGGCATATGCCATCCCTCCTCACGCTCTCAGCAAACTTTTTGATAGACAGTTATCAACGCTTGCATTATGGGCAGGGGATGTGTCTTGTAATTCCAAAGGCGACTTTGAAACTTGACTACATCAGTTCTTAAATAGAAAACAAAGTCCCAACTCATCATCATTTTTTTTACAGAAGAAAATACTGTGGGAAGAAATATGATGCTACAACACAAAAAACTACTGCTACTACCTACCTATCATTTCTCAAATAGCAATGTAAAGATGTTGCCACACTCCATTTGTATCTACCAAGTGTATCCCCCAAATATCAGTCATCAAAAAACTTAAGGATTACATTGTGTACATTATTAGTTTGATTATTGCCAAGAATTTTGGCATGTTTGCGTTCGTTGAAAGGTTAAGGCTGATTTATATGTTTGTGTTGAAGCTAATGTAATGCTGGGGAGTGCACAGCTGTGTGTACCTACACCTACACACCTACACGCCTAAATGATTCATTCACGCTTGGACACATTGTCTGATGAGCACAAAGACATTAAGTGAATAGATCTGCTTCGACAAGCGTTTTGTAGGTTCAACCAGAAAAGAAACATTTGAAGTTGTTTGCATGTGTCCTTCACTGTACATTTTCAAATCATCAATCCATCCATTTTTGGTATAGCCTGTCCTCATTAGGATGATCTGGATCCTATTCCATCTGTTAGTGAGTGAAAGGTCACACGCAGTACGTATTCCATGTTCTTAAGGCTGTAAGAATAACTGACTCAGATTGTATTGTAATGGATTTTGAAACTCGTTCTGACCACAATGGCGCTGTGCCTGAATGTGGAGGTAGAATTGTCATCATTGTCTACTATCGGTACAAAATTGCACAAAATTTCAGAGCGTGTGAACTGATCAATACAATGCGAGTGGAATAAAGTCATTTGAGGGCTGGGCAGTAGTGTTGGGGCAGGGAGGGCACAGACTGAGGTGGGGGGGTGATGGGGAAGGGTGTGTGTGGGGGGGGGGTGAAAAGACAGCGAGCGAGACAGAGAGAGTGACTGAAAGAGAGAGGCAAAGAGAGATAATTAAAACAAATTTTAATCAAAACATAATGGCAACAAAAAATGGACAAAAACTATTTTGGAGCGTTTTAAATATGACATGAATTGTTGTCAGATCCCTTCTTTTTGGTAGTCAGTACAAAACATTTCGATGTGTACTACTTCTAATCTCTATTTATAGAATACGGTAGTCGTTGTTTGTTCAACAAACCACAGTATTTAACATGCTTTGCTTTTAAAATTAAATAGTAAGAATTTGTTTGTCAGCTGTCAAACACCTTATAGTACCGATGGAAGCTTGGGACACGCAAGGCTTCTCTGGTAAACAAAAGAGAGAGAGCGTGAGAGAGTGTGTGTGTGTGTGTGTCTAACAGGGACTGAGTAAACAGACTCTGTTCTTATCTTTGTTCAAATAGAGTGGAAAAGGAAAGTCAGGGCGGACACAAAGAGAAGGGGTGAGTAAAAACAAAGTCTGGTACATGATAATGAACAAGGTCAAGTGTGCACTGAATGGCTCAGTTCAGTCAGAGAGAGAGATAAGGCCCAACCTGCTGACAAGGTGTGTGCAGCTGAGAGGAATGGGGAGGTCAGGTAAAGAAAGCTCTGCAGATGCAAGCAAAGCTCTCCACATGCTTAGTGACAGTGAGTTGATGGCAACGCTAAGCTGCCAGCACCACCTACTGGAAATTAGAAACCACCGCAAGTACCGCTCATGAGATAGATAACATGTTAGGTCATTGATTAGAAAATATTACTGATTGACCCGAACCTCCCTGACCCTGATCAGGAGACACCTTGAGGAAAATGGGTGAGTGAAGGAAATTCATTTATTGATACACAAAGCTGACTTTGGTTTTGTCTGGATGGGATTGATTTTCTTGCTCATTGATTATGTGAAGTTGGTTGGTTTTGGATCTTAACTCCAAACAGTGAAAGCCTGCTCATAAAGGTCTGTTTGACATTTTGTGTTGTTGCATTCCCCATATTTTCAGCAAGCGTAATTCATCTTTAGGAGTCTGTTTTCTATTATCATACTGCTAATTTGTTTACCCAGACATTCCCCAAGTCTCTTCTTGAAACACATGTAGCCAGTAAATTAAGGTGGATTTTCCTGGTGACACTCAACAATTAAACCGCAAGTATCTCTTTTGCGTGCTTTGATGTCTATATGTTTCTTCTGTTTCTGTAAAAGTGAACTTTAAAAAAGCCCCGAGCTCCTCATCTGATGCTGAGCATGACATTTCGTATGATTTCAAACGGCAGCAAATAAAGTGTGAAAGGGCGACAGGCTCACAGCTTACTCTCACAGAGCATAAAGGATAGGATTAGTTGAAGGCTATCTCTGATGTGTCACTCATCTTCTTGGAAAGAGGAGGGGAACGCAAGATAAAACGAGCAGCAAAGCCATAAAAGGAGAAAGATGCTTCTATGCTTCAATAGATATCTGATACAACTGATCCAAACACCTCAATCGCGGGCTAGGACTCTGATCTCATGCTTGAGAGAAAGGGATAAAAACCCTTTGGGGAGTTTCTAGGCCTCGGTTAGGATACGCTGAGGTGAGCAGGGTCCACAGGACATTAGGCTAAATTTTGACCAAAGCGGGCCTTGAAGATGTAACGAACTGTTTCCTTTCCCCGAACACAGTTGGGCTCTGGTGAGCACGGAGAAAAATCGAGGAGTAAGACGGCTGAAGTCAAGCTGAAGACTGGTCAGCTGCTTAGGGTTCTAGAGGTCCAGGAATGACCATACACTCTTATGAGTTGTTCATATGGAGACTTAAAGATAGTGAAGATTGAATTAAGAATGACTGGAGGTCATTGAATTCGTAGGAAGCTGTCATAGGAAGCTCCATTCATTGTGCTACTCTAAAGTCTATTTTGCACAGAGATGCCAGAAAATTGCTGGAACAGCCATAATTGAATAGCCACCGTTTACACAGAATCCAGTGCCTAAACACAGCCGCATGCCAACCATATAATTTCACACATCATCTTCAGAATCTAGAGTGACGTACTAAAATTTCAGGACAACCGTAGTGGCGTTCAACTTGGACATTATCCCACCTCTGTCATGCCTCTCATAGTACTTCCGAAGATGGAATATTGTCCTGTTGAATTTGACCCTCCATCTCCAAACTGAGAAGGTGCAGTTTAAAATACAAAATGCCAACCTGCAGTGTAAACAAGGATGCTGGGCTACATGATATAAACAACAAAACCTCAGATAGTAATAGCAGTTAATATACAGTATTGTTGTTTCAATGTTGGGCATCTAATGTTTCAAGATTTCTATGTCACTTATGCCTATTAGAGTCGCAGATATGCGACTTGGAATGAGGGTTGGGGTACAGAATCATCTTTATTGACCAAGCTGGGTTGGTCAAACATAGCAGTAGCTCGATTAAAATATTAAATATTGCAACATGTTGAGAAAAGCACTATAACACTGTTTCTTTCAAGAAAGCAGTAGGGCACATATAGACAACCATTGAGAGTCTTTTTTTTTCTTTACCTATCATGGGATGGAGCTCGAGGGGAGGGCACAGTGGCACTGACCCCCCCCTCCCCAAAATATGTGTCCGGCCAGATAATTGACTTACGAGTATCTTCTGATTTTTCCATGATTTTTTTTTTCAACATTTAAACAGGTCCCCTGCAGGGAACATACAATAAACATTTATTATTTTCTGAAGAATTGTTTAGATTTGTAAAAAAAAAGTTTTGTTTTGGAGTCCCTCTGAGTCCCCCCCGCCCAACTCCAAGGAAAAAAATCCTAGCTCCACCAGCGCTACCATGCATAGCTAGAACATTCTAACTTCAAACAGGACAGCCAGGACTCCAAACCACACCTCAGATTTATGAGATTGAGCTGCTGTATTTGAAAACCACAAAAGGTTCAGTTTGACCTTGAACCTGACCTCCTCACCTGCACCTTATTATCCCACTGTTTCCTCACGTATTTTACCCGTGCTTGTCCCATTGCCACAATGTTGTACCCATTGATCATGTTCCAGCATTCTTTTTTCCCCTCACGCTGACTTCCTGTAGGCCTATGCTTTGACCCAGTTTTGACTATCAACCTTGTCTTTATTGACTGATCATGAATGTACTACTGACCTTTTTGTGTTATTAATTAAACAGCGTGTCTTCAAATTTATTTGTGCCTGGAATTCTGCATTTAGGTCCAAATGTGCATGCTGCTGTTCTAGACAGACTTACCGAAACTATAGGAACAGACTGTCTAATCCCACTTACGTGTGTTGACAAGCTAGTGTTTTCTAAAATCTCACTCATGCACCACAAACAATTTACAATTCTCCAACAATCACCAGTCTGTTTCAATGTCGTTTGTTCTGCATATATTTATTGCTGTTATTTTTGCGGTGAAATCCTACTATTTTTCTTCATTTGCACAACATCAGGGTGACACTTTCCAAATTCCTATTGGCTGCTCATCTCAAACAGCCATCTTTAAATAAAAGTAATATACTGACATATTTATTATAGTCCACAGTTCATTTTCCCTTCATCCCACCTATTTTTTCTAAGAATTAAATCCAAGATGTGATCATCTACATTCTACATGATATGCAGGCCGACTCGAACACAAGATGGCAGCATAGCAGCATGGACTTCAGTTACTCCCCTCTTGACTATTTAGATACCCCCCACGTTTCCCTTGATTATATGTATGACATAACATGATTACACACGTGTCATATCTGTCCATTCACCTGCACTGTTAGATTGCCATGGTGCCTGCCCCAAAAACTCCTCACGAGTTCACCGTCATTTTAGTAAGACGAAAAATCTAATAACACGGCTGACTAACTGCTCAGCCTGCTTGTCATGCTATTGCGAGCTTGCTTGAAAGAAATATGCATACATTAAAGTTGGATTCTGGTTGTGGGTCGTCATCTAAACAAGCCTCTGGAGATGAAAGAAGTTGGACTTTCCGAACAAGAATTTATTCCTGTTAATCCTCTGGACCCGATTGCTGTTTGCCAGGTAATTCCTACAACTTGGCCCTATCAGCAAAAAGGAATTTAGCTGGACAACGTGAGGCCCCTCCGGTCTTGCAGACTATTTATATTTTAAGAACACTGCAGGGGAAGTCCAAGATGCTTACAGTATGTAGCTACATAGCTGATGATTGTAACCTCAAGAACTTTTTTTAAGCTTCAATCACATAGTAGCAGACATTCAATTGTGAGCATGTGCATCTACACTGAACAGAATTCTTTCCATACAGATCCAATAAGAGACCACGCATGAGGTATACTACAGCACATCACGCTGTGTATCTAGAAGGGCTTCCTATCAGGATTCATTCCATCAGGTTTCGTGTGCTTCCTGGAGCATGAGCGAAAAGCTTATCTGTCTCTTCAGTTCATGCCCCATGGAAGGAAATGGGGATGGAGCTGTCATTGACGCACCTTCACTGCTGCGTGTCAGCACAGTAGAGGGAAGCGAAAAGACATACACTCGCTAATTCTATTCAAAAGACATTCAGGCATGATTGTCTCCCCCGCACAAAAAAAAAGTAACCTTTTCTTATTGCAACCTCTTCAGAAGAAGGTGAGCCGTCTGGCTCCAACCAGAAAATGTCTTTGAAACAGATAACCCATCCAATATCAGCAGCTAATGAGGCAGAAAGAGAAGCTGCAGCAGACAGACACTATCATCTCTGACTCGAACATTTTTCTGCGCAAGATAAGCTTTGTCAGAGGTCATATTTCATTTGATAGTTTGACCAATTTCCAGCGCTATTTTTGGAACCAGCTGTAAACTTGATGGCCAGGCGTGGTGAATGAGCAGCAAAGTTTTCCTTTTGGCTCACAGGGGAAATCTGTTTGTCTGGTTTTCGGGCTTGAATCGCAAAGCACTTTTACTCCCGGTGAGAAGATTACTCTCATGTTTTATTGAACATTGCCCTCAGCACCTCTCATCCTTGATAGTCTGATTCCAGGATGACCTTAATGTTTAACCAATGGGGTGTTGCAATTCACTTACAGTGACCCCTCTATAAACCTCATCAGTCTCATAGGTCCTATGGGTGGCCTTTATCGGCCACTCTGGCAGTGTATTACTGTCATTTCTGCCCATCTTAACTGTCCTTGCACTTAAATAACCCCTTATCTTTGCCCTTTAGTTCACTGTACAGACAAGGCGGACTTTACTTTTATTTCTGGTTCTCTTAAGGTGCACCTACAACCTCATGTTTTAAGCGTCTGTATGTTTCTTTTTTTTGGTTTCATTTATTTCCATGCCTTTCATCTTGCAGCTCCGGGTGTTACCCTCAAATCTGGCATCAAGACTGTTCTATATTCCATTGGCATGTGAAGTTATCAAGAAAACAACCCTTTTTTTTGGTACCTCTTTAGGAACAGATGCAAGATGGATATTATGCTTGAGAAAACCCCCGATTGGAAATTCCATTTTGGAAAATTATTGTATATTAATATAGAAAGAAATGATGCATGATTGAGATTAATGTGAGAAGTAATCATTTAATCTGTGGGGCTGCAATACTTAATTCGAAACTACTACATCAGTGATTTCTTTCCGCCTCCAGACAATTCAACTGGAAATTAATGAGATGATAATAAATAAAATATGATCATTGTGGGGAAACAATGTATTTTTATTATTACGTATTTCCTGAGCTGCATCCTTTTTTCCTTTTGGTGTAAAACATGTTTTCATCGCTCTTTCCAGTCACGCTTTATTTTGGAGGTGTTCATTTAACAGAAACATCAAATGATCCTCATTCGGGCAAAAAAAGACTGTGACTTGAAAATATTTTCTCATTCTAGTGAGAAGCTGTTTTAACTTTTTAACAATCGGCAAGTGTCTTTTAAGAAGACACATGAGACATCAGGTGACATCAGACTTTTCCTGTTTTGCCTCCCTTCAGTGGGGGAGAAGAGAGGCAAAAGACATTGAACATTTTTCTTTTGAAAAGTTGAACATTTTGATGTTTTCTTCTGACAATACCTTTATCCTGCAGAGAGGTCCTGACTCCTGAACACTTGTTATTTTAACAGGCATATGGCAAAAATCAAACAAACAGCACGTTAGATGACTGAATTCCCCTCTCAATTCTAACCATCTGAGTAGATTTATGCATTTTTTCCCCCCATTTGTCAAGACGTGTAAACATCAATTCAAGCCCCAGTCGAGCGTGAGCACCAATTTTCATGAGAAGTGGCTGCTGTCACCCTGTTAAGAACCAAGATGCTCTTGTGTGTGTCATGCACAGCCCTGTCCTGCCTGGGTGAATCTGATGTCTCCGTTGTAGTGGTGGGATTACTCCAGGGATTATCAGGATACTGGCAGCCCACATTGCAGGGACACAGATGACAGTTCTCATCATGTTGTCTCTCGCTTCAACCCTCGTTGCTCCCTGGTCTGGAAGTGGCACAAACCCAAGATTATATGCATACGATAGCAAGCGAAGAAGACATACAGGGTGGATGTTCGCAAGTGTCTCGTGGCCCATTTTAGCTGGATTAGCAAAGGCATTGGCAGGGATTTGGGGCCCCCCTAAAAGGAAATTTATTTGAGATGCTTTGGCATTATTTTCCCCACCAGATGGCACTGTTTTTTTTCAATACATTGTTTCATTGAACACAGAGAAATGCTTGAGTTGCAAAATCAATCTCTAAATACAATGAGTTAAGACTAAACATTTTCAGAATGTATAATTTTCTTTTATTAAGAGAGTGAAGTTTGCAACACAAAACTTGACTACTTTTTATTAGGGATAACACTTGAAAATTTTAACTATTTTTAATCGAAGATGCGAGCAGACTTGTCTATATTTTTTTGGGCTGATTGTGATTCTGCTATTTTTTCTTTGGTACATCAGGTGCTCTTAATAATAATACTAATCACAAACATTTTCTTTGCATTTGTTTTTGTAGAAACTAGTAATGAAAATACTTATGGGGAAATGTACTGGAGTAAAAGTGCACATTTTAGTTGCGAAATGTAGTGGATTAAAATTGGAAGTTGCCATCAACATCAATAAATAAATAAAGTACTTATATGTGAGAATTCTACGGAAGTGTAGTAACAGTATTTGTACTAGAGCTGCCTTTCTACCTCTAGGTGTGTTGAGATGGAAAAAGTTTATGAGATCTCAGACCCATAAAACTGGCGACGTTTAAATGGTGGCAAATAAAATATTTTCATTGCAGTACATTTGCTTGATAGGTGCAAAGGGAGATCAAGGCATGCAACCATTTTAGAGTGGATTCTTTTTTTGACAAAACTTATGATCAGGGCTTGTTCAAGCTGGTCCAGAACCATGTTCTAACTTTAGAGACATTAGAAAATGTATAGCGTGTCTTTCAATCCACATCATTCACATGCAGTATCTGTGATGTACTGTGGAAAACCTTTTATTCCTCTCAAGCTACTGCCAATAATATGATTGTATTTATTATCTTTAGTTCAGTAAAAAAATGCATGGGGAACTATCGTGGTTTGTGCATCTACTGTAGCTCATAGTCAGGTGGTCCTGGGTTCTTATCTTGACTTGGGACCCCCTCTTTTGGTGTTTGTCTCAATTGTCCATAGGTGTGAATGTGGGTTGAAATTGTTTGTCTATATCAGGGGTGTGCAACCCGTGGCGCTAGAAAGTGGCTCTTTCGTGTCTTTCATTCTCTCTGTGACCGTGGAAAATAAATATTTCATTTTGAATGACATTTTTTCTTTTTTTATGTCATTCTAAATTATCAGAAAAAAAGGATGCAAGGGCCACATTGCAAAAAACAATCATCTAAGAAATGTGACTTATTTTAGCATGTATTAGTTTTATAATTTGTAACGAGCCCCTAAAGGTGATAAGTCAAATATTTTTTCATGGTTTTGTGGTGGCCCACATCCCTGTATTCCACCACAATAGATCCCAACCTGCCTTGTGAAGAACATCACGATCTACATAACACGTGGACAATTTGTTTACCTAAGGATGTTAATCAACCATGAATGTCACACTTTCACATTTTTTATTCTGAAACTGAAATATCTTTAAATCTATTTGAGACATTATTAAGAGAAAAGTTGTAACTGTTTTAGTTGTGAATCTTTGCAATTCTAGGAAAGCTTTATAAGTCAAATTTGTTCAAAGTTGCAGCCATAGTATTAATTCTCAGGTGCGTCGTACCCATGGGTGTCGTGGGTGTTACACCTTTTCAACACCCAAACCCAATAAAGTTGCAGGTCCTGTCAAAAGTATTTTTTTTTAAGTGCTGCAGGCCACTCAAGAACAGACAATGGACCACAAATGGCCAAATGGCAGTAGTTTGGACACCACTGGCCGAATTGACCTAACTAAAGACTAGCGTAGAATACTACTATAATTGATAAACAAGCATAACCTACTATTTAGTGGTCCTTTTGGCAACTAATGCTGCTTGACTTACAATCTGTTAGGCTATAATGGATGGTTTATTTCCCTGTTATCTAACTAAGAAGGCTATGATCGCTTGAGCGATCTGTTACTTGGATTTATGGCATCGACGTGCTCTCATGACATCAAAATGAATAGCGTGCTGTCAGTTTACTCAGCTCGACATTTACTCAAACTAAATTCATCGTGGTGATCAAACTATATCTGGTGAGTATATCTGGCAGCTCAACCCCAAATACAACCATTATTTGTCATTTGTATTTGCTATTTGTCTTTTCAGTTTCAGATCACAAACAACCTTCCCATTCTTTTCTCAACCGTCAAACCTGCAGATATAAAAAGTGACAGTACCGCATGCAGATATGTACATCTGAATAAAATGGTCTGCTTTCCAGCAGAGGGTTGTTCAAGCTGGAACAGAGCCAAGTAACATAAGTTAGTGCTTAACATTTTATATGATTTCCAACTAAAAATTGATGCGAACACATTGTTGCTGATATATTGATGCAGTTATGTCAACCTGTTCCCCTGAGGAGCGTCGACCATCAGGCTCGAGTGTTTGAAACCAGCTATGTTTGTTCACGCGTCTGCTTTGCACTCTTAAACCTTTCCAGATTTGCCATTTATGTTTGGGAGCGGCCTGCAGCGTCTGCTGTAATAGAAAAACCTCCAGTTGTCTCCCGCCTGTGAAGGACGCAAAAGACATTTTCTCTGTGGAGATAATAGGTAGAATGCTTCCTGCATATCAAATGTGTCTATCACTGTTGTATCCACGGATGAACATAGACCCACCAAAGAAAAGAGAGAAAAAAAAGAGTCCTAGCGACCTAAGCAGAGAGCTCATTATTCATTGTAGGCTGAGGAAGATACACTTTTTGAAGGTTTGCTGGGTGAAAAAGAACAAATAATTCCTCCTGCAAGGAGAAGCATATCTAATTGCCGAGCGCGGATCCAATTTTGTGCAGTCTGTTTGAGTAGCAGATTTAGTGTGTGTTGTCTGACTTGACAAGTGCTGTTTTTATTCTTATTATACATATTCTTATTTGTGTTTTAGTTTTTTTTAACTGTCTGGTGTGGTATGCCACCTGACCTTCCTTTTCTCCATTTTTACAGAACGTTTTCTTTTCTCTTTTAGTACTCTCTTTTTGTTTGTTTGTTTGTTTGTATTTTACTTTAATCATTTCTCTCAGTGGAAATCTACAAAACAGAGGAGGCTTGGCTGAACAAAAGAACCGGCGCCTTCCTTCCACTCTAGCGGTACTAATTAACATATTCTCATTTTATTCTTAATTCAAAAAATAATTTAGAAATCTTTGAGGAATTTCAATTCATAGTACCGTATTTTCCGGACTATAAGGTGCACCTAAAAACCTAAAATTTTCTCAAAAGCCAACAGTGCGCCTTATAGTCCGGTGCGCCTTATATATGGACCAAATTCCTAAATTTAAACTGGCCCGAAGCATTGTGTCATGAAATCAATCATAAGTGGCCCGCTGAAGACTATGAATCATGAATCAAAAAGACTATGGATCATTATTTTGTGATTATAAAGTAATTTGTTGCGTCTGAAGTTGAAATGAAAAAGATAAAATGGAGAATGATTTGATTTGGATTAAAAATCTGACATGATGCATTAATGGTGCGCCTTATAGTCCGGTGCGCCTTATATAGGGACAAAGTTTTAAAATGGGCCATTCATTGAAGGTGCGCCTTATAGTCCGGTGCACCTTATAGTCCGGAAAATACGGTATTTTGAACTTATCACACTGGTTTATGAACTTGTAATGATTTATTCGTGTAAACCGTGCACAGTGCTGTTCATGCATTGTCTATTACTTCTGTACATCTCTGAACTCTTTCTATAGCCTAGTTTTCTGCTTTCTTCTCTTGCTAGAAAGATCAACCATCTTTGCCAGTGTTAAATTGTTGAAGTTACCTCAGAAGGTTTATGATTGTTTTTTTTTCCCTCCACTTGGGTTCCCCAATGTGTGTGGGATGATACTGTGCTAAACATCACAGAAAAAAAAGCCATAACTAATTTACTTTAGGTACTGCAGTTATGGAGTACACAACACATGCTGACTATCAGTATTATTTATTCCCACTTATGTCACTTTTGTACATTGAACCGGAAAGAAAAATTTTCACAATCACGGAATAATTTGATACATTTTGATGTGAACTGTAAACAATTACTTTGTTTTGTTCTGCTTCCAAAAAAGGTTTACATGCACAAGTTCAGGATTATGCCCAGTATATGACTGAACATAACATGCGCCTTAGAAAATGGATGGATAAGAAAGAATGAAAGAACAGCATCATCTGTTGTGTCAGGACAGGCCACTTGATGCAGTTATGCGGATGTAATTGCATGCACACAAAGAGAAGTCTTCGTTGAGAGCAAGCCAACCTTAAGCAATACGGCTACTATAGAAGGACAGCTTTATTTATGATTGACTGAGTCACTTTTCTGAATGTACTAAGCATTACATGTTTATTAGGAAAAACCTTGTCAGACTACAACTAAAGTGCTACATACCAGGGAACTAATCACTGATTTAAAAATTAGTTATTCATCAGTTTGTCGTGTAGCCTATACTATAAATAATATAAGGCTTTGACAGTCATAATGGCCCTCCGAGGGAAACTATGACTACAATGCGGCCCGCGACAAAAATTAGTTTGACACCCCTTCTTTAAATCAACTATGTTACAGTATGTAGAAAAAGTCTATATTTTATCAAACTGTCTTTGCGTTTTTGTTCTGGGGAATGACAATGAGGGCATTAGAGAGCTGTGTGTGACTAAATGCACCTAAGCAGATGCTGCATCCATGTATCAAGCAGAGGAATGATGCAAGCTGGAAAAATAACACATTGCCTTCCATGTGGCACTCACATCTATCACCAGTTTATGGCTGCTCTTCCTACACTTACGCATCTCCTCTGTGACATCCATCTGTGTCAACACACCAACAAGCATATATCCGCAGGGTTTATTTTGCTGTCTCGTATTGATAAGGAAGTTTGCTTTTACCATGTGTACTCTGGGCAAGTCGATGTAGACGTTTCTTACAAGAAGGGAGGTCACAAAATATTTTTTTTTCTCTCCCTCCTCCACATTGTTACATAATGAAAAATGATGGAGGAATGCGTGACACTACTGGTAAGTGACTCGCCTCATATGCTACATCAGGTGACACAAACTGCTTAAGCTTCACTTCTTTCATAAAGGATTTGACACGTTATTTCATAACTAGGGCCTTTCTTATTTCTAGCCTTGTTTATTTACAGCTGCAAGAAAAATCGACCTCCTTTTGGTTTTCGTTAAGGCTATAAGAAAGTCATGTGAATTGCGCAATTTGGAGAAGGTATTTATTAGGACAATAACACTGAGTATATACATGACATATGGGGATACGTAATGCAAAATAGATGTTTCAATCAAGACACACAATTTGTCACATTTTTAGTTTCATTCATGGATGACTGAAAACAATCGTGTACTCGATTATGTTTGAAACGTACACTATTATGATACCTACGGAACTTGAATGAAGTCGTGACATTCAGGCTAATCATGAGATGTTGTTTCAGGTAATTAAGTTGTACAGTGTGAGTTAGAAGGTTGAGGTGGGGGAACAACCCAAAGCCCCGTTTGTGTATGTGTGTGCATGCACGCGTGCATACGTGTGCGTGCATGCACGCCCGCACCTTTGTGTGTGCGTGTATGTGGGGGGTAACCTCCGTCCACATGACTGAACCTCCAAACCAACCCCTTGCCACCACAGGTAGAACTGTTTCAAACTGCCAGTGTTATCATGCATGGTTTTAGGAATCAGCCCTGTAAATAAACAGACACAACATGAAATTTTTGAGTTGCAAAATTTGGAACAAAACATGCAATATTAGCATTTAAAGCACCAATGTTATTTAGCACAACAAAGCAATTTGTTCAGCTGTTTTTACTTACTATATCTGTCACGGATCGGAATGGAGCAGGGTGACCAAATGCAGCTTAGACCAGGATTTATTTAGGGAAAAGGGAATTGGAACGGAGCATGAAGGGAAAACAGACAGGAACTGGCAAACTAATTTAACAGCATCACAAAACACCAACAGGACTGACTGACAGGTATGGCAAACAGAAAACGACCGAGGCAAAAACAGAACGACAGGAACGACGAGAGACAAGAGATAATCCTACAAGGTTGTGACACGCAGACAGGACTTAAATACGCGACAGGTAACGAGAGGAAGGTGAGGATGATCACACTGATCATGGGCACACAGGAGGGGAGGGGCGAGCACACAGACACACAAACAGAAACTATGACAATATGGACACGGTCGGGGACGAGTCGTGACAATATCTCCAAGTTGATGGATGATACAAGGAGCAATTGGTTCTGTAAAGTCTTATTTCCTTGTTGAAAATGCAGGAAAGATGATTTTCACATGAACAAAACTTAAAATATATTTTTGTTGAATCGCCCAACAAGGGCTGGCAACCAGTTCAAGTTGACCCCTGCCTACAACCCAAAGACTGCTGGGGCAGCCTCTATCAAGCCCGCGACCCTCGTGTGGATAAGGGGTTCAGAAGATGAATGGATGAATGAATATTTGATGTTAATGTTAATTAATAATGTTGGTAAGGACATCAGGCCATAAATGCGATTCAAACCCTGAACCCCAGGACTCGAGGCAGATGCAGGTGCTAACCACTATAGCGCCGCGCTGTCCTCACAGTATTGTGTGCAGTGTAATTATATTCATTAATCAATGGCATTCAGCAACAAAGTCACACTTAACATTTGTTTGTATGAAAGGAGTCAAGAATCCTTGATCGTAAACTGACAGTAAATCATACACTACTTGACCTTTACATTCCGTGTATGACCTCCACCACATACTTTAAATTAGACAGAAGTGTTTGCATCCCATTCAAGTTTCACACGAATGAAGCTACTTAGGTGATAAAAAAGGTACATGAAAACTTTGCCTTTATGACTTCAAGAATTCGCCTTTGGCTTTACGAGCTCCTCTTGGCCAATAGGGGGCACTAAAACCCACCTGATGCTCTCAATCACAGCCCAGGGCGATTCTAAAAAAAGATGATTAAGTAATTAAAAAGCTGCTTAACTACTGAAATACACATATTTTATATTGGGTACCACGTATCAAGCATCTATGAAAAACAATAATACTTATTATTTTAATGCTGAATCTCAAACGAGATTTCCAATATTAAAACTCCTGATGGCAAGTTTTTTTAATAAACTAAAAACGCACTGTTCCCATCTGTCTTATCTGTTCTGTATTATATAAAAAAAAAAACAGAACATCGTCGTGTTAAATTTGAATACTTACTGAAGTTTAATTCTATTCCAATTTAAAACAAAATCATGATAGGTGGTTACATTTTTATTGGAATTGCTTTGCATTTAACAGAAGACTGTTTTCGTTTTTTTTTCATGACGATAAAATGTTATGAAACTCTGTTGTGCTGGAACGGTGCGTTTTCAGCTTTTATTTTTGAACAACATTCAACTTGTACTATCATTGGTGATGACTTGAAAATTATGATGATTATTTAGGAAAATTAGAAAAACATTATTTTCATTATAACAGTGCAGTAGAACGAATACGGTGCACTATAGTAAGAATAACTGTCTTATTAATAATATATAGTTTATAAGACATTAATATAATAATATTAATATATTATAAACTATAGTTTTGTACTACTCGTGACACTTTTGGCCTACTCTACTTGCACTATAAGTACGCATATGGCTACTTATATTCGCAGGAATATAATATATTCCGACTATTTCCAGGAACAACACTGATGGGGTGATGACATCACAAAGGGGTTTATGATACACGAACATGAAAGAACTTTTTTTTTCAAAGAATCCAAACATCATAAAGTAATAGTACGCAGAGTATCTATTTGAGAGCAGCTGCCCTAACAATTTAAACAGCAAAAACAACAACAATCAGTGGGGAAGCTTTCCTGACGTGGCTGAGGGGGATCCTCATTAACGGGTGATCTCCTGTGAGAATTAACACAAGAACCACGTCGGGATTGGCTCGCCAGCCAAGCCACGCAGGGTTAATCCTACCAGCTGCGCAGTGGCCGTGGTTCCCCGGGCGGATGAACACTGGCAGATGATGACTTTAGTGCCCTGGGCTTTGAGCTCAAGACACTCGCTGATCTGCTCGCAGCTCCGCAGACACGTTGGCGCACATTCGACCACTCTGGAGCACCTGAGGGAAAAGAAACTTGGGCTTCGACATCCATCGCAGGGCATTTATTCTTTTTAAATCCAAGGATTTAGTCAGTCTTGGTGTGACACTTGGAAGAGCGCTATTTGCGAAGCTCGTTACGCGCAACTTTTACGCACACGCAGTGGAGTCACGGATGAGCTGATCTCGACGTGCTTTCATCACCACTTGCACAACGCAGGAACACAACAGGTGTGATGGCAGTCAGTGCATCGCATGTCGACATGGACGAACACAGAAGCGCCACAATTTACTGAAGCAGGCGTGAACGAGTGACGCTTGAAAGTTCTCTCGAAGAAAGAGCCGCGCCGGGTGCCAAAATGAGCTGCGGCTGCCTACGCTGGAGGATGTTACACCTGATATTTGCCACCTTTACGACAGTTATCGCCCAAGGTAAGACTGCTTTGTGCACACGTTATAAAATCCCTACCTAGGATAGGAACAGTAATACTCTTGAGTCTCCAAAACTAGTTAGAAATCTTGGTTTCAAAAATGGACTAAAAAGATCTAAGGTTTTATTTTGTGCACGTTGCCTCGTGAGGGTGTGGAGTTGGAGGGGTGTCTGCCTTTCAGCCGAAAACCAGCTTTCTCTACTTGTCTAAATAATTGATAAATGTCCTCGTTTGTGACACAAACTTACATCACTCTGCAGTGATATAGCATTTCAGCGACCTTACACATGTCATGTTGTGCTTTATGAAACATTTAGCATGGAATAAGTAAAGGGCGCAAGATTTAATTTATTGCAACTTAGACCGTGCCTAATGTATAATTCACCGGTTCTCAATGCGAAGTAGGCCTATTACGTTGTTTTCGACATGCGACACGCGCACGCGTACACGCGCGCTCACGGCCACTTTCACGATGGGGGTGAAAAAAGCAAACCAAAATAAAATTCAAAATCCAATGCATAATTTTCCAGTGGGTTTATTTGTATGGATATAGTCCAATGCCGGAAAATAATGCAATGAAAAATGCACTTTTTTCTCCTTAAATCAGCTTTAACAATCTTATTGGGTACGAAAATCTCAACCAATCACTGTGCAAGATTAAGCTCCACCGCCCCCCCCCCCCCCTTGCTGTTTATCTTGTTCAGCATCTCACTTTGCATGCTGTGCGAGCACTATATACGTACATCATATTTATAAAGCACCCGCTAAAGCACGTTCAAAGACATAAAAGGCTGTCAAATAATTTTTGAAGATTGAAGAGGATGTGACTTGTACTGCAGTAGTTTACTCAACTGGAAAGTTTATCTAATATTCTTCTTTTGAACGCATCAAGACAGTCAAGTGTATGATTCATAATTTATGACAACTATAAACGAGACAAATTTGAGTCAAGTCAGGTCAAGATTTTTCATACTTGTTCAATTGCTCATATAAATCACCATAAACACAACACCCAAATTACATACACAACCTAATAAGATTCAGTACAAGAGATTTTATGATCACGATGCTTAATTTGGATGCACTTCAGGACATTAGAAAATGTATATTTAGCATGATTTTTTAATTCTATTGTATTCGTGGTTGCTTTTTTATAGAACTGCATAAAGATTTGTCTATGTACTTAGGTAAGTAATGTGCATTCAGAAAATTCAACTGCCTCCCAAATTGAGACAGCTTAACCGTGGTCTAGAGAGGAGAACGGATTGGATGAAATAATAAATTGAATCCAGACACAGACAACTGTTTCATTAAGATTGTATTTAGGTTGCAGCTATAGCAAGGATTTGGGATTTCTAAATGGGATGATCTGAAATTAAATGTCAACTATAAGAAACCTTTGATTACTAACATCATTGTTCTGTTCTAGATAGAAACTTGATCAATTATAGGAGGAATGTAGCATATTTGCGTAATATTTGCATGTTGTCAGATTGACTGACTGACAGACAGCATTAGTGACACATTTGTATCCATCTATTGTAGTAGCCTGGAAAGCAGAGATTTGTTTTTGTCTTCAATGATGCTTTTGGGAGTCAATCGGTGTGTGCCAGCTGTTTCCTACATATGGTAAAAACCATTATGGCTCATTAGAATGCCCTATGCTGATTCAAGGTTGTAGATTCAAACAGGCTAATGGAATTATCGCAGTGTGAGCATTGTTTAATAGAAAGAGAGAGAAATAAACTTTAAAGAAGGACACTGAAATGATGTATTTTCTCCTCCAGGTCGAACCACAGGCAAATTCAAAGCTACTTTTGACTATTAATATGGATTTTTTTATTTGCAAATGCACTTGATAAAATAGAGTTAAATTAACTTCCAACCTTTCCTAGATTGCATGATGACTTCCCATTTCCAATTGAACTGAAGACACTTATAGTAAACGCCTACAGTGAAGTTGTTCAATCCAAAAAAGCTCCAGATACAGGACCAACATTATGCTCAGTTTCCGCACTGTCCGCTCTAATTGACATTTCCATGATGCTGAATTTCATTTTTTTGCATGGAATATTTTCATTTGGGATCAGTACAAGATGAACGCAGGTCTATCAGCTAGTATTCCTCAACCCCATTGGGGGTTTTACGGTGAGGTGGCTTTGAGATGCTGTTGTAACTTGTGCATGGCAACACAGATGCTTTCCGACTTGGCCAAGAAAAAGAGAAAACGTGTGGTTTTTCAAATACGACAGATATGAGCGATTGGAGCAGCTGGGGCAGCATATTTGCTCTCAGGTTTGTCAGCTGAAAGCAGCATGGCTTGGTGATAAGTGAAGAGGATTCCTCACACTCCAAATTTCAACGTGGAAATGAGGAATGGGACTTTAATCTGACCTAGAATATGATAAATACATTTTGGGAGGGACTTGGAAAATGATCATAGGATTAATACTTTGATTTTCGTGCGTGATGTCTTGAGAAGGGCATGTAGAGGCTGTAAAGGGAAGAGGTTGCATGTTAAGTACCTTGTTGCACTGCATTCTCGCTCAGGAGATGGTGATCCAGTTTATATTCCTCTGGCCAGAGATGCTGCCAGCTCTGGTATTAAACCGCACATCTGTCACTGTGGGGCCTTGCTCAGGACAACGCTGTTGCCAGCTTCCTTCTCTGTCTCCTTGCACTTTGTCAACCACACAGCAAGGTGAAAAACGCGGGGGGGGGGGGGGTGGGTAAAGAAGCCATTGTGCTTTTCTAAAGGCTTTTGGGCTGTCATGAGGGTGACACATACGCTACTGGCGTGTCCTGAACTGTCAGGGGCCATTGCGGGCTTTTTGGGTGAGTCGAGATGAGAACCAGAGGAGACCACGGCGGACGAACTACTTAAATGTCAACTTCCTTGGAGGGGCATGATGACTTCAGTTTGACACAGAAAAGCTCTAAGCTTTCATTCACGCTTTTGTTTAGAGGTCGACGTCCTACTAATGTATCTTGCACAACATTTCGAGTTGAAACATTAAAATGCAGCCTGGCTGTGATTTGTTTGGGTGTGAGTTGCCTCTAATGCTGTGTTTCAAATGCAATACCATGCTTCATGCAGCTTCATTCATTTTATGATAATCTGCAGGGAGTAAACACCACTGTTTTTGTCCTTAATTCGCTAAGTAAGGAAATTATCTCAAATGATCAACTGAACACATGCCAGTTATAACAGGCGTAGAATTAGTGTGCAATGTTGAATATATTCAAGCACTAAAAGCAGATTGACTGTTTTGTTGTTACTCAAAAGGGTGGCTTTAGAAATCCCTATTTATTTAATAAAAGAAAAATCTGGTTAGATGTTATTGTATATTTAAATAGGTGGCCAAGATCCAATACTGGAGCTGTATTTAATGTTAATAATGACAGGGTAGACCGTAATTTCAGGGCCACCAAAATGATTATGAAATTAGAATATATATACTATCAAAATAACTAATTTGATCATATATCTTGTTGTGGAAAACAAAACCATGTCAAAAAATGGATTGACTTGGATTCAGGGTCATTTAACCACGTAGCGCACAGAGCGGTGTGGAACATGCTAAAATCAAAAAATGGATTGACTTGGATTCAGTGTCATTTAACTACTTAGTGCACAGAGCGGTGTGGAACATGCTAGAATCACACCTATCCAAAATATTGTACAAAATGAAAGAAACATATTTTAAGTGACTTATCATTCATTGCATTGGCATCTGTGCAAAGGTTTGGCTAGTTTAGAATTTAGATCAAATAATTGAATTATTCTGCTTTGCTCCGCCATCCTAATCAAACCATGTTGCATTAACCGATGAAGCATGCTCAGGTGCGAGGCAAAACGTCTTCCAAGACCAACAGAACGGTCCAGTACAGATCCTATTCAATGTTTTGAGAATGAAATGAACTGGATGAATGACAACATCCACAAGCATTATTCTGCTACATTTTTGTGATGGCTGCATGATTCTGATGAGGACACCAAAGGCCTTTCCTAACATTTCTGTTGGTCTTCAGACGATACGACTTGTTTTGGATCTATTCGCAGCCCACTAACTGAATCTGAAAAGCTGTTTTAATCCTGCTTTATGATGGTTAACTTCATTTTTGAGCCAGATGTATCAGAGCCCACCTTCAACCAACCCCCAACTCCACTGGCCCCTCCTAAACCCGGATTGCACGCACACACGCAAAGACCTAGCAGATCGTCTGTCTGTCTGTGTGTGAGAGACGAAACTAGGTCAGCCGAGAAGAAAGAAAAACTATGAGAAATGACAGGCAAACAAGCTCACTTGATGGCTAGAATTTGGACAATAAGTAAACATGGTTACTTGAAAAAAATTAGTGTACCAGACTTGCACTGTCATCTCTAAGATATAATTAGCTCCCTGGGTATTATTTATCTTGTAATATGCTGCTCCATGAGCCCAAACAAGATGTGATGTGGTGCGATACATACTTACGTTTTTTTTTTTTTACCTTTGCCTTCTAGACTTGCTGCCCGACACAAAGAGCCCAGTGCCTTTCCCCGTCTTCTTGCCAGTCAGCTATGAGGTTCGGGATGCTGACTTCCTCTTCTTAAAAGAAGCAGGGCAGGACTTTATGAGGAATTTCAGCATGCAGAGTAACACACAGCCCTTTGTTATTTTGAGAGCAAGC
The DNA here is from genome assembly GCF_901709675.1 of Syngnathus acus. Classification (NCBI taxonomy): domain Eukaryota; kingdom Metazoa; phylum Chordata; class Actinopteri; order Syngnathiformes; family Syngnathidae; genus Syngnathus; species Syngnathus acus. The sequence continues at coordinate 11,869,145 of NC_051094.1, read as the reverse complement.
CGCCAGCCCACCATCAGCGCAAGCTACGGCCCCATGTCCACGGAGCAGGTTGTGCCTCTGGATCTGGTCCAATCCGTGCAGCTCTTCAATATCCCGGACGCCTTCACTTTCAACTGGAAGATTCAGGCCTTTGTGCTAACGCCTCGGGTCTTGTCCACCAAGCCCAAAGTGCGGGTGCTCTTCTATGTGGCGGGACGGGACTGGAACAGGGAGGAAGGCGCTGAGGATGAGCTACCTTGTGTGACAGTCTATGCCTTCTGGCAAACCCAGGAGGTGAGATGTTCCTGTGCCATGGGAGGTGAGAAGGGAACTTGCATGGCTGAACTGCTACCTTTGCCTGGCTGGTTTGGTCAGAGTTCTGAAAGCACCAGCAGGGAGAAACAGGACGCGTCAGTTGGGAACCTTGTAGAGCTCTACTATCAGACACAGTCCAAAGTCGGCGGGAAGTGTAACACGCTGGAGGGGAGTCGCTGGGCAAGCTCACAACAGCAGCAGCAGCAGCAGCAGACAAACTATGTTCCCGTCACTCCCATGCAGAGGATTGGCAGTGTGCGTCTCCTGCAGGTGCCCAAAGGAATGGCCACTCTCTCCCGACTCAAACTTGGCAATTCCATTGTCATACGGACATCCTCCAAACCACTAAAGAAGACGGACATTGCCACCTTCTACATCCTCATGGCCAGCTCTGCTCAGCTGACTAACTTCACTCTTAGGTAAGATGGTGGTTTTTGGTGCCTTTTAATTTCTCCTGCTCAGCGCTTATCTGGATGATGTCATTCAGAGTACAGTTGATTCTAGAAACGTCAAAAGCTCATTTTGTAGCCATAAAAGCGAGACAGTCATTATGTGCACTCATCTATAAGCCTCGGGGCTTTGGAAACTATGGAACGTTGCAGGAAATTAAATGAGGGATTTCGTGGAAACTAAAATTAAGATTCTTTCCTGGAAACATGGCAGATAATTAAATGCAAAGAAAAAAAAATCATAAAATTAATGTTTGCGTTTGCACAGCTTGACGATATTAAGGGCTCAAAAGTCATATTCCTCAACACTGACATGGATCAAATGAAATCCCGTAGAGGCTTAAGTTCATTAGGACGCTACTTGACACGTTTCGCTGGGACTCTGTCAAATCATTTAACGTCGTCGACCTTATACTTGGATATGGAGATTACCTGCCGCAGTACAGTGGAAGGCTCATTTCTCATTGAGAAATGCATGACTGAAGAATTGTGAAAGTGTTTGAACCGCACCATTAACGCGATGACGAATTTTGTGATCGAGGTGTGCATTTTATGCCGAGACTCTGAAGGAAATGTGCATGTTTCCTTAAACTTAATGCATCTATCAAATCATCAGAATTTTGTGTGACTCAGTGGAATTTTGCAGTGGAAAAAAATTGAACAGATTTACATTGCAAGAACGGTGCTGCTTTCTTATTATGATTCATTTTCCCTGTGAATTTAGAGCCAAGCTTGCCATAAAGTACACGTTTTGTCTCTTCGGTTCATAGGACATCGTCCCAGAAGCTTGCCAATTTTTTGCATGATTTATTTTCAACAGTGGTGTCCTCCTTGGTCGTCTTCCATGAAGTCCAGTTTGGCTCAGACTATAGCGGATGGTGTAATGTGACACTGCTGTATCTTGACCTTGGAGTTCAGCTTTAATTTATTTGGAGGATGTTCTGGGCTCTTTTGCTACCATTTGTTTTATCAGTCGCATCAATTTGTCATCAGTTGTCTTCCTGTGGCCACAGGAGGAGGTTGGTCCCGACGAGCTTAAATATTTGAATGTGTGATTGTAGTCACAGGAACAGTTTAATAGGGGGAACAGGATTCTATTTCCATGCCTGTTTCACCTTGTTTTTAAAATTAAATTGATGTCTGATTTCATTGGTTAGTTCCCATTATTATTATTAGTAGTATTAATAATTATTTAATAATATTTATAATAAAGATTTTCTCTATATTTTATTTCTTAACAATTGTGAAGTTGTTAAAAAGTTAAATATTAAAAAATAAAATATTATATTAATTAAAATGTTAATATAGTAGTATATAGTATTAAGTATAGTATATATATATTAATATAATATAATTAATATAATAATAATATTATAATAGTAATTATTATTATTATGTTTTTCTCTATATTTTACTTTGTTAACAATTTCACAATTGATCCATCAACTGCTTGTTAATATGACAAGACACAATCAGTCACAGTTCATTCTCTATACTTTTGGTTCTTCCTCGATCGAGAGTAATTTGTAATGGTCACAGCTTTTACTTAAAGTAAGGCATCACTGTCGTATGGTCATCAAGTGGCATGACATTGTGTGAGTGATGTGTTCCAACCGGAAGCCTAATCGTTTATCTATGTGACAAACGTGGCCTTTACAACCATTTTTAGTGCTGCGATGCCTGCCATCTGGCAGCAACGTTGGCATAAACTGACTCTCAACCCCCTAAACTGCTCCATAAGTACGATAAGCACGATGCTGATCTTTAGCCATCCGACTGGCTAAACACTGGACGTTTGCCTGCATAAACGATGGCATCTGTTCTTTACTGTCTACTTGACTAAAACAATCTTAAAATAACATCTATCATAAAATAGATATTTGGGAGAAATAGAACAGTTATCAAGAAGCACGAGGATGTGTAAAATACTATTTGTATTTTAAACCAAGTATGTGAGCGTGCACATGCAGTAGCCTATTTCAAAATTCTTTATGTGAGGGAGGTGTATGGGAGGTGAAACAAGGTGCCACTCATGCCTTGCCTGGTCAGAAGTGAGATAGATGGCAGGTGCAGCACCTGAGAGCTGTTTTTCCTCACACACTGTCAGCTTCAGTCTCCATTGCCATCCATCTTGGCTGCCCTGGTGCCTCCCTTTGCTTGCCGCCTCCTCGGGGGCCACTAACCAACGCCATGGACACTGCTTCTTACTCTCCACCGCTCATAAAAAAAAACTCCTCAAATCCCAGGGGATTTTATTCTTCCCATGGAGAGAGAGAGAGAAAGGGGAAAAGGGCGGATAAGTCTTCTTGTTGCTGTCGCTTTTTATTAGCTAAATCCTGTTCCTTTCGGCTTAATACACAGCTATGCCCAGCTTGAACGCCACCTTGGTTTTCATATTGCGACATTAACATCCTATGAAAATGGTGTGGAAACTTTTGTTTTTCCCAAAAGACAAAAAATATGATGCTAGATAAACAAAGTGCCTCACACGAAGCTCAATTTACAGTTCCAGATAAACACTTTTGTTACGATGAAATGAATGTACTGGCGAGAGAACTTTGTTTTTCCAGTTCCAGATATACACTTTTATGACTATTTTCAAGTCTAACCTGTTAAACAGTCACGCTATTCAATCAACATGGTCAGCCTTCAAATAAAAACACATTAACTGTCTGCAGACCACAAACCGTCTGCCAGAGCTTGTATTGATTAGGGATGGTAATACCCACCCACCAATGTTGGGCTGCTTGTAGAGATATATTTTATAACACAACATTTGACGTTAACCTATTTCTCACCTCTCTTTCGCTTCTGAAATGCATACTGATTCTGGTTACTTCCCGTGGGCTACTTGACGACAACTTTTGGAAGATAACAACAAAGCCAGCCAACAGTGGTCTTTTAAGGGAAGCTTTAGCCTGAAGTGGAAGCATGCAGCGTCATTTCACAGTGTGATGATACAGCAGACGCCTGCATGCCAAGGTTACTTGCCTCTCGAGACCTGCTTTAGAGTGCAGCAAAGCTGAACATGCAGATGGAGTCACACATCCAAACACGCAAATGTGCACAGAAACGTAGCACAAAAACATCTTCAGGTTACGTTAAATATTTTAAATTGAGAGATAATGCATTGTCAAGGAGCACTGTCTCTACTTTTGCTGGACTTGTTAGAGCCATACTTGAACCATAATTGCTGTTGCTTCTAACATAGATTACATCCCCTTAGAGAGTCATAATGCGATCAGCACTCCGCAGTTATCTGAAAGATTCAGGGATAAACCACGTAGCTTTGCATGCAGATGAAAGCCAAGAAGAATTACACGAGGAGGCTGGCTGCTCTGGGTGGCCTGTTCTGTGTCTCTTGGACATCAAACTGCCATTGTCTTGTAGGCTTTGTTAACACGTAAATTCCCACAAATGAATTATTTAGTGCAAGTAACCCCTGACCTTATCTTGATTGTAAATTCGGTAGACTGTCTCCCAGCTGTAAATTGCTTAGTGGGGTATGATTTTTAGCAGAAAGACTGTGCAATGACATAATGGCTGTCATATGAATGATTTGGCACAAGGATGGGTAGAAGTGATCTTTGCCACTTCTACTCCAGATGTCACTTAGTATTCAATTTTGCTTGCCCATACTATTGCTAAAAGTGTCATCTTCATGTATAAACAAAGTCTAAATGGTCATTTATTTCCCTATGATTCATAGGCTCTCAACGGGGGACGTTTTTATTTACCACATTCTTGACCTTTCCATTTTTTGTTCATTTTGTATTTTTTACTTTTACAGAGCAACAATAAAGGATGCCGTGACCTTTCGTACAGCAACACCGAGTAACTCTTTACTGTGGGATATCACACTGGATACGGCTGCAGATGGAGCCATCTCTGTTATTTGTCAGAGGAAGGCTCCCATATCTGGAAAAAGGCAAGTCTATTTCTCACATTCATATCTATGAGCTGCTTCATCAGTTGAAAGTTCAGTTGCCTCAATAAACAAACACTAGAGGAGTCCGAAGGGACTCTGTGAAGAGCTGCATCAGGCATAAAAGTAGTTTTTGTAATGTAGCTCTCGCGGGGCATATGATTTGTTTCTTTGTTGGCAGCTGTAGAGGAAAACACAAACCTTCTGTCCCACCTGACAAGAACGAAGCACAACATTGTACTGTGTCCCGGGAGGACTGAAGTGTAAAGTGTAAATTGCTACTTCCTTTTAAAATGATTGCCAACATGATACTCAATCGTACACATCACACAAATTCCGCCCCCAAAAATTAAAGAATAAACCCATCCACATTAAATAGGACATGTTGTGGCGGTGTTTATGCTTGTGAGGAATGTTGACACGCTGGAAATATTTGCAAGGTGAGATGAGATGAGGTGTTTGTATTGGAGAGCGCCTGGATCACAATCTCTGTTGTAGTTTATTCCAAAAGTATTTGCGGATCTTCCATGGCAGACTCACCCAAACTAGTAAAAACCAACCAGGTTGCCAAGCAATGCAGTGCACGTGGCACACATGAGACGAGATGAAAAAAATTCTAACTCGATTCATTATTATGACTGTATTGTTTATGATCAACGGCTTCAACTCCAAGCCCCCCCATCAGCATGAAATGCTCCTCAAAGGTAAAGAAAACAGGATCCCATTTTTCCTACCAATTAATATGATATTATAATGTCAACATTTGGCCATTGTTGTTATGTAGTAGGGACACATACACAGATGTTAAGCAGTCAGTGAGCATACGGTGTGCCCCCCCCCCCCCCACCCCCTCACCCTGATAGCGTGAATTAGCCGTCAACAGCGGTTGAACGACTCGCAATGACATGCAATATGATGTTTCACCTTCCAGAGGTGCGAGAGCATACAGGCAACGGGAGAATGCCCGCACTGCCAGATTTGTCAGGGAATGCCCTCATTTCAAGGTCGCTCCACCGAGAGTCATGAAGGTGCATACGTGACACACTTCAGTTGATGAGAGGATCTGCATTCCCCAAAATACTGTGGAGCAGAGCATCGATTCAGAATCAAGCACACAGAAAAATATGCCCCCATATGGGTTTATAAATCAAAACCACACGCAGGTTCAATTGAGTGCAGCTCTCGCTACCTGAACAGAAGGTTCTGTCAAATGTGCAGTTATTTTTATTTCTTTTATGTGGCCAAACCTTGAGGCAGGAGACATCAAGAACAATATGAGCTAACCCGTGACCCCTGTGAGGACAAGCGGTACAGAAAATGGATGGATGGAATATGAGCTAATTGTTGCACACCAAATGCTCCCTCCCAAATGTGAATCATGTTGAGCATTTTGTTGTTGCCCTGGATGTACAGTATTCACATTTTTTATTCATGGGAGAGCATTTCAGCATACAAGTATTGCCCCCACAGAGATCTGCTGAGGTTCAACTCAAACTGCAAGATTAATTCTGCCTCTGAGAAATACTTGCAAAAGCGAAGGTCTAATCTGTGCACCAAGGGCTGGCACTCAGGGAAAAGGCAAGAAGCCAAAAGAATATAAGAATTGGCAATAGTTTACACCTTGAAAGGAATACGAAAAGGCACAATCAGAGCAGTAAATCGTTTGTTCCATGCATGTTTGTCAAACAGATTTTTTCCAAGTCATACTACAAAGGGATACATGATGCTTTGACAGATAATATCTGCCGATTTGACCTCATTACGTTGTTTTCCCCATTCGGCATGGATAAAAAACATTGTTTATCACAACTTCGTTAAGTGTGAGCATACTGTATATTTCATGGCGACTAATCCGCCATGAAACCAACAGATCCCCTGCAGAGTCCATGCCTAGTCACTGACACCACAGATGGAATTCCCTTGACTCTCTGGCTGGAAATATGCTTGCATTTAAAGCTTATCCTATCCCACATCTTA